>NC_140932.1:98080854-98773354 GCF_014529385.1 Adiantum capillus-veneris | reverse complement strand
TTGCAGAAATAATTCTCCCTCACACCCCCGAGGGTTTTCATCATTTGCAAATCTCTCTCTCTCTCTCTCTCTCTCTCTCTCTCTCTCTCTCTCTCTCTCTCTCTCTCTCTCTCTCTCTCTCTCTCTCTCTCTCTCTCTCTCTCTCTCCATGTCCGTGTGTAAGTTTGCGGTGTTCATATCATCGTGGTTTGCGTCCTAGCTGCTCAAAGCTAGGTGGTGCCCCCTGTTCGCTTTATCGTGTGACACGTTCGAGGCGCGCCATTCGGCCTCCGAAGTTTTAGAGGCCGTCGGGGTTCGGGGTTCGGGGTTCGCTCCCATCATTTGGTGCCCCCACGGAGGAGGGCTTTCTAAGACCCTTCAATTTACAATGCTAAAAGTGACGCCGACTATCAATCATGGATGAATGACTGAAGGAATTTTCTAACTGGAGGACGGAAGAAGAGGAGACAAAGGAGGCACTAGCCGCCTTCATTGAAGTACTACTGCCAGACTGCAGTGTTGTCAGTATTCAAGAGGTAAATTCTCCATCTCGTGTTGCTCGTTCTAACCACAAATTGAGAGCATCAGGTGGGAGGTCGGTGAAGTGCCATCACTGTTGTCAACCAAGACACACTGTCAATGAGTGCCAACAACAACGAAGGCAGCGAAAGAGCTCAAATCATCTACATCGACATTCATTGCGAAGAAGTCATTCACATCAAAGAAGGGAAGAAAACGGTGAGGCCTCTTTTCCCTAAAGAAACTGCAGTCAAAGTTATAACTCCAAAGTGGCCTAAGGGGACTGCTCGAGCCAAAGGTAAGGAGAAGATAAGCCAGTGTGGAAACACATGACCCCGAAGGGAGAAGCATCTGGCCAAACAAGTGCTTCAAGCTCAGAAAGCCGGGTTGTACCCAGCTTTCCAAAGAGGAAGTCATCCGAAGCTAAGCGGCGGAAGGTCGCCTACCGATTTACATGACGCATGCGAGTGCTACCAATCCACTTCGACAATCCTGAGTCGTCTTAGAGAGCGCACCAAGTAGTTTGCACCATCTTTTCTCCCTAACTCTCTATCACCACTGCGTGCCATTTGTAAATACTGCAAAAATAATTCTCCCTCACACCCCGAGGGTTTTCATCATTTGCAAATCTCTCTCTCTCTCTCTCTCTCTCTCTCTCTCTCTCTCTCTCTCTCTCCGTCTCCGTGTGTAAGTTTGCAGTGTTCATATCATCGTGGTTCGGGGTTCGCTTTGCTCTCGTCTCACTGGGTGCTCAAAAATTGTGATGATAAGAGTGGTAATGCAGAGCGCCCACTGTGGCTGAAAGAGGAAAGTGTGTAAGTCTAAGTCATGGCTAAAAGTGTGAGGGATGCAAGTGCAGATGTGACCAAAAGCTGAGCACTCTAGTAGTGTGTGGTAAGATATCATGAATATGTTTTATGGCAAAGCATTCTTTGGCACAAGAAGAAATAAATTTCCCAAAATCTTCCCATTTAGTTTCCAATGGTGCATCATATTGAAGCTTTGTCATCCATAACTTTTGCTCAACCATTTCAATATACATCGGTGCCCATTTGAAATCCATACATAGTGAAATTCTCTTCCCTTTGGCTGAGATTATCATGTTTAGTTGCTTCTCCACATACAAGGTCACGACATAAGGTCCGATGGGAGGTCCATTGGACAAGCTTGAAATTATTTATGCGATATATGATGGCTTTAGAAAATAGCATATAGTCAATCACGCTATCCCCATTATGTTATCTACATGTAAATCCATCGGTTCCACTCTACAAAAATACACCATTGGCAATGAGCATACGTGTACTATTACACATGTGTAAAAGTAACTTCCTATAGTGATCCGGCTCTTTCTCATCGATAGAAGTACGATCATAAAAGTGAAATTCCTCCAATTCCCCTAAAATGTATGGCATATCAAATTGTTGAGTATCATGTTGCAATGTTTTTGTGCAAGCATTCATATCCCCAAAAACAATAACATCACCTTTTCCTTTAAAATAAGCAATGTCCTCCTCTAAATAAAAAAATGGATGATCTCTATCCATGCAAGCTTAAAATGGGGAATCACGATGAAGAATGTAGCAACAAGCTACAAAAATGAGTGCTCTTTTTGGTGTCATATTTCAGCCATACATAATGTTTGTGCTTGTCATCTTTTACAATTGATACAAAATATTCCAATCCTTTCTTGCACTCTTCATTGCTTGAGATTCTTTGGCCACATGAATGAATGTACATTGTACTCCTCCAACCCGTTAATCCTTTGTGTATCATGTTCCCAAGTTTCAACATGAAGTACAACATCGGCTTTGCTTGTTAGTTCATCTATGCCTACCCTTGCATTCCATGGGTACCCATTGCTATTTCAAAAGAATACTTTCAATTGTAGCTCGCCTCATAGGTCACGCATTCCTATTTTCTTGAGGGACTTGCCTTCTCCTTGGGCACGTTTTCTTCAAGAGAGATCTCCTTGTTTTTCTTATTCCTCTCCTCAATGCCTTGCGACTCATATTTTTTTGCTTCATAGTACGATCTTTACATACAAAACATTTTGTATCCCTCAAATAAATTCAACTATTATTAAGGATAAACTTTTGTTTGGTCTCATCCGACATGGTGCATATAATTGGCCGTTCTTCCGAGCAAGGAGCTCCTTGCTTACAGGTGCTCCATTAACCCCATAACTCTTGACATGCCACAGTGGGTTATAAAGAAATCTTCCATAACAATGTCAAGAGAAGGAGGTGTCTCTAAGTTCTCTTCTAGAATTTAACAATCTTGGAACGTCATTCCCGTTCCTTTAACTCCTCTATATCCACATTCTCAACATTCTTTGTTTGGGCCATAGCTTGCATGAGAGAGGAATTCGGAACCACATTGTTACCACGTACATCAGCCCGATACTTGTTTGTGCATACATTTTTCATGTCACATATATCTCGGCTCATGGTGTCAAATTTTTCCTCTTTCAATACATGGTCATACTCCACTTTGCTCATGTGCTCCTTCAAAGCATTCATGTCCACAAGAGAGTGTTTACATTCCTTGATGTCCTCTTCAAGTTGCATCAAACGTGTTGCATGTCATGTTTCCTCTTGAGATTCTCATTCTCAAAAACAAGAACCCTTAGCGTGCCATTCTCCATTGCAAGTGCCCGTAAGTCTTCACCTTGCTTGTTTATGGTCTCTTGCAATGATACCAAGTATGCCATAATCATGGTTTTTGATGTCCTTGGTTGAGTGGTTGTGTTGCTATTTCCATACTTAGAAGAGTTTGGATCATTTTCAACAATGGTTGTGGACCTTGTTGAAGAAGAAGAACCCTTGTGAGTGCGGAAGACATTGCATGTAAAATAAGAGATGAGAAGTTAACTTTCCCAAACTTGGTCACTTCAAAAATGCTGCTGCAAAAAAGCCTTCCATAACCCAAAATTTTTTTGTTATTACATCAGCATATAGAGGGCATTGTGCTCTGTGATTGAGGCTATAGAGAAGTTATGATCAAAAGAGTGAACTACTGTCTACTAAGCCAAAAACAATTGCACGAGAGAGAGAGAGAGAGAGAGAGAGAGAGAGAGAGAGAGAGAGAGAGAGTTTCTACATAGGCTAATTTAACACATGAGACTTCAACAGAAGTGCAAGAACCACATGACCACAATTTCTATAAAAACTATACATATAAATTTAGTCCTTCACACTAAAACGATACATCTTTTTTTTTAAACAGGCCAAAAGAGAGTGTTTCTGGGGTCCTGCTAGTGGTAGAGATAAGGTAACAGCAACTTCTTCCATTAATCAAATCCAGAGAGAGAGCACCCTTACCTGCATCCACAGTAAGAAAAAAAATCTATCGATTAGTTTTCGAACAACATTACATGTAACTAGGGAGACTCTAGTTGTCATCCATGTGACCCTCACTAATACTTAAAGGATGAATCTATTGTAAAGAGAGAGTATACGCTCTAAAAACAACCGCAATTTTTTTCCAAGTTTTATTCCAAATTTAGACACCGAGTTTTTCTTTGAGTGCTCCATTCAACCCACCAGCTGCTGTCTTACAAACATCTATGCTAGCAACACCACCTCTATTTTCAATTCATGTGTATTAATTGCTACTGTTTTTTATTTAATCTAAAAACCTATTCTCAGTCAGAAACAGAGAGTCAGATGTTAAGCATCCTAGTTTCTGTTTATCAGCAAGGCTATAAAAAACATAATTTGAATTTGTTAATGACTCTAGAGACAATAGTCCCCTTCCCCAAACCAAGACCATAATCTCCCACAGATGATACTCCGTTTAGTACTACTGTTGTCATAGCAGGTTAGTACTAGGGAGTGCTTCCCTTCAAATCACAAGCAGCAAAACATAAGAGAGAGTTTTTAGCAAAAAATACATTCCTCTTTTTCTAATCTAACTACTTTCCATTTAGAGATTCCTTTTTGCAGGTTTATCCCAGTTTTTATTTTTTTAGAAAAGACTCTTAAACACACAGCAGCCCTGATCCGCTACGTTAAAAAGACGTAACTCAGAACGGGCTCTATCTAACTAGAGAGTTTGAAGGAGCACAAAGGTCATAGCATTAATGGCTAGGTGGAACTTCCTTGCCATAGCCATCATAAAGTAAAAAATAGAAACTAAAAAACTAAAAAAACCCCTGCTGTACATCCATCTATAGCTGAACAGTTTGTTGCTCATATACCCTTCTCCGAGACGCCCCTTTTTTTCCATCAGCATTTCAATTCAGTTGGGATACCCTGAGTAGGTAATAATTCATTTCTACCTTTAGTCAAAGTAGAGTTTACCTGTAACCGTATTCTTTCTTAAAACCAACAAATGATCTTGTTGTGGTTCTGGTATTACCTTAATAAAAAATAGAATAGATCTTACCAAGAGATGCCCTCATCTGTTTACACATCAGGGCAAAGTATTCTTCCTAATATCAGTCATTAGACATGCTTTGGAGCATTCTCCCTTAGTTTAATGTGATACATCAAAAAAACATCAGAGTTTATTATGCGAAGAAGTTATTTTTATGCCTGACTTCTAGCAGGTCAAGTATTTTCCAAGAAGCCTTACCATGCAAACCTCTCCATTAATGGTGAAATGACTCAGCTTCAATGAAATGAATCCATGCATTGATGAAAGATTTGCGTACAGTATTCAGTGAGAATTTTCCTACTCATGATTCAGTTGGAAATCACGTGCATCCATGGTTTATGCCTAACAAATTCAATACAAAGCATAAGATATCTTGGTAGAACTTGACAGCATTCAATGAAATGAATCCATGCATTGATGAAAGATTTGCGTACAGTATTCAGTGAGAATTTTCCTACTCATGATTCAGTTGGAAATCACGTGCATCCATGGTTTATGCCTAACAAATTCAATACAAAGCATAAGATATCTTGGTAGAACTTGACAGCATTCAAATCTTCCCATTCCAATGGCATCCTAATGAGTGAAAAGGATAGCCATAGCATTTCATGTTGCAAGTTCCTTGATAAGTACCACAAGCCTACCACCAGTTCTGGTCATTTCCTTATCAATTCTAGAGAGAATCCTACCTCATTAATTCCTGACAGCTAAGCACAAAAACTGTCCAATTAAAATAATTCATACCTCAGAGGACCCGACAGAACAACCAGTTGCCATCTTTGTATTAAATCTTGATAACTCAGACCACAATATGGCTTTTTGATAGGTAATATTATCAATACATAACAGAGGGTTACCACATGCTATGCTGTAAGGAAACTAAGTGAGCATAGGTATGCTCACCTTTTTTATAGTGTAGGTCGACTGTCTAAAGCCGGCAGCACCGTTCAGCCCTCCTACGTGGAGACCACACAGGCCCTCCACCTTCCACTCAGGCTCACCGTGGTCGTACGTAGTTACTACAGGTAGTATTCCCATCTGCGCAGTCGCATTGATAGCCCTTCCTCTTTTCCCAAGTCTCACCCACCCACTTGGCACTCAGATCTGTGTGATGCCATAGTTGCAGGGTGTTATGACCTAGCGTTTTTAACTAGTATATTTTTGTGGAATTTACCTACGCCGCGGGGCATTCAATTTTCGCATACTCTATGTGTCCTTTATTAGGTACCTAAGTAATCAAAGCTATGCTACCCACTAGGTCCAAGCCAGGTTTTATTATCAGAAAGTAATCCATGTCCTCTTATGTGGAGGTTTATCTTTCATCTAGTGTATAGTCATATAACTATTAGAGGTAATGTAGTTTTTTCAAACATATATATATATATATATATATATATATATATATATATAGAGAGAGAGAGAGAGAGAGAGAGAGAAGCTCGATCCAAAAGAGTTTGGGAGTACAACAATCCTCTCACCCTCCCATTGTATACAAGCACCTTGAATAAACAACTACTATGCACCAAAAATGCATCCTAGCTTGCTTTAGATCCAATCCTAAGAGTCACTTTGTTTCATTTTCCTACAGAAGCGAATTTCCCTCATAATAGATGATCTACCTATAATACTCTACTCTTGCAAGTGAAATATTCCTGTATTTCCCTCTTGAGGAGGGTCAAATTCTACTCTAGATGCAACACAATTTGATGCTTCGACAAGTTTGTAGAAGCATCTAACTTGTCATGATCTTGGATCATCCATTTTCACTACCTATTTTTACATATGGAACATCAAGAGACACTTCAGTTATAGATTCTCATCATCTCTTGTAATGAAAATGGACTATGAACATTGAGAATAGCGGAATAAAGAGAATTATAGTGAGTATTTTTATGAGACTACTTTGAGAACATAGAGCGTGCACTTAATTAGCGGTAGCAACACAACCATTATACTTAATTAACTTGGCATAAACAATACTTTTGCAAGAGAGAGACGTAGAGAACTTGACAGTTGAGGACCGAATTTATGTGGAGCTAGTCCCCCCTCCAATAGGCTCTTGTATTATAGATTCTCCCATAAAGAGAGACTTGGTACAATACAATCTTTGTGTTCCTTGTGACCTAGGTGATGCTATGAAGATGGAAAGCCGCTATGAAGATGGAAAGCTTCATGCATCACTAGAATAACATAAACTTTTTGTAAAAGCATTAACCATCCCCGGCCTCATTCCCAAGGCCTCAAACACCTTTGAAGGTGGAGAGAGCTAGCAGGGAATAAGGGTCGGAAGAGGAAGAAGAATCATTCATAGGAGAAAGAAATAGTTCCTCACTTATCACCACTCTTCTTGCTGAGCATAGCAGAATAGCATAGTAATGAAGATGGAGAAGATGTCAAACTTAATCATTGAAGCATGGCTCTTGCTTGGATTTTCACTACATAGCCAAGAGTGTTGGTGTAGGCTCTCAACTTCTCAACCAGATTGGAGAAGGAGATGCATTTCTTGCACTTGGCACTTCACACAATGAGAGTGTGTGTGAGTGTGTGGGAGAGAGTATGCCTTGCAAGCAAGCCCCCACCTTTCTTGGGTCGAAGACCCCCTCTTCTACCTCATGCCCGAAGCTCATTGGCTCTCTCTAGCCTAGCCAATCACAAGCCTGGGTCCATTCAAGCAGTAGGGGTAGTCTTTGGACAAGTGTCCTCCTTTTCCCTTTGAGAGAGAGGAAATGTTAAATGCTTAAACAATTAATTTAATTAGCTAAAAGATTATTGGATCCCTTTAGAGGCTAACCAATAGGCTTTAGGCACCTTATGAGAGCAACATGGAGAGGAGCTTGACATGTGTCCTTGTTGCCTCTTTAGACTAGTCTTTCCTTGTGTGAGGGTGTGTGTGTTCTCTCTCATGCTCCTACAAGTAGGGCTTGCCCCCCATGTGTAGGAATCCTTGTTGACTTTTGGAACACCTTAAGCCCCTCAAGCACCTTAGCACCCTAGTCATTAAGCACCTCAAGCACCTTAGTCATCAAGCACGACAAGCACTCCAAGATTTGTCGTGTTCCCACCTCAAGAATAGCCCTAGCTTGCCTAAGGTCTAAGGACTTTTAACACTAACCTTTGGAGGTATTTAATGAAGCTAACCCTAAGGTCTTTAAGCTCCATTCTAGCATTACTCTTTCACAGACCATCTCTCATTTGGACCCTTTGACTGTGGCCCCGTGTTGAGATAGATCCATAAGCACATGTCTATATTTTAACCCTTGTTCTCGATTATTCTTCTACATTAAATGATCGGTTTAAGATGAGAAAATAATTTGGGTTGGTTAGATATTACATTTTATGACATTACCTCTCTCTTGAAATCATAGTCATCCTCAACTATGAGGTAGAAGAGATAAATCCTTAGTCATTAGTTGATGTTTCTTAGAGGCTAAAGGATCCCTTTTTACCCTACGACATCATTCCAAGATGGATGACTAATCCATCTATAGTAGTATGGATAGTATTATTGTACGCATACTCTACAAGGGGTAAATATTTCTCCCATTGTGAGCATTGATCTACTTCTATAACATAATTATTTAGTAGATCGAGAATCGTAAGATTAGCTATCTCACTTTGGCCATCCATTTGTGGGTGATAGACTGAAGAGAAATTCAATCTTGTACCTAGATTTTCAAAGAGACCTTTCCAAAAATTACTGGTCATTCTAGGATCTCTATCTAACATGATGGATGTTGGCAATCCATGGGTGTTTGAAAATCTTGGATATGAATAGGATTGCCATTTGGTGTGTCTTAATAGTCTTTTTGATAGGAATAAAGTGTGTTTCCTTGCTAAACCTGTCGACTATTGTCCATATTCCCATATTCCCATGGATAGACGTGGGTAATCCAAAGATAAAATCCATGGATATACTCTCCCATGGTGAATTAGGTATTGGCAATGCCTGGAGTAATCCACTTTGCCTCCCTCTATCATAATTGGTCTTTTGGCATACCACACATTTTGAAACATACTCTTGTATGTCTACTTTCATGGTAGTCCAATAGAAGTACATCTCTACTCCTCAAAGAGTAGTTTGAATGCCTCTATGCACCGCATAATAGGGAGGAGCATGAAATTCATACATGAATTTTTTACAAAAAGTGGGTAGCACATAGCCTATTGCCATGGAGAAGATAACCATCCTGCAAGGTGAATGGTTCTTCTTTCTTCCCCAAGGCAAGGGCTGACATTATGTCTTTAAAGTCAGGGTTAGTAGCATACTCATCTACCATAGTAGATAGATCATTGTGAGTTGATATAGACACCACATTGACTCTTGGTCATCGTGAAAGTGCATCGGCCACTTGATTATGCTTACCAGCAATGTGAGCAATATGAAAATAAATTGCAAAAGAAAATGTGCGCACCTCATTTGTTTATCGCAGAGCTTGGTTTGCGTCATGAAGTACTTGAGACTTTGGTGGTCCGTTTGCAAAATAAAGGGAGTCCCCAATAGATAGTTCTTCCATGTGTCTAGGGTATGTAGAACAACTAAAAGCTATTTTTCATATATGCCCAAGACCCATTCATCGGCATTGAGCCTTCGGTTCTCATATGCTATGGCATGCCCTTCTTGAAGAAAAAGTGCTCCAAGGCAATCACCACAAGCATCACATTGGACCTCAAATGGCTTTGAGAGATCCAAAAGCATAAGGAGTGGTTGGGAGGTAAGCTTCTCTTTGAGCTTGTCAAAATCATTTTGCTCTTTAGCAGTCCATGAGTACTTAATGTTCTTCTTTGTTAATTCATGTAATGGTCCTGCTATTTGAGAGAATTTTGCTATGAAGCATCTATAGTATGCACACATACCAATAAAGCTTTGTAGCTCATGTAGATTCCTTGGATTAGGCCATGCTTTTATTACCTCCAACTTTGATGGATCCATACGGATACCATCTTGGGAGATAATATGACCTAAGTATTGAATCTCTTGAAGAAAAAATTCTCTCTTGTTTTGATTGATAAAAAGCTTGTTCTCCTTCAAAGCTTGAAAAATTACCTAAAGATGTTGCTTGTGCTCCTCCAAGGACTTGGAGTAGGTGATGATATCATCAAAGAACACTCCAGTGAATTTGCGGTACGGTCTAAAGATTTTCTCCATTAAACAATTGAATGTGGATGAAGCATTTGTCAAACCAAAAGGCATGACAAGATATTCACAAAGACCAAATGTTGTACGGAACGCGGTCTTTAGGATATATTCATTTACTATCCTTATTTGATGATAGCCACTTTTTAAGGTCAATACTACTGAAGTAGGTCACACCTTGTAGCGTATCAAATAGATCTTCTACCCGCGGTACGAGAAATCTATTTTTGATAGTGATATGGTAAATTTAGTGCTCGATAGTCCACACGCATGCGGTATGTACCATCTTTCTTTTGCACTAAAAGGAATGGAGAAAAAAGGAGAGATGAGCTAAGCCTCACGATCCCTTTGTCTACCAATTCTTATACTTGCTTCATGATCTCCTCTCGTTGAGCTTGGGAAACTCAATAAAGAGGCTTGTTAGGCGGTGAGCTTCCTAGTAGGAGCTCAATTCGATGATCATCATCCCCTTGTTTTGGAGGTAAGTCCAAAGGGATATCATCAATAAAAAAATCTTGGAATCCATTTAGAAAATTAGAAAAGTCTAATTCTTCTTGATTCCTAACACTTTGTTTTGTTAAAACATTAGCATCATTTAGAGACTCTTTGACACAAATCATGTACGTAGAAACTGAGCTTTTCATTGACTTATCAAAAGGAGGTGAATTTACAAGTTGTATAGTACGATCGGAATCATTAGCATCTATATACATGCTCTTTTCCCTATAGGTGAAGAAGATTCTCCTCTCAGGGAACTTCATGTTGGTAGCCATGCGGTTGAACCGTGGTGCCCCTAGGATAACATCCTCATGTTGGAGAGGAGAGATGAAAAAGTCTTCTTTGTCAATGTAGCTTTGGAAATGAAGACTCAACTTCCCAATCAAGGGAGTAATAGAGGCTTGTTGTCCCTTGAAAGCTCCATCAACAATTATAGTACCTCCCATCTTGAAAGCTTGAATGCCCAACTTAGTGGCCAACTCCGTTGATATGAAGTTGTGTGTAGAGCCAGGGTCAAACATGATGAAGGCATCATGCTCCCTTACCTTTTCCTAAGCATAGGAGAGAGGTGATCCTTTGCAATGAGCATCCTCTTTTGGAGGTTCAATCGTGGAAGCTCTAGGAGTCTCATTGCGGGCATTTCTTTTGGGGCAAGAACGATATCCATGTCCTTGCTCCCCACATTTAAAGCATTTGTGGTCCTTACGAAAAGATTCTAGCTCTTCAGGAGAGAATTTATTTTTACCTTTGTAAACTCCCTTCTCCTTGGACCGATTGTTGTTGTTGTTGTTGGAATTGCCTTAGGAAAAGTTTTGGGCATTGTTCTTTCCCTTTGCTTCATTTTGATATTTGTTTTCCATGGGCTTGGCATTGCTTTTAGCCCCTTGTTGGAAATTGATTCCTGAAGAAACCATAGTGTGGGGGATTACTTTGGTGTAACAACCAAGCCATTGGGAGTTGACATACTTGGTCATTTCTTCAGGTAATCCCGCACAAAATTGTTTCTTTTTCTCGACAAAGTCTATCTTTTAAAAGACAGTAGCCTTGAGATGTAAATCCCAAAACTTGTCCACATATTTGTGGATAGACTCGTTGGAGAGTAGCTTCAAATTCCGCCATTCAGTAAGCACTTTGTTCTTTGCATCGCTTGCAAGGAATTGCTTCATAATGGAAGTTTTTCATGTTTTTGGGGCTTCGTCGTTGCCACAAAGGCTAGCCCACAATTGACGAGCAGATTTTTGAAAGTGCATAGCTACATGAGGTAGCTTGGAGGACTCTGTGAAGCCCTCATCTCCAAAGGCCACATCAAATTGTTGGATGAAGGCCAATACTTTGTCGGTAGCACCAAAGGTGCCATCATTGGTGAGAAAAGAGAGACTCTTTCATCCCGCTTTGAACTTCTTGCACTTTTGGGACCTTCTCCATGCAGGATAGGATTTGCGATGTCCTCTCCTCTTGTATTGTCTACGAGAATATCTATTGATTTCGTCGGAACAGGAGGAAGGTGAAGAAGAAGGAGAAAAGGGTGACCTCTTTATTGCCTTTTTCTTAATTTATTTCCTCTCTTCCCTTTCGGAGTGACGAGGACAAGGACGATGGGTTGACTGTTTCCTCTTGGGAGGAGTTGGCGACCGTCTAGATTCCCGTCTTTGTGGAGACACATCTTCAAAGGAACTTAATGATTCGCTTATTTCTCGTTCTTTGGATTCCTCCTATCTTATGGGAGAGAGTCTTCTTCTGGGAGTCTCATCAAGAGGCCTCCTAAGCTCTCTTTCCTCTTGGAGAGGAAGGGAAATCCCATAAGCACAAAGTTGTTGAGTAACTTCGGCTTGCAAAGTAGGGTTGCCCATAGCTTGTTGCAACCTAGTAATAAGATAATTAACAAACATGGGGCCATCATCATTAGCATCTTCATGTGCAAAATCAAAGTTGTCAATATTCATTCTACTCTCTTAGTTATTGACGGCCATGCTAATTAAACTTATGTATAAATTAGTTTGTGCCGTCAAAAACCTTAGTCGCTACTCTCATTTAACTTTGAAAATTAGTTCTCAAGCAGCCACACCCAACACCCATGGTTTAGGCACTGTTGATTGCAAAGACTAGTGGAGAGGGTATAACATTGCTCGATTGATTATGGCTCCTATTGATCTTGTTAGTAGCTCAATAATGGTTAAGCCGAAGGCAAGTCCCGAGAGACTCCATTATTAAGACTATAGTTCCCAATGGTGTACCTCGAACTAAGTCCTTTTCAACCAAGATAATAGATCCGTGTCCCACTTACCATGTTGCAATGAACAGGTCCAACCTTTCATGGTCATTTTAAGGACCTTTCTTCTTAAGCAACAAAAGAGAAACGAATAGCTCTGATATAGTGTAATGGAAATGACCTATGACCATTGAGAATAGCGGAATTAAGAGAATTATAGTGAGCATTTTTATGAGACTACTTTGAGAACATAGGGGGTGAACTTAATAAGCTAGTAACACAACCATTATACTTAATTAACTTGGCATGAATAATAATTTTTCAAGAGAGCGAAGTAGAGAACTTGACAATAGTTGAGGACCGGATTTATGTGGAGCCGGTCCCTCCTCCAATAGGCTTTTGTATTATAGATTATCACATAAAGAGAGACTTGGTACAATACAATCTTTGTGTCCCTTGTGACCTAGGTGATGCTATGAAGATGAAAAGCTTCATGCATCATGAGCATAACATTAACTTTGTAAAAGAATTAACCATCCCCAGCCTCAGTCCCAAGGCCTCAAAAACCCTAGAAGGTGGAGAGAGCTAGCGGGGAACGAGGGTAGGGAAGAGGAATAAGAATCATTCATAGGAGAAAGAAATAGTTCCTCACTTATCATCACTCTTCTTGCTTAGCATAGCATAATAGCATAGTAATGAAGATGGAGAAGATGGCAAGCTTAAGCATTGAAGCATGGATCTTGGTTAGAGTTGCATTCCATGGCCAAGAGTGTTGGTGTAGGCTCTCAACTTCTCAACAAGCTTGGAGAAGGAGATGGAGTTCTTGCACTTGGCACTTCACACAGTGAGAGTGTCCTTGTTGCCTCTTTAGACACCAAAGGAGGGCATCTCACTCTAAATGCAATCACCTACGCTTATGTCTTATAGTAATCAAGATATTGACAAGTCAATAGAAAAAGTGGTAGACAATAGACCATAGGAAAAAAATATAATTACTTTACATTTGGTGATAGAAATCAATATCATGCAATCTTGGTATATATTGAAGATCTTAGTAAGGGAGTTTAAAGCAAGACATACCATGAAGTTCTCAAGGATTTCACCATCACATGCTCTGAAAAAGGTGTGCAATGGACTACTCTGCTTGCACACATATACGAGGTGCTACGTGACTAGAGCTAGTCCAAGCCGCAATGTGTACTCCAAATCCAAGGTAAGAACCATCCAAAAGCTCAAAATTTTTGGGCACTCTCCAAATAAACCTTGAACAAAGAAATGCCCCATGAAGGGCAACACCTCCTCCATACTCTTAGTGCAAGTCTCGGGTATCCAATGTGGTTTATATCTTGCTTTAGGGTGTTGCATATAGTTGTGCGTGTAAGAGGGGGTACAAAATCCCAAACGGCAGTAGTACCTAGTAAGCAATTGTTTGAGTAGAGAGGAAGCCTTAAAAAGTCCTTTCCCATCATTCGGTACTTCTGTGTTTGTGATTACTTCCTTATGATGTATTCTACTATCACGTGACTCTATCCATACCTTGCTCTCCTTTTCCAACATCCTCCCTCTTGATATGTGTTCAATGACCTTCACCAGTGTAGATGCACAACATGTTTAGTATGAGACAATTTTTTGATGGCATCATCCATGCTTGCATCATGTAGTCATTTCTAAATGTTTTTCATTGACCTTTCCCCTTCTACAACAATGATACTGCCATTCGTATGTATAGATGCTTAGCCCACAAAAAAGAAGTAGTGAGAAATAATATCAAGAGACATGCAGATTTAAAAACAAAAAATAGAGATTCGACTTCAAAACAAAAGATAGGGGATTTTGTGGACAAATTTTGGGTGTAGTCTGAATCTTGGAACAAACACTACTTCTTTTTTTGAACTACCAGTGGCAAAGGCCTTAGCGTTTGGCTGGCTTTTTTATCTTTGGAGATATGGGAGTTTGGATATGGAGTGAGCTTGTTGAAGCGAGCTTTCTTTTTTGGGAGGGGAGCCATCGGTGTACTACCATTGCCACCCTCATTGTCCACCAAAGCCACCAGCTCTTCTCCTCCCTCCTCTCCTCCTCCATCACCTCCTCGGCCACCACTACTATTGACCTCCTTGGCTACTTAAGCCACTTACTCCTCCTCCATCACCTCCACCTATCCCCTCTCATCCTCCCTATCATCTGCTCTCGTGCTCCCCACTGTCCTAGTCTCTCTTCTTCTCCATGCCTTCACACCTCTTTCTCACTAACTTCTTCCCCCCCCCCCCCCCCCCCCTCTCTCTCTCTCTCTCTCTCTCTCTCTCTCTCTCTCTCACCGACCCTTAATTTCACTAACTCCCTTGATCTCAATGTCATGTCCTTTCCCCATACGTACCTTTGCTGCTCTCTCCCTCCCTTGGTCTCCACGTGTCATTTCAACCTACTTCTTTCCTCTCTCTCACCCATTTTCTCTCTCCCTCTCTAAGTTGGCCTCCACATGTCATTTTAACCTACTTCTTTCCTCTCTCTCACCCATTCCCTCTCTTTCCCTCCCTCCTTTGCGTAATCATCTCTCTCTCTCTCTCTCTCTCTCTCTCTCTCTCTCTCTCTCTCTCTCTCTCTCTCTCTCTCTCTCTCTCCCCCCACATTTTTGCCTATTGACCCTGTGGGCACCATGCTCGAATGCACACATGCACATCACTACTCTCTCTCACTCTCATAGCGTGCAATGCTCTCTCTCTCTCTCTCTCTCTCTCTCTCTCTCTCTCTCTCTCTCTCTCTCTCTCCCCACACTTTCGCCCACTGACCCTGTGGGTACCATGCTCGAATTCACACACGCACATCACTACTCTCTCTCTCTCTCTCTCTCTCTCTCTCTCTCTCTCTCTCTCTCTCTCTCTCTATTGCAGTCATTTTTGACCTAGTAGACAACATTTCATTCTTTTGATCATAATTTCTTCATCCAAACTCCGATTAGGGTGATCTATAGCTTCAATGAAAAAGCAATACGCCCTCTACGCATTGATTTAAGAAAAAAGAATCAGAGTTATGAAAGTTTTTCTACAGCATCATTTTGGAAGTGAACACGTTCAAAAAGTTGAATCTCATTTCTAATTCCATATACAATGCCTTTCGGCACTCACAAGGGCTCTTCTTCTTCAACAAGGCCTACAACCATTGTAGAAAATGATCCAAAATATCCTAAGTATGGAGATAGCAACACAACCACTCAACCAACAATATCAAAAACCATGATCATGGCATACTTGATATCGTTGCAAGGATATGCTTGTGAAAATGAACCATAAAGAGAAGCCATGCATTGTGTACAACAATAAGACAATTGAAATTGTTGAGAGCTTTAAGTACCTTAGCCTTGAGGTTTTGGCCAATCACAAGTGGCATGAATGTGTGCTATGCGTCATTTGGAAGCCGAAAAGAGAGTGTATTATGCATTTGAGAACATGTGTAATGCGGGAAACATCAAGTGTTCGATTCTCAAGAAGTACCTTTTTGACACATTGGTGAATCCGGTTCTTCTTTGTGGAGTTGAAGTGTGGGGTGGGAGCATCTCAAAGTCAACTTGGAAAGAGTTTGAGAATGTCCAAAAGCATTTTCTTACAAACTTTCTCCAAGTTAAGACACAAACACCATATCTGCTTTACTTCTTGAGTGTGGATCTCTGCCAATTGAGATCACGAGCATGGAAAGGGTTGTGGAGTACATGATAAAGATGCATCAAAACCCCTCACATCGACTTCCTACAATTTCATGGGAAGTAAACAAAAAAGTTCAAAAGACATATAAAAGCAAGATCTTAGCACGGGATGGATGCAAGACATAAAGAAGTGGTTTGGGAGATGGGATGCGTTACATTTGCTACATAAAGCCTCAATAGACCCCCAAGTGAATGAAGCTTTTCTACAATATTACGGCTTGGGAGTAATTCGATGGGTCACGCTTCATGCATTACACCACGCATATTGCCCCCAACTACAAAACCATGTTCTTCGCTAAAAGAGGAAAATGTACTCATCGTTACACGCTTGAGCCTATCCCCTTATCAGCAATACGCACTATCGCAGCCATTCGGCTTAGCTCCCACTTATTTTGATGCGAGACGGGGCGTTGGGGAAATAAAGAAGAGTCAAATTGATTGTGCACATTGTGCTCAATGCAAGTTTGAAAGTCTGAGTACCACACACTACTAGAGTGCTCAGCTTTTGGTCACATCCGAACTTGCTTCCCTCACATTTTTAGCCATGACTTAGACCTACACACTTTCCTCCCTCAGCCACAATGTGGGCTCTCCATTGCGGCTCTCATTGCCACAATCTTGGAGCATCGAGAATCACTCATCAGCCCCACACATACTACATCAGATGTAACTTTGGTCTCATATGTCATATTTGACCTCTGAGGATGATAATGAAATCTCTCTCTCTCTCTCTCTCTCTCTCTCTCTCTCTCTCTCTAGCCATGGACACACACACACACACACACACACACACACACACACACACACACACAGAAAGAGAGAGGGAAGGAGGAAGGGGACATCATGGGAGTTAGATCTTTCTAAAGAAAGGGATGAAGGAAGAAACAAGAAGGAAGGGTGTAGGAGAGGGATGCAGTTAAGCAAGGTGATGGTAGAAGGGGAGAGAGAGAGAGAGAGAGAGAGAGAGAGAGAGAGAGAGAATATATTAGAGGTGATATATGTGTGTGTGTGTGTTCCAATAACAATATAACATATACACCAAAGAATCCTTACAAATTACAAAAGACACTAGAAACTATGTCAATGAAAAGGTGGTATAATTCCCATTCATAGTACAAAACAGTCTTTATACACAAGTATAAGAGAATCAAGAGCCTGAAGATATATAAGTCCACCATCTTCAAGCCAAGGAACTTTGAAAATCATAGTTGAGAAGGTAACCCTCACGTGCACCCATGGAAACAACACAACATATAGTTAGCATTGGCACCGTATGCATGTGATGCATAGGTATCCCACATGTTATGGATGTCACCCAACTAGATTGCTTTCAAAGACAAATAGTAAGAAAGGTAAAGCTAACCATAACATATATTCAGAGATGGTTTCTTTTACAAGGGGTTGCAGGGAAACCATGTGGAGCCCCTTTTGCTTTGCAAGCTCTCATCAGATAAGGCCGGATACGAGTTTTATGAGGCTTTTTAGCATGGAAGTGGGCCACATATGCCTGTTTCTTAACTTTACAGAGTTTGGCATTAATTGCTGCTATTTTTTCTAGTCAATAATAGTGCTCATACATGCAGTGAATCGATACTTTGGAGTCACTTGTAACACAAAGAGATGTTAGTAAGTATGTACTACACCTTCCTAGATGGAATAAAAAAACCACATAAAGGGTAGTAAGTATGAATGCTCAGTTGTCCCAGAGGCTATGTGAGTGTGCCACCAGGGCCCATTAAATAACATAAAATTGATGTAATAAGAAACCATATTCGGCCACATGAGCAACTATAAGGTAACCATTCACAACCATATTCGGCCACATGAGTAGCTATAAGGTAGGACTAGTTATAGGTACCAGGTTCAAGCCCAATCCTTAGATAGAAGTACATGTTTAAGTTAACAGAGATGTCAAAGTTAGTCGATATTCCAACTATCATAAAAAACATCATGCTTATATTCTGTGCAAGATCTTTGCCAAAGATCTATCACACAACAATCAACAAGGATAGCTTCGTTTCATGACCATATCTGAGCAAGAAAGACAAGCTCAATAACAAACCCCAGAGGCACCTCATTAGAAAAATAATCACAGTAGCTGCCCCAATAAAATAGACCAGGCCTACCTATCTTAAACCTCTCAAAAGTAAGCCAATACCTACCATATAATATAGGGTCATCCACCAAGTTGTAAGAAAAAACTTCTATTACTTTCTTAGCCAAAAAAATCTCAAGGCAACCATTAACCTGAATTGAAGAAAGTATAAAACCTTTCAAAGTATTTCACTGCTCATATACATGCCTATGACATGTCAGTAGTAGACATATATTAAAGAATTCCCTAAATTCGAAAGGAGAGGTAATAAGCAGTGATACCAAAGGGTCAGTAGAAGTTTCCAACCATATAACATTCATACTTTGACTTAGTATAGCCAAGATATGTATGAGTCCTATATCAAAAGTGAATGACAACACATCCGTGAAGCTCAGACAGTAGTTCCATAGCAATATCTTAAGTCACCTGAGATTGAGTCGGAGCAGCCAGCTCCACAATAGGTTGATTGTCTTTGCCATTTTCCATAAGACAAACACTCTAACAATACAAACCCTTGCTGGCGAAGCCTCATAATCCAAAGGTACAAACAACCCTTCACTAGTACACACACACACACACACACACACACACCACAGAAGCACATAGGTACCAATTCTAAGTGAGCTAAGAAGCTCACCTTTTATAGGGGACGGTGCCAGTAGCCAATTCCTTCCACAACAGTATGGCGGGTCCGATCTTCATGAGGGAGAAGAGCCATCGGCACCGCCTTGTACACACACACACACAGAGCTAGAGAGCAGACACCGCCAAAAGTGTGCCACCGCGTCATCAAGCGGATGAAGACAAGGTTATACAAAGTCAGGCCAGTCAACTCAAACCCCACTATCCCACTTAACTCCCTCTAAAGTGTTAGGTACCGTACATTAAGAATCCACCCACTAATTTCCCACATTAGAAAGTCACCTAGTGAATTCAAACCATAATCATAAGATCCTTCCCAGGCCAATACTAGTTACTGAGCCAGTCGCCAGCTATATATACCTAGGAAGTGGCAACAAGCCACTCCCATATACCAAAATGAGTTAGATTGCATATAAACAACAGCATATGTGTGTGTGTGTGTGTGTAGTTGTTTTACCATAAATAATATGACATAAATGAACTTTTAAATTCAAAAGACAACTGGCTTTGGAAGAAATGAAATGATAAGTACAAAACCAATTCAGTCTTAGAATTATTTTGTACAATGTTTGTAAGAATGAAGCCTCATTCCAGTATACAAAGTAACACAAGAACTTCCCAAGTAGTAAGTGAAACTGTAATCCAGTGTAGGACAGCTTGCCAAAGCTAAAAAAAACCCTCCAAGACAAGATAGAGTCCTTACCTGCATCCATCCAAACAAGACAACAATTCAGTTAGCTTTGGATGTGTTTTACAGGTATCAAAAGACTATACCAGTTGTTATCCATGTCCATCTTACAAACTTCTTTTTCAACCTTACCAAGCTAAGTTTATAAATTTTAGGAAAAAATGTTATTATTATCCCCTTTTTTTTTAAAAAGCACTACGTTTTAAAGAGCATCATTTTGATTAGAAGGCCATCACCCCTTCTAATCCAAGTGTCTGAATCCACCATTATTTTGAAGTCATTTTTATTAGTTCTAAAAACCCAATCAAATGTAGTATAAATGATAAGTTTTCCTCAAAATAATTTTACTTTTTCAAGTTCTCAAACTTTAGTCAAAAAAATCCAGGTCAGGAGTCCATTATGGTAGAATGGACTTTGAAAAATCCTCTATCACCTACCCATATTTTCTCTTTCATGGAATCCAAAAAATACCCCATTTTATGAGCCAACATATGTCATGTTATTTACCGTGTTTTAAAATCACGTCAGTACTCAAAGTTTATGAGAGGAGTACCATCTGTCCAAGTAAATACATCCTAAATGAATACATTATAGTCTAAGTGCAGCCATGGTAAGCAAAAAGGCCCAACATTATTTAGAACTATAGCGCAGATGGATAGAGAACAACAAAGCTAGCCAACAGTCTATGTGTTTTTAGGCAATGCAATGTATAGCTTAACCTAGTCCATAAGGTAGTAGGACCAACCGGATGGTGCAACCCAGCTCAAAACATTCCAGAAACTAGAGCATAGTAATCTAGAAAACTCGACCCCCTTAAGTAAATACATATACCCAGCATGATTACAGAGTTTATTTACTAACAGGTCATCAGTAGGCCCTTCACTGTGTCAGATTACCATCGAGAAAGTTTTGCCAAGCAAGGCAACGCAACAGCAATCCCAAAAGGACAAACCATTGCTAAGGTAGAGTAGTCACACACTCAAACCAGTTGTTGACAAAAATTTATCAAGAGGTTTAGCAGTTGGTAATCCATACCCGGATGATAGAAAAAAATTGTTTACGACCAGTAGCTAAAAAAACGACAGTATTAATTAATCCACGCGGTATGCTGAAGCCCATTAGGCCACCAAGGTAGGCTTAGTTACTCTCAGGAAATAGAGTCACGTTCAACAAAGCGGCAGAAAAGAGCCCTCTTTCAAAAGGCCTGTGTAAACCTCATCCCATTGGCAAACAGTGAATAAGAATGACACCTTTACCTCTTTCAGCACCCACGACTTACCACAATCACCATGACATAGCATGATTTTCTATATATGCTCCCAACCATGGAGGATCACAACTAGGTTTAGAGCAAAAACACCATGCTTAATATTAAACACCCTCTACAACAGTTACTTCAAAGTAAACAATGCTCCCCCTTTTTTAAAAACCTGCAAAGAAATACACATGGGCAAGGTGGCCGACCTGTGTGTCAGTTGTAGTGAGCTCCATGCTTCAATGTCAAACACAACACAAATCTTTATAGGCAGAACAACAAACAAAGCTAAGTGAGGGCCCGAGAAGTGCCCTCACCTCTTTATATAGAGGAGGGAGGTGGGCCGCCAAATCGTAATAATGAGCAGAATCAACATAAGTGAAACGACTCCATTACGTTATAGCAAAGCCACCTATGCTTGCAGAGAGAAAGCCCCTGCGCCTTCACGACAGGTTTTAGCTATAGGGTACTAAACTACTTAGGAAAGAATCCGTATTTGCAAGTATTAGAGACGGGCCGAGTCCCATGGTGTGCAGGTGAAGCTACAAGAGTTAAAAAATAAACAAGAAACTTCTTTAAGTACCACAGTGTGTGTGTGTGTGTGTAGATACTGGCGCTCTTCTGCTGAGCCTCTTATCATTGGGAGCAGCCCATTTTTAGATTTTGCATGCGCTGCCATCTGTTGATGCCTTGCATGACCTACATATTTGCTTTCATCTGCCAGTCTACATTTTGCACTCCTGTTACAAGTTTTGTGCACCAGCTAGGGTGTGTGGGTGTGTGTTGGTCATCTGCTACTCTAGCTACAATTTTAGTGCGCTGGGAATTAGACAGTGTAGAGTTTTGTGCACCAGCTAGGGTGTGTGTGTGTTGGTCATCTGCTACTCTAGCTACAATTTAAGTGCGCTGGGAATTAGACAGTGTAGAGTTTTGCTCCACCTTTGGTCAGCTCTCCAGTGAAATTTTGTTGCAGTGATTTGGGTTTCATAAGTATCTTCATTAGCCTTTGTGGTACACTCTTTTGTTCAAAATTTTGTAGAGCAGAGACTCATTTATGTATAGTTTTGTGGTTTTGTACAGAGAAAGACTAACAAATCAAGAAAAGTGAGTGATCGTCTAGTGGGTTTCAAGCAATTATGTTTGATTAAAGTAGACCTTTGTGTGTAGAAGTGCGCTATTGGTTGGTCATGGCAGAAGAATCTATATATGAGCATAGGAAACATGTTGATCTTTCCTTGATGGATGCTGCAAATATCATAAAAGAGTGTTTGTGGGAGGATTTTGTAGATGCTTGAAATGCCTAGGAAGGTCAGCAACCTGCTATTGAATTGGTTATTTCGGCAGGGATTTAATATTTACGGAATTACCACAAATTTTATGTGATCACAAGGTCTTATTGACACATTTACATGATTACACTTAACATGATCACAAAGAATCCGGTTTAGGGCGACTTGAAAACCCACTAAAATCCCGTCAGGCTTTTCCATTTTCCTTGCGGGCCCGACGGGCTTGTACGTTTTCCCTGCTTCCCCGTCGGAAAAATAACAAAGCCCGCCGGGCTCGCAAAATTATATATATACGGTGTCATCAAATATCTAGTATCTAATCCACCCAAATGATTTTCTCATATTAAACTGATAATTTGTTATGGGATAATAAACGGGAACAAGGGTTAGAATATAGACATGTGCTTACGGATCTATCTCAACACGGGGACAATGGTAAAGGGGCCCAAATGAGAGATGGTCTGTCAAACAGCAAGGTTAACTAATGAAGCTTAAAAGACCTTAGGGTTAGCTTCATTAAAGACCTCCAATGGTTAGTGTTAAAAGTCCTTTTGACCTTAAGCAAGCTAGGGTTGTGCTTGAGGTGGGAACCTTAAACAAACTAGGGTTGTGCTTGAGGTGGGAACCTTAAACAAGCTAGGGATGTGCTTGAGGTGGGAACCCGACCTAAACTTAGGCAAGCTAGGGATGTGCTTGAGGTGGGAACCTTAAGCAAGCTAGGGTTGTGCTTGAGGTGGGAACCCGATCTAAACTTAGGCAAGCTAGGGCTGTGCTTGAGGTGGGAACCTGACCTAAACTTAGGCAAGCTAGGGTTGTGCTTGAGGTGGGAACTCCACCTAAGGTGCTTGTCATGCTTGATGACTAAGGTACTTGAGGTACTTGTCACATTTAATGAGGAAGTTGCTTGAGAAGCTTCCTATGCATGGGGGGTAAGATGCTTGAGTCAAAAAGAGAACCTACTCACTTAATGAGGAAGTTGCTTGAGAAAATTCCTATGCATAAAAATCTCAAAGTTAAGGGAATTCTAAAAGAGCAAATGGGACACATGTCAGACTCTCACTAAGCTTAACCACATGGTGTGCTTGAATGCTATTGGTTGGGCTAAAGAGAGGTCCAATGAGCTTCTACTTCCATCTAACAAATATCTATATATTTTCAAGCTCTCTCTCTCTAAGGGGTAAGGAGAACACTTGTCAAAAGTCTACCCATGTACTTGACTGCATGCTACATGTGATTGGCCAGAGGGAGAGGGGTCCAATGAGCCTGCAGCATGTGGAAAAGTCTCCACTCGCCCAAAGCAAGGAGGGGGGGTGCTAGGGGGATATACACCATCACACACACTCATTTGAGACACCATTCTCACTTGGTGAAAGTTGAGGAGCACCAGCTCCTTCTCCACGCTTGTGAGAGTGAAAGCCTACACCAACACTCTTGGCTATGGAATGCAAATCCAACCAAGAGCCATGCTTCAATGCTTAAGCTTTCCATCTTCTCCATCTCCAATACTATGCTATTATGTATGCTAGCAAGAAGAGTAATGATAAGTGAGGAACTACTTCTTTCTCGTATGGAATGTTTCTTCTTCCTCTTCCTTATCCTCATTCCCCGCTAGCTCTCTCCACCTTCAAAGGTGTTTGAGGCCTTGGGATTGAGGCTTGGGATAGTTAATGATTTCTTCAAGTTTATGTTATGTTTGTGATGCATGAGGCTTTCCATCTTCAATGCATCACCTAGGTCACAAGGAACACAAAGATTTTATTATACCAAGTCTCTCTTGATGGGAGAAACTATAATACAAATGCCTATTGGAGGGGGGACCGGCTCCATATGAATCCGGTCCTCAACTATTGTCATGTTCTCTAAAATCTCTCTCTCTCTTGCAAAAGTATTGTTCATGCCAAGTTAACTAAGTACCATGTTTATGTTGCTACCATCAACTAAGTTCACCCGCTATGCTCACAAAGTAATCTCTTAAAAGTGCTTCACCTAATTTCCTAATTCCGCTACTTCCAAAGTTCATAGGCAATTTCCATTATATACGTGCCGGATCGGGCTCGTTGGGTATTATTTCTTTGTTTCATCTTTTGTGTGTGTGTGTGTGTGTGTGTGTGTGTGTGTGTGTGAGAGAGAGAGAGAGAGAGAGAGAGAGAGACCACCTTTGCAGGTACGTCAAGAGGAGAGAGGAGAGAGGGAGAGAGGGGGTCGTGTGGGAGCGTGCTCTGCATCGTAGTGTGCGGCAGTATAGCTGAGTACTTGACCACACGATCCGGGATATGTGTCATGTGTGTGTATGCGTTGTGTGGTAGCGTGCCTTTTGTCGTATTGCACGGTAGTCATAAGGTACCTTACCACACAATGGGAGTGTGTGCATAAGCTATTCTACGAAACAATGCTTACCACGGGGGCATCACTTCGGTGACGCGGGGAAGATGGTGTCCGTGTGGTAAGTATTGGCTTACTGTCTGGGTACTATGTCGGTAACGCGGCGAATCTAGTATCCTTATGGTAAGTCAATTTTCCTTTTCCTTTCCCAAAAAACATATGGGCATCAATCGATAACATAGCTATATGATGTTCGTATGCAAGCCATTATTTATCCTTAGATTCGGGCGGCACTTGATCGATAACGCGGCTAATAGAGTTTTGTTTGTTAGAAGCATTTGTTTTTGCATAAATGTGGCGTTCATGCCGTTAACCCGGCCGTACGAACGTCATATAATTTATATGTGCATGTGTAGTTAATTTTTTAAGTATTAAGTAAATGAAAGACTTGGTTGGTAACGCGACAGTGAAGAGTATTTCATATACAAATGTTTGAATTGTTTGATTTTGTTGTTTTTAAGTTCCCATATGAAATTATATACTAGCTAATCATATTCAAAGAATGCTTTATTCATCAATCATTGCTATTTGAAATGCTACATTTACATAAATTATATGCAAAAAAGTAGTTGCACACAATTTGCATGTTAAATATTCATTTTTATCTTTTTAAAGGACCTCAAGTATTATCGCTATTTTTAATGCTTCATTTACATAAATTCTCTGTAAAAAAGAAATTACACACAATTTACATGTTAAATATGTTTTAGTATCTTTTTAAAGAGCATCAATTATCATCACTATTTTGAATGCTGCATTTACATAAATTCTATGTAAAAAAGTGTGTGAACACAATTTGCATGTTAAATGTTTATTTCTATCTTTTTAAAGAGCAAGACATTCTTTGCAATTTTCTAGCTTGATTTATATACTTCCAATGTTTTATATATTTTTGAAGTCTTTAAGTCGGGGTGTGCTTTGTTTGAACTAGTATGTGCGCACAGAATATAAGTTAAAAATTCAATATATGTTGAAATGTGCCAGATTGTTCACATGTATTGTTTGATCTAGATTAAATTCTTATAAACCACTTGTTTGATCTGCATTTTACACGTGTAATAGATTGCAATTTTAAGTGAAGATTGTTTTCAATTTATATCAATATTTCCTTGCACATTTCTTAAAGTCTTCAAGTCGTGGTTAAGGGTTTGCCTGAAATAGTGTGAGAGTGTTAGTGCCATTCGCAACCATGAATTTGTATTTGATATGCTCTTTTTTATTGTCCAGTGCAAATATAACGCCAGATCAAAAGAAAAGTATTATGCGTACCAATCGTAAAGAATGCATTTGGCAAACTCATCATGTGCAGATGGTCGCATACAACAGATTAGTGAAAGCGATGTCTTCATCAAAGACCTCACTAGTGCTATATGGGAGAACACAGAGCGCAGGCTGTGAGGTGAAGGCCAATACGAGTTGTTGATTCCAGCAGGGATTCAAGAATTTGACCCCACCACAAGGCTAGGACAGTGTTGAGCAATATGAAAGTATGTTACAGAGACTTAAAGGAACACATCCCTCCTACCTGCGACATGTCAAAATTAGAGCTATGGGATAAATTGTGGGAGGAACAGAAGGTAAAGATGAAGCGTGTGAAAGCGCAGGACTAAGCAACCTTACCAAAGAGATTGAAAATGGCCCAAGATGTGCAAGCAGCTTTGGGAGGTCGATCCGATGCCAACGGCAATGGCACAATCATGTGCACGGCTTTGAATGCCACGTGCACTCATCTTGTCGGCATCCCTCAAAAAGCCTTGGTTGAAGGTATGGGGGTTGGAGCAGGCTCCTTTGGTGTGTGCACATTGTACACCATCAAAGGCATCTCTTTTTTTCTAGATCACATTCCATATGTGGAAAAATGCTACAAAGGAGGAAGTGAGGCAAAATTTGACAGCTTTAAGACAGAGTAAGGAATGCAAACGCTTCACCCCTCCATTGCAAGGTACATTGACTTTACTACCGAAGCTCCTTGGATCACAATATTCCCATACTACATTGGGGGTACTGTGGACGACATGATGTGCCGCTTACCATTCACTCACGGATTGTTCAAACGACACATGCACAGGCTACAACACGGTTGGAGGTCATTGCATGCAGCAAATCTTCATGTACAAGAGATAGACACGACGCAAATCAACGCAGTGATTGAGCAGATGCCAGTCATTTGTCACGCCTTAATCGATGGCGTTACGGCTGCCCACTCGGCCGGGATAGTGCACAGTGGCTTGCACCTGTTCAACATAATGTTGAACTTTACTCGCACAAATAAACTCCGCATCGGCATCATTGATTGGGGGATGATACTCAGAACGCCAGCTAAGTGCGCAACAATTAATTATCTGCATCCAAGTGCACAATCAGACTCTACAATTTTGGAGGCACAGAGAGCAGGGGATGCAGAGATGGCTAAGCGACCGTGGATTGCTCCATAACTATATGATCCATGGTGCACAGATGCATACACAAAAGCGAGCGACATTTATGCATTGGGTTATCTATTCGACATGCTGACAGATTTTTGGAGTGCAGCCAGAAAAGTTTATTTTCTAAAAGAAGTTTTTCACCACTCGAACGAAGATGTTATGAGGGCTATTCGGATTAAAGTAGATTATTGGATGAAGTTAAAAGAGTGGGAACAAAGAAGAAATGCATCTGACGTATGGATATTTTTCAAAGAACATTTAAAGATAGACCCTAACCTTGTCCAACATCCCCTTGTTGAACCTGCACCATCATTTTATCCGATCTAAATATTTTTATGATATACATCTGTCTTGTTCAAGGTATTCTAGTTTTTATTGAAGTGTATTATCTGGTTTGAAGTGGTTCACCTCTTTGAATCAATTAGTTTTAGTCATTTCAAATTTGTCGTGTTAAGTGTCAGTATTTCAAATTAGCCTTGTGGTTCAATTAGTCGCATTAATTCTAGTTTAATTTAGTGGATTCTGACATCTTATGTAGTGGACAAGAAGTTGATATCTTGTGCATCTGTGAGACTGTTGAATTGTGAGAATATATATTTGCCAATAAAATGAATAGTTGTCTATCTGTCAATTGCAGCTCCAAGAGAAAATGGCTGATAAAGAACAAGATATTAGCACCCAATCAGTGCCTAATGATCAACAGCAAAAGCGACTGTTAATGCATTTTAGCGCATGAAGTCTCTAGCACACGGTATGTCGGCACAGCAAGCGACACGCACTACTCGACAACTCTCAAAATGAGCAAATCCAAACCACATGCAATGGAAAGAGATCAATAAAGAAGTGACAAAGGACATGATCAAAACAATATGGCCATGTGAGGACGGAGAGATCAAAAAGGAACGTGGAAGGTTTTGAAGTGCAACCATGATGCGATCAAAGAAAACGCTGAGAGGATTTACTTGGAAGTTTATGGCCATCCCATCCACAATGCAGATTGTGCGTTATATTTTGCAAAAATGTTATATGTTCACTTTGTGCAACAACGACTAGTAGACTTTTCATCAAAGGAGACAATTGTTGCCACTCATGATTTAAGGGAGAGTCGTGTCACTTTCACCCAAGATGAGCTGGCATTGATAGTGGAAGGCACCGACCTACAGTTAAAGAGAGAGAAGGATATTTACACGCCACAGTTGGCAGAGAAAGATGTTGAAACAACACGGATTTCTATTGCCACCCAGACACCCTAACCCTCACAAGTCCGGATGGAGAAAAGCATTCACCGCTTAAGCCAAGACGTTCAAAATCTGACACAGCGAGTGAATCCAACACCTATACAAGGGACACATATCAGCCACCTTGTCCTCCATCCAGATTTGGTCCCCTCGTCTATTTTAGATGCATCCTCATCTTCTCAATGTCCAGTTTGCTACAAGAATTTTGATGGATGGAGTGGATATTATACATTGACATTTGGTCATTATTATCACTTCGTTTGTCTTATTCGTTTAATGCAAAATAGTAGCCGACGTGCAATCTATTCATAAGAAAATTCCACAAGGAATATATATTATGTTTGGCATGGCAAATGAGTATAAATTCAAGCAAGCCGGCCAAGATACCCCTAGCACAATTAGAAATTTGTTTAGTGAACAAGATGTTGCTTCAGAGAAACACAATTGAGATCGACAAACTATGTATAATCGCTAATATGAAGCATTGTATATGATCAAAACACATTTGAATACAAGGTCTTTTACAATGGTTTTTGACACGATTTTCATTCTACTCTCAAGCTATATTGAATCTGTGAAGTTGTTATCTGGTTCCAAGTCTGAGTGTTGTGGTTCTCCTTGTAATTCAACCTCCACATCTATTATCAAATTCTCTTCTATTTCGTCTATAGTGCATTGAGATATACCAACATTGAACTCTTCTTCGTCTTCATTTTGATAATCATATAACCAGGTTGGCATTTCCTCCTCGTAGCCAACACTTTTAATGTGATTCAATATCTTTTCGTTGCAAAACATATACACTAATTTTTTCGCTCTGTCTGCTAATAGTCTCTTGCAAATAGTGTTGTGAACATACTTGTATATACTCCAGTTTCTCTCTGAACTTGATTTTGTTGCACATTGTGCCAGTACTTTCATTGCAAGGGGACGTAAGGTAGAGTAATGCTCTCCAACATTCATCATCCACCACTTCCATGCAAGTTGCTCTTTTGCCATTACCTGTACAAAATCTTTCACAAAAGAACCTTCTTTTAATCTAAATGCACTCATTTCTTTGATGCAATTAGTTCGGTCCTGAAAGTTGGAGTAGAATGTGTTAGTGAATGCTTCAATCCGTATGAGGATGGCCAACCACAAAAAGGCAAGATGTCTTGGAATAGCTGAAGATGTGAAGATAAAAGTCTTGGGATTGAGTGCTTGGTTGATTGCTACGTGATACAAGCGGTGTGTATCCTCTCTAGAAATTGAGTCAAAGAGTTCAAGGGTTTGAGTGGAATGAAGACATGCAACAGGCTTTTGATGGTATCAAGGAGGTATTGTGTGCTTAACCAACAGTGAGTCCTCCCGACTTGCAATCAATTTTCTATGTATCTATTAGTGTGGGGTCAGTAGCTTTTGGGTCGGTTCTCTTACAAAAGCAAGGAAGGAACTTCAAGCCAGTTTATTTTGAGAGCAAGATGAAGAATGTAAGCAAGTTCTCCTACACGGAAATGGAACAGTGGGTATTTGCCTTGGTTCTTGCTTGCCGCAGTTCAAAACCTATCTATTGCCCCAAAAGTTCTATGTGCTCACCACATCAAAACTTTTGCCGGATGTAGTACAACATTTGAAGCCTAGCAAGCACATCTCAAAATGGACTTTGGAGCTTCAAGAGTATGAGTTTGAGTTTAAAGTGGATCGTTCTATTAAAGCTCACTTGGTAGACATAGTGGTACATAAGGGAGGGGAACTTCCATCTTACCCCAGGGTTGACAAGGATGATCATGAAGAGGAAGTAGATATTATAGATGCATATACAATGATGTTTGATGGTGCATACAGGAAATTTCTTCAAAAGGCAAGTGGTGGGGTAGTCCTTAAGAACCCAAAAGGCGATGTAATCTTTTCTAGAGCTTACGATCTTGATGAAGCTGAAAGTAACAATGAGGCTGAGTATCTCACGCTTTTTCTTGGGTTAAAGCAGTGTGTTGAGTTTGGATTGAAGAGAGTCATTGCAAAAGGGGATGCGTTGCTAGTCATGAATCAGTTGCTTGGTTTGTGGAATGTTAAGAAAGATAATTTGAAGAAGTGGTTCTATGGCATCAAGAAGCTTTTGCATGAGTTTGAGAAGATACAATTTAAGCATGTTCCTTGTGAGCAGAATAAAGAAGCTGATGAGTTGGCTAGGGACAAGTTGGATGCCTTGGTAGCTCCTTTAAAGGTCAAGGAAGCCTTGTATGTAGGAAGGGAATCATTGCAAGATGTAGAATTATTTCTTGGTAAAGGGAAATATCCAGAGGGCATGTCAAAGGTTTGGCGTAAGAGAATAGTTGCAAAAGCAAGAAACTACACATTGGTAGGTGAGGATCTCATGCTTTATGGCAAGGATAGCATTTTGAGAAAAGTGCCATACAAAGAAGAAATAGGCGTGATTTTGGAGCACTGCCATGAAGAAACAGGTCATCAAGGCAAGGATTAGGTTGTCGTTTGTATTTTGAGAGCTGGTTATTGTTGGCCCTCTATGATGAGAGATGCATATTTTTGGTGCAATTCATGCCATGAATGCAAGTGTTTGCAAATTGAAAGCTTTTGGTTGAGCCTCAAAAAGCTATAATGTCTTTTGATGCATTTGCAAAATGGGGAGTGGATGTTGTAGAGCCAATGCCAAGGACCAACAATGGCAAAAGATATATCCTTATGTCTACGGACTATTTGCCAAAATGGGTGGAGGCAAGAGCGGTAAAAGATGTAACAGTAGGGAGAGTGGCCTCTTTTTTGTATGAACAGGTGTGTTGCAAGTTTGAAGCTCTTGTGGTTATCATTTTTGATTTGTAAATACTGTACAGATGCATTCTCCTCTTAGATGTTTTACGTATAATGTGCGTGGATTGTGCAACCACGATAAATGGAAGCTAATCTGGCATTATGTACATACAAATAAGGAAGATATAGTGGTATTACAGGAGCATAATCATCACGACTTCATTGGTCAATCATTGTATTATGCGGGATTTTGGATTTCTTATGCTGGTACAGGTTCTTTTTTGGGTGTTTTAATGATGGTGCGTCATGAATTGCAGCCGGGTTTGGCCCATAATGATCCGGCGGGCCATTGGATGGTTGTTCAATGTTTGTGCAAGGCAATATTCTATTGCTAGTATGTATGCTTATACTACCTCGGCACAAAGATCTCATCTTTGGCAACATTTGGTCAATCACCCCTAGCGTTAATCTTTGGAGTGCTTCACCACTGCTTTGGCCGTATGCATACTTTTTCGACTGGGTTAGATTCTGGGTGCTATGGACAGTGTGGAGAGCACATAATTTCCTCATGTTTCAGTAGATTCAAGTTGAGTATGTTCCCTTCTTCAAGAAACCTCTTCGACAATCTCTTCAAGTTGCTTATGACTTGGATGAGCTCCCCGTTGGTCATTATGAGCTCTACTTTGGCTGTTTTTTATTTTCTGTTTGTAATATTTTCTATGGGTTTTCCTCGTCTTGAGGTTTCCCATTGGTAATTCTATCTGACATTACAAAAAAAAAGTGTGTCTGTATATAGATACATACACACACTATTGGAATTAGGGATGCAAGAAACCACACACTGCTTCGAGAAGACAAATGAAGCTCAAGGCACACAAGAAAGAGTGTATTACTTCGTGTGCAATGGGAAGATTGATAGCCCTAGAATGATGGGCGTATATACAATGCACGGGGAAAACAACCTCCTAGTAATGAGGGAAAAAATGGCCCGGCGGTGCTAAGTGTGTTCACACACATCACTACCACATGTATATGGTAACAAATCCCCCGTGGAGTGATGCGGTGAACGAGAGATGGTACATGAGTAAAGGGAAGTGCGATGCCCTTAGGTCATGATTAGTCCAAAAGGGGAGGGGAGTAAGCCCAAAGCTTTGCGGAAAGCTTAGAACTTCTTACGAGACAATGCCTTTGTGAAAAGATATGCAAGGTTGTCCTGTGTTGGCACATAAGCCAATATGATCTCTCTTACTGAGAGCCTCTACTATGTGCATCTGGAACCACATCCCTCGCAAAATATTTCTTCAACCTATAACCATTTATTCTATAGCGCAAACGTTCCTGTGACAATTTTTCCAACTCATAGGTGCCATTAGGAAATACATGCTGATGGACGCAAAGCGGACTCCGAACCCCGACGGCCTCTAAAACGCCGGGGGCCAAATGGCTCACCTTGAGCCTACCACGGTAAAGCGAACAGGGGGCACCACCTAGCTTTGAGCGGCTAGGACGCAAAGCCCACGGTGATATGAACACCGCAAGCCTACACACCGAGAGAGAGAAAAAGAGAGAGAGAGAGAGAGAGAGAGAGAGAATACTTGCAATTGATGAAAACAACCTCGGGGGTGTAAGGGTGAGTTATTTCTGCAATATTTACAAGGTGGCATGCCGTGATGGTAGAGAGGTAGGGAGAGGAGATGGTGCAACCTACTTGGTGCGTTCTCTAGGGCGACTCAATGACGGTGAATACTCATTGCCAAGAGCGTGCATACGTGTGTGCATCGACCATTGGAGTCGAGAGGTGGATGTGGTTCCCTTCGCATGGTGCAATTTCCAAGGCAAACCCAACACACAAGACCCCCTCCCCGTGATGGTGATGGTGATGGTGTCAATCCCTCCTACTACACTCTACCCAATGCTTGGTTCCACATAAGTTGCCCCCCGCGATAGTGACCTCTCAATGCCAATTTATAGGTGTTGGCTGCTTGGATTATGGTAATCCCAGTGTGGTTAGGGTAATCTTAATCGGGGAGACAAAGCAAGTGGTGGGCCGGGTGTGGTTGACCCTTGCTTTGTTTTGGGGAAGGTTATTAAAAGATGGGAATCTCTAGGTGGGCCTTTGTCACCATCACCTAGAGAGAGGATATTTACAAAATGGAAATTTACAATGGCTCGGGTGAAAAACTGAAGATAATGGTAAAATAACCTAACAATTACTGGGATGGCGTCGTGGTTGCGTGTTGTCGGCGAATGGCGTGCTGCCGGTGCGGCGGTGTCGAGCGTACTTCTTTTCAGAGTCGACCGGGGTATGCCTTCGGCACATTTCTATTTTTTGTTGTTGGCGGCGCATGCTTTGGATCCTTCTTCTTTTTTGTTTGTTGATGTCGTAGCCTTTTCCTTTGTATTGCGGTGCGGTGCGTATATACGTGTGTGTATGTATTTGTGCATGAGGCGGGTGTGTGTGTGTTTTGTATAGGTATGTGCGTGCGAAAGCGTGCGTGGGAAGGGGGGGCTATATATATATATATAATGTATATATATATTTTTTTATTTTTTTTTCTTCTTCTGCGGATGGCCGGCGGCTTACTGATCTGTGCAAGGCGGAAAGGGAGGGGGGGGGTAGGATAGGGGGTGTGAGTGTGTGTGGGTGGGTGAGTGTGTGTGTGTGTGTGTGTTGTGTTGGCATATTTGCTGCTGCCCGCATGGCGTGTGTGTGTGTGTATCGAATGCAGCGCACAGCGCATGGGGAGAGAGAGGAGGGGGGGGGTGTGAGTGAGAGGGAGTGTGTGTGAGTGTGGGACTGCAGCGTTGCCCGTGAGAGAGAGAGAGAGAGAGAGAGAGAGAGAGAGAGAGAGAGAGAGAGAGAGAGAGAGAGAGAGAGAGAGAGAGAGAGAGAGAGAGCTTTGCGTGGCTATGAGAGGGAGAATGAGGGAGAGGGGTGAGGGGATAAGAGATAGAGAGAGTGTGTGAGGGGAGAGGGGGAATGGCGGGGTATGGGAGATGTGTGGGTGAGAGGGAGAGGGGGGGGTGGGGGGGGGTGTTGTCTTGCATGGGCTTTGAGGACGAAGGGGAAATAAGTCAAGGGGGGGGGGGGGTGTAAGGGAATATATCTGCGGGCCAAAGAGGGGGGGGACTGAAGCAGAGGGGGGGTGTGAATGAGTTTTTTTTTTTTTTACTTGATTTCCGAAAGTCGGCTATCATTAGCCCTCTCTCTTTTGGCTAGAGGCATTCATGCTTCTAGCCCTTCTTCAGTTTCTTCAGTTGTAGAGTTAGAGGGTTCTCCCTCTTCTGGAACGAATTCTGGGTCAAACCTAAGGAAATACCTCTTCAGTCTCCATCCATTGACTCTAGTCTTGTGAATTCTCCCATCTGCTTCCATCAGCTTATAGATGCCGTTGTCGTAGCACTTCTTGATGATGAATGGCCCTTCCCATCTGGGTTGAAATTTCTTATCCTTCCTGGTATCAAATCTGTTGTCGTATCGCAGCACTAGCATGCCTTTTTCCAGTCCTTTATCTTTAAGCCCTTGATTGAAAGTGAGTCGGCGTCGTTCTGTCTGTGCTGCATAGTGATTGATTACTTCTTCCCTATCCAGTTGGAGTCTCTCTAGATCCAAGATGTGGTTTCGAAGGTTTACGATTGGACAGTGGGTCTGGCTGGCCAAGACTCGTAAGCTGGCTATTTGTACCTCAATGGGTAGAATTGTCTCCTTCCCATAAACTAGATGGAAAGGGGTGAAACCTAGTGATGTTCGGAACGTTGTTCTGTAGGCCCAAAGAGCTTCCATGAGATGTTTATCCCAATCTCCTGTATGGTTGTTCACCTGTTTTGTGATGATCTTGCAAATCATTCCATTTACCTTCTCTACCAGACCATTGCATTGTGGATAGTATGGTGTGGAATGCCGACGTGTGATGCCTAACTTCTTTATCAATTCTCCTACCACATCACCTCTGAATCCTGGTCCTCTATCTGATATTATCTCAAGAGGAGTGCCAAAACGGCAAACGATATGCTCAAAAATGAATTTTGCCACCTCTTGGGCTGTAATGCGGGTGGTGGCCGTTGCTTCTGCCCATCGCGTCATGTAGTCTACACCCACTATGATGTACAGTTTACCTGATTGGTCCCTTGGTAAGGGACCAATTGTATCTATTCCCCATTTCTCAAACGGACCATATGAAATGATAGGGGTTTGTGGCTCGTAGGTTAGCGTACGATCATTGGCCACTTGACAAGCCCTACATGTTTTACACCAATGGTGTACATCTCTGTTCAAACTAGGCCAAAAGTATCCTGCTTGTAGAATCTTCCTACTAGTGATATCTATAGCAAAATGACCACCGCAGACGCCATCATGGCAGCTTGAAATTACCTCTGTGATTTCTCTGGAGGTTGGCACCCGCCTGAGAATTTGATCCTTGCCCTTACAATACAAGTGGTCGTCTATAAGGCGGTACCTAGTAGCCTTCTTTACCAGCCATTGTTTTTGGCCTTTAGTGTGTCCTGTTGGACATTCCCCTGTATTCATAAAGCTGATGATATCAGGCATAGCGTCACTGCCTTGGAAGAGGGGTAGTTTTAATTTGATTGCTCCTATGGTAACATCTTGTATTCTTTCTTTAGCTAGTGCATCTGCCTCCTGATTGTCTGCTCTGGGAATATGGAAGAGTTTTACTGCTTCAAACTTCTTCAGAAGGTCCTTAACTTGGCGGAGTTGACCAAGTAAAACTTGATTTTTGCACTCCCAGGTGCCATTTATCTGCCTAATCAAAAGCAAAGCGTCGCCGAACACATTCAAGCGCTGAATTTTTTGTGAAATACATTGTTCCAGCCCAAGGATTAGGGCTGCATACTCTGCCTCATTGTTAGAGTGGGAGTGTAATAACTGCCCCATGGAGAATACTCTTTCCTGTTGTTCATTGAAAATGACCATGCCTGCTGCAGACTGATCCATTGTTCTCTTGTATGCTCCGTCAAAGAAAAGAGAGTGAGCTCTCCCTAGCTTAGGGCTCTCTTTATCTGGTATTCCTTCCTTTGCTTCCATGTTGACCTTCAGCTTCTTCTTGTAGTGGCGATGAGTGAGAATTCCTGCTAGACTAGCCTTGGTGGAGTTTTCTACTTGTATGGTGTAATCAAACTCTTGTAGTCTAATTAACCACTTTGAGATCCTAGATGAGACATCCATGTGTCGCATTACATATGGGAAAACCTCTTCCATTGTCAGGATTACAAATGGTCTAGGCAAGAGATAGGAACGGAATTTCGTGGTAGCAAACATTAGTGCCAGAACCATGTGTTCTACTTCGGTGAATCCCTTTTCTAATGGTGTCATGACTCGACTAGAGAAGTAAATAGGGCGCATGAAAGAAGTTTTGGGATCCTTTTGCATTAGCACTGCTCCCAGAGTATCATTTTCCACACTAGGGTTCACATAGAATGGCTCGTCCCACTTAGGAGGTGAAATGGTGGGAAGCTTAGATAGGACTTGCTTTACCTCAGTAAACTGCTGCTCATTCTCTTGACTCCATGAGAAAACATCCCTTTGGGTGAGTTGTTGTAGGGGAAGGACCACTTGAGATAGCAGGTGAATGAACCTGCTTAAATATCTTACCTTCTGAAGGAAAGAAACCAACTGCTTGGCGGTGGTGGGAGATGATAAAGATACCAGAGCTTGAATTTTGCTAGGGTCAGCCTCGATTCCTTTTGCTGAAATTACATGACCAAGGAGAGTGACCTTGCTCTCACCAATGTGACATTTGTCCACGTTGAGTTGGCCACCCAGGGTTTGTAGCCTGGTTAAGCCGTCATAGACTTTGCTTAGATGAAGGGCTTGTGAGCTATAGATGCAAAAATCATCTATGAAAACCCGTATTGATGTTCCAAAGTAGGGTTGGAAAACAAATGTCACATAGCGTTGAAATGTGGCTGGGGCGTTGGTGAGGCCAAATGGCATCACTCTGTAAGAAAAACATCCCCAAGGTGTGATGAAGGTTGTCTTCTTCTGATCCTCCTCCGCAATGCTAATCTGGAAGTATCCTGAGTAGTCATCGCATACTATGTAGCGTTCGTGACCTGCCACTTCATTGAGTATTTCATCCTGGAATGGGAGGGGAAAATGGTCCCTCTTTGTGGCTACATTGAGAGGTTTATAATCCACACAGACTCTCCATTTACCATTTTTTTTTGGTGTGACTACTACTCGGGAGACCCATTCTAAGTCTTCGACAGGGTAGATGAAACCTGCTTGTAGCAAACTCCTTACTTCTTTAAGCATGCCTCTTGTTGGATTACTCCAAGTCTTATGAGCTTCTGTACTACGGGTTTACTACCTTCCTTGATCTTTATGTGGTGTTGCACTACTGTAATTCCTGTGATCTTATCATAGCCATCAATGAACAAAGTAGTGAAGTTGCCTAACATGGAGACATACTCCTTCCTTTCTTCATTGGTTAACTCATTTGAGAGAATTTTTTGTAGCTTACCTGCATCCTCCAATGACTGCTTACCTGATGGTCCCTCTTGGTTTGCAGAGGTTGCTTCAGATTGTGTTAATCTGTTTGGGTCTTTAAGAATGACCCCCATTACTTCGATGCTACTCTCACTCCCGTCAATGGTGGTTGTGTCTTCTCCTGAGGTAGACGAGGAGTCGCTGGTGGACTCGTCTTCTGAAGCCTCCAAGATCATATTACGCTACTTTCCAGTCCTCATGTCGTAGAATATGGACTTCCCTTTAGCATCCTTCATCTGGATCATCCCGGTGCTCCAGTCTTGTTTGGCTTCCATGGCCATAAGCCAAGGCCTTCCAAGAATGATGGGGTAGCCCTCCCCTTTGTGTGGCATGACGAAGATGTCTACTTCCACTTCCGTATTGAATGCTTTTACTTTGACCGCATTTACAATGCCTACGCATTTCACTCTTACATTGTTTGCCATCTTGGCTCGGCAGGTGCCGGCCTACTTACCTCTAGACCTAGGTGGTGCATCATCTTCTCACTCATGACGCATATTTGCACGCCACCATCTATGTAGACGTTTGAAATCCACTGCCCTTTGATGTGAGCATCCATGGTTGGCAAGATGTCATCGAGATCCCTCCCAGAGATAGCCCCAGCTATCCGTGGTTTTGATTTCCTGGTACTTACCATTTTCGTCCATTACCTCCTCATTCTGGGTGCAAGGTGGAGTAATTGGGGCCAAGTTATCTTCGGGCCCTGCATTAACACATCCTGAACTAAGTCATAGGGTTGTGCTTCCTCACCTAGTGAGAAGTCTACGATGTATATCTTCCGCCGCGGTTTAGCTGCTTGCTTGCTAGACTCGGCTTTCCCTTTCATCTTCTCTTCTTTTTGAGATGCCTCCTCGTGCCTCGCACGCTTCACTCCCATAGCATCCACTTCTTCTACCTTCGCTTTTCCTTTGTGCTTCTCTCGAGCTGACTCTTCTACCTTCACCTTCCCTTTAGCCTCTAAGCTAATGACACTCACCGCTTGGTTCACCGCAGGTGGTGGGGGTAGTGGCGGAATGAGAGGTTGGGGTGGTGGTTGCTGTTGTATAGGTGGTCGCAGGATTTGGATTGTAGGGATTGGTCCTAGCTGCCTTGGTGGTGGTCTTACTCTTGGCGGAGAGATCTGATTCTGTCTCCCCCCTCTATTGAAATTCTGCCTTCTTGGGTGTGGGCAGAAGTACATTCCATGGCCGTCTTCCCCGCAGTTGTAACAGTGGTATTCTGGGTTCTGCCTTCATTGTCCTCTTCCTTGTTCTGGATTTCTACCAGATGCATGCACTTGCTGCACCAGATGCACAGATAAACTCTCTAGTTGGGTGGTGATGCGACTCTGCAGGTCTTGTTGTTCCTCTGCTGTCTCCTGTGGTTGGACTCTATGATTGGATGTTGCAGCCACTGGGGTTGGTCGGGCCGAGCTTGTTTCCTTTGACTCGTTTACTCTTGCTTGCATGCGCAGCTTCTTGTCTTTAAGGCGGGCTACTTCGACTGCCAACTCATATGTTGTAGGAAACCTTCCCTTCACCTTCTCTCTAAGCGGCGACCATAGACCAACAAAGAAACGGTCCTTCTTCAGTAAATTAGGCGCTCCTTCGCCTTCCTCCAGTGTGGCAACCCACCTCTCCCATAAGTCCACAAACTTTGACTCGTAGGTGGCGTACTCCAGCAGGCCTACCTGCTTCAATTCTGTCAATAGCTGCCATAGCTTCTCCGAGGTTATGCCTCCACCAAACCTCTTTACAAAAGCAGCCCTTAACACATCCATGCATTCTTGGTAGCATGGGGCAATGCATTATACCAGGACTTGGCCTCTACTTTCATCAATAGAGGAAAAATTCTGAGTCGTGAAGCGTCGTCATCTTTGTTGGAGACGACACAAGCAATGTCAAAATCGTCCAAAAAATCAGTGGTGAGATCCTCACCCTTCTTTCCACTAAACGTGGGGAAAGAAACACTTGCCATGGTGGTGACTCTGGAAATTACAAACCTTTTTTTTTTTTTTAAATCAACAGCAACGGCTCATAGCGGTTTTACAGGGGCGAACGGATAGGCTAAAACAGGATAAAAATAGAGACATTAAAGGAATGATGGTAATCTAGTATGGGGAGAATGATAGGGTTCGGGGAATTGAGGATTTCTCCTAGTACTGCCACACCGAATAGGTAAACGATCTTCTGTTGGTAGAAGACTTTCCTATCTACATAGATATTCACATGCATATGCTGCACGAATATGAACGGGAATGCCGTCGGCCCGTTTTCCATCATGCACAAAGGGTGAAATACTTACTTATACTCTTACCGTGCCAGTGTTGATGAGTCGGCACATCCACAAGAGGTCGTCACCTTTCATGGGCTCTACCCTTCCTTCGTTGCTTAGCACGTACGGGGTGATGGCGACGCGTCTGACCACTCCCAGTCTCTTGGCTAACAGCAATTGTAGGTAATTTCCGTAATCGGCGTGTTGCATGAATTCTACTCCATTCAGCTGCAGCTCATCTCCAGCCCACTGGGTCTCTCCCGTGGTAGAGAACTTCTTCAGTATAAGTTGTACAGGGAGGGGAGGAAGGTCCTCCACTCGCTTCCCAAAACAGCGAGAGCAGTAGCCGAACCACTCTTCTCTAGGACATGGGAATCTTCTCACCACTTCTTCTTCTGGATTGTCGAAGTGGATTGGTAGCACTCGCATGCGTCGTGCAAATCGGTAGGCGACCTTCCGCCGCTTAGCTTCGGATGACTTCTTCTTTGACAAAGTGGGTACAACCCGGCTCTCTGAGCTTGAAGCACTTGCTTGGCCAGATGCTTCTCCCTTCGGGGTCATGTGTTTCCAGGCTAGCCTATCTTCTCCTTGCCCTTGGCTCGAGCAGCCCCTTTAGGCCACTTTGGGGTTTTATCTTTGACTGCAGTTTCTTTAGGGAAAAGAGGCCTCACCGTCTGCTTTCCTTCCTTGACGTGAATGACCTCCTTGCGATGAATGTCAATGTAGAAGACTTCAGCCCTTCCACTGCCTTCGTTGCTGGCACTCATCGACCGTGTGCCTTGGTTGACAACAGTGATGGCACCTCACCAATCTCCCACCTGATGCTTTAGATTTATAGTTAGAACGAGCGACACGAGATGGAGAATTTACCTCTTGAATGTTGATGACACTGCAGCCTGGTACTAGCACCTCAATGAAGGCGGCTAGGGCCTCCTTCGTCTCTTCTTCTTCCGTCCTTCAGTTCAAAAATTCCTTTAGCCACTCGTCCATGATTGATAGTGGGTGTCACTTTCAGCATTGTAAACTGAAGGGTCTTAGAAAAGCCCTCCTCCGTGGGGGCACCAAATGACGGACGCAAAGCGGACCCCGAACCCTGACGGCCTCTAAAACGCCGGGGGCCGAATGGCTCGCCTCAAGCCTGCCATGGTAAAGCGAACAGGGGGCACCACCTACCTTTGAGCGGCTAGGACGCAAAGCCCACGGTGATATGAACACCGCAAGCCTACACACCGACAGAGAGAAAAGGAGAGAGAGAGAGAGAGAGGGAGAGAGAGAGAATACTTGCAATTGATGAAAACAACCTCGGGGGTGTGAGGGTGAGTTATTTCTACAATATTTACAAGGTGGCATGCCATGATGGTAGAGAGGTAGGGAGAGGAGATGGTGCAACCTACTTGGTGCGTTCTCTAGGGCGACTCAATGACAGTGAATACTCATTGCCAAGAGCGTGCATACGTGTGTGCATCGACCATTGGAGTCGAGAGGTGGATGTGGTTCCCTTCGCATGGTGCAATTTCCAAGGCAAACCCAACACACAAGACCCCCTCCCCCTGATGGTGATGGTGATGGTGTCAATCCCTCCTACTACACTCTACCCAATGCTTGGTTCCACATAAGTTGCCCCCCGCGATAGTGACCTCTCAGTGCCAATTTATAGGTGTTGGCTGCTTGGATTATGGTAATCCCAGTGTGGTTAGGGTGATCTTAATCGGGGAGACAAAGCAAGTGGTGGGCCCGGTGTGGTTGACCCTTGCTTTGTTTTGGGGAAGGTTATTAAAAGATGGGAATCTCTAGGTGGGCCTTTGTCACCATCACCTAGAGAGAGGATATTTACAAAATGGAAATTTACAATGGCTCGGGTGAAAAACTGAAGATAATGGTAAAATAACCTAACAATTACTCGGATGGCATCGTGGTTGCGTGTTGTCGGCGAATGGCATGCTGCCGGTGCGCCGGTGTCGAGCGTACTTCTTTTCAGAGTCAGCCGGGGCATGCCTTCGGCGCATTTCTATTTTTTGTTGTTGGCGGCGCGTGCTTTGGATCCTTCTTCTTTTTTGTTTGTTGATGTCGTAGCCTTTTCCTTCGTATTGCGGTGCGGTGCGTATATACGTGTGTGTGTGTATTTGTGCATGAGGCGGGTGTGTGTGTGTTTTGTATAGGTATGTGTGTGTGAAAGCGTGCGTGGGAAGGGGGGGCTATATATATATAATGTATATATATAATTTTTTATTTTTTTTTCTTCTTCTGCGGATGGCCGGCGGCTTACTCTTCTGTGCAAGGCGGAAAGGGAGGGGGGGAGGTAGGATAGGGGGTGTGAGTGTGTGTGGGCGGGTGAGTGTGTGTGTGTGTGTGTGTGTGTGTGTGTGTTGTGTTGGCATATTTGCTACTGCCCGCATGGCGCGTGTGTGTGTGTGTGTGTGTGTGTGTGTATCGAATGCAGCGCGCGGCGCACAGCGCATGGGGAGAGAGAGGAGAGGGGGGGGGGGGGGGGGGTTGTGGGGTGTGTATGTGAGTGAGAGGGAGTGTGTGTGAGTGTGGGACTGCAGCGCTCCCCGCGCGCAAGAGAGAGAGAGAGAGAGAGAGAGAGAGAGAGAGAGAGAGAGAGAGAGAGAGAGAGAGAGAGAGAGAGAGCTTTGCGTGTCTGTGAGAGGGAGAATGAGGGAGAGGGGTGAGGGGATAAGAGATAGAGAGAGTGTGTGAGGGAGAGTGAGGGGAGAGGGGGAATGGCGGGGTATGGGAGATGTGTGGGTGAGAGGGAGAGGGGGGGGGGGGGGGGGGTGTAAGGGAATATATCTGCGGGCCAAAGAGGGGGGGAATGAGGCCGAGGGGGTGTGAATGAGTTTTTTTCTTCTTTTTTTTTAAACTTGATTTCTGAAAGTTGGCTATCAATGCTTCACTCTGTATGGACCCAACCATTTGTCCCTCAACTTCTTTTGAAAAGTAAAATCCAAGCAAGAATCATACTTCATCACCAGATCTCCCTCTTTGATCTCTTTCTCTGGCAGCCTCTTATTCATTTTCTCCATCCTTGTCTCTGCTTGTTGAAGATAATAATCACTGGCTTTCTCTCTATTCATTCGCAACAACTCTAGAGAAAAGTCTTTCTGCAGCTTGTCATTATGTGAACCTTGCATTCTGCACAACAACTTCAAGGCGTCCAATTGCACCTGTATGGGCATAAGAGCTTCCTTTCCATAAACAAGTTCATATGGTGTAAATTGTGTTGACACTCTATACGCAGTTCTATAAGCCCACAAACACTTTTCCAAGTCAAAGTCCCACTCTTTAGGATGCTCTCTAGCATACTTTGATAGCATCTTCACAATTTGACCATTGCAATTTTCAACCAGCCCATTGCATTGTCCCTGACATAGTGCTAATGCACCTCAATGTGCTTTGTGCGAGCATGAAAAATTGGGCTCCTCGCAACTACCAATGCGCTCTGACTGTCAGTGTAGATAGTGTTGGTAGTGTCTTGTCCAACACCCAATCAACCATAAGGCATTTGATTTTTGAGTCATACACACCCAACCGTAGCTGTGAAGACTACCCTGTACTCAACCTCACAACCAGAAGTGGCCACAGTAGGTTGCTTTTTGCTCAACCATGATATACATGAACTACCAAGCATGAAACAAAAACCACTTGTGGACACTCACGTGTCAAAACAACCAACCCAATCTGAGTCCGAAAAAGCATGTAAATCTAGCGGAAATGGTCCCCCCTTGGAATAAAACAAGCCAAGGTGTAAAGTGACACTCAAGTAGAGAAAAATCCTCTTGACAGCCTTCCAATGCTTAGACCCTGGGTTGTGCATAAATCTGCTAACCTATTACAGAGCAAATTGAATATCCGGCCTCGTGCTGCATATATAAATGAGTCATCCAATAGCAGTTTGGTAAAGAGTGACATCTGCAGGATCACTAGCATCATGAAGACTCAATTTCAAACATGGTTCCATGGGAGTGGCAATAGGTTTGCAATCCTCAAGTCCAAATTTACATAGCAATGTCTCTATGTAACTTTTCTGACACAAGGCAATACCACCATCACACTGCTTAAACTATATACCCAAGTAATGATGCAACAACCCCAAATCTTTCATCATGAAAGTAGCATTAAAATCAGCCTTAAATTCAGTAATATGTCTCTCATTTGGTCCAGTGATCAACAAATCATCTACATAAAGAACCACAATGAGAAGTACATTACCCTCACGCTTGACATACAATGTGCTTTCTGTTGGACTGTTACGAAAGTCTCATTTGACCAAATGAGTCTTGGCCTTCTCATACCAAGCACAAGGAGATTGCTTCAACACATACAAAGCTTTGTTACATTTGTGCACCTTATCCTCTTGTCCTTTCTTGACAAAATTGTGAGGTTGCGTTACATAAACTTCCTCAAATATGTCACCATTCAAGAAAGCAGTAACAATGTCTGATTGATGTACATCCCAACCAAAATGACATGTCAATGCACATAGAAAATGCACAGTAGTCATATGACAAGTGGGAGCAAAAGTCTCTTCATAATCTATGCCTTTTTGTTGTGCATAACCCTTTGCAACAAGTCGAGCCTTAGCGATCAATCTCACCATCCGGCTTGCGTTTCAACTTGTAAACCCACTTCGTACTGATGGCCTTTTTGCCAAGAGGCAAATCACATAAAGGCCATGTGTCATTTTCTGTAAATGTATCATATTCTAATTGCATGGATTTTTTGAATTTTGTGCTTCATCACAAGACAAAGGTTTCTCGATGTCATGTAAACTAGACATAGCCAAAGCATAACAATATGATGCATAAGATGCATGGCAAGAACCTGAAAGAGTACGACTAGACAAAGGTGCATCCAATTTACTGTCACGCAAAGTATGCACACCATCCATTTAGGGATACCTCTAGCTTGCTCATTCTCAGTTCTTTCCTCATCAAGTACATCATGTACATATGCATCAGTAATAGGCTGATTTGTAACATTTTCAGAAACCCCTATAGGCTGTACATTTGCCTCATTGGAATTTACATTTGTACTTCCACCATTGAAAAGAGGCAAAAAAGTGTCATAAATATCATGTGAGCTTACATTACTGTCTATATACATGACAGCAAGGGATGAACAGAATCTTCCACAAACACAACATCCCGTGAAACCAAAATACACTTTGTTTGTGGATGATACAACCGGTAACCTTTGCTTTGAGCACTATAACCAACAAAAATACATTTGACAGCCTTATCATCCAATTTTCTGCATTGTGTTTGTGGCACCAAAGCATATGCCAAACAACCAAAAACACGCAAGTACTCAATATAAGTTTTTCTATAATGCCATGCTTCATATGGTGTAATAGACTGCAAAGCTTTTGTAGGACACCTGTTTAGTACATAAGTGGCACACATGATGGCCTCAAGCCAAAAAGAATGCGGCAAAGCTTGACTTTTGACCATACATCGTGCCATTTTCGTAAGTGACCTGTTTTTCCTCTCAGCAACACCATTTTGTTGAGGCGTATAAGGCACTGCACATTGTTGTTTTATCCCACGACTAGCCAAAAATGCATTAAATTCATGAGACATATACTCCCCCCCTTGATTGGAACGGAGGGTGCCCATAGTACGTTTTGAGACATTTTCAGCCATAGCCAGAAATTGTTTGAAGCACATAAATACTTCGGACTTTGCTTTAAGTAGAAATACCCATGCATGTCTGGAGTAGTCATCAATGAAAGTCACAAAGTAAAGGTAATTGCCTGAGGACGGAGTTCGCATGGGCCCACAAACATCACTATGCATAAGTTGAAATCTGCATGTGGCCCTAAGTGAACCATTCTCTGGAAAGTTCGAATGCTGCATCTTACCCAAAATACAGCCTTCACAAACATGTTTGACATGTGCTTCAAGAGGCGGCAAAGAAGCAACCATATCAAATTTTTGCAAACGCAACAAACTGACAAAATTCAGATGACCAAAATGTGTATGCCAAAGTTTTACGTCTAAAATAGCCTTTGAACCCACAACTGCATTTGCAAAATTCTACCCACACTTGTCATACAAAGTGAGCTTATACAATCCACGGCATAAAATATCAAATGCAACAATTTCATCACCGAAATTGAGATCATGTACTGTACATCTTCATCCACAAATTTGACTACAAGACCACGTCTAGCAAGTGCAGATATAGACAAAAGATTCTTCTTGATCCTAGGTACATAGAGTGCATCAACAAGTGTGAAAGAACTGCCATTTGCAATAATAAGCACAATCTTTCCAACTCCTTGAACCGAATAAAAGAAATTGTTGGCACAAGTAACCGAATTCCCGTGAGGGACAGAATCAAGAGAGGTGAACAAATCATGGTGTGAGGTAATGTGCTCTGTAGCACCACTGTCAAAATACCACACATGTGAATTTGCAGCAACTGACATGCATGCATCATGGACAACAGGATTATAGGTACACTCTGCACTAAAAGCCCATTCTGCATCAACATCAGCATCACAATCTCCTTTCACATAAGACTCAACAATAGCTGCATTTGTAGTGGAACCATCATTTGCAGTGGAACCACTCTCTTTCTTTTTTGCCTCTTTGGCCTTCAACTTAGGACACTGCTTGATCAAGTGATCATTAGCTTTACAATAATGGCAACGCATCTTCTTTTTGCCTTTATCACCAGAATTTCCAGACGAATTGATGCTAGTAGAAGCATTAGGAACATGTGAATCTCCACTCGCAGAAGAACCATTAGAAGTGGCTGCATTACTGTTACCACCTTTTCTTTGAGCATCAATAAAGGCCTATTCAACTGCATGCTGTCTAGTCCTGTTTTTTCTGGAAAGTGACTCTTGCAACAACAATGTGCATAATGCAACAAACTTGACAACTTCAGGATTTCCTTGGGTCATAAGTCTCCAAGTACTAGCAAAAGTCTGGTAAGAATCTGGCAAGGGAATCATGAACAGTCTGCACAAGGGAACTTTCTGAAACAACTTCACCTGCAGAAATAAGTTGCTCATTGATATCCTTGACACTAGCAAGGAAAGTTTCCATATCATCTTCCTCATGCATAATCTTTTATTCCAGCTCTTTATGCAGAAATGCAATTTTAGTCTAATTACAACTTGCAAAAAGACCAGCCAGAATATCCCAAGCCTGTTTGGTAGATTTTGCTGAATGAAACTGGGGAGTAATAGTACGCTTCACAGACAATGCAATCAATGCATGAGCCCACTCATCTTTTACATCCCAACGAGCTTGCTCACTTGTAGGCAAAACAACTCTAACAACAGCAATCCTTGCAGCAAGACCTAGAACATCCTCAACATTACCTACATCCTCAGAACCAGGATGTACATCAATGCCCTGCACAATATTCCAAACGCCCTTCGACACAAAAACATTTTGCATCATATAAGCCCACATAGGGTAATTGTCCCCTTCCAATCTATCCTCAACAACAAACATAACGCATATGTGTTGTTGTCAACCATGGTAAATGTTGCACCTGATGTGAAAACTGCTCGAAAAGAGGAGAAACAAAGCGGGAACAACACGTGCTATATAGCACAAACCGTAGAAGATTGTAAGGGACCTGTTATGTAGAAGACGGCACTCACATAATTTCTACACAAAATCACAAAATAGCCTGTGCAGTACTGCTTGTAGTGGAAACAGAGGCTGAAATGAGCCCAAATAGAAATCTGAGCAGACTAAGCTCTTTGAGCTTACCTAAAATTTTTGTCGACCTGCCAACACTCGCCAAAGTTCACTGAAATCGGAGAAAGTGAGCAGGCATGTGTTGGAGCTGTTGGCGACTAAGCCTGGAAGGACGCCACTTGCTCTGATACTAATTGTTGGAATTAGGTTTGCAAAAAAACACACACAGCTTGAAGAAGACGAAGGAAGCTCAAGGCACACAATAGAGAGTGTATTACTTAGTGTGCAATAGAAAGATTGATAGCCCTAGAATGATGGGCGTATATACAAGGGGAAAAAAACCTCCTAGTGAGGGGAAAAATGCCCCGGTGGTCCTAAGTGTGTTCACACACATCACTACCACATGTATATGGTAATACACACACAAATATATGTATGTATATATGTGTATCTACACACATATTTATATATTATATATGTATTTATACATATACAACGGTGTGTGTGTGTGTGTGTGTGTGTGTGTATTCACCACCTTCCCACTAGTGATATCGCTAATGTGGAAATCCGATGAAGGAAGAGTAGGGGGGTGATATGGGGTGGGAGTGTGGTGAGAGAGAGAGAGAGAGAGAGAGAGAGAGAGAGAGAGAGAGAGAGAGAGGGGGGGGGGGGGGGGGGGGGGGGGAGGGGAGGGTGGCAAGAGGAATATAAGGTTAGAGGGGCCAAAGTGAAAAACAATTTGGTAAAGTGGAGAGAGAGAGAGAGAGAGAGAGAGAGAGAGAGAGAGAGAGAGAGAGAGAGTGTGTTCATTGAATGTGCCAATGCATAGTTTACCACAATTAAAAAATCCTAATTGAAAAAAATATGAGAACGTTTAAAACTGAAATTCGTCGGTGATTGCACTAAAACTTGTGAAATTTTGTTGGTTTTCTACAAGGAAAGTTTGGAATCTATGCAAGATTGTGAAATTTTAACCGATTAAAAATGCATCAACCTTGGTCTTTTGCAAATACTATGTTGATGTGTGTGTGTGTGTGTGTGTGTGTATGAGAGAGAGAGAGAGAGAGAGAGATTGCATTATCATCCACGCAGGTCAGATATGACCCACCGGACCAAGAACAAACACTACGACGGTTTTGTCTAAGAAGAAGATGGTGATACATATGAGTTAAGGACTGAGGGTCCATCAAAAGGGGAAAAAGGAAAAGGGGAAAACAAAACCTATGGAAGGGATGATTTGGGATTTTGAAACTCCAGGATGATTGCTTTTCCTCCTTGATAGACTACCCATTTACCTTGTTTGAGAGCTTCGTGTACCTTCTTGAGCTTGCTTGCCTTAGCTTTGAGTTGATTTGTGGTCAATTCTTTGGTAATCCAAAATGATTTTCCCTTGAGGATGCGAAATTGACCCAGTAAGTTGCAGGCGTTCTTCTTTGTCCTTGAAAGTGAGAATTCAATGCTTGGGTGTGGCACTTGTTTAGGTGTGTCATTGATCCAAGAAATGGTCTCAAGCTTGATGTGGACAAGTTGAATAATTTCATTAAACTTGACGATTGCTTCTTCCAGAGTGTCCTCGCTAGTGCACCATGGTGAGGGAAGTCCTCCAATCCTGACCTTAAGGCCAAGGGATTCTTAAAGTCGAGAGAGGACCGCATGACAATATATATATTTTCTTCAAGGCAAGCTCGGAATTTCACTCTATGCAGACGTATGTGTGTGTGTGTGTGTGTGTGTGTGTGTGTGTGTGTGTGTGTGAGAGAGAGAGAGAGAGAGAGAGAGAGAGGCATATGAGAAAGAAGAGAAAAACAAAGGAGAGGGAGAAAAAAAAACATGAGAGATTGTGTTAGAGATAGAGAGCAATAGGGGGGTGGAGAGAGAGAGAGAGAGAGAGAGAGAGAGAGAGAGAGAGAGGTTGGAAGTTGAGACAAGAGGGTTGTTAGAAGTTGGTGGTGCAATATGGAGGAACAAGAGGGGTTGTGGTGGCTCAAAAAAAGTGCCACTTGCCACCGGTGGTAGAGGTGGCAATGGGCGGCATTTAGTGGTAGTCAATGGCAAGGGTGGAGGAGGGAGAAAAGCTCGCTTCACCAAGCTCACTTATTATCCTTCCCTAAGATATGAGAATCTACCCACAAAATTCTCTATCTTTCCTTTTGAAGTTGTCTCTCTATTTTTTATTTTTAAAATCTGCAGTTCTCTCAGCATTATTTCTCATTGCTTCTTTCCTATGGGTTGAGCATATGTGCACAATTACGACGTGACCATTATTGTAGAATGGGAAGTGATGGAAAGCATTTAGAAACAAGTACATGACACAAACATTAATGATGACATCAAGCGGTTGTCTCTTATTGCACATGTCCCGCATCTGCATTTGAGGAGATCATTAGATATACAGCAGGACGGAAGAAGTTGCAAAACGAGAGCAAGCCAAGGAGAGAGTCACATAGTAGCGAAATCCATCATAGGGAGTTCATCGCAAATGATGCAGCAATGGATGATGGGAAAATACTTTTTAAGGCTTCCTCTCTATTCTCTTGCTACTTACTACTGCTGTTTGGGATTTTTTCTCCCTATTACATGCACAACTATAGGGAGCTTGCTAAAGGAATATATTGACCATATTGCACACGAGGTGCCCAAGCCTTGCAATAAGAGTATAGAGGAGGTGGGTCACTTTATGGGGCGTTTCTTTGAGCAAGGTCTTGTTTGGAGAATCTGCAAAAATTTCAAGCCTTTGGATGGTTCTTACCTTGGACTGGAGTACACATTGCGGTTTGGACTAGCTCAACTTGCTTGGGGACTCATATGTGTGCAAGCAAGGTAGTCAATTGTATGGCTTTTTCGAAGCTTGTGATAATGATATCCCTAAGAACTTCATGGTAAGTTTTGCATTCAGCTCCCTTGCTAAGATCTTTAATCCATAGCATTATTGCATGATATTAATTTATATTGCCAAGTAATTTTGCTTTTTCCTATGGTCAATTGTCTATCACGTTTTCCATGGACTTGTCAACTTCTTGGATATCGTAAGACATAAGCGTACGTGATTGGATTTAGAGGGAGACGCTCTCCCTTCATGTTGACTCGTATGAGCCCAAGGCCTACTCATCTACCCTTCTGGGCCATATCTTGCATTCCAAGAGACCTCATTCTTAATAAAAGCTTGTTGCACACCACATTTTGTATACATGCCAACACAAGCACCTAAACACAACATTTTATTTTTTTGCTTTTGAGTGATTTTGTAGGGCCTCAAGATGCGTGCGTACTCATAGATTCCTACTCTCACGCTAATCATTGCAAAATCAATGATTTGGAATGCACAAAGGATGCACTAGAGAAGAATGGCTTAAGTGTCGTGCCATTTTCTGTATTAGGTTTCAAATATGAAAACATTTCTTAAAAGAAAACTAATGAAGTGATTGCAAAGCCAAAATTTCTTGGGGAGCTCAAGGCTTTTGGGATTCTTAGCTTGAAGCAAATGAATGGCTTGTTTGAATGCTTGTATTTGTGTGTTAGCTACATTCATTGATTGAATTCTGAGAATAAGAGATGATTAGAATCTATTGTTGAAGTGTCGCTTGATGTTTCATATGTCAAAATAGGTAGTAACGGTTGATGATCCAAAATCGTGACATGCTAGAATGCTTCTTTAGACTTGTCAAAGCATCAAATTGTGTTGCATCTACAATAGAATTTGACTCTCCTCAAGAGGGACATACTAGAATCTTTCACCTGCGAGAGTAGAGTATTGTAGGATCATCTACTAGGTGGGAATTCAGTTTTGTAGGAAAATGAAACAAAGCAATTTTTAGGATTGGATCCCAAGCAAGCCATGGTCCATTTTGGGTGCAGAGTAGTTGTTTGTTCAAGGCGCTCATATACAATGGGAGGGTGAGAGGATTGTTGTACTTCCGCAACAATAAACAAATTTCTCAAATACATGATAAGATTTAGAGGTGCAAAATGAAATGCAATAGATAATAAGGAAATTGGTAACAAGTATGCAAGATGCAAAACTATTTCATAGAGGCCTTATTATAGATGGAAGAGGACATGTCAACAGCCATGACATTGATAGCCAGGGACCTAGATTAGAGAGCACTGTGGAATATATTTCCTCAAGGGAGAGGGCATGCTCATAGCTATGACATTGTCAATTAAGGGCCTAGATTAGAGAGCACCATAGAATGGATCTCCTTTTTGGAGAGTGCAAATTAAGTTGTGTGGGGAGATGTAGAATAGGAACAATTTCTCTAGAAGCAAAAAATGTACAACTCTTTGTCAAGAGGAGCTTGATAATTTTGATGCTACTAGGATAGTTTGCCAATACCACAAAGGCCATGAAAGAAAGAGATACCCATGAAGGAACAAAAGACTTAGCAATGTTGCAGCAAGGGGAGGTAGTGATTAGAGTAGCTCATGTTGCCAAGCAATAGCTATACGTGATATTTGTGTTGTTGACCTTGAACCTCAAATCCAATGAAAGAGAGAGATCACTTCAAAGTAAAAGTAACCAATTTCTTTACTGTCTTTTGGAATTGTTTTCTTCCCCAGCTTTGGATTCTATAGGCCACCTTCAGCAACTGAATTGTTCTCTACATTGGTTGACAACTCCTTGATTGCTTGACTTATAGCGCTCTGTTGGCCATCCTGTATGGCTTCCTTCGATGGATCACTTGGCGATGCTGCCTATTGTTTCTCTCATCTCTTCATCATCGAATGCTCCCTCCCCTCTATTTTGTCTTAGATCTATGGTTTTAGAGGGTACTAGTTGACAGATTTAGCCTAACATCGAGTAGCTACCATGGTAGCGTGTTTCTTACTCTATGTCACCTTTGGTGCCTCAGTCTTTGGTATGCAATTATAGAGTGAGTTTGTGGTGGGAGTGCCTGTTGCTTAGAGACAACTCTCCTCCTCTCTCTTCGTGGCTTGTCAAGGCACTTTTTACTCTTTGTAGGAGGGAATCTTTTCCCTGGCCTTTTAATTTTCACTTTTCTCATGCGGCTAGTTTCATAGGGTTCCTCATATGTCATCTTTGAGCATGCCTTGTAAAGAGTCTTGTACTTGCCCTCACAATCAACACCATTTGAGCATTATAAAAGGCTTCTCAAGTAATAGAAATTATTCAATGTTTCTTGCCAAATAAAAAGAGAAGTTAAGGAAATGAGAGATACTATAGTTGTAAATAGTCTTGTAGTAGGGGATAAACCAAAAGGTACAATGGAGGCACAACTTGATGTATAACGACTTAGCATGATGTCAACATTTTTTATTTGAGAGTGCAAAAGTGTGTGGAGAGAGAGAGAGAGAGAGAGAGAGAGAGAGAGAGAGAGAAATATCAATGAATGCTACTATTCTAGCCACAAAGACGTACAACTCTACAATTTTTTCGATGTTTCAACAATAGAGACTAGTATATGACCCGTGCGTTGCTGCGGTCAAGGAAATAATGCCTCTATTCTCATAGGGTTATCTTCTCTTCCAAGTGGAACACTGTCAATACTCTTTCTTACACGTATAGTCTATCGCATTTATAAAAGTGATGCATGACACGACCTCTTAATAGATGCTGCAAAGCATTCTTTTGATACCAAGATTGGAAGCTTCTCATAGACATTATTTTTCATGAGGTGTTAGCCCTTGTTCAACAAACTTAGGAATGCTCTAATTCTATTGGGGTGTGTGTGTGTGTGTGTGTGTGTGTGTGTGTGTGTGTGTGTATATATATATATATATATATATATATATATATATATATATATATATATATATATATATATATATATATATAGAGAGAGAGAGAGAGAGAGAGAGAGAGAGAGATTCCTTCATTTGGTGTACCTTAATCTAGCAATGCTACCAAGCTTGATTATAGAGATTAGATAAGTTAGCATGGTGTAAAGAGATGAAATCTAAGAGAATTCAATGTAATAATAAAACTTTTTTTAATAAATGGAGTGAGTTCTAGAATTGGTTTCAATGATAGGAACGCAATTGGATTCAATATCTCTGCTCCCCTCTCTTACTTGTTTCTATCCTTGTACGTATGTATGGATGTATATTTACATATATATATATCTATATGTATACACACACACACACACATACATATATATATGATTGAAGCGAAGATTTGTCACATAGGTCTTGAGACATCATGATATGTTCCAATTATGTCTATGTGTACACATAGTGTGCACACGCGCGCGCGCACACACACATATATGCTTGAAGGAAAGATTGTCACATATATCTTGAGTTTGTCACATTTGTCACAGAGAGGCATCTTGCTATTGTTCTAATACAATAACTATGACATTCAAAGTTTCTATGCTCCCCTCATCCCCCCCCCCCCCCAAAAAAAAAGCAAAAAAACTCTCTAGTTGAAGTGACTATCCCAGGTGGACATTTAAAAAGGAGAAGCGAACTGCTTTTTCTCATTTTTTTGAAAAGAAAAATATAGATGGCTATGATTGGTCTGCCTCTCTCTCTCTCTCTCTCTCATCAGATAGATCTTTGAGATTTCATTAGATGTTCCTACAACATTTCAAATTCTCCTTTTATCAAGACGTGTGTGTGTGTGTGTGTGAGAGAGAGAGAGAGAGAGAGAGAGAGAGAGAGAGAGAGAGAGAGCATGAAACAAAAATAACTTTATTCTTACCCATGTTGTGAGATATATCTTTTGGGATTGTTTCGATGGCATTAAAAAATTTCTTCTTGTTTATCTTCTCTCTCTCTTTATCCTCCTCCTCCTCCTCCCCATAGATATTCACTTTTGTTGAATGCTTGTCTTATAACTTTTAAAGTCACTTTAGATTGTTCCTACACACGAGCATTTTGTTCTGTATTCCTCTCACCTCTTGCGTCATTTGTTGGACTTTACATTTCAACACATTAAATAGGGCACTTAACAATTGTCCTCTCTCTCTCTCTCTCTCTCTCTCTCTCTCTCTCTCTCTCTGATTTTAGATTGACACCCTTGCCTGCCAAAATTTAAGGAATTTATAGATTTTTAAGCATGGCCCACATGTTAACTCTTAAAAATGAAAAGAACAAAATATCCAAGGATTGGTAAAAGATCCATCAAGTGGGAAATCTCTCTACCCATTTGGGGTGTTCTCTTTCGTTGATTTTAGATGGGCACCCTTATCTGCTAAAATTTAAGAAATTTATAGATTTTTAAGCATGGCTCACATGTTAACTCTTAAAAATGAAGAGAGCAAAATATCCAAGAATTGGTAAAAGGTCCATCAATAGGAAATCTCTCTATCCATTTGAGGTGTTAATGTGAGGGTTTGTCTTTGTCGGGCATTTAAATCATTTTTTACAGGTAAAAAACTTTAGCTATCCTTTAAAAAATACACTAATGCCAAAAAATAATATCTAAAAATTTTGACAAGTACGTGAGCTCAACGGTAAAATATTTCTTTCTCTCTCCCCCCCTCATAAATGTACATGTGTATGCACACATGCAATGTGACGGTCTCTCCCCCTCTCTCTCTCTCTCTCTCTCTCACTCTCACACACACACACACACACACACACACACACAAAAGCAATGTGGTAGTCTCTCTCTCTCTCTCTCTCTCTCTCTCTCTCTCTCTCTCTCTCTATGGTCAATAATGTAGATAACGATCATCGCATTTGCATGTCATGTATGTTCTCAAAGCGAGACAACTCCAAGTCGACGTTAGACGAGCTTTTTTTTTCTCCAGCTCTTTAAAAATATATATACTTTCAATTTTTTATAAAACATATCAATATTGGTTTTGAAAAAAGCCCCTTGAAAAGATAAAACCACATATATCTTTAAAAATTATATTTTCAATAAACAAAAAAAAATCAATAATTTTTTATTTTGGTTATATCTTCAAAAAATAAATTCGCATTAAGTAACAAAACCTTTAGTAAAGTTATCCCATTTTTGTTATGTGCAATCAAACTTCAACATTTATTTTATGTGGAATGGAAAGTCTCTTGACTTCACATTTGAAAAGGCTTCTCACTTCTTACGTTTTGAAAAGGCTGTCATTTCTTACAATTTTACTTTTTAATTTTGTATTTTAAATTAATGTATTGTAAGGCGTTTTTTGAAATGAACCAGAGAGTGACAAGTAGATGCTCTCTCCTTCCTTTAAAATTTTAAGCTGCACTATAAAGAGAATAGAAGTATAGATGACCCCCTCAAGGAAAAACTCAATGGTAAATCTCAATGAAACGCACGTAGCTTCTGAAACACTAGCCATACAAGCATGCCTACACCATGATGAAGGAGCAGGAGGTAAATATTAACCTAAAGGTTGATTAGGACAAAACATAGAAAAGAAAATATTTGAGCTTGATGGCTGCTAAGAAACAGTCTTCGTAAAGATGTAGCGCTATTGTGGGAACAATACATTGTTGTTTGGATCCACAATTCATAGCTGATAACTTTGGTCTGTGTAGAGGGTACATACTTGGATTGCAGAGATTGATGATACGATCCCCTTTATTGGCAAGAGGTGTCCATGATTGCTGGTGTGGCCTTTTTGATGCTTCTCACACTTCCACTGGTGCTCTATTTGGTCGTCACAGGGTTGGAGTTTATTTTATTATATGTGAGGGAGGACTTATGCTCTTTGGCTGGTTGGGACCCTATTTGGCTGGTGGGCTTCTCTGGGAAACGCCTTATGGTGGATCCAATATTCTGATATGATGCAATCCATTTGTGGCGGTTATGGATGTGGGAGAGAAATTTTTTCTCACCGTTAGCATGTGCCCGTGTTGGCCATTTGCAGCAGATAAGATCAGTGTAAGTACCATTTTTTGAGTATTGTGCTAGCACTGTTCGCCATATCCTTGTAAGGCAGATTATCAGTCTACACGATTGGAGACCTAGCTGGCTGTTGGTCTATCTCATGCCTTCATGTTCAGATATTCGAGCTTTCTTTGGGATATGTGGATTAGCTGTCGTCTACTGTTTGTTGATAGGGACATGGGTTGGCAGTGCTTGCCATGATCGGTCTTGTTTACGATACACCTTACATCTAAACGAGATCACTAGCGACTGTCTTTAGGTTTGCCTTCATGCTCAAATAGTAGCTTAGGATCTGCTTTGCCGTGTGGTTGTTTGCACAGGCTTTGTCTCTTGGGTGCGGTTTGCTGGCTGTTATAGTTTCTGGGTTCTCATCTTATTTTTGAGGGGTAGGGGAGGATCCCATTTTCTTGGTAATAGATCTTGGTTAGCGACGGAGCACTCTGGACATGTTGCCAGCTACTATACATGCTTTTGAGCCACACCCTCACGAGGTCATTTCTGCCACTGTCATTCCAGCTACATTTGTGGATGATTTGGAAGGCTAGCTCTCATGTTATTGATGGTCAACCTTCCACTTAAGCAGAGGAGATAGTTCACACTCTTCGCAGTCAGTGGGATACATCAATAGGCTCTTGCAGGCAATGGCAGAGAGTCGTCTGGGCATGCACCAATAGATTCCTTATAGTGGCACCGGACCCGATTACCAGGCATTATCCTCCACTACCCTGGTTCATTCTAGATGAGTCATATATGCCACTTTGAGCTCGGAGTCCTTGTGCATATGTTTTGATGTGTATGGGTCCTTGAGGGCAAGCTAAACGAAGTGTCCTTAAGGACCCATAGTACTGAGTAATATAGCCTTGTCTTTTCTTTGAAAGAGATTGTATTAATGTCTACCAAAGGCTGTACTAACTGTTGACTGAACTAAAACTGTATGAGACAAATCACAAAACGAGTATTGTGTGCTCTTGGATATCAAGAATGCAAAACCAGAAAGGAAAGAAAACACTTTAACACTAGAGTGCTAGAGTAGAATAGTGTATAATGTTGTTTGGAATTTGAGCTAGGGCACTTGGCTAGTTGCCTCAGAACAGGCGGGGTAAAGGAGTAATCAAAAGACTTGCCTTGATGGATGGTATCAAAGCTGACCAACCCACAAGGGGTCGCTGACAAAGGTGAAAGTATGAAATGTAGGGATGCCCTGACCAAAGGCCTCTGTGCAGATCACTACACAACTAGGGATGAGTTACATGGATATGCCAAGGAAGTGCTGACAGAGGAGAGAGAGAAAATTGGGGGGGGGGGGGGGGGGGGGGGGGGGGGGGGGGGAAGGCTCACCGAGGCTAAGGGATAGAAACAGGGTTGATAAGACAGATTGAAGAGGCAGAGGAGGCGGGTGAGGCAGAATAGGCAGCGGATGCAATGAAGACATGAATACGCAGCAGAAGATGCAATGAAGACATGAACTGGCCTCCAATCCGGTGGACACCTTGACTTTGCAAAGATCCACTGACACTAGAGAACACTTGCAAAGCCACATAAGGCAACTATGGAGAAGAGAGAGTACTGAGGTAGAAAGAGAGGACATTGAGAAGAGAGAGAGAGAGATGAGATGAAATGTTATATTAAACGTCTTCAAAAGGCCAAAATGACCTGTTAGACTCAATCCTTGTGGATCTAATCCAATGTCTGGGTACACAAATAAAAATGAAGTAAAGTGAGACTAAAATCATCATCATCAATGTCTGAGGATGCCCGGCATCGGGCGTTGTCCGAGAAAGTATTGCATCGGTCACTGAAGAGCTTCGTCAATGTCCGCCTTTGTAAATAGTCGTACTGGGTGTGTCTCATGTCGTGCTAGAATAGTCCTGATTCTCTGATGGAGCCTCTGTCGATGTCGTGGTCGCCCTCGTAGACATGGGCATCTTGCTCTCCCGAGCTCAATGGCTATATCAACTAATATACCTCTGGTATAAGTGGGCGCTAAAATCTGTTGTAAAGCATGCTCATCTGGTTGCTGAGTCCCTGCTCTAAAGAAGTTAGTGATCTCCCTCTATGAATGTCTCCCACTGCCTGATCTCCTCAAGAGACTCTCCCCGTGTCTGCGTAGCTCTAGCAAAAACAACCCGGGGCATCTCGGATCCCGATATCTCATGACTCTATCCAATGGATTAAAGCTTTCTTTGAATAGATAGTGAAAGGGGCCTCATGTCTCATAGTATACCGGACAATGACAAATGTATGTAACTCTATCTTTTGTTCTATATAACACAACTGGCATATCGTGGCCTCTACTGGTACTCTCCTAAATGTGTCAGTCTCAATCTCTAGCTAATGCGATGATGTGCGCATCTGACCAATAGCACATTGTATCTAATAGGATAAATGAGTGTCCATATAGGCTGGTCTGGTCACATATCCATCCTCTGTTAGTTGGAGAAGATGCTCTCTATAGAAAGCCATCTTCATGCCCAACTCTTGTATCGGTTGTATCCATGTGCTTCTGGTATCAAATCTGATGTATGAGTCTAGTGATCTCTATCCGTGTGAGAGATAGGGAGGGTGCATCCAAGGAGTATTGGAACAGAGGCAGTCTAATGTCATCTGCCCATACCAATGTGTCCCCCTGTAGCGCTAGCCCTTGGGATGACTCAAGGGCTAGCCGAGCATGTTTGTCTCTAGGGAAGTCCCATAGATTATGCATGAAGGAAACTGACCTAGTAAGGGCCTCGATTACGAGAAGGGGGGCAGCTAGCTTGGCTTGAATAATCTCATGTGGCACTGAGGCCTTAGCCCGAATCATCTGAGAGATCATAGAGACTAGAGGCCTCTCCATACACCTCCTTTATCAGTGCTACCAGATCTGGCATGGTGGTCCACTGAGGGTCCCCAAATATGACAACCCACTATCTTGGGCAAATGTGTACAAAGCATCTAAATGACGCTGCATCCCCTCCCTCCGAGGAGTCATAAATCAACACAATATTATCAGCATATAGAAATAGTGGGATCCATGTCTCTGTCAACTGTGCTCCTCTATCACCATCCCTCTCAGTGTAGTCAACAATCTCATCCACACACATGCCGAATAATGTAGGAGATAATAGGCAGCCGTGTTTCACTTTAATAGTGGAGTGAACCAACCCACAAATCCCCTCTGGAGTGCGTACATACATGCCCCACTACTGACCTATATAGAGCCATGATCCCCCAAATCAACTCTGTGGGTACCCCCATCTCCTGCTGTTTGCGCATCAATCTAGCTCTAGGCATTGTATTGAAGGCTTTGTGGAAATCCACAAAGCAACAATAGAGCCGTCTCTCAGGTGATCTCCCCTACTCAATAATGGCTCTGAGTGTCAGAATATGGTTAAGAGTAGAGAAACCTCTCCTGAAACCCGCCTGTACACCCTCTCTCTCTTCCTATCTATTCAGCTGCTGTTCAAGGATGGCTGAGTACAACTGTGCCAATGTGTGTCTAATCATGATAGTGCAGTAGTTCCCAGGCTCCATAGGGTCCCCTGACTTGAAGATAGGTACGATACTAGACAAAATCCAAGTATCAGGTAGGCCCTCGCACATGGCACGATTAAACATCACTGCTAGAAGCTCTTCAAGCAGATCTCTGGCATGTATAAAATGCTCTGCTACTAGGCCATCGTGATCATATGCTCTCCTTGTCCTCATCCTGTCAATGGCTTCCTTTACCATCTCGGCTGTAAAGAGAGCACGTGTGTGGGCATGGCTCTGGCGGATCTAGAAGAGGTGGCTGCCTTGAGACTGTGTAGAGAGATGATGCATATTGACCCCATCCCTCCGTAGAAGTGATGGCTGATGGGGGAGAATGCGCCCATGGAAGAGTCGCCATGCCTCACCTGAATCCTCGCTAAAAAACAATTGATATACATTGAAACCGGCACGTAGGGCAGTAGACTTTGGCTTTCACCCAAAACTTTACTTTAGACTTTAGGACACAAAGGAATTTCACGAATACACCTGTGACTCGGATTCAACACTTCAAGACATTTCACGACTTGGTAGCTAGAGTGCTACCAAGCAGACAACGACACCCTATAGGCTCCAAAGACTGGTGTCCCTTTCGATATTTCTTTATTTGTATTAAACTTTAGAAAAACTTGTAAAACTCTACAAGCTGTCCCACTTTTATCGGGCTGAAATTCCTCTACTCTAACCTGATTTCAGCAACATAACCACAGTAGAAGTCTCCACAAACAAAAATCCAAGTACACGATGACTTTCCTCGCACTTTAGAGCACTTTACAAAACCCGGCGAGAAATTATAGCACGCTGATGTCACGTGACACATCCAACCCTGTGTCCGTGGACAAGCTACTTCATAACAAGGGTTCCGTTAGTCCAGTCAGTCTAGATTAGCAAGTGTTCTGGCACTTTTGTGAGTCTGTTCACAGACCGTGCATGCCCAGGCACTTAGTGTAGATGCATATCCTGTGGTTGCACACAGCATGATCATAAGCATTCCCATCAGAATCCATTAGAATCCTTCAAGGGAGTTTTCCAGTGTATTTTACTATTTTTCCTATTTTTGACAATTTTCACTTATTATTTTAAGTGACTTTTGTTGGGAACTGAGTAGGGCAAATTGGGTAAGATAATCTATAGGCAAACCAAGGCTAGCACTATTTGGCAGAAGAGCAAGGAGAACATAGGCCACAGGCAGCAGGTTCCCCCTCTCTCTCTCGGCAAGATCCCCCCCCCTTGGTGGCGTTTTTCGTCCAAGCAAGAACCCTCAGCACCTAGCGTTTTTTCAGCCAAGCATCCTCACCATAGACCACCAATCTGCTGGCGTTTTTCATCCACAGCCTCATCGCCACAGTTTCCCCCTTTGCTGGCGTTTTTCAGCAAGATCCTCATTGCCCTAGACTCCCAGACCCTAGCGTTTTCAGCATCGCCACAGCCTTAGGAATTCAGCCATTAAGAATCAGCCCAATCAGCGTTTCTGGAGCACTTTCAAGGCCGCAAATCTGCGTTTTTTAGGGCAACTGAAGACACGAAGAACCTGTAGCAAAACATCATATTTCCTTGCGTTTTTGGCAACAACAGATTTCAGCCAATGGCGTTTTTGGACAGCAGATAAAGTGCATCAGTTTTCAGCCCTAGAGTCGGTCTCGTCATCCCCGTCGTCGACATCGACATAGCCTAGAGTTGCATCAGTCTCATTCATCCACTTGTACGAGTTTGTGCCATCAATAGTAGACTACTCTCGCCAACGAGAGTGGGGCCTTCGGAGGAAGGTTTTACAACGTCTCTGGTGTCGTATTCTCTTCTCTCTCTATCTCTCAGTCTCATACACTTTCACGCACAGTGTCCATTCACTTTGTTTGTGTCCATTGCACTCCCTCATTAAGAACGGAAGGCTCTCCCTTCCATAAGAATAAAAGGAACCTTGAGCACAGATCGGAGCACTCATCTTGAGCAAAGTTCAAACATTCACTCCGTTGCACCTAACATCGGTATCAGAGCTTTGGCAGTGTTCTGTATCACTCAAGGAAAGAACCACAAGAACCACATTTTTTTTCTTGTTGCGGTCGCACGAACCAAAGTTTGCTTAGGCGTGTCGATTCCTAATCGTGTTTTTGAAGAGCGACGGGAATCCCAGGAAAGAAGGGCTTGTTCAGCCTCCCCTTGTGCCTCTTTTCACGCATTGAGAGCGGACCGTGCACTTAGCGGCCAGCCAATCGACGTGAGGTGGGAAAAAGCAACCTTGGTGTGAGTGCAAGGCCGCCAAGGGGTGCGCCCGCGGAAAAGAGCAGAACTCGGGTGAAGAAAAGATCGTTCTCTAACACAGATTGCAAGCAAAAGAAGAACCTCAAGATCCTCAAGAACTCAAGACCCTCAAGAACCCAAGACCCACAAGAACCGAAGTTCCTCGTGAACTTAAGAATCCACAACTTAGTGCATGGTCATCACCCGAAGCGGAATGGATACCAGGCATGAGAGTGATGGGCAAGAAAGTAGTAAAGAAGAATTTCAGCAACAGGGAGGTTTTCTTGATCCTCCCCCTTCGCCATCTACGCCAGGAATTGCACCAAACCCCATGGAAGCTTTGCTTAAGACAATGATGGACATGATGGCAAAGCAAGAGGCGACTCGCATTGCCGCGGAGCGTGACCGCCAAGACAAACATGATCACGATCGCTTGGTGGCCGAGGAACGGAAAGAAAAAAAAGCGGCAAGAAAGGCCGACTTGGAGCAAGCTTGCTTGGCGGCCGAAGAAAGAAAGGCTACTATTGAGCGTGAGCTTGTGCAAGTGTGCTTGGCGGCTGATGCAAGAAGGGAAGCGGCCGAAGAAAGAAGGGCTACTTTGGAATTAGAGCGTGAGACCCAGAGAGAACAACGCATGAACGACTTGGTACTACATGTCCTCACCTCGAAACCCGAACCGGCCAAAGAAGTTGGTGGTTCATCAAGTGGTGCAAGCCGAGATTCGGACTCCAACAACCCTGTCACTGAGAAGTTGACGTTCAGTAAGTATGATGGTAAGATGGATGCTAGTGTTATTCATTCTTGGTTGCATCAATATAATGCTTATTTTGCGACAACTAAGAAGACAGGAAATAGCAAGGTTTTGACGGCAGCTATGTACCTTGCCGGCCGAGAAGTTGGCGTTCAATAAGTATGATGGCAAGATGAATGCTAGTGTTATTCATTCTTAGTTGCGTCAATTTAATGCTTATTTTGCGACAACTAATAAGACAGGAAATAGCAAGGTTTTGACGGCAGCTATGTACCTTGCCGGTGATGCCATCAATTGGTACCATGCATGGCAAGAGGCACAGCTAGCCGCGCACCTAGAGGAAGCCGACGGAGACGCGCCCCTTTCCTTCAATTGGGCTGACTTTCAAGACAAGCTCAAGGCGCGGTTTATGCCTCCTCAGTATCTAGCACGATTGAAAGAAGTTTGGCGCAATCTCAAGCAACATGGTATGCCAATCATATCTTTTTCTAACCGTGTTTTGCAGCTCGGTACTCAATTACGCAAATCGGATGATGAGTGCAAAGAGGCTTTCCTTTTTGGGTTAGACGAATATATCAAGTTTGATGTAGCAGTCTTCGATCCAATGGATCTCAACAAGGCGGTAGCGATTGCTTTCGCACAGGAGATGAAGCACAACAAGGGAAAGCCTAAGGCATAGTTACCCGGAACGCGGAACGGGAACGGCAACGGGATCCCCGCGGAACGGGGGAACGGCTAGGGGTCCGGAACGGGAACGTCGCGGAACGGGAGGTATAAAAAACACCCAACTAGTGCAATTTTTAGCTCCTTGTGTTTAAATACAAGGAGTATTAGAGTGCTTTCACTCTAATACTCACAAAAAACTCGTTTTGAAGACCATTAACCCTTGCTATGACTAGATGATGAGAGAGAGAGAGAGAGAGAGAGAGAGAGAGAGGGAGAGATTTGAGAGAGTGGGAGGGAGAGGAAGAGAGCTTGAAGGCTTGAAGCCTTGAGCCTTGAGAGAGTGAGTCTTGAGAGGGAGAGATCTTGAGAGTGAGAGGGAGAGAGCTTGAGCCTTGAGGATTAGCTTGTGAAGAGAAAGGGGGAGGGGGGTGCATTTTATGAGTCCTTGAGGCCTTGCACACTTTCAAAAGAAGCCCAAACATTTACTTCAATTTTTTCAATTTTTGCCAAATTTGTTTGTAGCCATTGGCCGTTCCAGGGGCATTCCGGAACGGTCCGGGGGCGTTTTGGAACGTTTCGGAACGGCCGTTCCGGTTTGCATTGGCCACCCGGAACGTCAGACATTCCGGGACGTTCCGGAACGTTCGGGAAGGGAACTGCCCCCCGGAACGGGGGCTAGGGGGCGTTCCCCGGTAACTATGGCCTAAGGAGAACAAGACTTCCACAAGTACCTCTCAGACTTCTCAAAACCCTTAGAACGGTAAGAATGGCAAGAACGGTAACTCTTCTAACCAATCTTCCAATAGTCTCTTAGAAAAGAACTCTCAAAATGAACCTAAGGGTAAGGCTAACACAATTGCTAAACCTAAGCTCACTCCACATGAAAAGGTAGCACAAGGAATTTTAGGAGGATACATCACGTCGGAAGAGCAAATCACTTATTCTAAGGAAGGTCGTTGTTTTCATTGTCACATTAAGGGTCACATAAAAAGAACCTGTCCTAAGCTTGACTCTAATGAATCTAAAGAATCCACAGAACCCACTTTCTCTGTCAATGCAATCAATGACAACACGAGTGTGCCCCAAGTTTCTCCTGACCCTCCCATTGAGTCTCTCATTAAATGTTATTGTCATATGACGGGGCAGCGTTTTGTCATATTGTTTGACCCAGGCAGTATGCATGATGTGATCAGTCCCTCTCTTGTTGAGAGCCCGCCTAGAGGTTAGTCAGAAATCTCCTCTCGAGGTTTCTGGCTTTGCTCCCGGTATGGACTCTCTCATCATGAAAGAGTGCCTTGATGTGTTTTTTAACAAGCTGCTTTCCTTAGAAATTTTTGTCTCTCCTCTCTCAGGATGTGATATGATTTTGGGCATTCGATGGTTTCGTGAGCATAACCCTCTCATTGATTGGACGGAAAATACGTTCACTTTTAATGCCAAAAGTGACTCACCCATTGTCATTCGTGGAGAGCAAGTTGTTCATTTTACCTCTCTCATTGCTAATGTGCAGGCGAAGATTGAACGGATTCAAGAAAAGGAGACTCTCTTAGTCTCTTCTTCTCCAAAGCATGACACACAAGATTTGCATGATGATACACATGATGATTTGAATGATACCGATGAGCATGATGATTTGGATGACACTGACAAGCATGCTAATTTGCATGATCAAGATGTGATTTCTCACAAGCATGATGATTTGCATGAAGATGATGTGATTGTTCACAAGGATGCTGTGTTAGTGGATACTTTTTCTAGTGAAGCTAACCTCATTGCAGATTCGATCAAACACGAAGAACAGATCTTGGCTCTCGAGCCTCGGTCCAAAGAACCCTTACAGGAAGTAGTCTGTGTTCGAATGATTTGTCAGCACGCATTGTACGAGTGTTTCATTCGTGATTGTTTCTTGTTATTTCGTCAGCGTCTTTATGTGATCCCTTTTCCTAGGCATGACATATTGTACGTTGAGCACATTTCACTCATGAATGAGCACGAATGTATGCGGATTGTTCATGAAAAGCTGAAAAGTATGCATTCAAGGAAGTCACATTCCATGTCTCTTCCTTGGCACGACACAGTTGTAGAAAGAGCACATGACAGTATGAGCACCAAGCATGGGTATTTCCATTGTGAATTGCCACAGTTGATTGATTTAGTTCAGCAAGACAAGATTCGATCTCATAGTTTGCGTGTGTGTGGTGAAGGCACTCCGTTCATCTACATTGCATGCACAGTCTTTTAAGAAGACAAGATTTTTTCCAGTCACTTTACATGGAATAGGTATGTTCATGGTTTTGTGTTGGAAATGGTTTTAGGAATTTTCAGCCATGGAGATTCTTAAAGGAGAAAGAAGTATGACTCTAGATGAAGTTGAAGCATTGAAGGAGCCACAGAAGACTTTGTGTCGCTTTCGGCGCGGCCCATAGAAGCAAGTGTTGTAGACCTTTATGAAGTTTAAGTACCGCACGACCCACACATTAGAGTGGACCGGCGAAGAGTCCCTTCCAGGATTCCGGATGCTATTGGCGATCTCCCTCGACGCCATACAGTTCGGTACCAGTACCTCACTTTGAAAAGGAGGGGATGTCACGTGACACATCCAACCCTATGTGTCCATGGACAAGCTACTTCATAACAAGGGTTCCGTCAGTCCAGTCAGTTCTGACACTTTTGTGAGTATGTTCGGAGACCGTGCATGCCACATAGGGTTGGGATGTGTCACGTGACATCTCCTCCTTTTCAAAGTAAGGTATTGGTACCGAACTGTATGGCGTCGAGGGAGATCGCCAACAGCATCCGGAATCCTAGAAGGGACTCTTCGCTGGCCCACTCTGATGTGTGGGTCGTGCGGTACTTGAACTTAATAAAAGTCTACAACACTTGCTTCTTGGGGCCGCGCCGAAAGCGACTCAAAGTCTTCTGTGGCTCCTTCGATGCTTCAACTTCGTTGAGAGTCCTGCTTCCTTCATCTTCAAGAATCTCCATGGTTGAAAATTCCTGAAACCATCTCGAACACAAAACCATGAACATACCCATTCCATGTAAAGTGAAGGAAAAAAATATTGTCTTCTCTAAAGACTGTGTATGCAATGTAGATGAACATAGAGACGGAGTGACAACCCGTTCATCAAACACATGCAAACAATGAGGTCGAATCTTTTCTGTTTGATCAAAATCAATCAATTGTGGCAAATCACCATGGAAATGCCCATGCTTGGTGCTCATACTATCATGTGCTCTTTCGGAAATTGAGTCATGCCACGGAAGAGACATGGAATGTGACTTCCTGACATACAAACTTTTCAGCTTTTCATGAACAATCTGCATACATTCGTGTTCATCCATGAGAGAAACATGCTCAACATACAATATGTCATGCCTAGGAAAAGAGATTACATAACGATGCTGACTAAAATACAGGAAACCTTCACGAATGAAACACTCGAACAATGCGTGCGTATCAATCATGCGAACACATAATACTTCCTGTGATGGTTCTTTGGACCAAGGCTCGAGAGCCAAGATCGGTGCTTCGGGATCTATCGAATCTTCTTGTAGGGGATCTGTGGACCTTGACTCGAAAGCCAAGATCGATTCTTGGTGATTGATCGAATCTACAACGAGGTTAGCTTCGCTAGAAAAAGCATTAACTAACACATCATCCTTGTGAACAATCACGTCTTGTTCATGCAATTCATCATGCTTGTCTTTATCATCCAAATCATTATCCTGCAAATCATCATGCTTCTCATAATCATGCAATTCCTGTGTGTCATGCTGTGGAGAAAAAGAGACTGAGAGAGTCTCCTTATCTCGAATCCTTTCAACCTTTTCCTACATATTAGCAATGAGAGATGGAGAAGGAGCAATGTCCTCTCCATGAATGACAATAGGAGAATCACTTTTGGCGTTGAGAGTTACAGTGTTAGTCAGAAAATCCATGAGAGCGTCATTATTACGAAACCATCGAATGCCCAAAATCATATCACATCCTGAGAGAGGAGAAACAACAAATCTTCTAGTGAAGGCAGTCTGTTTAATTGCAAATAACACATCCAGGCATTCCTCGGTGATGAGAGCGTCCATACCAGGACGAAAGCCAGAGACCTCGATAGGAGATCTTGGACTAACTTCGAGGCGGGCTCTCTCTCAACAAGAGAGGAACTGATCACATCATGCATTCTACTTGGGTCAAACAATATGACAAAACGGTGCCCTGACGTACGACCATAACATTTAATGAGAGAATCATCAATGGAAGGGTCCTCAGAAACTTTGGGCACAATCGTGTTATCATTCATTGCATTGACAGATGTAGAGGGTGCTGTGGGTTCTTTAGATTCATTCGATTCAAGCTTAGGACATGTTCGTTTTATGTGACCCTTAATGTGACAATGAAAACAACGACCTTCTTTAGAATAAGTACTTTGTTCTTCCGAAGTGATGTAACCTCCTACAATTCCTTGTGCTACTTTTTCATCTGGAGTAAGCTTAGGTTTAGCAGTTGTGTTAGCCTTACCCTTAGATTCATTGGAAGAATTCTTTGATGAGATACTGTTGGTAGATTGGTTAGAAGAGTTATCATTCTTACCATTCTTACCGTTCTTAGCGTTCTGAGGAGTCTGCGAGGTACTTGTGGAAGTCTTGTTCTCCTTAGGCTTTCCCTTGTTGTGCTTCATCTCCTGCGCGAGAGCAATCGCTACCGCCTTGTTGAGATCGATTGGATCGAATACCTCGACATCGTACTTGATATACTCGTCCAATCCAAAGAGAAAAGCCTCTTTGCGCTCATCATCCGACATGCGTAATTGAGTACCTAGCTGCAAAACACGATTAGAAAAAGACATAACCGGCATACCATTTTGCTTGAGAGCGTGCCAATCGTCTTTCAACCGTCCGAGGTACTGAGGTGGCATAAACCGCGCCTTGAGCTTGTCTTGGAAATCAGCCCAACTAAAAGAGAGGGGCGTGAAATCGTCGGCTGCCTCTAGGTGCGCGGCTAGCTGTGCCTCTTGCCATGCGTGGTACCAATTAATGGCATCACCGGCAAGGTACATAGCTGCCGTCAAAACTTTGATGTTGCTTGTCTTCTTAGTTGTTGCAAAATAAGCATTAAATTGATGCAGCCAAGAATGAATCACTGTAGCATCCATCTTACCGTCGTACTTACTGAAAGTCAACTTTTCTGTAACTGGATGGTTGGAATCCGCGTCGTGGCTTGCGCCACTTGACGAACTTCCACGATCTTTGGATGGTTCGGTCTTCGAGGCTAGGATGTGGGAAATAAATTCTTGATGACGAATCTCCCTTTGAGCCTCTCGTTCATCGCGCTCGCGTTCGAAAGCAAGCTGATTTTCTTCTTGTTTTGCGGCAAGAGCAATGCGCTCACGCTCTTGAGCAAGGCGATTTTCATCGCGCTCGCAGTCCTTGGCTTCTTGTGCTTCTGCTTTGCTTGCGAGTTGTGCCAATGCAACTCGATTCGTTTCTTGTTGTTGTGCCATCATGTCCAACATCGATTTGACCATCATCTCCATAGGAGTGAGGACAACTCGTGGCGTAGATTGCGAAGGGGGAGGGTCGGAAAAATCATCTCCGGGTGGGGACGAGTCTTCGTCACCTCTCTCATGCTCATCACCTGTATGCGAAGTATCCATTCCGCTTCGGGTGACGACCATGCACTATGATCTTGGGGTCTTAAGCTCACGAGGAACTTGGATTCTTGAGAGTCTTGAGGTTCTTGAGGTCCTTGATTCGTGAGAATCTTGGGTTCTTGAGGTTCTTGAGGGTCTTGGGTTCTTGGGGTTCTTGAGGTTTTCTTTCGCTTGTAAACCGCATTGAAGAAGTATCTCCTCTTCACCCGAGTTCTACTCCTTTCTGCGGGCGCACCCCTTGGTGGCTTTGCGCTCACACCAAGGTTGCTTTTTCCCACCTCACGTCGATTGGCCGGCCGCTAAGTGCACGGTCCCCTCTCAATGAGTGAAAAGAGACAAGGGGAGGCTGGACAAGCCCTTCTTTCTTGGGATTCCTGTCACTCTTCAACAAAACACGATTAGGAATCGCCACGCCCAAGTAAACTTGGGTTTGTGCGATCACAACAAGTAAAAAAAAATTCTTGTGGTTCTTTCCTTGAGTAATGCACAACACTTCCAAAGCTATGATACCAATGCTAGGTGCAGCGGAATGAATGTTGTATTTTCTCAAGATTAGTGGTCTTAATTGCTCAAGGTTCCTTTTAGTTCTTTAGGGAAAGAGAGAGCTTTCCGTCTTGTAGAGTGCTGTGGTCACGAACAAAGTGAGTGGATGTTGTGCGTGCAAATGAATGAGACTGAGAGAAAGATAGAGAAGAGATACAACACCGAGAGGTTTGTAAAACCCTCCTCCGAAGGCCCCACTCTCGTCGGCGAGAGTGATCTACTTGATTGCACAAATGCGTACAATGCAAATGCAATGGACTGATGCAATGGGACTATGCCGATGACGACGACGGTGATGACGACGGCGACTTGGGCTGAAATCTGGGATCTTCTTGATGCTGAATTTCTTGGACTGTTTTAGGGCTGTGTTTTAATGGCTGAAAATGGGGAACCATCTGCAACCTCCTTGGGGGATGATCTGCTATTGTGCTTAGGCTGAAAACTGCGTTTTCTTACCGCTGACATTGCAGGTCAAAACGCTGGCTGCTGATGCAGATTAGGGCTGAAAAAGCACTAACGCTGGCTGGGTCTGTTGCTTAGCAAAAACGCTGATGTACCTTGCTTCTGCTGCCGATGGCTAGAAACAGGAAACGCTAGGGCTGAAATGCATTTATTTGTTGATGAAAACGCTACAAAGGCTGATCTGAATTTGCTCTCCGAAAACGCTGGCTGATGCTGACTGTTGCTGGCGTTAGTACCTCTTGAGGGACTGCTGGTAACTGGGGGAAATCGCCAAGCACTTGGGAATGATGGCGATGGCTACTGATGATGAAAACGCCAGGGATGAGGGAGGTATGGCGATGGGGGGTCCTGAGGGGGGTAGTGCTGAGAAGTTGCCTGTTGAGCGGGAAGCTCCTGTTGCCTCTTCTGCTAGAAAGTGTGAACTTTGGTTTGCTTATATATTAACTTAGCAAAATTGCCCTACCTACTTTTGTAGGAAAGTCACTTAAAAATAATAAGTGAAAATCCCAATAAATAGGAAAATAGGCTAAATGCACTGGAAAATTCCCCTAACTGATGTGAATGGATTCTTATGGGAATTCCGATGATCATGCTGTGTGCAACCGGAGGATATGCATCTATGCTAAGTGACTGGGCATGCACGGTCTACGAATAGACTCACAAAAGTGCTAGATCACTGCTAATCTAACTTGATCGGACTGACTGAACGCTGCTGTGGTGTAGCTTGTCCACGGACACATAGGGTTGGGATGTGTCACGTGACAGGAACTAGTAGCACCAATCTGCTTTCTGGATCTTCTATGGGATCGACTCTTCTTTGCCTTCTTCTTGCCTCTGCTGTGTCTCTAGATCTTTCTCCTCTTCTGGCTCTTTCTTCCCTCGTCACTAGACTCGAAGGTCGAAAAAATGTCAGAGCCGTCAAAAGAAGATGAGGACGAACTGGAATCATCCTCAAATCTAACTCGTTTCTTAGCCTTCAAAAGTAGATTTCCGACCCAAGTAGCCTGGATGGGCTCGACTCTGCTTTCCGGGCCACTTCTTGGTCTTCATGAGTCTGCTAACTCGTCGTTCTACTGCTTCTTTCAACTCATCCTCTAAACACACCTTCTGGACAGGAGAGCTAGGTGTAGTTGACTTCTTCATTTGCTGACTTTAGAGGTGATCTGATGACTGAACGCCATCTAGAATACATCTCGTCAAGCGGGTCTTGGCCAAAAATTTCGCATTTCGTGGATCTTTGGAGTACCGAAGCATCTGTTGGGCATAAGCGTCAACCTACTGCTGCTGTTGCATTTCCATCCTTTCATACTCAGTAGGAGGAGATGGCCCATACTGTTCTAAATCTTCTAAGATGGACGATGTCCATTGGAGTCTTCATTGTTCTCGCCCAGGCCAGGTTGGCCGAGCGTCACAGTGTCCTCCTGGCAGGATTCATCAACTGAATCCTTGAGTGTTGTGAGTAAAGGGATCGGATCCTTCGTAGAAGAAGAAGCGACTGAGCTCGGATACCATTGTAACAGACTTGGACACCCCAATTCAAGAATCTACCACAACACACGCGAGAAAAGTGAAAGAACCAAACAAAACTGAGAGAGAGACGACACGGCACGCACGACGCGACGAAGTTCCGCGCCTAGAGAGATTGGCCCCAAAGACTGGCATCCCTTTTGGTATCTTTTTATTGGCATTGCCGTAAGGCAGGGTCTATAGGGAGGAAATTTGCTAGCATGGCCATAGGGGATTAGGCCAATGGGGAGTGGCCTGATAAGGGTGTGTTTTTTGGGTGGAGGGCATGCATGGGATTTCTATTTTTGTTCGGTGGATTGGGTAAATTAGCAAGGGCAGCTCTGCGATCAGAAATATTTCTCGGAAAAATAGGGAAAAAGATCCACGTCTACGCAGCTGCTTGACGCTTCTCCTCTCTCCCTCTTCTCTCTCTCTCAGCCCCCCATCATGGTGTAAGTACTCCTCTTCTCATTCTTTTACACTCCATTGCGCTCGAATGCTCTGTTTTCAGATGGCTCACTATCGCCATTGAAATTCCATGAACATACTCGCTTGCTCTGTTTCTGATGCTCCACTATCTCAGATACATTTGCGCCACTTTGAAAGCACTGTGTGTATAGTTGCCTCTTTCAGCTATTTGCATCTGTAGGGTTAGCTGTGTATGTACACAGAAGTCTACATCTGCTGTAGATTTACTCGATTTAGCTCCTGGGAGCCCTGTTAATACATACTCTGCCACTCATGTCTTTCTCTTTAAAGCTTCACGGAGAAGCTCTGGTTTCCTCTATTGATCCACTTCTCAAGGTTTTCCTCGCCCCGTCATTTTTTTTCCATTTTTGGCATATTTGCAAGTCTCCGATCACTTCAAGGAAGCTGTCCAACCAGGTAAACTGCCACCACACCTTTGCAAACTTTTTTTGCTTCTGTCGATCAGCAACTCGATTTTGTTTATCATCTTTTGGCCTGGGTTTTAATATCAGCATGAGAAGCAGCAACTGTCTATTGATTGTTCATTATTTCTGCTAGATTGAGTAGTAGCAACAATTTGATTGCAAGTGCAACTCAGCTTCATCTGTTTTTTCTGTTCGGGCGTATTTTGTTTTGTTTTGTTTTTTTGAGTATCTCTGTTTTTGCAGCATCTGCGGGAGCAGAGCAGCAGATCTCAAGGTGGAGGGCTGATACTTTGCTTTGTAGGGCTGTGTTCACTATGTTTAACGAGCTTGCACCATTGATTAGATTAATGTGGTGGGTTTGTTTCTTTATTTCTCCCCTTCTTTATGATTTTCTCATTATTTGGTTTCCTTTTCCTGGTAGTCGCAGCACTGGTTTTCTTTCATGGAAGAAGAATACGATGAAGAGCTAGAGAAACTGTTGGGGGAGATCCCCAGAGCAACATCGGTATCCCCTCATCTTGAAGCAAAGGACAGCTGTTAAAGACCATCATCAGCCCTCATCAGAGCAGGTATCTCAAGTGGATACCCTCTCTGATGAAATGCAAACAGTAAGACATCACCCTTTGCTCTACACAGCTTATTTAGAGCCCCTACATACGTCACTGCGGATGGGAACTCCTGCATATGATGATTTGCCACCATCATCCAATTCGCATACCCCCTTTTATGGAGGACTTCCTGCTTCTGGATACAATGCTATGGTTTTTGATAAACATGTTAACTCCCAATTAAAGCATTCTTTCGATCTTGGTTCTACCTATATTGGTAGTCTATCAGACATCATCCGGTTATGTAAATTATCCAGGACAACTTGCAGTCCAGCTATAGCTCATGTGACGACCTCCTCCACTTTGCAGGGTGAGTCTCAAAAGTTACGTAGACCATGGTAATGTTACGGATAGTGCTTCATCAAGTGATGAATGTGTTGATGCCACCTCTATACTAGATGCTACACCCTTACTTTCAACATCCTGCTTACCCCCTTCTCTGTGGTCGTTGAAGCCATTTGTGCAAAATGGTGATAATTGCATTGAAAAGCAGCTCCAAAATAACTTAGATAAGGTAGTACTGGATGATGGGCGATTAGAACAATCTCAAGAGATGCGCTTTGTTCACTGTGTGCAGAGTCCCTTGGAATTTCAGTGTGCAAAGCAGCTGTTGTCGGAACAGAGCTTTGCCATGCCAGAACCATGTGTATCTAATTTGACAGGTGCAGCATCAACACGTCAAACTAGAAGAATCCATAGCTCAAAAAGAAGATACCAGCAGCGATGGAGGCAGGAAGCCGTTCTAGATAGTGAGCATCCTTACCTCGTCATCCTAATCATCTCACACGCAAATCAACAATGGAAGGTCCATCTCACAAAGCATGCAGACGAAGAAAACCTCACTATAACATTCGCTCAGAGCACCAAAAAACGAAAAATTTTAATTGAGGAAACCTCGAATGCAGATGAACAATGGAAACTCCACAGAAGATGCATACTCCATAGTAGTTACTAGTACAAGACTTATCCTGCTCGAGGCTCTTTACTCTACTTTCCATGTCTTTCTTCCCCTCTAAGGCAAGCAAAGTTGAATACATTATTTAGAGCTCAAATTTTGCCAGTTCTGGACTCAAACTAGCTGAAGAACCTTAAACTCATTTGAAACCTACTGACGCTTGAACCCTTCTGGGAATACATTTCTTTGATCGTGAGCTTCTCATGGTGCTCTCCGCCTTACAGTTTACGAACTGAAGCCGACGATCAACTGCAGTCTGCATCGGCACTACTCTAAAAAACAGGGGCTTCTATCTAGCTAGACTACACTCTTGCAACAACAGGGGGCCTAACTGCTGTTATGCACACCTTGACCAAAAGGAAATTACTCTCAAGATTCCATTTTTTGAAACAAAAGTAGCATTCAAGATACTAAGTGGGCAATAACTCATCAGATTGATCTTACAATGACCGCCAAAGTCCAGCAAATTTCCCACCTTCCTGTAGAGAAGCTCCTCGGATTCAAGTAATGCATCAACTCAAATCCACCATGGCGTATGCTCTCCTGTCTATCAACATTGCACCAGTCCAGAATATGCTGAAAGCCCTTTGTGTATTTTAGCGTCACTGGATGCAGTTTCTATGCACGGTAACATATTAGCACGGTACAAGGGTTGTTTGGGTGTGTAGGCATGTATGGGCCTTCTATGTGTGATTGGGCATAGTCACTTTGTGTGCAAGCTTGTTATATCTTGTTATGGTTTGCCGGTATTTGTGCGGCCCTCAAGCTCGTGGGATCTGGTTTTAGCCACTTTTGGAGAATGCACTGTTTGCATATGAGATAAAAGAAATGTACCTATTCATGATCGATTGAGCAAACATAGGAATTTCAGAAAGCTTCGTGATCTTTCAAATCTTAAATTAGTACCAAATTTTTGTGCACTGTCTTATTGCATTTGCTTCATGTCTGTTCAAGAGTGCTAAAGTCATAAGGTAGATTTCCTGTATAGTTTCGACTTGATGCAGCTTGAAAATTCATAATCATATCTCGACAAGTCTAAGCATTCTTTGCTTTCTGTTTATGATTCGTGATTCAAATGCGAATGTGTCTTTTGATCAATGAGATACTGAATGTTTTGGGACTTATTCACTTGCTCATCAGGCATCTGAATATGGACTTGGGCCTAAAAAGGGGCAGGGCCAGCGTTTTCAAGGTAATGCTGAAGGGAGATGATCATTGTGTTTTCTTTGATATTCTTGTTTATAAGGCAAAGGGCCTTGATGATGTCTTTTGTTTCCCTCTACAGATAACCGAGTGGACCAGAATTCAATTATTGCTCATCTGCAAGATCAAATGGAACAGCTGGAGCAAAAGATGCTAGAAAAAGAAAATCAATTGCAAGCTGTGGAAAATAGAACACGACAAGCAGAACTTATGTGCTTGCAATCAACTGTGGAGGGGCTGCAAGAGCAGATTTTGTTAAAGGAGTGAAGAGATGGAAAGGACTATCAATCAACTCTTTGGCACACAAGTATACACTTTTCTAGTAGTGCATTGTTCTCGAAACCCTTGGTAGTTAATTATCTCTTTCATTGATCTCTGCAATGTTGCAGCATTAGGTTGAAAGCCTGCAGTGCCTTCTAGAGAAAGCTAAGTCTGATGCCAAAGCAAACCCACATGCGGAAAAAGTTCACAAGGAATCGCACAGTCTCCAATGCCAGGTGGCCGCACTGCTGCTGTGGATGGAAAGTATTGCCTCGTGCCTAAGCAATGAATCGGCAGATGAAGAATTGGAGAACCTGTTAAAAAATGCAGAGTCAACAAATGGAAAAGTTGCTTCATCTGCAAGTTTCAACAAGCGAATACAATGGGCACACACATATAGATATATAAACAAATCCCATATCCAAATAGATGAAGAGTGAAATGAGTTTAAGGGAGTGCTTGTTGTGAAACATAATTGAAGAATACAAGAAATTTATTTCTAATATGGTTGGGAATTTTCATGTTGGAGTTCACCATGCCATGAATCTCTATTGCAGGCCAATGGACAGAAGTATCAATCAAAAGCACTTGATGTAGATGGCATATCTCTGGAGCTTTCGAGGCATAAATATTCAGCGGCCATATTCGCAGCTACACACAATCCAACTGATGAGCTGATGTGCTAGTTGCAGAGCTAAGGGGGCAGCTACAAGCGTCTCTGTTGCTCTCCGGCAATGGCGTACACGTCTGATGGAGGCGTCTATACCCCGTTAATGAGATCTCTATTGTCCTTGGGTGAATGGCTCTACAGTGTGTGTGCATCTTGCCTCATTCATCGGGATGTTTGTCTTGCTTTTCCAAGCAAGAAGACCACACAATCATGGTAAGCACAACTTGTTGGGAAGAGTCATAACAACCAGGGTCTAATGCAGACACGTCCTCTCCTGTTATCACTGGAGGTGCTTGCACTTGGTTCTCTCCCTAGGAAACTGGCACTGTCACAATGAGTGGGCTTTTCACAATGGAGGAGTTATGTGCACACACATGGCTCTTCTCCTTTTTGCCTTTACTGCTCTTTCTAGACAAGTTGCCCCACAGTAAGCGTGCTAGGAAGCTGGTAATCACACATCACATAATTTGAAGGGGTTTTTGGCGCACACACACTTTTTCCCGTCTTGCAATGCATGCCTACATAGCTTCCTCATTCAACACTCAAGATTATGGAAAAGGACATCAAGTCTATGCTGGGGACACCGGGCGGTCTTTTGCATATGCACGTCTCTCGTGTCACCTGCCAGGAAGCATGTAATCATCATCTCAGAAAGCTGGAGATGTCGAGTGTATCGATGTTATAATGCTCTTTGGAGAGTCCTGTCCTGGACAGGGGGTTTGGCAAACTTGCATGCTTAATGTTTGCAAACTATATAAAAGCACACCATAATTTTGGAAGTTTGTAGATGAGGAATAGACTACATACTTGTGCCCTACTCATTCAATTCCTGATCGAAATGCATTGGGTGAATGCACAAATGTGGGTTGTCTATGGGGTCAAATCCACTGGTTTCGGCCTAAGTGTGTCGATTTGGGCTTCTAGTGTTGGACATGAGTTTGGGAAGAGAGGTTATTTGTATCTAATATGCAAGCCAAAGTCTAGGGAGTTCCTGTAATTGTGCAAACATTCTGTTTTTTTCATGTGAAACGTTTTTATGGTTATGAGAGTGTTGTCTAGATGGGAATGCAGGATTGGAATAATGATGATTTTTATGGTTATGAGAGTGTTTATTGTTGTATATGGCTAGAATAATGATGGTTATATTCGGGAGGCAGTGACAATGATGTTGGAATAAACGCAAAAGCCATATATAAATGCATGGAGGCTTGTGAATTTCATTTTGTTTTCAGCATGATTCTTTTGAAACAAAATGACTGAAAAATGCCATTCTCTCACTGTAGGCCCACTTAAGAGTGGGAGAACACGGGCTAAAGGGAGGTTACACATACGGATTGACATGGAGAATCTCACCATGCCTGTCAAGGTCGGGGGTCAGGGGGTTGCTGATCTTGGCCGTCTATCTACAACACTTTCCTGAGCAGAATTTTCCCATGCAGCGTTGGATGATTGCCATCTTAGTGCATGGAATATCAACACCTTCCCTCCAATAAGGTGTGCATCAATCAGCACACGGAATGCATCGACGATGTGCCACCTCAGCCAGCCAGCAGAATGGCTTGTGCTCTATTGTCGCCTCCACTTAGTAATGTCTATTGTCTCTTCCACTCAATCACGCAACAATGGAATCTGAACTGCCTGTACATGTCTATCACCACTAAGTTCGCTTCATTATTGGTCCCTCTCCCTCCCGACTCTTGACGGTCGAGAATGGTCCCTGAATTCCTCCGTAATATGTGCTCCCACCATAGATCCCGGCCTCCGTTGGTCGCCATGCCTCCTCACTATCTCACATGAGCATTTTAGGAGGGGATCAATGGCTCACGTTTATCATAGGGATTAGGTGCAATCTGAGCAGCCCAATCTACTTCTCGTAAATTCGAGAAAACGGGTAAATTCGGGTGCACCAAAGTTTGCAAACTCGGGTGGTGCTTGTAAATTCGGGTGGTCTGCACCTCTCCTTCCCCCCCAACTCGAACCCACGGTGTCGCCGTTGAGAGCTTATCGCCTTAACCACTGCGCTTGCGCGTGTTTCTTGAGAGCATTGGGAGACGTTCCCGATAAATTCTGGTTAGTTTAGTAAATTCAGGCTGATTGGTAAATTCGCGCGGCATTGCAAGATCGATGGCCCGTGACATCTTCGTTGCCTCAATCTAAAATTGGCCATTGATCCCCTCCTAAAAAAGCCCATGTGAGATGGTGTTGAGGGGTTGCCATGTGGTTGCACATATTACAAGGAATGGTCTTTGAAGGACCATTCCCTATTCCATAAAGCTCTATAAATCGGTTATTCTATCACATAAGTGGAAGAACAAGAGACAATGTTGAGTAAAATGGGTATGGCTCCACTTTCGTATGGGTGAATAGAGAGTAGAGACGGAAGTGGAGATGGAGGAGGAGACCACAACCTAAACAAGAGAGACAGAAATATGAGAAACAATAACAACACTCTATTATAAATAAACACGACAATGTCTTTATAAAGAATTGAAGGCTCATGCATTGATTGACCTTTACCTCCCAACTTCCAACCACTTAAACAAGTGGTGCATATCGTGCATGGTTTGGGAGGCCTAGACCATGTATCTTTATTGCTAGCAATTCCCTTCAATTCTATCTACTATTTAAGTCTAATTGATAACTAATCATGATAAAAATAAAGTAAATACGATTCATCTAACTACATAGACTAAGACCCCCCATATTGTAACAGGGTGTGTGTATTCTTGTAAACTCAATCCACAAGAGGGATTCGTGTCCAAAAAAATCAGGAGGGATGGACAACATAATTTAATCTACAAGACATACAAGGAACTGGGTGTGCTTACCATTGACAAAAAATGTCATGGTAGTATTAAACCCATTACATTTATTGACACAAATAAAATGACTTGAACTTGAAGAAGAACAACTAGCTTCTCTAACTTGTAACAATCATCAATTGGATCTGCAACCATATAAACTACAATTTCTTTAGTATCACCACCATTTGCAAAATTTAGTTAAGCATTCTTGAAAATTTTGTTTGGTTGATCTTTCCACAATGTACACATGAGTCCTTAGACAAATTATCTTTCCATTGATGATTAATTTGTCCTCAAATAGAACAAACATTTGCCAATGTCACATTTGTAGCATGAGTTGTAGACCTTCACGCAATAATTTGTGCTCTTCTCCTTGCAAAAGAATTGACTATTCCTTCCATGCACAAGTTGGTTTTCCTCGAGTACAATAACAATTTGATTGAATTTTTGAAGCAAACTTTTGCGTAAGATTGCAACAAGATCTCCATCAGGAATAAGTGCTTCAACATACACTAGTTGAGTTTCAATACTCTTTGACAAGAAATGCAATATTCTCACTACATGTGTAAACAACATAGCTCCACCTTTAAACTTATTTTTGGCTTGGCTTTAGCTCCAAATAAAGTCTCTGACAGAATCTACGTCATCCAAATAATGTATTTAATCATCCTCAAGAGAAGTTAAAATGATATCAAAATCTTGTTCTTCCTTTCATTGTTTTTTAGCACATAAAGCTCATGTAACAACAATAGATGTACATGTAACATCTAGTACAAGAGGATTTTTAATTATCCATAAGATTTTTGCATTAAATAACCTTTGATTTTTGTTTGCTATATATGAAAGCCAGTACATTTGAACTTGTAGAGGAGCTTGGCAGCCATGATGTCAAAGAGAGTAAAAATTGTTGGAAATATTCTTGAGCCTTGACACTTAGAGAAGAAATGAAAAATTGACCAAACCTCAAGCAAGTGGAATGAAATGACATGCTTTTAATGGTCACAAGTGCTATGTGATGGATGGATAGGAGAAATATTGCCCATTCCCCTAGAAATAGAGCATGATCCAGTACAACAATAAGTATTGAATCATGGAGGAGGAAGACATGGAATCAAAATGCTTATTCTAAGAGTGCCTGAACGAAGTGATGTCCAAGATTTGATACAAGAGAGAATTCTTTTTGGCTTCATTTTGGACAAAGCTCAATCAACTAAAAAATAGTATGACATGTTTTTAATGGTCACAAGTGATGATGGATGGATAGAGGCAATCTTGCCCATTCCACTAGAAACAAAGCATGATTCACTACACCACGAAGTAGAGTCGCTTCCTTCCAAGAGATACATAAGTAGATAGACATACCATCTAAAGAAGCTACAACATTTGAAGCTCATCCAATACAACAGTGGTGGCAAGATGGATGTAACAGGGGCAAGAACCATCCATTAATGGACTCATGGTTGAGCTCATGGGAGGTTTGCATCACCCATTGGGGAGACATCATGACATCCATTGAGACTAGTGTTGATGGACCCAGTAGTCCATGCACAGACCTCACCAAAGACAAGCATGATAGCTGGTTGGCAAGGGAAGGATTGAAGAAGTAGATATCTTTGTGCGACACAAGCACCCCATACATTTCTTATTCATAAGAGAGACACATCGAAGAGAGTTAATTGTTGTAAAGGCTTGCTAAACCAAATATTTATGATCTTCAAAACATTCAATGAGTGTACAAAAAGGACCCCATGCCTCAAAGTGCGCAGGTGCATGCACGAAAAAAGCCATGATTGGGCTGCGTACCTGTTTACTCATCCTGGCGAGAAAGTCAGTCATAAAGGCCCTCACTGTTTTAACTACTTAGCAACAACATGTCCTGACTTTTGAAGGGGAACATGTAGGAAAGGTGACTCTCACATGGGTTTTTTGAGTGTTGTCTACACCCGGATCGCTACTGCACCCAGCTTTGCAAAAATGGAAAAACTTGTAAGCGCCCTATTTGCTTCTTTGTGCATTCACCATCCCAGCTTTGTCACGTTTCTCCTGACCCACTCCTCAACAATGACCAGTGTTCCATGGCCTTGGCATCATCATCATATGATTTTGAGGAATCCCTTAAGCAACCACCATTATTCACAAAAAATCAGTTCAATCTAAGTTATGGAAGTCACTGGGGAGAGACGAATCCAGATCTTATGGTAGTCACGACATCAATTTTAAAGTCAAGGTTGCTCCATATCCAGTGATTGTAATAAAATGCAGGATGAATGGTAATGGAATGGACTTCAGCTCTGTGGAGCTTTATCTTCCCGGAATCTTTGGCGATATACAGAGAGCAAATGGGATATGCTTCTGAGGAGTTCTTCAATATAGCCACCTGAGATAGGTCACCCCTCATGGTTCGATGTTACAATTTGACTATGTCGGAATCTGTGCACGCCTAATTTCCCACAATATTGGAGGTACATGTATCTTACGCCACATATTCTATGAAGTACAACCTTCATATTGACCTCTCCTAGATACACCAACCGATCCCGTGCTTGTAATATACTCAAGCCTGTAGCTGTCCTTCTCTAATATCTCCTTAGCATTCACAAATATTGGTACAGATCTTTGAATACTTTCTCTCTTGCGGTGCACTTTTCAATAAGTTACTAGTGTAAATCACATTAACTGTTCAAGAATACCCATCAAACCTTTGTTCTATACCATGCATGTTTTGAATTATCACATTGTGATGATATCTCAAAAGCAATATATCCATCATGCTATAATCGAAGATCATAGAATTGCATCACTTCTCAAAATTGACAAAATATAACGGTAATTGGCATGCATTGACAAGCATTTAATGATATCAATAACACTTGCCCAGTGTTGTATGCTATCTCAGAGGTCCTTTTTAATAAATATTAAGCTACCAATTCAAGCAAGACCTATTCTTGCTTAGAATATGCTGCCAATATTCCTGACCTGTTCACTTTCACTTACCAGAATTTAGTATTTTTTGAGACCTATTCTTACTTAGAATATATACATGCCAATATTCCTGATCACCTATTCTCTTTCATAAACTAGAATTTACTATTTTTTTAGAGCACAACTTATATCATTTGCTACTATGAATCGCTGAGCATAGTTCTATAATATTTTGAACCAACAATTTCAATTTTTACTTTAAGGCAGTGCCCTCGTCTACTGTAGACAACCTTGTTATTAATGCTTCACAAGTACAATGTCTGAGGGTCCTTATCTCAACAGTGCTCCCAAGATAATCTGCCTGAGACTGAGGCTGAGACAATTTATTTATAGGCCCTAGGCCTTCCCGGAAGCAGTGTACATGAAAAGTTCAAGTCTAAAAGAATCCGGGTACCAAAAGCTTGCCAGCACAAATCATAGAGGTCCGTCCGATTGCCACATCATCAGTCCTTTACACCAGTTTTTATGGTCTTTGTCCCTTTTGGGCCCCATCGCACAATACCCCATAAGTTGGTACAACTTATGCAATTGAGTGTCGTTTTACATTTGGCCTCTCGGATTGGTTCTACAAGTTGTCACAAATTCTTTTGTATCTTTCGCGGGGCTTTGACCTCTATCTGCCCGGAGTCTGTCCTTTAGGTCATGCCATGTCACCACTTTGTCACAACAAGATACAAGAGAGGAACTTTTGGCAAAGAGATTCCCAATTTCGGGGAAATAACCTCTTTTGAATGAAGATAAAATCGTTCATAACGTGCCTCTCATGTTTGTAGAAATATTCAGACACGACCGAGAAGAGTTCAAGAAGGCTTTGAGAGCAAACTGAAGTTCATGAACTCCAAATGAAGCATGAAGGACTAGACCTAAGCAAAACTGTATAGAAAACAGACTCCATTGAATCAAATACAAAAAGCACTTTTCTTCTAATGACTCAATTAAATCAAATTCAAGTAAAGAATAAGTGGTTAAAAACCTTCTAATGACCTAAGTTAACTTTCTCTGTCTGATAGGGATTTGCATTATTTTCTAACCAAAAAATCCACTATTGATCGTCTTCTCGGAAATCAACCTCCCTATATGGTGAGTCCAGAAGAACTTTTCAAGAAAGGTTCTTTGAAGAAAGAGTTTAGGTATGTTGCAAGGGGCAAATATCTTCACTTCCCTCCATTGCATAAGCATAAGTTACAGACCAATGCCAAAAAATTCAATTCTTTTGTCCAAGTAAGATTATGGGAGGTCCATTAGAAAAGCATAAAAGGCTGAGAATGAAAAAAAACACAACATAATAAGATACACAATAACAAAGAAGAACCTTTGCATTGTAAGAAAATAAAGAAAAATACTCCCAAAAAAAGGACAAAAATAAAACAAAACACCAAATTTAAAATTTTAAACACACACACACACACGCGCGCGCACACACTCCCAAACTTTACCCACCCACTCACTCAATCACTTACATACTCTCTCTCTCTCTCTCTCTCTCTCTCTCTCTCTCTCTCTCTCTCTCTCTCTCTCTCTCTCTCTCTCTCTCTCTCTCTCTCTCTCGGCGTTGCATGACCCAATCCACTTGCTGAGTATTAGTACCTGCCAGCCAATAGGATATCCCAAGTGTCTGATAACCACATGCGGATCAAGAATTTTGCCAGGCCACAAAAGATGATGCCAGCCACATGCACTAAGAGGCATGAGTTTGGATTTCTAGATATTAATCTTAAGGCTTGCTGCCAGACCAAATGTATCCAATGCCTGCATAATCTCCCGCACATCATCCTGATTATTGTGGGGCATCAACTATTAGATTTCAGACATCTCTTTGGATTCGTATAGTCGGTCCCAGGGACAGGTGGTAGGGAGTGAGGTTTGTTATGTGGCTGTGCCCAGCCAGTGTGAGGTAGATTTTCTCATGTCAGGATCCTCCAGTCATATTTAGCTCAGGGTTTTGGCTCAGTTTTCAATTTATATATCTTCCTGCAGCCCTAGGTTTCTTTTTCGAGTTGCTTCCTGCCTTCCCAGGCCTGTTTTCTGGCAGTTCTCCCTATGAGGGTTTTTTTTCCTCTGTCGTGGGGTGACAGATGTTGGGTCTGCAGAAGCAGCCAAGAGAGGCCTATATATAGGCCTCTGGAGAAGCACCTTGAGGCATTGCTTAGCACCCCAGTAAGGCTCCCTTGTGGCCCTTTGCCATGCACAGCCAGCCTTGAGGAGACCAGGTCATCTAGCATTTTCAGTAGGTCCAATCTAGTGTTTTTGGCAGGCAGAAGCCTATCATTTTTGGCATATAACATGGGCAGCATGCAGGCGTGGGCAGCAGATCCTTCCTTGCATTTACTTCTTAGGGCACCCTCATTTGTCTGATCCCAGGCTTAGGCAGAGCATCTCCACGACAATGCAGGCTTATGAGAGTAGAGATATTCAACCATCTAGAGGGCGGCTGTGTAGTGGCTAGCCTTGAGGGATGTCGATCTCTCTCTCCAAATCTGGGTCGGTGTTAGGAGGAGGAGCACCTTAGGGTTGTATTCCCAAGTGGAGACTATGTCAGTGCTCTCATGTGCAGGAGCAGCTGGCAGTGTCAGTAGTAGTCGCAGTTGTGTGTACCTTGGGTCTATCTAGTTGGCATGCCAGTTCTATGTCGGACCACCCTTGGTCACTTGTATGAGCAGCTTGTTTTCAACATTGAGATCCTTTCCCACATCTCTCTCTCTCTCTCTCTCTCTCTCTCTCTCTCTCTCTCTCTCTCTCTCTCTCTCTCTCTCTCTCTCTCTCTCTCTCTCTCTCTCTCTCTCTCTCTCTCTCATTCTCAAATGTCCTCTCTTTCTACCTCAGTGATCTATCCTCTCCACAGGTTCCTTCTTCATGTGTTTGGCATTGTAGGTCTTCTAGATCGGAGTCGAGGTGTCAACAACGAGCCAATTCTTGTCTTCATTGCATCTTCCACTGCCACCTTTGACATGGTATCAGAGCCCTATGGTGATACGACCACCTTGGATGCTTGTATTTGGTTGATCCAGTGCAGCTTTGGGCATGATTGAGAAAGAAGAAGCTTGCTGCTTTTTTCCTGGTTTTCTCCCAAGTTTGGGGCAAATTTGGATATATGGAGGCCTTGGATCCCCGTCTACGCTCCCCCATTTTTACCCTTGTTTACCCCGACCTCTCTTCACCGAGGGGAACCCGATGGAGGTTGCAGGATGAGTAACAATGCTGGTCTGCTTTGGTTTTCCCAAATGGAGTCATGTTACCGTTCCTTCCCTCAAGGAGAGCAAGCATGCGGTTGTTGGATCCAGAGGGGGAGCTATTCATTTCGAGCTTCTTCTTTAGAGAAGAAGTGTTTGTACAGCGGTAGGATCTTCTTTATCACTTATGGAGCAATTTTGTATGGCTGTATTTACTTCGAGGAGATGGATTGGAAACTTTGTTGTGCCTTTTGCAAATGCATGTCTTTCTTGGAATTTTTGACAGAGCTATGCATCCGATGGGTAGAAAGTTGATGATTCGGTTGCATTTTTGTACCAGATTTTGGATTATGGATGACAAAGGGGGATCTCTTTCCTTCTTGAAGCCGAGGATGCTCTTTGATTTTCCCTTGTCCATCTAAGGATGGAAGTTCCAGTTTCGGCTTTAATAGTCTCCTGTTTATCCAATTGGTGCATATTTTCAGTCCATGTGTTGGAGTTGGCTTTGACAGGAAAATTGGGATACTTTTATCTCCAGAACCACTTCTTGTTTGATCATCCGACTTCCTTGGATTAGGTCTAGAGGTGGAGCATGTGATGCCAGACCCTTAGCCGACAATGAAAACAATATGAGAAGGTTTTTTTGGAGTGTGGACTTCTCCTATCTCCATGTTCTCTCCCCCGATGGTAGTGTGGGGTCATTCCTTTGCCCTTCTGTGAGCTTGTTAGTACCAGTTGTTGGACAGGTTTGCAACCTTTTATGGGAAGTTTTCTTACTGCTCGACACCAGATTTGTTGAGATCCTTTGGATGATAGGTTTGCATGTAGTGTCAACAGCTAGTGGGGACATCTAGTTCCTACTCTCGCAGTCAACAACATTTGAATGCTTCTTCCATACATCCCTTTGGAGAGCTCCAACCTTGGGGGGCCCCGTCCTTCGAGTGCAGATCTAGCCACAATTTGCTAGTATAGCAGGTTCTTTTCTTGCAGACTTTTACCCACATTTCTGGCATGTCACAGATCAGCCCCAGCATTCTTTACGAGTTTGTTCTTTGAGCCGGTTGCTTTACTCTTCCTTTAAGTATTGGTGTCATGTTTTGTATTGGAGATTGATTGCACAATTTAGTTGTGGGTATATTCTTCTCAACACAGATATAAAGGACAATTTTGGTAAAGATTTTAAGGAAGCAAGTTACAATAGGAGTATATGTGCTCTTCAGAGTTTATATGCAGTTTGGCATATTGTAGTGGATTGCACCTATAGGTTTGATCTTGGCAGATGCAGACAGGTGGCGAACATTTGGTTTGATCTCAAGGAGTTTGTGAGTAGCTAGGTTTTTGTTGGACCCCGACGGATTCGTTGGCAAACATGATCCTCAAGTAACGACCTTTTAGGTCTTCCTATTCTTCGCAGCCCGAGTTTACTAATGGTGTGATTTTCTTCGAGTCTCGAGTTCAGGTTTGGCTATTCCGTTACAAATGAAGCAGTTTTACTCCAGGTTGTCTCAGATTTCTTTTTGGTGGTACTCATTCTCTTTTCCCAAAGGTTGAGCGGGAGGGGGGGGGACTTCCTATCGTGGGAGGAGCTTTGATGGTTATGGAGCGGATGCGTATACGTTGTCGAAAAGTTTGCAATGCGGCCTCTAAATATGAGAGTTTGCGGCTTAATCGATAACAAAAACTTCTTATTCAAAATATTAAAGCAAAGAAAAAAAACTTCAGTTCATCCATGGAAGCTCCACTCATACACAAAGCCAAGAACAACTCAAAACCCTTGTGTGTGTGATGATTTCATGTAGCCTCCACCCCAATTACATAGATACAATGCTTGTTTGCCTCGTAGAAAACCCTATCTTCCTCCTTCAATTCTTGGTCGAGGCCATTTCATGGAAGAAGCTTGGGCACTTCCATACACAAGCCCACACACCTTTTGCACACAATAGAAGAACCCTCTGTATTCCTTCTCCAAGAGGCCTCAAATGCTGATATTTTTCACTATAAGCACTCTTCCTAGCTTGAGCAACCACGCCCACCACTATTGATGTGGCATTTTGATCCATTTTTTAAATTTTTACGTTATTTTTTACTACTTTTAGCCCGTAAATGCCCTTTTTGTCCCTAAAAACCCCAAACAAGTTGGAAAAATTTTCCAAAAGTTGTGGAAACATTCCCTTGGGCTCAAATTACATGTTGAACCTTCATTTTTTCACTCGCCAAGCACTTTGGATACATTGTTTATAGCTATGCATGAAACCACTCACTAATTTCTCTCATTGTAGAAAATGATCATCTGCATACAGGAGTCATCACCCAACAGCAACAGCCTCGATGACAAAGTATTACACTATGCGTTGACTACTGGTGGAGGGCATGTTGTATCAACTTAGTGTTAAAGTATTCAGTAAAAGCAAAGTTGGATTCATAACCTGAGGGGTGGTATGCGCTATTTACTGGTGGAGGGCATGCTATATCAACCTCAGTGGCAAAATACTCAATATAAGCCAAGCTGCGATCGCCCATTTTGTTAGCTTGTCTTATAGAACGCCACTACTTGGACTTAGTTACCTATGTGTTGATCACCTATTTTGTTAGTGTTGTCTTGTAGAACGTTGTTACTTGGACTTAATTAGCATATATCAAAGGTTGGAACACATGCTCCTATCACTAAGGGTCAAATTGGGTGGTGGCCTTCTACACGTTTTAGGGGTTGCTCTTCTAAAAGGCACCCTATTTGTTGTAGCATTGCAAAGGATAAGACTCTTTGATTGAAACATCTTCTTGTTGATATGTCTTATTGACATCATGTGTGACTCCATTTAGGATATATAAGTATTTGCAAAAATTTACTTGCGAGATAGAGATTGCTTCTTTAAAGGTAGAGGATCCACTACAAGCTACTCTTGTCTTTAGAAAAGGAGACAATCCCAAGATAAATTGAACAATCTTGACATAACCTGGAAAGGTAGAAATAAATCCACATCTTGTCCATTAACAAGAAAACTCTTCCTCATAAGCATAGTAATCTTCAACATTTTGTTAAAGCCTCCTCCATGAAGCCCATGTTGCTTTGTTGTTGACACTTTGGAGAATCTAGTCTTCAAAGCTTTATAAATTTGAGTATAGCCTTCTTCAATTTGAGAAGACATAGTCCAAAACTATTGCTCAGGATTACCTCTATAATATAACAATAGCAATTCCCCTTTCTCAATGTCATCTTTTTTCCCATCTCTTTTTGCCAAAAGAGATGGGAAATTATTCTAAGATCATCAAAAATATCATCAACATCTTCTTCTAAATCCCCAAAAGAAAATTGGGATATCCTCAAAGGTATAGCGTGTCATAGTCTCTCAATGGTAGAACCACAAAAAGATCAGTTCTAAACAATTATTTTTTCTCGGGACATGCAATTAACCACACAAAGACTTAAAAGGACTTCCAACATAAATTCTTCTTAATGAAATATATTTTTCTTCTTAAACACAAGGGAATATTTGGCTATCAGGAGATTTAATGTGTGACAATCTTTTTTGTGTTCTATAAAACTACACACACGGTGTTTTGCAAAGCTGAAATTTATTTTAGTGTACGATGAAAACATGCACATCAAATGAAGCGTGATAGCCAACAAGAGGCAAGATGATAAGTTATGGTGATGCAAGAATTGTTTCTACCCTTTGAGCACCAAACATAAACACCATATGTTGTTGAAAGTATCTTCCCACTAATTGTAATGTTTATCCTAATACGTGGAGTAAATTGGAAAAAACAAATCTTTAAACTTGGTCCATTACCCATGGTGTACACATGACCCAATTGTTAAAATAGAACAAAAATATATACATCCAAATTTAGTTCGTACCTAATGAGGCAAGATAAAAGAATTCACGGCGCCAATGTTTGCGGGTCGCCGCGACGGACGTCCATAGCATAGCTCTCAAGCATCAACATAAAATTATTGATACAGGGGAAGCGACTCGGATGAGGCATGGAAACTCACTAGGGTGTCAATCCTAATGAAGTGAACTCGAAGAGATGCAACTACTAACTCTACAAGCAAATCAAACGCACTAAAGCCAAGTAATCTGCCTATGTCCTTCTCCACAGCTCTACAGTCATCACGCCCGTTTACCATGCAAATCATATCGGAATCGCACGAAACTTGAAGGGAAGCTACAGGGGACTATCAAGAAATCAAACGCACTAAAGCCAAGTAATCTGCCTATGTCCTTCTCCACAGCTCTACAGTCATCACGCCCGTTTACCATGCAAATCATATCAAAATCGCACGAAACTTGAAGGGAAGCTACAGGGGACTATCAGGAACATACCCTATCACTGGCACAGCATTCTGGAGAGGTACAAAGATCGTGATCATTCGTCCCACAGTACGCAAAAACAGTAAACGGATGATCCTAAAGGGTCGTTTTTGGGTCCCTAAAGCCTCTCCTAGGGTCAAAACAACATAAAATACGCATATAAACACTCAAAACAGCGGTTTAAGGCCTAAACAAATGCGTTTGAAACCTTCAGCGAATCTTGAATGCTTACACTTAAATGAAAGAGCAGAGTAAGAGGAACACAATGTAAGAAACAAAACTGAATTTGGATTACCGTAGCCACAGAAGCGATGATTACAAGTTTGAGCAAAGAGGCAGCTCTCTGTGCGCGTAACGCAATAGTCACTTATCTTCAAAAAATAATCCCCCCTTTCCCACTAACCTTAGTGTATTATATACCTAGGGCTTTCTAAAGTGGCCGGCGGCCAACTTCTCATGGACCTTTACATACATCATTGAAAAACTTACATCTTTGATTTAGCCTTGACATAGACGATTGACATTAGGCTTTTACAGGGTTTGATGTATTAAACATCGAAAAAATAATGTGACCACATCAAAACTTTGGCCAACTGACCCAGCGGGCGCCTTGGCTAGGTGGACACTTGTATGTTGTTATCACCTCCAAACACTTACGCATTTATTTTGGCTAACCTACAAGGACCTAAAATTCTTGGAATTGTAGCTTAGTGCTAACAATGATGTCCACCTTTTGCCTTGTAATAGGAAATGAAAGGGGTTATACAAATTTTTGTGATTCATACAATCTAATTGATTATACTAAAAGCTAAGTGTTCAAGCAATATGAAATAGAAATATACAAAAGGTCGTCCTTTGTGGGGCACCAAAATTGAAGTGGTCCATGGCGGGCAACAAGAGAAGCGACATCTAAACACTCCTCAAGACTACCGTGCCGCTCAATTGGGGATGGAGCAACCACAAGCACCAAAAAAACAATAAGCCCATAACCAAACCCAAACAAGAAGAGGGGAACCACCTAGCTATGAAATGCGAACTAGGATGCAAAAAAGATTTTGTCACGACCAAAAGAGACACAAAAAAACATACACAAATAATCCTACACAAATACGTGCATCAAGTGGAGCAAGAAATATGTAGAGCAAAGAGGAGAGTAGGGACCTTGTATGTATCTTGTTGTGGAGCCAATGGATTGCGTGTAATAGAGGACATATAGAGAAAACATGTTAGCCTGATTGATACCCATAAGATATTCAAGAGGCTTTATTGACTAGGCTCCCATTCCAAGAGAGAGTCTAGAAAAATTTTCTTGGATTTGGGAGTTGCGGCTATGAAGCTAGTTACTAGCATACATGTTGAGTTGAAAGTTGAGTCATTGGTCAAGTCATCCCACAAGGTGAGTTTATCGATGGAAAGCAAAAAGAGTGTTTAATGTATAAGTTAATGGCAAGATATCTATATGCATACACAAACATGAATTGAAAACAAATGCTAAGCAAAGAATCATTTAGGTGTACCTCTCAATGTTGGTCTAGCTATCAAAGGATTATAGACAAAGGTTTACAAATTGCCAATCGGTTAAGATGGGGTTCTACTATCAAGAGTAGGTGCTCTCATCTATTTGGTAGTTCACAACATCCAATTCTAGCAATGCCTCCAAAGGCTTCTCTTTTGCACCTAATGATTGGACTTTACTGGTGGGAGCTGTTACCATGTAGTAAACCTTAAAGTAATCACGATGTTTATTGTATTGTTACGATTGTAAAGGTAAATTGGTTGACAACTCACTTTGTGTCAATTTTATTGACTTGAATTGTCACACAAATGTTGGGTGGAGATGACTTCAACCTTCCCGAGTTATGAAATTTCTTCTTAGGTATCCATTTTTTATTAGGATTACACCATCAAGCACAAGCTCATGATGTTCTTGGAGGGTGGCATGTTGTGCATCCAATAGCAAGGACAAAACACATATCATTAGCAACAACAAGTATATCTAATGAGAACAAAGGGCAAGCCCATGTGCATGTTGAACAAGAAAGTGTAGGGCATGTTTAAATGAAAAGTGTAACTCCAAGTTCATGTTTCATAGCAATGCCAAGGCCAAGACTATAGTCACCACAATGGCAACAAAATATTGTGCCTTGGAAGATGAGAAATATTTTTGACACACAACAAAAATTTGAGAAATACCTTGTATGCAAAATTTTATGCACCACACCCACTACCATCAAGTCTACCTCTTTAATCCATGCATGTTTTGTATGAGTAAGAAACCAGATTGTTTGGATCAGTCCATGAACTAAATCTTGGAAGCTTCCATCCTTTGTTTTCAATCTTCATGCAATATATTATCTAGATCACTCTGCCAATTGAACCTCACAGTTCTCATGCATTGTTTCTTAGTCCTATGGCCTTAATGTCTGTGGCCTTCTCTAGAATGGAAATTTTTGTATATGTATTTGCCATTATAAGGCAAGTAAATCTACAAATTGCCTTTGTTCCATAGAGGACAAGCTTAATTTTGGGAGAAATTATTGGGGCTCAATGTCTACATTGCTCTTTTGCTAATATCATCTGCCAACATGGGGAGGTGATGGTGGAAGTAGTCAAATTTGCATCATCAAAAATGTCAGCTACCACATTAATTAGGATATGTAGGTAGTTTCTTAAAGCGGTAAGCATAACTATGCACATGCATGAAACTAACGAGTATTGAAATCCTTGAGAAGATTTTTGTGCCTCAAAACTGCATGCCACAAATGCAACCACCAATTTTCAGTATGGTAACAAAGCTATTGTGTTTTCAAACATGTCACTCATGAAGCACAAGCACATGACATCAAGATGCATACATAGATAATTTCTTTTGGAATGATGCCTTTCATGTGCATTTTTTTAAAGGAATTTTGAAGCCCTTTGGCCTTTCCCATTTAGCATATTCTATAATCAAAGCAATGAGATTCCTGAAGACGAAGTCATGCATGTCTTTCAATCAATATTATTCTTCTACTCGATGTGAAGGGCACTAATGTATTATAATCTTTCTTTAACTTTCCATAAGGCCTTCTTTGGTTTTAAAATTGATGAACTCTCTGCATGTCATATACTATTTTGGCAATGGTTTTTTGGATTTAGTAAACTGGCTAAATAGGCTAGGTAACCAAGGAAATACCATAAGCCCTCATTTTGTCACTTGAGGCAAGAATCATTAGAGCACTTGGTGGTGTTTACTATGTATCCTAGTATCCGCCAGGTCAAATATCCTAACTCACTATCCTGAGTGTCATCGATATCATTGCCCTCAATACCAATGCTTACTTTTCCATTACTTAAACATATATTGGAGACCAACAACAAACTTGAAATTTTTACCTCAATGTGTCCTTGAATTTACCCACTGGTTCATACAACTTTTATGAGCATAATCTCCAGCCGGTCCAATGATTGACAGTCTTTTGGTGTTGTTTCAATTCGTAGACCTGAAACTCTGTAACTTCACATAAACAACTCACAAGTGATTCCTTTGGAGTGAGCAATGATTTGAGATCTCACCTCGGATTCTACTTACCCTACTCCTAGGTTCTACTGCACTGGGTTATGGAAAGTGTCCACAAACACTTGTTTTCTTGTATTTTATGGTTTCTTGAGCATTGATCTTAAGACTTGTCTTGTCCATAGAATTTACTATAATCATGCAAGGTGAAGCTTCATTCTAAAATTATAGAATGCAAGAAAAGTCAAGACATGTTGGCCATTGTCTTCAAAAGAGTTTATGTCAAGTTACCAGGATTGCAACACAAGATGTAGATAATCATTCCACAAGGTTCTTGGCTCTACGCAAGAGCAGATGACTAGAAAGAGAAGCTATTTACCTTGAATTGTTCATGTTGATAGAAGGCATGTTGGAGTTGGGGTTGCAAGAATGTGTACACATCTTGGAGATGGAGAAGGAGCCCAAGGAACACAATGGAGAATATATTACTTGGTGTGCAAATACAAAATAAGATATCTTTAAAAAAATGGGTGTATATACAAAGTATGAGGGGAAAAAAACCTCCTTGTGAAGGAAAAAACTTCCTTGGCGATCCTAAGTGTGTTCACACACATCACTCCCGTATACATGGTAACTTATTCCCCTCTGGGAGTAATGAGAGTTGGCACATATAGGGAATCGGCATGCCCTATGGACATGCTTAGTTCACAAAGGGAAGCAACCCCAAGGCTTTAAAAAACTCTTGAAGCTTCTCATGAGGCAATGCCCTTGTGAGCAAATATGTGATGTCGTGTGTCAGTACATAAGCCAAGTTGATCTCTCCAACTGAGAGTCTCTACCTAACACAATGATAATACACCTCAATGTGCTTAGTGCGAGCATGAAAGAGTAGGTTCTCCACAACTACCAATGCACTCTGAATATCAATGTAGAGGATAGTGTCAGACTCCTGTCAATGCCCTATGACTATCAATGTAGATGAGAGTGCTAGACTCCCAAATCAACCATAAGGCGTCTAAGCCACACAAACTCAATATTAGCTGTGAAAGCTACCATGTACTTGGCCTCACAACTAGAGGTGGCCATCGTCGGTTTCTTCTTCCTCAATCATGATATGCATGAACTACTAAGCATGAAACAAGAACCACTTGTGGACACTCATGTGTCATAACAACTTTACCAATCCGAGTAAGAAAAATCATGTAAAGTTGGTGGCAATGATCCCCCCTTGGGATAAAACAACCCAAGATGTATAGTGCCACTTAAGTAGCAAAAGATCCTCTTAACTACTTACCAATGCTTATACCCTAGGCTATGCATAAGTCTACTCACTTGTGAGACTACAAATTGAATAGTTGAAACTTGGCCCTGAAATGTATACATAAATGAGGCAACCAATAGCTATTTGGTAGACAGTAACATTTGTAGGATCTTGATCATCATGTAGACTTAACTACAAACTTGTTTCCATAAAAGTGGCAATTAGTTTGCAATCATCAAATTTAAATTTTCTTAGTTAAATTTGCAATTGCTTTGTCTAACATAATGCAATACCCTCATCACACTACTTAAACTAAACGCCCAAATAATGATGCAGAAGCCCCAAATTTGATGTTTCAATGTAGCAGTTAAATCAGTCTTAAATTCAACATTATGTGTCTCATTTGCACCAATCAATAAATTATCCACATACACAACGACAATAATATATACATGATCTACACATTTTACATACAAAGTTCTCTCAATTGGACTATTTTGAAAGCCATATGCAGTTAAATGATTGCTTTGTACCAATGGCCTCCTCATTTGGAGGCAAGTCACATCAATGCCAAGTGTTGTTCTCTATTCATCTTGCATGGAAGCCATCCAATTCTCTATCTTTTGTGATTCATCAAACATAAAAGGTTCATCCTTGTCACACATACTTGACACAACCAGAGCATAACAATTTGATGCACAAAAATTCATGATGAGAACCCAAACGAGTGCGACTAGACAAAGGTGCATCCATTTAATGAGAGAGAGAGAGAGAGAGAGAGAGAGAGAGAGAGAGAGAGAGAGAGAGAGAGAGAGATCACCATGGTAGCACATGCTAGTGCATCCTCCTCCCACGCAGCAGTAGCGTCGAAAGAGCCACACACCCCCCTTTTGCATTTCCTTCTTTTCCTAGAGGACACCAAATATGTTGGACGCAATAATCTTCATGGCTTCTTCACCCACACAGTGGATTTACAGAAAACCATGCAACTCCACAATGACACTTTTCACGACATCATAGAGTATATGCATGTGCATATACTCAAGTATGCTGTGAAATTTGAAGACAATACCATGGTGTGGTTTCCATGTGATGTGCTTCGCTACATCCACAAGGGCGACACTGCATTTTCAAAGAGACTAGCCCACTTTGAGGCGATTGCAAAAGAGGCGAACCACTTAAGTGACAAAGGAAGTTGTAGACTCCTTCAAGAAGCACAAAATTGGGCAATCTTTCTTGTCCAACATTACCACTCTCTTCTTCCTCGTCAATGACGAGCCCTCCTTGGAGGAGATGGAGATCCCGCATCTCGCAGTGGGTGGGGTGATACCAGATCGTAAAGATCCCAAGCTCGCCCCTATAGATGTCCAGAGTGAGCGGAGACTGCAAGCCACCGAATATCCCCACGGCTTGGAAGAGGCAGTTGTAGTGAGAGAATAGATTGCTGGCAACTCCGACGTGCCTGGCCCTAAGAGCCGTGACCCTGCTGCAATTCCCGAAGTAGATATTAGCCATCTCAATAGCATAGTTATAGAAGATGAAGAGTATTTATTCTTACATGATCTGGAAAAGGCTTTTGGTGTCCGGCTAGATGAGTCTCTTAGCCTCATATGCACCACATATTTGGTTTCAGGCACATGAAGTTTGATGTTAGTATCTGGACCTACTTAGAAGACCTCATTGCCTATACCTTAGTATTTATTGGAATCTACAATAACAATACATTGCTTTGGTTTTCATCTCACATTGGTGACCTTTCCTATTTTTGAATATTCAAAGAGGAAAAGTTGTCTTTCACCTTCCCATTGTATGGTAAAAAGTTGTGGATCATTAAGGGCCATTGATCTACAAGTCATGCATGCCCACACATATGTTTCTGCATCTTGCTTTAACTTTGGCCACAACTATTGTTGTCATTATTGAGTGAGTTGAGATCATACAAGTTTACTATCAGGTTACATTGTGGATTGTTTAAGTCCTATTTCCTTAGATATGAAATCGTACTTTAAAAGTGTGTAGTATTAGAATCCACTGTACACTTTTAAATTAAAAGGTGTGTAGTTTCTAAATTCTAGATGGCACACATTCTTCAGAGTTGTCACAAAAGGTTGCATGAGTAGGATAATCGTCATGTAGAGGCAGTCGAACATCAATAGGAAGAATTTGTGGTCTTGGCATCTATAAAGAGAGGTCATGGAGTCAATGTGCTCTTCTTATTTTGTTTCCCATTGCCAAGGGTCTAGGGTGGGTGTTATTGTACAGCTAATATATAGGTTTTGTTGAAGAGTACTTGTGAACACACGTTGTCTTGAGGGATCTTGGTTATCATATTTCTTAGAGCGGCTTGGTTTATTGGCATACTTGAATTGAAGAGCAATCATTTCATTGCAAATTCTATCAAGATCTTAATACTTGGTTGACCAAAGGGGGAATGAGAAAAATGTTACTTTTATATACTTGCACAGGAATTGTATTATGTAGCAAAGCTATAGAGCTATGAGATTGGTGACAATAGAGATCATATTGAGAAAACATGTTAAGCTACTTTGAGGATAGGGACTGGTGAGAGTTCCCATGAGATGTTATTGATATTCAAGGGGTCTTTATGGCTAAAATCCCTTTTTGATAGAGTCTCTAGAAAAATTTTCTTAGATCTAGGCTCTTAAGTTAGTTACTAGTGTAGCTATTGAGTTGAAAGTTGAGTCATTTGTCAAGTCATATCACAAGGGAGTGCATTGGTGGAAAGCAAAAAGATTGTGTTAGCCCTCACGTACATTCCTATCACCTATGGCAGACACCGTATTATTTATTTGGTAGAGTCAGGTACCGGGCTTGTCAGTCCAATAGAAAAAGGGTAAGAGTGATCGTCGATGAGAGGCACATTCTAACTGGAACATTCAAGGGAATAGTTGGTTAAGCATGGGCGCCCAAGTGTGAATGGGGCGAGCTCATATAAAAGTCAACTAAACCTAAAATTCGCTCATTCTCCATCTCCATCTTCTTCTTTTTCATCTCCTTGTGTGTGTGTGTGTGTATGCGTGAGAGAGAGAGAGAGAGAGAGAGAGAGAGGGAGAGAGTGTTAGGAAATAAGACGTAGCTAAATAGATAATTGAGTAGATTACTTAATGGAGAGAGACAGATTTACATACACGAGATTATAGAGTAGAGAGAGAGAGAGAGAGAGAGAGAGAGAGTACACACGATATACGTGGTTCACCCAATGTGGGCTACGTCCACGGGAAAGCAGCCACTCAATGGCTTTAGTACTTCAAAACAAGAAGTAATTTACAAAGGGATTATACCCTTAATGGAGCTCCCGCCTTGCTTCACTCTCACCACCTCACACTCACCTTGTTGCATCAACTTCACACTATGAAATGTGTGTAGAAATGGCCTCCTTTTATAGGCCAAAAGGGCTGCCCTCTCTTATGAGAGACAGCCATGTGTAGCCGCACTTGTGCGAATAAGTCCAAATCGGACCCTCCAATCCGCCCATGTGTGGCCGCCCTTGAGAAGACAAGTCCGCTTTTGAATTCTGCCACCGGCCATTGACTTCCGACCACCGGCCATTGGCCATTGACTACCGGCCACCGGCCAACCGACCGGTTTTTTTCCGACCACTTTCCGACCGCCGTCCGGCCATAATATTCCGGCGAAAAGGAATATTCCGGCCTTTAAAGTTGCCCCTGATTCTTGTCCGTGAAAACTTTGGTTTCCGGTGAGTGATTTTCCTTCACGCACGATGGCTTCTCCTCATAATGGGGGCCTTACAAATGTGCGCTTTTACCACAGAAAATTACAAGGGTAAATCAGGCTCCATACTTAACAATCTCCCACTTGGAGACTGATCTCCAAACCAAACCTGTGACTGCTTTCCATTCTGGCTTTTTATCCTTGAATGCCGATTGAAGATGAGCAAAAGCTCAACTTCTCCTTGTTGACCACCTTTGTAAACATGTCTGCAGGATTTTCACTTGTATGCACCTTTCCTAGCTTTAGTTGTCCCTCTTCCAAAAGAGTGCGTATGAAGTGATATCTCACCTCAATGTGCTTTGTCCTTGAATGAAAGGCTGAGTTCTTCGCAAGATGGATAGCGCTTTGGCTATCACTGTACAAGACACAATTGTCTTGTTTGAATCCAAGCTCTTCTAAGAATCTGTGAAGCCACAGAATTTCTTTGCTTGCCTCCGTCATTGCTACATACTCTGCTTCCGTGGTAGAAAGTGAAACCACTTTCTGCAGCTTTTAAGCCCAGCTTACTGCTATGCCTCCAACCGTGAACACATAGCCAGTAGTGCTCCTTCGAGTATCTTTGTCACCTGCCATATCTGCATCAGCATACCCTTCTAGAAAAATATCAGTTCCTCCAAAATACAAAGCATTTGTTGTTGTCCCTTTTAGATACCTAAGTATCCACTTCACAGCTTGCCAATGCTCTTTACCTGGGTTGTCCATGAACCTACTCACAACTCCCACTGCATGTGCAATGTCTGGCCTTGTCCAGACCATAGCATACATTAGAGAACCTAGCGCTGCAGCATATGGAACTTTAGACATATAGGCTATCTCCTCTTGTGTCTTTGGACACATATCCTTCGTTAGTTTAAAATGACCAGCCAAAGGTGTAGAAACTGGTTTTGCATTTTGCATTGCAAACCTTTCTAGTACCTTCTTGATGTAATCTTCTTGAGATAGCTTTATTGTCTTCTTCGTCCTGTCCCTTGATATTTTCATACCAAGTATCCTCTTTGCAGCACCTAAATCTTTCATTGAAAAAGATTTGGACAGCTCCTCTTTTAGGTCTTTGATGTCTTGCATGTTAGCACTTGCAATCAACATGTCATCAACATACAACATTAGGATGATGAATTTCCCATCTCCCAAATTCTTCGTGTAGACGCAGTGATCCGAGTTGCCTTTCTTTTGAGAAAAAATCTTTTACCACAAGCCTAGATTTGTACCTTTTCTTCCCACCTTCTTCTTCCTTTATCTTGTACACCCATTTGTTTTGAAGTACCCGCTTACCTTTAGGCAACTCAACCAACTCCCATGTTTGGTTCTGATGTAGTGAGTCCATCTCCACTTGCATGCTCTTCGTCCATTCTTCTTTGGATTCATGTTGCATAGCTTCTTCATATGATTCCGGCTCTCCAGAATCTGAGATCAAGAGATGGTTGAAGGAAGGAACAAACCTTTCTGGAGGTCTACTTGCTCTTGTAGATCTTCGGGGAATAGGTTGAGGCTCCTCATTTGGTTGACGTTGTTGCACATTGTCACCGTTTGCAGTCCTTGAGTCTTCACCGTCCTCAAGCTCCATGTACTCATCACCTGTTTCTTTTGTTTGTTTTCTTTCCAAGTAATCTTTGTACATATTTTGTTCATTAAAAATTACATCCCTACTCCTTAAGATTTTACCATCTTCAGGATTCCATAGGCAATACCCAAAGTCTCCTTCTCCATAGCCAATGAAGAAACACTTTTTGGACTTTGCATCTAACTTTGATCTTAGGCTTCTATCTATGTGCATGAAAGCCTCACACCCAAACACTTTGAGAAATGCATAATTCACCGGTTTACCTGTCCATGCCTCTTCTGGAACTCCGCCATCCAATGCCGTTGAGGGTGACCGATTGATTAAGTACATAGACGTACTTACAGCTTCCGCCCAAAGTTCAAGCGGTAGGCCTGCATGTAGCCGCATGCTTCATGCTCGTTCCATAATTGTCCTGTTCATCCTTTCCGAAATCCCATTTTGTTGAGGTGTCCTTGGGGTTGTCCTTTGCCTCCGAATTCCATTGCTAGCACAAAAGCTTTCAAAAGCTTGGCTGCAATATTCACCTCCATTGTCGGATCTGAGGCATTTAACCTTGGTACCTGTTTCATTCTCCACAAAAGCTTTCCACCTTTGAAATATGGAAAATACATCGGATTTATTCTTCATGACATAAACCCATGTTTTTCTAGTCGCATCGTCTATGAATGTTACATAGTACAATGAGCCACCAAGTGATGGTGTACTTGCAGGACCCCAAACATCAGAATGAACCAACTCAAGTTTTTTATTTTTTCTTTCATTTCCTGATTTTTGAAATTTTACCCTCTTTTGTTTACCATAAACACAATCTTCACAGAACTCTAAGTCCACTTCTTTCAAACCTGGTAGAAGCTTCTTTGTTTGAAGGATTTGCATTCCTTTGGCACTCATATGCCCAAGTCGGTAGTGCCACACCGCACTGTCAACTTCTGTAGTTGCTGCACAAGCTGAAGGTTGCGTGCTAACAGCACACAAGTAAAGTGTACTGACTTTTTCACCCTTGGCAACCACCAAAGATCCCTTTGAGATCTTCCACCGTTTGTTTCCGAATGCAATGTTGTGACCTTCATCGTCCAATTGTCCTGTAGAGATCAAATTTTTGCGAAGAGAAGGAACATGCGTAACATCTTTCAGCTTCCATTCATTTCCGTTAGCAGTTTTGATAGAAACTGTACCTTTGCCGACAATCTCACAAGCTTCATCATCTCCCAAGTATACATACCCAAAATTACCTTTGGTGTAGTCTTGGAAATGTTGCTTGTGTGGTGTCGCATGGAATGAAGCCCCGGAATCTACTATCCAGGAATTAGACACATTGTCTAATGAGAGAATTAGAGCATCTTGCTCTACTTTACCTGCCACATTGGCCTCCGATGTTGGCTTGTTGTCTTGAGACTCTGTCTCCTTCTTCTTCTTGGACCAGCAATCCTTCTTGACGTGGCCTTTCTTGCCGCAGTTCCAACATTCAAGAACTGACTTTGTGCGTGACTTGCTCCGCCTTGAGCGATCACGACCCTTTTGGTTTTTGAACCTCTCCTTAGGCCTTCCTCTTGTTTCCACTGATAGTGCAGCACTTGATGATTCTCCTGTGCTTCTCCTTCGCATTTCCTCGCTTAGGAGAACACCCACAACATCATCAAACTTAAGAGTATTTGTGCCAGAGATAGAATTACTTACAGCCATCACAAGGCTGTCCCAACTATCCGGTAGAGATGATAGTATAAGGAGAGCTCGTACTTCGTCATCGAAATTGATTTTCACTGATCGAAGTTGACTTATGTTTGTGTTAAAGTCATTTAGGTGTTCTGCAACTGAACCATTCTCTGCCATCTTTAGATTGAACAAGCGCTTCATAAGAAATACCTTATTGGATGTCGATGGTTTCTCGTAGAAGTCGTCAAGTGACTTCATCAAGTCCTCCGTGGTCTTCATCTCCGAAACATTGAAGGCCACCGTTGACGCCAAGCTTAACCGGATTGTTCCTAGTGCCTTTCGATCAAGGACAATCCATGCTTCATCTGCCATTGTTGCGGGCTTCTTCGCAAGACCGCCTAGTGGCAAATAGAGGTCCTTCTGGTAGAGATAGTATTCAATCTGCATCTTCCAATGTTGGTAGTTTTTGCCGTTGAACTTCTCAATCTTGAGCGTCCCTTCCTCCGCCATAACTCCCACTCAATTCAAGGAATCCTTTCCTTGAGATAATTTAGCTACGAGCAAACCTTGCTCTGATACCAGTTGTTAGGAAATAAGACGTAGCTAAATAGATAATTGAGTAGATTACTTAATGGAGAGAGACAGATTTACATACACGAGATTATAGAGTAGAGAGAGAGAGAGAGAGAGAGAGAGAGTACACACGATATACGTGGTTCACCCAATGTGGGCTACGTCCACGGGAAAGCAGCCACTCAATGGCTTTAGTACTTCAAAACAAGAAGTAATTTACAAAGGGATTATACCCTTAATGGAGCTCCCGCCTTGCTTCACTCTCACCACCTCACACTCACCTTGTTGCATCAACTTCACACTATGAAATGTGTGTAGAAATGGCCTCCTTTTATAGGCCAAAAGGGCTGCCCTCTCTTATGAGAGACAGCCATGTGTAGCCGCCCTTGTGCGAATAAGTCCAAATCGGACCCTCCAATCCGCCCATGTGTGGCCGCCCTTGAGAAGACAAGTCCGCTTTTGAATTCGGCCACCGGCCATTGACTTCCGACCACCGGCCACCGGCCATTGACTTCCGACCACCGGCCATTGGCCATTGACTACCGGCCACCGGCCAACCGATCGGTTGTTTTCCGACCACTTTCCGACCGCCGTCCGGCCATAATATTCCGGCGAAAAGGAATATTCCGGCGAAAAAAAGTCTCGGGGGCCTCCGCCCCCGAGGCCTTTAAAGTTGCCCCTGATTCTTATCCGTGAAAATTTTGGTTTCCAGTGAGTGATTTTCCTTCACGCACGATGGCTTCTCCTCATAAAGGGGTCCTTACAAATGTGCGCTTTTACCACAGAAAATTACAAGGGTAAATCAGGCTCCATACTTAACAGAGAGAGTGATCGAGCATTGCGACGACGGCACGGTGCAGAGAAGCGATTGAGCGCGGCGCAACGGAGGCTCCTTCTTCTTTGCGGCGAGGAATCCTCCACGACAGCAAGCGTAGAGCAGTGAGTGACACACCATCACCATCTTTGAGCTTACTAGTTTAGGCTAGTTGCATGTTTGGAGCCATTTGTGGCTCGCACACAGTGTATCGGCAAGTTCCTTTGCATTGACACGTGCAACAGACGCGCACATTTTTGGCACCGCTACCGGGGAATGCCATACACTAAGCTTGAATGACACTCTGTGCTTCTTTGTGGTGCAATTTCAATTGTAGAAAAGGTAGAGAAGGAAGGTGTGTGTGTTGAGAAGGAGTTTGTTTTGTTGTTGTGTATTATTTTGTTAATAAGGAATTGAAAGGTAGTGTGTTTTCTTTGTTAATAAGGTTTTGAAAGGTAGTGTGTTTTCTCTGTGAGATAAGGTGTTAGTATTAAGGTTGTAGATCCATAATGTTAGTTTTGTGTAAAGTAAAGTAAGTAGTTATGTTAGCTAGTGAGTTGCTATAGTAGTGTGTTAGTGTGTAACAGTATCTGTATTAGTGGTAAGTAGGTAGGTCAGGTGTGTGTGTGCTCGCACGCACATCGCAACCGAGACAACCTTATCCCAAAAAAAATAAAAATAAAGGTAGGACTAGGATTGAGAATATCCCCCAGACCCAAGCACAAGCTCAAGCCTCAGTTGCCCTTTAAAATTACGTATTTTAGCCTCACACGTAGCTAAAAATCGACCTTTTTGAGGACCAACGGAGCTTTAGGCGACCGAACGTTGCACTGTAAAGCACACCACGACCCTCTGAGTGATAGGGTTGTTTTGGGCTAACGAGTGAAAACGGATGCCTAAAAAAAGAAAGTGATTAACCTTCGAAGTTATTTACCGACGCTTGTAGGGTGCCAAAGGTACATGCATATGCGCTCTGGTCGTGTGCTAGAGGCCGAGCAACTAGAGAGCATTTTGACTTACGCGAGTTCTCAATATCCACCTACCTTAGGTTCCGGGCCGTCGGCGGGGACCCAAGGTAGTACAAACCAAGACCCAAACATAGCGGCTAGTGACTCTTCCTCTGAGTATGACGTCATGGAGGGTTTCCCAATGCCTAATCCCGATAGCTCAAGCCAATACATGCATGCCATGGGTCCACGGTCCGGGCCGAGCGTGCTTAGCCGCTTGAAGGAAACCTTTAGTAGAGCCACTCGCTCCGAACATGGAGCTAATGATGTAAATGAGGGGGGTGGGGAAGAAAATTCTCCATTCATGACCAACGTAGATCCTATGCCCTTAGAGAATGTGCACGTGAATACTCCATTCACCGCACCCCCTGACTCTTCAGAGCTATTCTCCTCCTAAGTTATATTACCTGATGGTAGAAGCCTTGCTGAAGTGCAAGAGGTTGAGCGATACATCATCGCGGCTAGGAAAAAGGAAATTGAGAGCTTACGCAAGGCGGAGCAATGAAGAGAGTTAAAAGCGAAATCCCCTATGTCAATATCATTGCTAGGAGAGCAATCGAGTGCTTCTGACTTAGCAACCACTAAGGGCCAACCCATAAAGAGCAACATTACATCTAGTTCAAAGGACACCCCTAGCACCTCAATCCTAGATGGAGCGTTCTTAAATGAGAACTGGGAGTACGAACTACAAATCGAAACTCTAACCGACCTATACAAAGGTCACACCTATTATGTGGGTTGGTTAGATGTCCTACAATCCACAACGGGTGCTACTTGTGTGGAGGATCAACAACAAAGAGTTTGTGAGGTCATCCATAGACTCATTGAGCTAGAGAGGCAGAACAAGGGGATCCACATGCCTTCAATGGGTCTCATGAGATTCTTGGATATAGGGAAGGCTAAACAACCAACCTTATCGCAAATGGACATTCTTCGGTAAGTCCGATGGATCCCCCATATGTTGTTTCGCCAAGGGTCTCAGTGCAATCTGAGCCCACAAGTGATAGCTTTATTTTTCCAAGTCTAGCTCATCTTTCTCTTGATACACCACGACTACAATGCCTACTCCAATGATGGGCATGCCAAGAAACACGCCATGGACCTCCCATTGTTTCAACTACCTATGCTCCCTACCCCTCTCATTTTTTCAACTACCTATGCTCCACAACCATAACACCCAATCTCTTATTTCCATGGGACCATATTGGCTAGCATTAGCATGTCACATCCGACATTTGCTATGCCTAGGGCCACACATATGAACTTTGGACCTCCACATGGCACAACACCATACCAAACGTGGAACCCAAGGGCTTCCTATGCGCCAAGCCGAATGCCAATACCTACTCTACATGTAGTCTCTGGAGCACCTTCACCCACGGTGCCTGCTCACTTAGGTGACTCGGCAACATTTTCTCAAGCGATTGGTCGATATTATTGCTGAGAATATGCATAACACGCCTGATAGAGAGCCTAGAAGTAAGGCTGTACAAATAGCCAAGCTCACACAAAAATTTAGTGGAGACGGGGATGTGAGAAAGCATATCGAAGTGTTTGAACAAATATGTGATTCTCTAGGAGAACACAATGACCTGCATAAGAGTAATGCTTTAAGCCTAACCTTAAGTGGGAAGGCAAGGGATTGGTATAGAACCCTAAGGGTGGAAGAAAAAACAATTTATCCTACTCTTAGGAGATTGTTCTTGAAAGAATACATACGAGAGGGAGTACTTTGGGGTGTAGCCTCTCAGCTCTAGAAAGCCCAACGAGAGGAAGGACAGTCGGTGAGAGACTTTCTTAGTCGCTTAAAGCATTTGAATTCTTGTTGTAATACAAATGAATGCTTCAACAATAACCAATTGCTTGATAGATTCATTAGGGGATTACGACATAAGGATATCTACAATGGCTTAGTCATTAGAGGTATCACCACTTGGGAAGCAGTCACCACCAATGCGATCCAATTGGAGGATAATTTAATGATTCAAAGAGAAAGAGTGTCTGTTGAGCCTAAATCTATTAGCTCGCAAGCATCGCAACATCAGCCAATGACCCTATAGCCTATTGCTAAGGAGCCAAAGATATCTGAGATGACTTTAGCAGATCTCACCAAGGCTATTCAAGAGAGTCTTAGAGACAATCGTGCTCCGCAAAATAATCATATGTATCCAAGAAGGGAGAGACAATGGTGCTCAGTATGCTATGGACCACATTGTACCAGTGAATGCCCTACTTTTAGAGTAAAATTCAATGGGAACTGCAATGCCTGTGGGAGGTATGGTCATCAAGCTAAGGATTGCATAGCACGTGATGGCCAATATACCAACCTTAGCATGGACAGATACACCTCGAGTGCCTGCATTGGTGCCGGCCCCCCCTCTTGAACAAACAGCACAACACATGGTCCATAGGGCCCAAAATGTTGTTCAAACAACACCCTTACCACCTCTAGTGCTAGGACCGCAACCACCACATCCGAGAATCACTTCTGTGAATCAAGTGGGTTGTGAGTCATCTATTACTTGTTTGGAAGGCTATGAGGAAGATATAGACCCTAATATTGCCTATGGGATGGATGCGCTTGAAGAAAGTCCACAATACTACATGAAGGACTATTGGGGACAAGTCAAACATGTCTATCAAGTAGCTGCTCTTGTTGCAAGAGGCCAAAATATCAATTACACTGCTAAGAGACCACCTCTTCAATGCTATGAGTGTGGAGGTCCACATCATGTGGCCGAGTGTCCTATTAGGCTGCAAAATAACACCACACTAATGCAAACCAATCAAGCGAGCACATCTACAATGCCGATACTCATGTGTAATCGATGTGGCATAGATCATTTGATTGCCCAATGTCCAAATAATCCAAATGCACCGAAGATCACGTCATTAAACTTGATTGAGGTTACCGAAGAGCCATCACAAAGTACACCTGTGGTACCAGTAAACGTACTCACACGATCGATGCTCCAAAAACAAAATTATATTCTTGAGGAAAGAGACACAGCATCAATTGCCCAATCTCGGAAAAAGAAGAAAACACGAAGGAAGAGATCGCAAAAAGCAACGAAGTCAGACCCCAGTTCAAATACCAACATAGAGGTTGGTGATGACCCCGTATATATGAACGATGCTGAAGAGGATTTTTATTCAGGTGAATCCATGGAGTCCAAAACGACCACTAATGATAGAAACCAACAAGGAAGATCTTCATGAGCCACAATGGCCAAGATCCAAGAAGAAGATAGGAACTTATCGAAACCCTACAGAGGAGATCGAGCGAGTCAAACAATTAAGGAGTTTGGTAGAAGATACCCAAAGGGATCTAGAACCAACACCTAGGGAGATCCAGATTACAGACACCGTGTTCCCTACGCAACAACAACCTCACCAAGTCCATAGACCCTTAGCCATACCTAGTGTCATCCAAGAAGAAAGTGACTTAAAGTCATGGGAAAGTGGGTGTACTCACTTCTTGATGGAAAGAATGTTTACAGAGGGACTACCTGATCCTATCAAAGAAATGGAGATCCCATCTTCCCCACGTCAAGGGGCTGAAGCCCAAAAGGTGCCGTTAAACATTGCCAAATTGATGGATTTCATGTCTTCAGAAGTTAGAACCACCATCATGTCCAAACTATATAAATACCCTGAGAGTCTCAGCTCTTCGAGCCTTCCTCAATGGAGAACTGAAGTTTGGGCTACCACAATTTGCACACATGGATGGAGCTGGGGAGATGCCAATAGAGGAGGAACACTTAGATCCACAACCCAACCTAGATAAGAACCTTGTTATAGCAATACCTATTAACAAGTTGGGATAATACTTTGAGGGTGATGAATCCAATGCGACCATACCAATCACTACTAAGGGATTAACTGTGAAGGGAATCCTTGATGGTGGCGCTGGGGTTAGCATTGTGACTAAAAATTGATGGGAAACTATGGGAAGACCTCACCTTGCGACCACAACCATAGTAGTGAAGATGGCCAATGGGTCTATTGTTAAACCTATTGGGATGCTAGAAGATCTCAAGATCAAGGTCTTTGGACATAAAATAAGAGTTACGTTCATTGTTATGGATTTCTTCAAGCACACTTTGGCATTGGAGATGATCTTAGGACGTCCTTTCATGAGGGAAGCAAAAATGGTGCATGACTGGTCTAAAAACTATGTCTACTTGTAGTTTCAAGATTCTGTCATTCGAGTGGATCTTGTAACTGGTCGAGCATATCCTCTAGTAAATAGGTTTATAATTGATCATAGATCTGACAGCACAGTTCACTCGGCCCCATTGCAGTATTGTTACACGTGTAAAGCGGACACTGATGTTGGGGAAGATTCCCCTTATATGGACGTACTACCTGGGATGATTGAGTCAGACAATGTGGATTGGGTCCACCTAGCAGCAACAATAGACACTTGGAAAAATAGGGGGACGACCTGGGTAACACCTGAGGGGGATGAAATGCCCGTACCTTAAATATGCTACAAGCAATGCATATAGCTTCTGACAAGACTCATCCTAATATAACGAAGAAAACATACAAGTGGGTACCTAAAGCTTCTTTAGCGACCATAGCTAGTGCTAAAAAATAGAAGCCTTGTAAGAAACGTCCCACTCGCCCCAAAAAATGTAAGGAAACATGGCGGTGGATTCCTAAATGACTATTGGAAGCCCAAGGCTACTATCAAGGAAATGGTCAAATCTGGGTGCCAAAACGTAGATTGTGTTCTTACCTGTCACCTGACCCATTTGCGCCCAATCCTGTAGCTCCAAAACAAATTGACAATCGTGGAAAGAAAAAAATCATAGAATGCTACACACCCGCTCCAGAGCTAGTTTGGGTACCGAAGAAAGAAAAATTTGTTCCACCTAGCTCATGAAGGGGGGAGTCCCATGAAGCTTCTAGATCCTCATGTAATGCATCCATAGAGGTAAAAGCTTCTCCACAGCCTCCACCTACAATAGTGGATCTCCATGAAGCTACAAAGGAATTCACACCTCCCAATGTTCAAGAATCACCTGATGAACCACTTCAAGTTTGATCCTAGGAGAGTACCTTACCACCCTTGCAACTCAACGAGGCACCTAAGGTAATAGAAAACTAATGGAAAAAATCATCACCTATTACCAACTGGAACAATTGGTTTCAAAGGGTGACGAGCACATTTCAAACAATATGACCTACCTAAGGAAGAGGGGAGTGTTGGCTGACATCCATCATTCACTTGTTTCCCTCTCAACCTTCCTCCCAGACTCTCGATCACCAATCTTAGGGAATGTATATATAAAGCCTTATACTCACAAAAAACAAAAATAATAAAGAGCAAGAGCAATTAGCAAACGAGTATGCACAATAAAAGTCAAAACATTGACCCACACCTACACATTCACATCCGGTACACTGAAACAGAAACCTATGTCATCAAACACCTTTGATCCTCATCACTCGAGTGATGGAGGGTAGATAGGATTAGTACGATAGGAGTGTTTCTGTTTTAGAGTTTAGTGATTAGCAAAGTTCTTTCTTCCCACTGATGTGCCTCCTAGAGGTATTCTTTGTGTTTCCTAGTGTGTACACTGTACAGAAAGGTGTTGCTGTGGTTAGGATTTGGACCTTCATGGAATCTTTCTCTCATCCACTTTTCAAATCAAGCGCGATCATCAACACAAACAGGAATTTCTTGTCCATTAGCATTGCCCCTTATCTTTTTTGCATCTATGTTTGTCTGCTTTAATTGTGATTGGTAGCATAATATTCAGCGTATTTGCTTAGTATCAAACATTAAATTCAATGTAATTGTTTTGTCATAATCACTTGTCTAGGTTTTAAAATCAAGCAGTCCAACTAAGCTAGTTTGACCAAGCTAGGTGTTAGATCTTCTCTTAATACCATGGGGAATGCCTTCTTAATAATCAATGGTTCCTTAGGTTCTTAATCCGATTTAAGCAGCATTGTGTGAAATGTACTAGGGCTTTCTAGTGGGCTTAGTCCCTAATGACCTTTAGCTTATAAAGGGAGTTTACTAATGTGATGAGCCTGGGGAGGATAACTGTGTTATATGACCCCCAAAGTTACAAAGTTAAAATGCTAGAAACAAACGACAAAAATTAAAAATTAAAAATCAAAGTGCCACAATGTAAAATCTTAAGCTGGAAGAGAAAACTCAGCTTGATTTGGTACTCCACTCACATGTATCACCTATGGTACTAGAGCCCTAGAGGTTCCCAGTGTGGGCGCTTTTCCTTAAAAAGCAAAAAACCCAAGGCATACAAAATAAGCATGTACATCAAAATTGAATCACTATGAAAAGACTTTGGGGGGTCAAAGAAAAGGAAATAAGTCAAGCGATGATTTCATGAGCAATTCCTTTTATTGTAGCTTAACTACGAGGTCTTCTAGGTATAGCCTCTAGTCAGCCCTCGGACATGAAATACTTGGCTCTCGTGATTAAACAACTTAATTGACCAGAGAAAATTGAGAAGCTTGCCCATGGTATTAATAGTCGATCTTTAGTGCCTTTCGACCGTTAAATTAGCGACCCCAGGCTTGTTTAATTTTTTATCTATACAACTGTTTATACGTTGGATTATATCACAATTTAATGTTTATTGCTGACAAATAGTTTAAAATTCTGCTACCAATTAATTTGTCTGTCTAAAATTGCATATACTCTTTAATTGTATATGAGAATGCAATTACTGTGCCAATGTTGCTTGATTTTGCAGTGACTGAAGAAGGCTAAGAACATTCATCTTAAATGCTCTTCCACCTCAACGAACGAGCTTCAACTCAATAGGTTCCGAGGACGGAATCTACATTAGGAAGGGGGGCATGTTAACCCTCATGCACATTCCTATCACCTACGATGGACGCCCTATTATATATTTGGTAGAGTCCCAATAGAAAAAGGGTAAGACTGGTCGCCAATGAGAGGCGCACTCTAACTGGAACATTCAAGGGATTAGTTGGCTAAGCATGGGCGCCCAAGTGTGAATGGGGCAAGCTCATATAAAAGTCAACTAAACCTAAAATTCACTCATTCTCTCATTTGTGCAATTGAAGAGTGCTCTTGCTCCATCTCCATCTTCTTCTTCATCTCCTTGTGTGTGTGTGTGTATGCGTGACAGAGAGAGAGAGAGAGAGAGAGAGAGAGTGTGCGATCGAGCATTGCGACGACGGCACGGCGGCGGCGAAGCGGTTGAGCGCGGAGCAGCGGCGGCTCCTTCTTCTTCGTGATGAGGAATCCTCCACGACAGCAAGCGTAGAGCGGTGAGTGACACACCATCCCCATCTTTGAGCTTACTAGTTTAGGCTAGTTGCGTGCTTGGAGCCATTTGTGGCTCACACACAGTGTATCGGCAAGTTCATTTTCATTGACACGTGTGAAAGACGCACACAGATTGTTTAATGCATATGGTCAATGGGAGGACATCTATATATGTGCATAAACATGTATCGAAAACTAATGTTAAGCAAAGAAGTGAGAGGACCAAGGAACTTTGCATGCCCGTTATCCACCCAACTACTCCCTTTTATAGACTCCATAACCTCTCTTTAGAGAATATGTATTCTTAGCATGCCTAGCCAGTCTTGCCTTGGATCCATGTCCCCCTTTGTTCCTACCCTTGTCCTGGCATTACTGCCCCCTTAAAGGTAAAGTCACCAATGTCTTTGTAAAAGCTAAATTAAGTCTAGTATTGTACTTAAGAAATACCAAATCATGTACTCATAGGTGAAACTATCTGCTCATGACCGCATTTGGACATTGAAAAATTGGATAATTTCAATCAAAATATTCTCTAAAGAGTCTAATCCTTTAGCAAAAGGGAACCTTTTCCTAGATCTCAGACTAATGGCAAAGCCTACCTCAATCGAGATGTTCTCATGACACGAACTGTGCATGAGCTACTCATGTAAATGTTTTAGAGTTTTTCTAGTGGATGTGCTCTTGTCAAATTTGACAATGAGCTTTCCACAAACCCCCTTTCTTTGCCAACTCACTCTCTCTCTCTCTCTCTCTCTCTCTCTCTCTCTCTCTCTCTCTCTCAATCTCAATTGACATACTTGAGTTAGATCTAGAGCTAGCCCATGGATGGCTCAGCTTTGTTGTAAGCAGGCAAGCCCCCCATCTCTTCATAATAACATACTCACTGTTTGAGTTTTCATTAGTGTCTCTCTCATATGCGTGCACGTACATACACACACTCACTACAATGATCGACGAATTGGGAGAGAAAGGTGAGTGGTATAGGCTTAATGTTCAACAACTTTCCAAGCACATTAAGAAAAGGTATAGAAGTATCTCTTTATAATTCTTTTGAAAATTTTTGAAATATAAACTTACACAAAATTTTTAAAAATATCAATATTGATCTCAAAAAAAGCCTCTTGAAAAAACAAAGCCAAATATATTTTCAAAAATCAAAGTTTGATTAAACGACAAAATCTCCACCAAAATTATCATTTTTTCGTTATGTGCATGTACATTTACTTTTTGTAAAGTAGAAAGTCTAATGAGTTTCCATTGTCAAAAATCTTTTCGTTTTCTTCAATGTTACCATTCACTTTTGCATTTTAGATTTAAAAATTTATAAAGTTTTGTTTGAAGTCAACCAATGTATGACAGGTGGATGCCCTCTCCTTCCTTGAAAATTACACGCTCCATTATATATAATATATATTTAGATTAAAAAAATTATAAAGTTTTTTTTGAAGTCAACCAATGTATGACAGGTGGATGCCTTCTCCTTCCTTGAAAATTACACGCTCCATTACATATAGTATATAAGTATGCATGCCAACACAAGAAGGGGGGGGGGGGGGGGGGGGGGGGGTTGTATTGTATTGTGTGCACTCTCTCCAAAAGTTAAGAGAGAGAACAAACAACACATTGTTACTTTTAAAAAGACCTCCACAGCTCAACAATCTACCTTTTATCCACAGTATGAAGGTCTTGTAAAGGTTTTGGAAGAAGGTTTTTGCAAGCATTGCTTTAGTATTGGGAATAGCCAAAAAAAAAAAAAAAAAAAAAAAGAGGAAGGGGGGGGAGTCACCAACATTGAGGCATGGACTTTTTTGCACTGAAGCAAAGCAATGAAGATAGAAAGGGACAAAACAGAATAGATAGATCTATGCATGCCAAAAAGCTTGTAAAAAGTGTGTAAGTGTGGTGGGATTGTGTGCATGCATGTGATTGACCATGTGCACCTTCCATATACCAATAGTGAAAAGCTGCGTAGATAGCTTACAGTTGGAATAGAAATTACCAAATTGTGAATGACGTAATCCAAATTGGATTACATCATTCACCATGTAAAGAAGAGATTTTATTATCCAAATTGGATTACATCATTCACCCTGATGCCAATCGTGCAGGTTATGATGCTTTGTGAGTCAATCATGCATGTTATTATGCTTTTTGAAACAATTGTTTCTTTAACACTCTTTTAAAGAATTGCTTTTTGAGCCAATACTAAGGTATCTACTTTCCAAAACTCACATCATGTGAGTGAATTCATGTTAAGAAAACAAAAAATGATCAAATACAGACCATGCACATATCTTGCCATGGCCACTTAGATACACACCATACTTGATTCAGAGATATCATGTTGGGAGCTTTTATAAGGAGCCCCCAATCCCGGTTACAAAAAGCACCAATAGTAGCAAGAAATGGCATGATACAACAAGACAGACCAAATCCGTACCATACATAACATCAAAAGGGCGAGGCCCATAGTCTCCATCACCAAAGGTCAACTCGGTGTTGGAAAGGGGAAATGCAAACACACCCAGAAACATTGATAGATTGCCTCTCTATGACCTAGGATGATCACAACACCCTATCCCCTCAATTACACCTCAAAACGACACAATTTTTCACAACACACGCTTGATATCGCTTACCAACAAGCCTGCATGCTCTTTAGAGAATCTGAAAAACGCTCTACACCCACCACACTTCAACTGCACACAACACCACCACACAAAGCTTGCTTCTCTCTCTCTCTCTCTCTCTCTCTCTCTCTCTCTCTCTCTCTCTCTCTCTCTCTCTCTCTCTCTCTCTCTCTCTCTCTCTCCGCGCCACACAAAAGAAAGGCCCAGGGGCAACACACACATGCTTGCACCAACCACAAAAAGGTGAGAGACGATAGAGAGCAGAAGGGGGATTGAGAATTGACAACAAAAAGGGAGAAATATTTGCTCGATTCTTCCAAAGTCGGTTTACAACATGCTCCACAGTTTTTTCCACCACCAGCATGTCCAACTTCTCCTCTCGGATCTCGAAGCCCTTACTACAAAAAAAACTCCCCTTAACCGCAAAAAAATGTGCCCTTTATTGGAGCGAGTAACCGCTTTTAGCAACAGCTTTCTTTATCAAACACTTGTCCTTTTTTTAGCTTTACTACATGGGAGCTTCCGCTTTTCGTCTTGCCTTGCGTGGCACTCTACGTAGGAGGGGCCCCCACTTAAGCGGCGGCTACCACATGTCCCCCTTCACACTTGTCCTTGCTTATAAATGGCAGGCCCATTGGGCCCCGTTTGAACCACACCTTAACGTCCGCAAGAAAAACCGCCGCAGAGCGGCATTACCAAGAGGCAATGTATGCCACAAATTGTCGAAAAATGCCCGGCGTGGCTGTGGACAACGCAGGCGACCCGCCATAGCTCACCAAGAGGGAGCTAACTCTCTCTCTCCACTTAGTATATATACCCGTGGTTCGGACGGGTTTCCACCGCATGTGGCTTGTTCAATGGGGGTGCCATGTGGCACTGCCTAGGACGACTTCTCTACCAAGCTTAAAAAACTCTTTGGACTCAACTTAAAAAATCTTGCTTTTGTCCCCACTTGGACCACCACTTGTTTACTGCCCACTTGCCAGATTCCCATGCTATAAAACCCACTGAAGGTCCACCTTGCCTTGATCCTTAAAGACTGTGCCCCCTTTGGACTCTTTTACGATCTCAAACAATGCGCCCAAAAAACAACCCTTAATCATCTGGTACCATCCTACTGGTGACTGCCCCAAACCTTGACGGTCAGTTTCTCACCACTCGGGACCCCAATTGACGCCTTGTAGCTTCATGTGATCTTCTCATGCCACATAGTATCCGTGAAAACTTTAGCAAACTTGAAAAAAAAGCTTGATGGCACACCTACCAAGGCAATCAAAGCGGCATATAATTGGTCCCCCAATCCAAATTCAATTGCTCCTAACTTGGCCGTTTGAACTTCGGTTGCCAATCTATAAAAATCAACATGCACCATAAGATGAGCACTTTAGGCCCATACTTTCATGTTTACTATGACCAATCACTTGCTACACCCAATCTGACAAGGATCTGCAAATCACTTTAAATTTCAACCCTCCATAACTTGCACTCCTTACCTCTAATTGAGGAGTCGGTCGGCTCATGGACCACGTTGAGGGCCACCTGTGGCTCTTCCATTCTTGTACTTTGAATACCTTGACTAGCCACCTTTGATAGGCACAATAGCAGGGCACTCTGATCCCAAAAACCACATGAAGCATACATATCCGATGTCCTCTGCTTGCACTTGACCTTCAGAGCTTCTTGATTGCTTTGGGATGCCCCTGTGAGCACACATAATTGTGCCTTGCACTCTTCTTCACAACAACGACCAACTTTATCTACACCATCATTGTCAACCCCCTAGTTGAATATTCATGTTCAACCAAAAACATGATTATTGAAATCGGGAAACTACAAAAACTATCAAACATTGTGAGCTACGCAAAAAACACTAACGTATGGACAAGGTATTTCTCTTGGTGTAGATGACTCCTACATAGGTTGTTTGCCCAACCCCTTCCATCAACACTTGATGCACAGCATGCACCAACTCTCTTTCAAAATATAACTTGAGGTGCACACCATTCCCCTTGTGTTTGGGAAACAGACCATTCATGCCCATCAATTGATAGGTACCACTTGGAAAACCTAATGGAGTTTGTATGGCCCTATCCATTTCCTTTTGAACTTCTTTTGGAAGGTGAAGTTGAGGTAGCTCTCATAATTCATCACCAAACCCCCTTTCTATATATGCTTCTCCAGCAAATGTTGGTTGAATTTTGTCTCTCTTTTCTCTTGCTGCTTCATGTAGAAGTTTTTTGCTGCTTCTCTATCCATATTCAAAGCTTCAAGCCTTGTGATTATATCCTGCAAAAAATCCTGGTGAGTTTATCCATCCACCACATACCTTTCAATGCACCTAACTAGATGTGCATTGGCAGCCGCACCTCTTTGCCATAGACCAACTCATAACGGATAAGTTGGTGGCAACTTTGTAAGAAGTCTTGTATGCCCACAAAAACTTGTCAAGATTAGCTTCCTACTCTTTGATCTACTTGTACACATACTTGGTGAGCATTTTGACATTCTTCCCATTTGTACTCTCAAACAAATCATTGCATTGTGGTTGGTAATAAGGAGAAGAAAGCCTTTGTTGAATACCCAGTTTTTCCACTAATGCACATATCACTCGTTATCAAATCCTTGACCCCGATCAAAAATGAGCACCCAAGGCACCCCAAATTGACAACATATGCAATCAAAACAAACTAAGCAACCATGTGAACATTTACCTCTTTCACCGTTTTAGCTTCAACCCATCTAGTCAGATAATCAATGGCCACCACTATGTACTTCTTGCCGCTTGCCCACTTGGATAGCAGACCAATAGCATCCAAACCCAAGTTCTCAAATGCATCTTGTGCTATGATAGCCCCTTGCGGCATGGCTACCAGCAGTCGTCTTTCACCCATGGTTTGACACTCATGGCACGTCTTGCACCAATAGTGCACATCTCATACAATAGAAGGCCACTAAAAACCAGCTCTAAGGACACAAAAACTAATTGATCTTTGCTTTGATTCTTGCTCTCTTCATGACATTGCTCCAAACCATGCCAATTTCATCTTTGTAGAGGATTCTCTGTAGCACTCCATCTCGATTATAAGTCATCGAATCCTCGCCAACCAAAGTGAACTTGCGAGCCTTTTGAACGATTATCCTCTTTTGCAACAACTTGGACAAATCTATAGAATATTGACCTGAATCATCAACCTTTTTAAGATTTCTCTACATGCATATGTGACGTGTGCCACATATAAACCTCCTACATGAGCCTGCATGCAACTGCTAGCCAATTGGTCCGCTTCTAGATTCTACTCCTTTCTCACATGCTTGAACTATACTGCTTCAAAAAACTTCAACAGCTTTTTTATAGAAAATAACCAGTTTTTGAGAGAATCTCCATTTAACTACCACTGAACCAAAAGTTGCTTTATGACTAAGAGTGCATCCCCTTTAACTACTAGCCTGGAGATGTCAAATTCTACACATTGCTTTAGTCCCAAGTGGAGTGTCAAGTACTCTGCTTCATTGTTTGTGTGAACACCTTCAAGTCATAAGCTTTTAAGAAAAAACTACCTTACCTTGTGGATCTTGTACGATCACACCTCCTCTTTCTTTTGCAGAACCCTTATGTAAGCTTTGTGGAACCACATAGTGAAAGATTCTTCCAAATCAAGCTCCTCTCTAATGTCTTCCTTCACCACCCTTGGATATATCATTTAGTCACCTTCCTTACTATCCAAATTTTTTGCTAGATGTGACCTACTTGTGTGGTCAATCTTGAACTTGAACTCAAACTCTCTCCACTTGCTTGCTCAAAGGAAGGCAATGAGGTAGTATATTATCCCCATATCTAGACGGGTTGCCACCGCATGTGGGTTGTTCAATGGGGGTGCCACGTGGCATTTCCTAGGATGACTCCTCCACCAAGCTCAAAAAACCCGTTGAACTCAACTAAAAGAATCTTGCTTTTGTCCCCACTTGGACGACCACTTGTTTACTGCTCACTTGCCAAATTCCCATGCTATAAGACCCCATTGAATGTCCACTTTTCTGACCTAGATCTTCAAAGACTTCTCTCACTTTTGATTCTTTTATGACGTCGAACAACAGCTTGAAAATGGCCCTTAATCATCTGGTATCATCCAACGAGCAATTTCCCCAAATTTTAATCGTCATTATCTCATCACTCCGTACCTGCATTGATGCTCTATAACTTCTTGTGGTCTTCTCATGTTGCGAAAAACTCTAAAAAAATTGTGATGGCACACCTAACGAGGCAATCAAATTGGCATATAACTGGCCCCTAGTGAAACTTCAATTGCTCCTAACTTGGCCGTTTGAACTCCAATTGCCGATCAAGAAAGACCTACATGCACTGTAAAATGAGCACTTCAGGCCCATGCATTCACTTCACTCTAACCAATCACTTGCTACTTCCCAATCCAGCAAGGATCTGCAAACCACTTTAACCTTCAACTTGCCATAACTTGCACTCTGTAGCAGTGATTGAGGAGCCGTCTAGATGGCTCATAGACCACATTGAGGGCCACCTTTGTCTCTTCCATTATTACACTTTTCACACTTTGACAAGCCACCTTTGATAGGCACAATAGCAAGGCACTCTAATCCCAAAAAACACATAAAGCATACATATTCGCTTCCCTCTGCTTGCACTTAACCTTCAGAGCTGCTTGACTGTTTTGGCATGCCCTTGTGAACACACATAATTGTGCCTTGCACTCTTCACAACATTGACCAACGTATTAGCACCAACGTGCATGTCACTATCACCACCATGCACCAAGAGACCGCAGACTCAGATCATAAGAAAATCCAGCAAACCATAGACCAAGTCGTTAAACCCACAGGTACAGGTCCTCGTGGTGGGCCAACCCCCATCTGAAGACACCATTTCCCCACCAAAATGTGTATGAAAGGAAGGCAAACAAGAGAATATTAAGACGCACCCAACTCCCACAACTACCATCACACTGTCGATCGGCAGATCAAGGACCTAGCCAATCTGAAAGACCAAAACCCACATGATCAAGGTGAGCAATTTACCTTCAATAGAAGGGCATGAATTTTCCAAGCCTGAAAGCCAAAAGTAGTCTTGAGTTGAACCACCCCGTACCATAAAGGCAGGCAAGAGCATCTGAGAGCTTCACCCCAAGGTGCCAAGCCACCTCCTTCCTTGCGGCCTTTAGACCTATAGCTCATCCAGAACCCTACATGAGCACCACTATGAACCTCCAAACAATCCACCTACGAGCCCCTTAACCCATGTGCATTCGTTGCAGTTGTCCATCGTGCCTCGTCGACTCTCTCTTTGCATGGTGCAAGGCTCTCCCCAAAAGCACAGATCCGCTATTGTTGGTGGCATGGTGGGGTGGTGCAGCAGTTTCTTTCCTTCGATGATAAGGACCTTGGGCCCCACCCATTGGCGGCCAATCTGACTTCCTCGGTATGCTTTGTATGCTTTTCTTTGACATTGCTCAGCTATGTCGTGTATGGGATAGGTGCCAATGGCAATTGTAGAGCTATTTTTAGTCTTGTGGTAAGGGATAGGTGCCAGTGGCAATCGTAGAGCTATGTTTTGGTGTTCTCTTAAATTAGCGAGGGCTTGCCTCCCTTGTTCGGGCCTCTGATGGGGTGTTGGTAGTGGACTATTTGTGGATTATTTTTGGCTCTCATGGCATAATCTCTGTATGAGACTTCATTGTAATTTTTTTGGTTTCAACAACACTCACCTATTTTGGTGAGTTTTGAAAAAAACAAACAAAGATTTCGTTTGACCTAAAGTGCCTTTAGCTTCATGCCATCATAGTTTTGTGTATCGTGTCATGCATAAGTATAAAACCACTCTCGCCCTTTTGAAGGAAAAATTGATAATGGTGTTCAAAAGGGTGGACCCTCTCCGTTGATAGCCTTTCTGCAGAGGAAATTTTGCAATTAGACTTTTATAATCTATCTACTAGCATAATATGGCGGAAGGGGGAGCCCTTTACACGTGTCGTAATTTGCGACATGAAGGCTAAAGTCCAAAACAAAAACAAGCCTCTTTGCACGCGATAAAAAGGAAGAGAGGGGGAGAGAGAGAGGCCGTCGAAGGCGATCGACCGTACTAGTACTATTTATAATGGAGGAGGGATTCCTGCTACCTCCCATTGACACGTGGTGTATTCTCCTTGTTCCAGCTAGCTCCGATGGTGTGCTCACTCATTGTGAGTGGATGTAATAAATTAATCATAAAGGAAAATAGAATAACTCTCAAGCTCCGGATGAGCCTTGCAGGACCACAAGATACGTTAAGGAGCTACACAGTCGGAAAGCCACTCCGGAAGAGTCCTTACATGATGTTAGCTAGTTGTGACCATGATGGCTTGGATTCCACTCGTCAAAGTTTTTCCTTTTTCCAATGGATACGATCATTTCCATGCTTTCTTGGATGATCTCTATGAAGCTAGTTGTTGGAAGGTCGCTTTCAAAGACTTGTTGGCTCCTAGCCCTTCATACTTGCTTAAAGTAGCAGAAGCAAACAATTTGAGTGCAAATCAAAAGAGTCTGAATCTGCACATTCTTCACTCGCAATAATAGATAGTTCTTGAAAAACCCAATCTTCAAGGTCTTTTAAATCCATTTGCATATTTTCCCCACCAAGCCTCTAATAGTAGGGCGCTCTTTGAATAAATGTGGGGGATTTGAGTCCCCATTTTTGCCAACAATGAGACGATTGCCTTCACGTTTGATACTTTGAAGCCCACTCAAGGGATTCTTCTACAGCACTAAAAGAGGCACACAGCTCAGTACGTATGTTCAGTAGAGGACTGAAATATTGTACCTTACTTTTGCTTTTATTACTATATTTGCCACCAAGTTATCCAAGAACCAAAATGGCATGCTTTTTAATAAAACCGTTCACAAAAAAGCAGGGAATGTAACCTTGAAAAGCTTTGAAGTTTAATGTGTGACCATGGGGGGAAGAAAATTCCTTTTGAAATTAGCCATCGTGCCTTCTTTATGAGAAATAAGAGAAAGCATTTTAATAATATACACATACGGTAAAGGGGCCAATAAGTTAAGAATATGCTTGAAATCTTGTTTATGTGTTCTCATTTGATTTACTAAAATTTGGAGCTTGAGTGTCTCTGTGCTCTAAGAAGCTCTCAAAATTAAACTTTTTCAAATAAAGCATTAAAACAAAGTCAAAAAAAATCAATTTTGGTATCATCTAATTTGTCTTATCGTGAGGAATTCAATACTCTCTTCATATTTCAAATTTGACGAGATATGAAAAATCCCCCCCAAAAATACTATTTTTTTCTTAGGTGGCCCCTTTACCATAATAAAAAATCATAGGCACATATTCATTGTTTTGAGTTGAGAAACTAATCTCTAATGTGTGTATACTGAAAGTGGGATTTATTAGAGGGTGTCTAACTTTGGAGTTGGATAAAAAAATTCAGCCCACTACTTAGTCGTTCCTTTGTTGCATAGTCCTTCCTTTGGCTGGCCAAAAAGCTATATCTAGTAAAGCCATTGCTTTCACCTTTCTTTTTCTTTTTAGTGCTTCACTCAAAGTTTCACTCTTTTCTTTTCTCTGCAAAACTCGCAATTGTGAGTAGATTATGTTAAAACAGAAAAAAAATTACAAGTTTCTGTCATGCCCGTGTTGAGCCTTGACAGCTTCCCAAAGTCATCATTACATCGGTTGATGGGAGAGCCATCCATTCAAAGTTTCACTCCTTTGGTGAGATGTCACCTTGCGTTACTTTTCCATACTCGTGAAATATAATCATCATGTTTTTCAAACAAGAACGTAATGTTTCATCGAAAGCCATCTCAAAGGCATAAATCCCATTGATGGCTAAATCTAGCTAGATCAGAGGGAGTCATCTTTCAAACCGTGATCTCTTTTTTTTTTAGCAAAACTCACAATTGTGAGTGGATAGTATTAAGAACATCAGCAATATACAACAATCTCGAGCTCAGACCGAGCCTCGAGGGTCCCAGCAGAGTGACGATTCACATGATCAGAGGCAAACAAGCCTCAGAGGATTGGTTTAGAACAATACATAACATCTTGTAATAGGGGAAAGCTTAGGATTGGTAGTGGCTTTTAGGCCAAGCTTTCAAACCGTGATCTTAGAGAAGGACATAATCAACAAGAAGTTCAAGTTGATTGCTAACCATTCTAAACGCTTTAGGCAAAGGCAATGCTACCGTTTCCATGAGGGCAAGGGCCCTAGGCAGCTTAGGCAAGGGACATTGAACCCATACGATATATGGCAAAGAGACTAAATAGCAAGGGCAATATAAGTAATGGATGGGTGAAGACTCTTATGTCATTACCCTACTCCTCATGTTATCTATATCTATATTAAAATGATAGGACTCTGATCCACCTGGCTGCAAATGCTTGCAGCCACGGGATCTAAAGTCATGTACTCTTTCTTGAGTGTACCCACGTGGCCCATGCCACTTAGGCATGAATAGCCACGTCACCACGGATAGCCAGTTCTTGAATTGCGGGCATGTTTGGAGCTTCTTCCTCCTCTCAATTAAGCTCAAGCGCTTCCTTGAATTGCGGGGCACCTTGGGTGCCTTGAGGTGCGAGGCTTCAACTACAACAGCTTTCTCCTCTCAGTTAAGTTCAAGTGCTTGTGGGGCTTAGCATTGCCTTCATGAGCTACGAGCTTCAACTGCCATATGGAAACTTGGGGTTGTACTTGCTATGCGGGCGCCTTGCGCAGTACAGCCTAGAAGGAGAAGGAGGGCCATGACTTCATCATTGCTAGCTGCACTGTGAGGGCTGAGCCGTGACTTCTTCCAGCTCCTCTCGGTTAAGGTCAAGCACTCCCTTGAACACTCGGGGCACCTCGGGTGCGTTGCGGGCTTGGCATTGCCTTCATGAGTTGGAGGCTTCAACTGCACCGGGCCATACTTGCCATAAGGGTGCCTTGCACATTACAGCCAAGGAGGAGGAGGAGGGCCATGACGTCATCACGGCCAGCTGTATAATGCAGTAGAGGATGAGCGAGGAGTGTAGGCTCGAGAAATTAGGCGTTAATGAAGAGCCCTTTTCAGGTTGTTTACTTTGACAGACTTTCATGATGGGTGCTCGAGTGTGGGGAGGGCCTAAGAGCCTCAGCCCACACGAGGAGTTTCAACATGTATGATGATGCTTCTGACGATGCATCCGTGTACGGACGGATAGTAATACTATTATGCTGCTACATGGACGTCCTTGCTTAGCATAACAATCGAGGAGGCTTTTGATTGACCCGAACCAATGCAGAAACGTAGCAATGAGGGGCTGAGCCAAAGAGAAACTGGTGTCGACTATGAATTATGGTCAATCGGCCTTTACTGTTGTACTTGGGGTGCCTGGTCGAAGCTGTGGGTGATCGATAGGCTTTTGAACGAGGCATTAAAGATCAGGCCAGGTGGTTTCTTGCACACCTGCCATCAACAACAACCAGTAAGGGCCCTCCTGTGTTTCCTTTCTTCTCTGGAGCATGCCTGTAGAGGCTGCTTCTGGGGGTTCTCTCACTCTTCTCTCTTCATGATCAGGTCTTTGGGGTGGTCCTAATATAGACGTTTGAGCTTCTTCTTCTTCTTCTTCTTCTTCTTCTCTCTCTCTCTCTCTCTCTCTCTCTCTCTCTCTCTCTCTCTCTCTCTCTCTCTCTCTCTCTCTCTCTCTCTCTCTCTCTCTCTCTCTCTCTCTCTCTCTCTCCTCCTCCCTCCCTCCCTTCCTTCTTGCTTCAAAGTAGGTTTCATATTAGGAAAATTTTTGACGCTTGATAACAAGCCCAAGACAACAAGTTGTTTGGGAGATCCACCTTCATATTCTGCTTGGCCAATTTCTCAACAAGTGGAGCACCCTCTTCCCTGTTAACTCCCTCTTGACCCTCTTCAGCACTTCCAAACTATCCATAACGGGCAAGAGAAAATGAGGAGCAAACTTCAGGCATATTAATTGTGTAGTAGCCCACCTCTCAACATCATCTTCCACTATATTTGTGGGTGGACTGTGATCCATCTCTAACAAGGTCAAAAAGCCCTTCTCTATCGGAGCTGACTCAATGGGGCCAATGGTTGTCTATCGACCTTGGAGGGGTCAATGATAGCTTGCCTATGATTTGTAACCAGCTTGCTACGCATTCAATGTTGGGGCTACCAAGCTTGATGATCATAGCTTTTGAGATCGAGTAGAAGCTGTCAAAGATGGGTCAAAGTTGTCTCCAAATGAGACACCAATGAGTAGGAATTCCACCTGGCCTGCTACAACCATCTTATATCTTATCTCTATATTAAAAAGATAGGGTCAACCTCCACGTGGCTTCGAATGCTTGCAGCAGGCGGAGATGGCCCTTTGCATTGCCAACCTACGTGGCGCATATATGGCAGCACTCGCCAGCGTGGATACTCACCTTGGTCTGTGGGAGCGCACCTCGGCCTGTGGGAGCGCACTAGCTAGCATGTCCCTTGATGTGCGGGTAGCCAGCTTGCAAAGGGCGAGATGACCTGCGGGAATTTAATTTAACACCCGGCCTCCACCTCGGGTTCCCTTTCCTGCATTTTCGTCTAAGCCCTCATCTGCTTGCTGTTTTGCGTATGCTCTCTTACCTGCGTACTGATCCGCTTTCTCCAAGCCTCAAGCTCAACCACCTTAGCATGTGTATGCTCTCAACCTTCCTCATGAGTCACGTGTCGACGATCGAGCCTCCCCTTGACAGCCGGCCACGCTCCACGTCAAATCTCCTCTACTGCAAGTGCCTGCCCTGCCATCTACATCATGTAAGTCCTGCAAGCATTGTCATGAGCGGAGGGGGCATCATCTACATCATGGTTGGCGCATGATCACGTTCAATCATGGCAAAGAGCTGTGTACATTCCCAAGCAGCCCTGATCACCGCATCTCAAAATCCTAAACCATGCTTAATGCCAGAGCTAGCGAGATAGCGAGAGGCCGCCGAAGGCGGCCGGCTGTACTAGACCTTTCTTCTAATGAGACGTTCATGCTACCACTAGGGTTGATTCTTAATGAGCACCCTTGCGCTTCAATTTCGAAGATTTGATGATGTGTTTGGCATTTTAGTGTAAGAGTAGCTCACATTTTCACCTATTTAAAAAATTGGTACGACCAGCGGCCTTTGGCCGCCTCTCTCTCTCTCTCAACACGCTCAGTGGTAGGCCACATTGTCGGAGGTCGCCTGATGAGGGATAGCATGCCATATGTGGGGGGGTGGAATCCCTCCCCTTTTTATAATAGTATAGATACAAAATATCCCAAACCACGTGAAATTCTCAAGAAAAGCAACCCTAGCTACAACTTTCATGCCTGCTTGAGGATGAAAAAGTTGGGTTCATGTTTTAAGTTACTATCTAGCAAAGTTGGGTTCATGTTTTAAGTTACTATCTAGCATATGGCTACCACCTTGTAGCTCCTCTTTTTTCTTTAGCAGAATTTTCCAAATTTTATATTCACAATGTTACATGTGTGTACGTGGAGCACTCTTGTTCCAACCATTTCTCAACATCATTAACAGGTTCTTTTTAGCCATTGTAGAAAAGATGTGTACTTCCATCAATGGTTTCTATGCTATCATCACATTAGGAGATGGCATCCCCCAGGAGATGACGTTCCCCAGGGGTCCGGGGGGGGGGGGGGGGGGGGGGTGTGTGTGTGTGTGTGTGTGTGTGTGTGTGTGTGTGTGTGTGTGTGTGTGTGTGTGTGTGTGTGTTTGGGGTTGGTTGGGGGGGGTGTCTTATCTAGTTGAAACTGTAGAATCTCGATTAAATTTTGAGCTTGCCTTGAAGAAAACTTGGAGATTTACACAAGTTTTAGTGTAATTACTTACAAAAGCTTCAAATTTTGACCTAAAAACGGGACAATTTCAAGTTTGCTTTTATTTTCTTTGGTTAGAGAAAATGTATTTTTCTAGCCCTAGGATATGGACAAGGTTAGGTGCGCACGATGGAGTTATGCTATCGAGGGGGAATGTGTGTGTGTGTGTGTGTGTGTGTGTGTGTGTGTGTGTGAGAGAGAGAGAGAGAGAGAGAGAGTGTGTGAATAATTGGTGAAGCTTGCAAGGGGCAGGCTTTTGGAAAAAGGAGGCAATCGTTTTCAACTTTAGGCTTTCAAGGCTTTTATGTAGGTAAGAGAAAAATTTATCCCTACCAAAGTCCTCACTTTTAGCGCTGTGCTACATGAAACGCCTCCCCCTTTTTCAGATGCCTGGCCAGAGAATGGGGAGCATGTTTCCATTCATTCCCCATCCTTTATTGCCCCAAAAAAGTAAAAGCTGATCCACCTACCAAACACCCATCCTTTTTGGCAATTTTTTACGAGCATTTGAAAGCCCAAAGAAAAACAAACAATGCTTTCAGACTCTCACATGTTTTTACTTGAGAATGCACTTCACACCAAATCCCAACCAAATGGCTATGTGTTCAAGTTTCACCCCTTGGCAGAGCAAAAAAGAGAGTCGAGACTCGATGCTCAAGGGTGGCCAATCCTCCAAGGGCCCCGCGTTGGTAGAAGTTATAGTCCCAAAACGGTTCTTAAACACCTTCCCAAAGTGTGTACAGAATTTGTCCACTGATAGAGTGTTTACATGACTGCACACAGACCTTAGCTAGATTCTATAAAGACATCGGGTTTAGTGCAATCCCACCTAAAGAATTTGAAATTTACATCTAAATTCTATTTAAAGGTTTAAGGAAAGAGAAATTGAAAATGGTAGTATGATATATAGACTCATTAGGCTAGGTCTAATTGTCCTTTGAGCTATTGGGTTCATTTTATCGTCCCAATGAAAGGCAAAATCCTTTCTTTTGATTTTTCTTTAGGTTTTACTAACTTGCATTTTGGCAAAAAACACCATAATCATGAAATCGATAGGGCTGTGAAATGTGTGGAACAAAGGAACACCAAATGGTTTACACGAGTGCACATAGACCTTGGCCAGATTCCTAGAGGCTCGACAAAGGCATTGCTTTAGTGTAATCCCACCTGAAGAAGTGTTTCCTTCTTTATGCACTACAAGCAAAATTGATCATCAGTTGAAGAGAAGCCTTGGTCCCTCTTTGGTTTGCTGCATGCAGCCACCCTCTAATAGCTTTGTTGGAGCATGCAGTAGCAAGGGGATAGATCCAAGGGTTGAAAATCCAAAATGGCAACCAGCTTCTCATTAAGTTATCTACAGACGACTCATTACTGTTCATGCAAGCTGAATAGAACAATGTCATGCAGGCATTGGAACTTGTCCAGAATTTTGCAGTAGCATTTGGTTCTCAATGTAGCATTGAGAAGTTGAGATTAATATCTCTCTGACGATGAAAATTTTGGCTATGTTGGATGGACTGGAGAGCTTGTTAGGAGGGGCAATATATTCAAACACTTGGGAGTACCTATGGGAGAGGGGACGACCTTCAAACAAGCTTTTGATTGGTTTCAAAACAGTCTTAAACACAAGATGAAAAGATGGGAATTTATCCTACTTTTGTTTCATTGCCGTGCAAGACTCGTCAACACCTTCTTAATACCATACATTACCTTTGCCTCTTCTTTCCTCCAATTATCTCAGAGGAACTAGAAGGTATTTCTCAAGCCCATCAAGGAGTTACTATGGAGAAATAGAGTAAATGGAAGTAGACCATGGCAATAAGGTAAGTGGGAGGCCATGGCCAAGCGTGAGGTTTGGACATCCTCGACCCTTCCATTCACAATGAGGCCCTTTGTGCAAAATTATTCTAGTTGAATATGACGAGAGCTAGGCCTGTATGGCTAGGGAAATAGTAATGAATGCAAATCTGAGATCTAGAAGGGGGGGGGGGGGAAGGGGGGGGTGAATCTCAATTTGCAAAACAGATTTTTGCCCCCCAAAGGAGTGTAGTTTGTGCTACGGGGCTTCATTGGTATATTAATAGGAAAATGTTGCAAAGCCGCCTCCACACTTGCTTGGGATGAAGAGACTAGATACTTTAAAAACACTGCTCTGCTCTGCACTGCCATTGGGCAAAGATTGCAAAACGACTCAACAACAAAGGGTTTGGCACCTTGGCCGCTCTATGGAATCATCATGAAGGAGGATGGCATTCTCTCAAATAATTAAAAGAGGTCAATAGCCTATCTCTGTAAGAAAGGTTCTTGTTGATAGACTCTTGGATTGCCTATCCCGACTCTTTCTCCCACTTTGCTCTACGATAGTGGAGTGGAGGGCATGGAAGTGTCCCGGAGGAAGTCATTTTATTCTCCCTCAACAAAGAGCATTTTTGAGAAACTGGATTTCTCTGAGCAGTGGGTTGGACATCTCAACAAAACTTGGTCCAAAAAGTGGAGCATGTTCAAATGGAGTCAAGTATTGGAGAACATTTGGCACTCTGAATGCAAACATGAGCAGAAAGTCTTCCTCTGGAAAATCTTTTTTGGTTTTCTGCCAACTGGGAAAAGGACAAAGTGAGGGGTCTTGGCAATGGAACCTACATCAAATGCAACCAAAAAATTGAGACCATATCCCACCTCATTTGGGGATGTCCAGTGATCAAGAGCTTCATTGGAAGAGTCTGCAGGTGGTTGTTTTGCCAGCTTGGCACCCATTCTTTAGAAGAGACCTAGCACTAGGCTCCAAACAATTGGATAATGAAGAGTTCAGGACAAAGATTTGTAAAGTCAGAGTTGTAGTCTTGAAAGTCATATGGGTCTCTAGGAATGAACAACTCTTCCAAAAAAAGAAGGGAATGCTACAAACAAAACTAGTGCTGGAAACTTGTGAATAGCTTCTGGCAAGCAAGCGGAAGCGACTTGTTGTTGAGAAGAAGAAAATAAGTCCTCGGCAAAAATATAGAAATTTTGTAACATGGATTAAGGGTAGGTTGAGGGTATGTGGTCTCAAATCCCCCATGGGGCTTTGCACCCATTGGATTGACTTTTCTGTATATGTTGGATATCCCTGTGCAAAGGATATGCCAGGGTCTTAATGTATTATTTTGAGTTAATTCAAATCAAGCTCAAATGATCATTTCAAGAAAGGAAAACGATTTCAAGAGAAGCCTTGGCTTCACCTTTGTTTAAAACAGCCTAGAAAGTCTTAGCCTCATTTCCTATAAGAATCAATTCTTAGCCTCTATGTGGAGGGGCACCAAACCCTAGCTCGCAACAAGGGCGGATCAACTTCAATGTTTCCTTACTAGCTTGGGGAACCCTTAGAAGGTCGGTCTAGAGGATTGGTGGCTAATTCACAATATGCACAGTTCGTGCTGCCGGATCTCCTGCTATCAATGAGAGCTTTGGCTATGACCAGCGGGATAGGAGTTGCTAGGAGGGGGCACCCGGTTGCTGCATCCCTCTTCAACGAAACTTGGTGGTGCAACAATATGCCTATTTTTTCTCCTTGGGCTTGGTTCCTACACAAAGTCAAATCGCATGTTTGAAAAGACTAGAGGCGGTGTGGTTGGGGTTTCTCCGACATGCATGGTGAGTTGTGGTTGAATTTTCCTTGAATGGTGGGATTGGAGAACTTTTTTCGACGGGGTGGGCTCCCCGTCAAGCGTGGATTGGTGGTGGTGACTCTTTCTTGGCGACATCCAATCATGATGACAGTGTGTGTCTCCTAGGTGAAAGCATGTGGTTCCTGTCAAGGATGCAAATATCTAGTTTATTCTGACTTCTACAATGAAATATCTAGAAGGTTCTAAAATGACCTAAAAGATCTAGAAGGTTCTAAAAGAATCTAGAAGAATTTGAAAGGTTCTAGAAGATTCTAGAAGGTAGAAGATTTAGAAGATCCTAGAAGATCAAAAAGATTCTAGAAGATCAAGAAGGTTTTAGAAGCGTCTTGAAGGTTCTAGAAGTAGCTAGAAGTAGCTAGAAGAATCTAGAAATTTCTAAAAGGTTGAGGAGGTACTTAGAAGGTTTTAGAACCTAAAATCTTCTTAACTTCCTTAGGATTCAGTATAAATAGAGGTCTTAATCTACAAGCCCCTCAATCTTGCGAACACAAGTTGTGAAGCTCTTGTGAGACAAGTCTTCTTCTAGACATCACCTTGCACTCAAGCCTTATCCTTGCAATCAAGTCTTGTAAGCTCTTCTAGCTCTCATCTTAAACCCCAAGGCTTGTCCTTGCAATTCTTGCACTCAAGCCTTATTCTTCTACTCAAGCCATGTAAACCAAACCTTGTAATCAAATTTCCTTAATTAAGTATCAACTTATATAATCAAGGTCAAGTGTCTCAAACGATCAAACACCAACCCTTGTTTTGTGAGTGCCTTCTTTTCCCTAGCTCAAGACGTTGGTGTAGCTAAAGTGTGTCAACCATATAAGAGGGCATAAGCAGGTATGGATGGGCTAGCAGGTGTATGGCAAAGGGCCAAAGCAAGTACAAAGATCCTGGGCAGGTAGGTGATAACTAAGGTGTATGGCTAAAGCAATTTTTCAGGCTAGAAGGGCTCCAAAATGGGCCAAATGTAATCACAGGCGACAGATGGATGTGTAGAACTTGGATTACGGAGTGTGTCAGTCTTTACGGATCGACAAATAGAGTCCCGGATGCCAAGATACAAGATTTTGAAGTTTTGCTAGGGTCTGATTTTGTGGCAGTTCGATTGCATTGGGAAATGTGTCATTTGGTGTTTCTTGAAGCTTGACAAGGTCTATAGAGGTACTGAATAGTGTATGGAGTTGATAGGAAGTGATGGCACGTCGATCGGAGCTACAAATGCAAAGTTAGAGCTAGTTGAGTTTTAACCACTGAGGCAATCGTAGAGGATCTGGTGTTTTTGGGTCGATTTGGTGTGCACGGTTCGAGGTCATCAGATAGTTGAAGTTTAGAGCAAGCAAGGTAGAGCCAAAGTCTGAAATGCAAGGTTTCAATCGGACTTGATGGCTTGACCACAGGATTTATGAGCAGGAAACAATAGAGCTATGAAGTGATGAGGGGGAAAAAAAGTTGATTTAAAAAATTTCACAAAGTTTTTGAAATGTTTTGGGTCATACCAAGGGGCAAACCACCTGCGGCTACCACACGTCACACCAAAATCCCACATGCAAGGGGAGGCGATCGGTTTGTGGGGTATTTTAGCTACAATGTGCGCCTCATATATGGGCATCAACGGTGAAGCGAGAGCTTTGTGAGCTCTTGGCAATGGAGTCCTCCTTGGGGGTACTATTGTGGGTGGCGTTTGTGGTCGATGGCGGTGGATGGCACTACGCGGCCATAGCGGACGCCCGATTGGCAATGATGATAGTTGTCCGGTGGCATTGTGATTATGATGTGGTAGCTCGGCAAGGGTTGTGTTCCGTTGCTCCAATGGAGCCCCATATTTTTTAAGGCAAAGTGGTCCTCCCACTAGAGCTACTGCTAGTGCTAGGGGAGGAGCCCTTCCTGCAGGTGTACAAGGACAGTGAGAGAGAGATAGAGAGAAGAGGTTGACATGAGGCCTAAAAGAGGCGGATTCACATGCAAAACTTACCCAATTCAGCGGACACTTGTTTGGCGCTCCACAACTTGCTAAAGATAGCCGATGGGACTCTACAAAACCACATTTTTGTACCCATTTTTGGGGCTCTTTTGGGGTCTTTTCTCAGAACAAGGAGGGTCTTTGACAGATCAAGGAGGCTTTTTCCCGGTGATTGAGTGGACACATTGTCAAGTGTGTAGAGATTTTTGTGTGGAATGAAGTTTACATTGCCTGACAGTTCGTATATGCCCCCACCCCCTTCTCTTCTCTCCTGCGTGTGTGTGTGTGTGTGTGTGTGTGTGTGTGTGTGTGTGTGTGTGTGTGTGTGTGTGTGTGTGTGTGTGTGTGTGTGTGTGTGTGTGTGTGTGTGTGTGTGTGTGTGTGTGTGTGTGTGTGTGTGTGTGTGTGTGTGTGTGTGCCGGCGGATGTGTGTGAGCGTGGACCGCATTGTGTGGTGCAAAGAGAGAGAGAGAGAGAGAGAGAGAGAGAGATCTTTTGTGTGCATCGGTGGCTTGTGTGATGTAAATTGAGCAGATGTTGTGAGTGTATGGGTGTTTGGTCTTGGTGTTGTGTTGATTTGTGTGCAAACAGCGGTTTCCTTGTTCAATCTAGTTGTTTTGAAGGTGTTTTTTGAGAGGATAGGAGTGATGTGAATACCTTGGGCTATAGAGAGTCAATAGTTTGTGTGTTGGGTGTGTTCCCTATCCTCCCTCCCCATCTTCCATGCCCCCATTGAGGAGCACACTGATGCTCCTATTTGAAGATTGATGGTGGTGTTTGACGCTGACAAGCGGTTGGCGGATGGTCGGAGAATGTTTGATGGTCGAGTTTGAAGTTGGCAGAGATGGTGGAGCCAAGCTTTGTCCCCACTTTTATAGGTGTTGAAGACCTTGAAGATTGGGTAGCGGATTTTGAGTTATGGATGCTATCGTTGCATATGGTGATAGATGCAAAAAATTTGAAGATGGTACCACTGCTAATGCGCAGACGAGCAAAGATATGGTTCGATGGTCTGAAGAGTGGTGATCAAGGCTCATGGCAGGAGTTGCGGAGTCAATTTTGAAAGCGATTTTAAAAGGTGATTTCTCTGCGGAAGCAGGTGCAAAGCTAAAGGGCGCTACGTCAAGATGTAAGTAAAAAGCTTGTAGTTTTTCTTGACCAATTTGAAGCCTATTGGAAGCAGTTAGAGATATCCATGGAAGTTAAAGGTAACTAGTACTTAAAGTTGTCAAAGCTGCTAAAGTACTTACATCCAAAGATCAGGGACAATGTGGAATGCGGTGCGGATACCTATGATTACATGGTATATTTGACCAAAGGGAAGAGTAGAAAGGTGAAGCGGAAGCTGGACTTAGGCTTGCTAAAGCCTGCAAATTATGTGCATGTTGTGGCAATAGAAGTGTGTCCCATGGTTCAACCAAAGGTGGTGCCAATTTTTCAAAGGGAAAAACCTGTTGAGGTAAGGCCTGTAATGGATTATGCTCCTTGGAGGTTTCCAGTTTATGGTGTGCATGTGCCAATAGTGTACGAGCTTGTCAACAACGATAAACCCCTTGTCGAAGAGGACCAATGCGCAAAAGAGGTAGCTGATGTCGAGATTCAAGAGTAGCTTGAAGAGCTAAAGCCTATTTTTTTGAAGCCAGTGCATGAAGAGGTAGCAAAGTGTAGTTGGGTTGCAGATACCAAGAGCTTGGAAGTAGATGAAGAAAGAGTACAAAGCCAAGAGGATGGCCAAGCTTTTGTAGAGCAATAAGAGGATGAGGAAGCTAATACGGAGTTGGCATATGGGGCTGATCAGGATGAAGATACAAGCTCAAGATTTTGGGAGACGAGCGAGGAGGATAGAGTGGATGAGTCCACATCCTACAGCGAGGAAACATAATATGATGATGTTGTGCTCGTAAGGGTAAATCCACCTTGTTATCTGTCTGATAACATGGTGATAGCCAGTGTGAAGGAAGAGCTGGTCAAAATGTCTAAGTCCGTGGAGGAAGGTATGTAGCTGAAGGTGTTGTGCGGCACCATGTTGATGACTTTCCTCATGAAAGTAGCGGTAGAATGTGCTATAGCAGTGCAATTTCTTTGGAGCTTTGCAGTGAAGGGCAAGACTACATCTATGGATAGCTAGGATGACCTACCAAATTGACAAGAGGACAGTGATGATGAGGCAAAAACCAAGGGGTTTGGGCTTTTTTTTTGTGCTCATTGTTACCATATACATGTGGTAGTGATGTGTGTGAACACACTAGGACCGCCGGGGCATTTTTTCCCTCTTTAGGAGGTTTTTTCCCCCGTGCATTGTATATACGCCCATCACTCTAGGGCTAACTATCTTTCCATTGCACACTAAGTAACACACTCTCTATTGTGTGCCTTGAGCTTCCTTCGTCTTCTCCAAGCTGTGTGTGTTTCTCTGCAACCCTAATTCCAACAATTGGTATCAGAGCAGGTCACGTCCTCCCGGGCTTAGTCGTCAGCTGCTCCAGCACACACCTGCTCACTTTCTCCGATTTCAGTGAGCTTTGGCGAGCGTTCGCAGGTCGACAAATTTTTTGGGCGAACTCGAAGAGCTCGGTCTGCTCAGAATTTTGATTTGGGCTCATTTCGGCCTCCGTTTTCACTACAGGCAGTACTGCACAGGCTATTTCGTCATTTTGTGCAAATTTTTTGTCAGTGCTGTTTTCTGCATAACATGTGCCTTATAGTCTTCTACGGTTTGTGCTATATAGCACAAGTTGTTCCCGCTCCATTTCTCCTATTTTCGGGCAGTTTTCACATCAGGTGCAGCATTTACCATGGCTGACAGCAACAACACAGATGTGTTCAAGATGTTTGCTGCTGAGGACAGGTTGGATGGGGACAACTACCCTATGTGGGCTTATATGATGCAACATGTTCTTGTGTCAAAAGGTGTCTGGAACATTGTGCAGGGCATTGATGTACGTCCTGGTTCTGAAGATGTAGGCAATGTTGAGGATGTTGCAGGTCTTGCTGCAAGGATTGCAACTGTTAGAGTTGTTTTGCCTACGGCAGAACAAGCTCGTTGGGATGTTAAGGATGCGCAGGCTCATGCATTGATTGCGTTGTCTGTGAAGCGCACCATTATTCCTCACATCCGTTCAGCAAAATCTGCAAAACAGGCTTGGGATATTCTAGCAGGTCTTTATGCAAGCCTCGATGAGGCTAAAATTGCTTTGCTGCGTAAAGAGCTAGAGTCGAAGATTATGCATGAGGAAGATGATATGGACACTTTCCTTGCTAGTGTCAAGGATATCAATGAGCAACTCATTTCTGCAGGTGAAGTCATTTCGGACAGTTCCCTTGTGCATACTGTTCTTGATGCCTTACCAGATTCCTACCAGACTTTTGCTAGTACTTGGAGACTGATGACCCAAGGAAATCCTGAAGTTGTCAAGTTTGATGCATTATGCACATTGCTGTTGCAAGAGTCACTTTCTAGAAAAAACAGGACTAGGCAGCGTGCAGTTGAACAGGCTTTTATTGCTTCTCAAAGAAAGGGTGGTAACAGTAATGCAGCCACTTCTTATGGTTCTGCTGTGAGTGGCAAAAATTCTGTTCCTAATGCTTCTGGTGGCAGCACTTCGTCTGGCAATTCTGGTGATAAGGGCAAAAAGAAGATGCGTTGCCATTATTGTAAAGCCAATGATCACTTGATCAAGTCGTGTCCTAAGTTGAAGGCCAAAGAGGCTAAGAAGAAAGAGGGTGGTTCCACTGCAAATGCTGGTTCCACTACAAATGCAGCCATTGTTGAGTCTTCTGTGAAAGGAGATTGTGATGCTGATGTTGATGCAGAATGGGCTTTTAGCGCAGAGTGCACTTACAATCCTATTGTCCATGATGCATGCTTGTCAATTGCTGCAGATTCACATGTGTGGTATTTCGACAGTGGTGCTACAAAGCACATTACCTCACATCGTGAATTGTTTACCTCTCTCGAGTCTGTCCCTCATGGGAATTCAGTCACTTGTGCCAACAACGCCTCTTATCCAGTTCAGGGAGTTGGAAAGATTGTGCTCACTGTTGCTAATGGCAGTTCCTTCACACTTGTTGATGCACTTTATGTACCTGGGATCAAGAAGAATCTCTTGTCTGTATCCGCACTTGCTAGACTTGGACTTGTAGTCAAATTTGTGGATGACAGATGTACAGTTCATGATCTCAGTTTTGGTGATGAAATTGTTGCATCTGGGCTTTTGTGCCGTGGGCTGAATAAGCTCACTTTGTATGACAAGTGTGGACAAAATTTTGCAAATGCTGTTGCAGATTCAAGGGCTATTTCAGATGCAAAACTTTGGCATGCACGTTTTGGTCATCTGAATTTTGCCAGTTTGCTGCGTTTGCAGAAATCTGATATGGTTGCTTCTTTTCCGCCTCTTGAAGCACCTGTCAAACATGTTTGTGAAGGCTGTATTCTGGGTAAAATGCAGCGTTCTAAGTTTCCAAAGGATGGTTCAGTTAGGGCCACATGCAGGTTGCAGCTTGTGCATAGTGATGTTTGTGGGCCCATGCAAACTCCGTCCTTGGGCAATTACCTGTACTTCGTGACTTTCATTGATGATTACTCCAGGCATGCATGGGTATTTCCGCTTAAAGCGAAGTCCGAAGTTTTTATGTGCTTCAAACAATTTTTGGCTATGGCTGAAAATGTCTCAAAATGTACTATGGGCACCCTCCGTTCCGATCGAGGGGGGGAGTACATGTCTCATGAATTTAATGCATTTCTGGCTAGTCGTGGGATAAAACACCAATGTACAGTGCCTTATACACCTCAGCAAAATGGTGTTGCTGAGAGGAAAAACAGGTCACTAACGGAAATGGCACGATGTATGGTCAAAAGTCAAGCTTTGCCGCATTCTTTTTGGCTTGAGGCCATCATGTGTGCCACTTATGTACTTAACAGGTGTCCTACAAAAGCTTTGCAGTCTATTACTCCATATGAAGCATGGCATGATAGAAAACCTTCTATTGAGCACATGAGTGTTTTTGGTTGTTTGGCATATGCTTTGGTGCCACAAGTGCAGCGCAGGAAATTGGATGATAAGGCTGTCAAATGTATTTTTGTTGGTTATAGTGCTGAAAGCAAAGGTTACAGGTTGTATCATCCGCAAACAAAACGTATTCTGGTTTCACGGGATGTAGTGTTTGTGGAAGACTCTGTTCAGCCCTTGCTGTCATGTACTAGAGACAGTAATGTAAGCTCACAGGACACTTATGACACTTTGTTGCCTCTTTTCAGTGGTGGAAATACGAATGTAAGTTCCAATGAGGCAAATGTACAGCCTATGGGGGTTTCTGAAAATGTTTTAGAACAGCCTATTACTGATGCAGATGTACATGATGTACTTGATGAGGAAAGGGCTGAAAATGAGCAGGCTAGAGGTATGCCAAAATGGCTGGTGCACACTTTGCGTGACAGTAAATTGGATGCACCTTTATCTAGTCGTACTCGTTCAGGCTCTCGCCATGCATCTTATGCATCAGATTGTTATGCTTTGGCTGTGTCTAGTTTACATGATGTTGAGGAGCCTCTGTCTTTTGATGAAGCACAGAATTCAGAAAATTGGATTGCTGCCATGAAATCAGAATATGATGCACTTATAGAGAATGACACATGGACTTTATGTGATTTGCCTCCTGGCAAAAAGGCCATTGGTACGAAGTGGGTTTACAAGTTGAAACGCAAGCCGGATGGTGAGATCGATCGCCATAAGGCTCGACTTGTTGCAAAGGGTTATGCACAACAAAAAGGCATAGATTATGAAGAGACTTTTGCTCCCACTTGTCGTATGACTACTGTGCGTTTTCTATGTGCATTGGTAGCTCATTTTGGTTGGGATGTACATCAATCAGACATTGTTACTGCTTTCTTGAATGGTGACATATTTGAGGAAGTTTATGTAACGCAGCCTCGCAGTTTTGTCATAAAAGGACAAGAGGACAAAGTGTGCAAATGTAAGAAGGCTTTGTATGGGTTGAAGCAATCTCCTCGTGCTTGGTATGAGAAAGCTGACACTCATTTGGTTAAACGAGGCTTTCGTAACAGTCCAACAGAAAGCACATTGTATGTAAAGCGTGAGGATGATGTATTTCTCATTGTGGTTCTTTATGTTGATGATTTGCTGATCACTGGACCAAATGAGAGACATATTGCTGAATTTAAGGCTGATTTGAATGCTACTTTCAAGATGAAAGATTTGGGGCTGTTGCATCATTACTTGGGTATACAGTTTAAGCAGTGTGATGGTGGTATTGCCTTGTGTCAGAAAAGTTACATAGAGACATTGCTATGTAAGTTTGGACTTGAGGATTGCAAACCTATTGCCACTCCCATGGAAACAGGTTTGAAGTTGAGTCTACATGATGCTGGCGATCCTGCTGATGTCACTCTTTACCAAACTGCTGTTGGCTGCCTCATTTATGTATGCAACACGAGGCCAGATATTCAGTTTGCAGTCTCGCAGGTTAGCAGATTTATGCATAGCCCAGGGTCTAAGCATTGGCAGGCTGTCAAGAGGATTTTCCGCTACCTTAGTGGCACTTTACATCTTGGCTTGTTTTATCCCAAGGGGGGATCATTGCCGCCAGACTTACATGCTTTTTTGGACTCAGATTGGGCTGGTTGTTTTGACACGCGAGTGTCCACAAGTGGTTTTTGTTTCATGCTTGGTAGTTCATGTATATCATGGTTGAGCAAGAAGCAACCTACTGTGGCCACTTCGAGTTGTGAGGCTGAGTACAGGGCAGTCTTCACAGCTACGGTTGAGTGTGTATGGCTCAGACGCCTTATGGCTGACTTGGGTGTTGGACAGGACATTGCCAACACTATCTACACTGACAGTCAGAGCGCATTGGCAGTTGCGAGCAACCCAGTTTTTCATGCTCGCACAAAGCACATTGAGGTGCATTACCACTATGTCAGGGAGAGGCTCTCAGCAGGAGAGATCAGCTTGGCTTATGTGCCAACACAGGACAACCTTGCAGATCTTTTCACAAAGGCATTGTCTCGTGAGAAGCTTGAAGCTTTCCGCAAAGCTTTGGGCTTACTCCCCTTTGTGGACTGATCCTGTCCTCAGGGCATGGCACTTCCCTTTACTCATGTGCCAGCTCTCGTTCACCGCATCACTCCAGGGGGGATTTGTTACCATATACATGTGGTAGTGATGTGTGTGAACACACTAGGACCGCCGGGGCATTTTTTCCCTCTTTAGGAGGTTTTTTCCCCCGTGCATTGTATATACGCCCATCACTCTAGGGCTAACTATCTTTCCATTGCACACTAAGTAACACACTCTCTATTGTGTGCCTTGAGCTTCCTTCGTCTTCTCCAAGTTGTGTGTGTTTCTCTGCAACCCTAATTCCAACACTCATTGTGTGTTAGATATTGAACAGAGGAAGCAACTGCTGTTACCTATGGATTACACAAATGATGTGGTGGATACAGGTTCTTTGGGCTAGGTATGCATTGAAAGTGAGTCTAATTGGGAATTGGATGATCATGAGGTTGCTATGGATGAAGATACGCAAGTGATAGAGCTTTGACCATGATACACTCCCCAAAAGTGGAGGTTTCTTTGGATGACCAGCGGTCTACTATGGTTATGTTGACAGAGGCAGTTGTGGAGGAGTGTTTGTGTTAGCCACAGTGTTCTTTTGAGGAGGCCTCCACTTTACTTGGATGGGCAGGAGGATCAGGTATGTGAACTCATGTGTTTGTTGAGCAGGATAGAGAGCACGATAGTGCTCTATTTGAAGCAGGTTGGGTGAAGCACTATGGGAAAGTGTTGCAGGAAGATGAAAGAAAGCAGAGCCAGGTATTTGATCGAGGTGGAAGATATGATGTGATGCAGGGGGTGGGGCAACCCACTTAAGGTTTTGCAGTAGGGAAGAAGGAATAAAACTATATATATGGTTTTGGTTTCTCACAGTGTTTGCCAAGTTTTTGCGGTTGGTAGATGAATAAAGCAGATTTGTGGTTGAACATAGATGTTCAACAAGGGGGTTGGGCAGTGATGGTGCAGCTAAGGTGTGTTGACCATAGAAGATGGCAGAAGAAGGTATGGATGGGGTAGCAGGTGCATGGCAAAGGGATGAAATAGGTACAAAGATCTTTGGGAAGCCAAGTGATAATTGAGGTGTGTGTTTAATGCGGTTTTTTAGGCTAGAACGGATCCAAAATTGGCCAAATGTGATGACATGTGACTAAAGCTTGTTGCAATAGATGGATGGGCAGAGCTTGGCTTATGGAGTGTGTCAATCTTTACGGATCGACAATCGAAGTCCCAATTGCCAAGATACATGGTTTTGAAGTTTTGTCAGGGGTCGGTTCTGTGTTAGTTTGATTGCAAGGGGAGGTGGCCAGTTTGTGGGCTATTTTAGCTAGAGCGTACACCTCATATGGGCATCAAAGGTGGAGCGAGAGTTTTGTGAGCTCTTGGCGATGGCGTCCTCCTTGCGAGTACTGCCACGGGCGGTGTCTGTGTGGTAGATGGCAGTGGATGGCGTTGCGCGGTCGTAGTCGACACCGATTGGTGGTGATGGTAGTCATCAGGTGGCATTGTGATGATGACATGGCAGCCCGGAAAGGGGTGTGTCCCGCATCTCCAATGGAGCACCATATTTTTGAAGCCAAAGTGGTCCTCCCACTAGCACTATCACTAGTGCTAGGGGAGGAGCCCTTCCCGTGGGTGTACAAGGACAGAGAGAGAGAGAGAGAGAGAGAGAGAGAGAGAGAGAGAGAGAGAGAGAGAGAGAGAGAGAGAGAGAGAGGTCAACACGAGGCTAGAAGAGGCAAATTCACATGCAAAACATACAAAATTGAGCGGACACTTGTTCGGCTCTCCTCGACTTGTTAAAATTAGCCGATGGATCTCTATAAAACCACATTTTTGCACCCGTTTTTGGGGTCTTTTCTCATACCAAGGAGGGTCTTTTGACAAACCAAGGATGCTTTTTCTCGTTGATTGAGTGGATGCACCGTCAAGTGTGTAGCGTTTTTTGTGTGGAATGAAGTTTACATTGCCCAACAGTTCGTATATGCCCCACCCCCTTCTCTTTTCTGTTGCGTCTCTTTGTGTGTGTGTGTGTGTGTGTGTGTGTGTGTGTGTGTGTGTGTGTGTGTGTGTGTGTGTGTGTGTGTGTGTGTGTGTGTGTGTGTATAGCTATTTTAACTTAGATAATAAGACATAAATGAACTTTTACATTCAAAAGATAGTTGGCTTTAGAGAAAAGGCAAAAATTAGTACAAAAACAACTCAGTCTTATTATTATCTTTGTACATGGCATATGAGAATGAAGCCACATCTTAGTATACAATGATAGTGATTCAATAAAGAATTACTTTCCCAAGTGGTAGGAGCAAGTGTACTATCTGACAAACAATAGCTTTAAGACCAAAAAAAAATCCAAGAAATGATAGAGTCCTCACCTGCATCCATCCAAACAAGACAATAGATAGGTTAGTCTTGGATGTGTTTTACAGGTGTCAATGGACTATATCAGTTGTTATCCATGTCCATCTTACAACTTTTTTTAAAACAACTTAAAACCACTGTCCAAAGTCTTTATGTATTTTAGTCTTTTGGTTTTACTTACCTCAAAATTTTTAAAAGAAGTACTTATAAGTATGGTAATTGTATATATCCTCATTTTTTTATATTTTAAATAGCATATATACCTTTTTGAACAAAAAACCACCATCCCTCCTGAACCAAGTGTCTTAATCCCCATAACATTTCTTAGATTAGTCTTTCAATACCGGAATTACTTTGCTAGTTTTGTCAAGCTCCAAATTCTCTAGCTTTTTTAAGTACCTTGAAGCCATAAAGTATCCAAAACAACAACTACAAATATCTCTGAACGAGAAAATGTTCCATTTTAAAGGTATTAAAACTTGGCAGTATTATCATGCCAATTCGGATTTCTCATGCCCATTCGGGATTCAGCTTACCTCAGTTTGCATGCCAAATGAGAAAAAAACCCATTAAGTGAGCTAAAACAAAGAACTTATTTATAGCTTGTCTATCAAAAAAGGAAAAACCCATATTTGTTTACGATTCTGTCAGCGTCATGCTATAGAAGACAATGCGTGAGACCATTAGCAAGTATAACAATCCCAAAAAATGGTATAAAGGAAAAAATCCCCATTACACCACGCAATAATATGCAGATTTTTCCACGCGTCAAATACAGAGTAAAAAAGCCATATCTTTAGGTTGTGTATGGCCAACCAGACAAACGTCAGTACCAAAAAAACCCAAATTTTTACTGTCTGATTACTGCAAATCAAGCACCACTACTCTGGTTATGCATGGGTTCCAAAATCCTCAACCACAACTGAAAAACTAAAACTGGTAAAACAAGGCACCTGAGATGTTTCAGCAGCAAGCTCCATCGCTCACAGTAACGACACAAAGCAGAGAGAAAAAACCTAATCCAAGGCTAAGTGAGGGCCAAGGTGTTCCCTCAGCTCTGTTTAAATATGTAGGTGTGCACGCTTCCAGAGAGGTGGAGATGAATGCACCTGGCCGCCCCTTATTGTGAGAATCCCACACTCGGCCCGCGATTGCCATCGCCTGGGAGGTCCATAGTCAGAGAGTAGAACAGAGTAGACAGAGCCGCCTTCCCCGTATAATGATATCAAAATATTCACGCTTCGATTATGCAAGGGCTTAGCCCCACCATAAGGAAAGTATTTATAATGGCAGAGCAAAGAAAGCTCTACAATCCCAATAGGGGGGGAAACCGAAGTGGGGGGAGAAAAATGAAATATAGCAAGCAAAAACCAGTACGTGTGTGTGTGTGTGTGTGTGTGTGTGTGTGTGTGTGTGTGTGTGTGTGTGTGTGTGTGTGTGTGTGTGTGTGTGTGTACCCACCCTATCCCAAGCACGATACACAATGGGTCGATAGTAGGCCCATTGCAAATGGGCCTACTACCTAATCAAAGAAATGACGTTAATGTAGTTGAAATGTAAGCCATGCCAATCGTTTTGAGATAGGGATTGTGAGATTCTATTAATGATGTCCTTTCTTTTGAAACCATTAAGGCAAAATTTATGTATAAGAATCTTAATATCTTCTCAAGCCAAGAAGCAATTGGAAGAGGAGTATACTATAAGGTATCGGAGGCTGATACACGTACTAAGAGCAGCTTTATGTGGACGATTACTGTTCTTTTTTAAGAATTCAATAGGTGGGATATCTAAATGGTCTCTTTTCCAAGAGAACTTCTAGTCATATTCTCCCACACAAGGGTTATGTAGTTCATTTGAAAAGTTAAGGAATTGGACGATTGTGGCAAAAAAGCCAGTTGGTGAAGTAAACCCATGTTTAAAGGTTGGTTCAATTTTTAAGCAGTTCGGATAAACATGATTAATCTCATCCAAGAAATCTATTGTTGAGGCTTAATAAGTCATCCATATATCTGTAAGTATGATAAAAAAGTGAAAGTTTATGATAATTACTTTTTTCACTCATGGTTTTGAGAAAACATTTGTATTCAAAGAAGGCTAAGTATAGATTGCACATTACAGGTGAGCAGGAAAATCCCATGGGAATGCCCTGGATTTAATTAAAGCATTGTTCTCTGAAGAGAATGGTACAATTATCAAGTACCCAAGATATGCTATTGAATAGTTTTACACCATCGAAGTGAAGGGGATGAGAAGATTGAGATTTTTTAATCCGTCTAGGGGTTTTGGAGAGCGATATGTAAAACAAGCCATTAATCCTAGCATTCTTGAAGGCCAGCTCAATCATCTGAGATAGAACATCTTCCAATCCTAATTCACCTTCCAAAGGTATATTCTTATAGCACTGAGTAATATCAGTTGTGAAGAGATGAAAATTTTATTTAGGGATGTTTAGTGTAACCTCAGTGGCATTTTTTAGGTTATAGTGAATGTGAAGAAAGTTAGAGCAGATTTTCTTTTTAGAGACACATACATTTTCAAATTTTGAAAGAATAAGGTCAAGTCAAAGGGTAATATCTTTGGTAATGTTAGAAAAAATACTATTCAAGGCATCAAATCCATCTAAACTTATGCTTGTGTAACTTATAGGTGGGAAAAAGTACAGGAAGTTTGGTATTTTGAATAAAATACCTATACTTTCAAGATGTTTTGAAATATTATAGGTGACATCATAGGGGGAAGTATTAAGTGGTGTGAATTTCTTCCCAGAAATCCTAGAGTGAGCTACATTCCAAGCCAATTTTTTGCATATAAGAGTGGGACAATTGGAGCTTTTATCAAGTCCAACACTAAACCAGTTATGTGAAAGTTTTTGAAAATTGTCACCTAGTTGTGGTGTGATCCAAGAGCTATTAGTAGACATGCATTGAAAAGGTATATGTGAGATCTTTTGAAAGAAGCATTTTTCAACAAATTTAACTAAGTCCAATAGGACTGTCTTCTCCAGTCTAAGAGTACTGACAAGGTCAATTAAACAGCTAAGCAAAGCTGTTAAAGCAAGATATGGGTTTTTAGGAAAAGTGGGTATGTGGTTAAGTCTCTTAGCAAGGATTTTTTGGATTGTGGTATTTTCAATGAGATCTAGATTACAAGTGCAGGCATGTAAGCCATAAGTATCAAAATTTTTGCAGTATGGGATAAATTTATCACAAACACAATCAGGCATAGTGCTGTGTCTTAAGAAATCAATACTGTAGACCGCATTCTTAATAGGTTGTTGATATATATTTCCAACCAATAAGAACATTATCAAGTATCTCATGGTTTCCAAACAATAAGTCAAAACATTCACAAAAAAGTGTTTTAGGGTATAAAGCAATCCAGAAGTACATTTTGAAACAGACAATGTACGTAAATATACTTTTTGCCAGATGTCTTTTTGGTCAGAATCAATCTTCCACAAGGGCCAACAGCAACATGCACAATCATAAGTGATCATAAGTCAAGAAGATGCCTGATAGGGGTGCTCCTACCTCTTTCCCTAGTAAAGCTACGATATTTTCCTCTAGTAAAATTAGAGGGGAGTTGGGTGTCAGGAATGAAGTCAAAGAATTGGGGATGGCAAGAGAGTTGGGTCTTTTCAATGAGGGGGAATCATCATCATTAATACAAGGCTTGAGAAGTCTAGTGATAATCTTAACACCCTTGTGATTTGCATAGGTAGTTAAATAAGTCCCTAGTTCATTGGCTTTCAATTCTTTGAGGATATCTAGCATAAGACCACGAAAACTGTTGAAAGAAATTTGAGCAATAACTAATTGCTTGGCCTGGCCACCTAGCCAAGAGCAGATGAGAGACAGATGAAAGTCCACCAGTTTTTCAGGAAAGATTTGGTCCAAATGATTGAGGATAAACCAAATAGCATGGCCAAACCACATAATGCTAGATTTGCATGAAGCATTAGGGTCAAGAAATTTACAAGCACATTTAACCTAAGGTCAAAAAACATTCCAAATGGATTCTGTGTAGAAATCAGGATTACTTTTAGCAAACTCCATGTTCCCTTTTGTCCGTATGTATAGACCTGTACTAGAGGAGCACTTGGAGTGGTCTATCGAGTTGAGGTTGAAGGGGGCTTTAATGAGTTCTCCTTTGTCCAAGAATTGGCCTCCTTTTAGAATTTTGAGTCTACAATCCTCAATACTGGTAGCCTCGAGGTTAGCCAGATATACCCAAGTTTCGCTAAGAATAAGTGCCAAAAACGCCTTGTTAGGTAGAACCCAAAGCTGATGGTACACACCAAAGGATTCGATTTCAATCTGTCTAATAAGAAGGAAAGGAAAAACCTTGGATACCTTGGGTACCTTGGGTACCTTGGGTACCATTTCTAAAAGCTTAGAGTCACTTAGGGAGCAAAGATTATTTTGGAATTCCTTGACAGCATCAAGTGTTGCACTATCTCTGCAAAATATTCCGCCGGTTTGAGGAATAGATGGGCCAATAAGGGCACTGATAAAAGATGGATTGAGCCCACACAATTTTTTCATAAGGTTAGATAATTTTGCTCCAGAAGAAAAAAATAAGGCAATCTCTTGCTGATATTGTATAGAAAGTATAGGCAATTGGACTATGTACATGGAAATCATATTCACCCCATCTTTGGACTCCTTGTCCAAGGTAGCCAAAATCTTGACCCAATCATTAAAGGACAACATGTGTAAGATAGACAGCTTTTTGTCAAAAGATAGAGCCGAGGCATATATTAATTGAGAAGCATCCAAACTACCAATACATCTGAGGACAAGAGAGGTAGCCACAGAGAGGGGCTCAGAAGATAGTTCCAGGCCTTGTGTGAGAGCAAGGGTCTACAATAGAAAGTCATGGATTATTTGTGGTAGTAAGTAACACAATGTTTGGTCAATCTATCCAAAAAAGGTCTAGTTCTAACAGCTAGGGCATTTTTAGGAGACTGGTCCTTTAGGTAAAATAATTTGTTCTAAAATCCTTGTATGTTTCTCCAGGTCGTGGTTTACCCTCATGCGAGCTGTCAACTTAAAATGTTTGTGATCGTGAAAGAAAGTATATATAAGATTAGTCTAGTAGTTTGGGCCTACAATCCTTAAACCGGCAAAGTCAGAGACCATGAAAGCCATGAGCAGGAAACCAGAATCTTAGCCTATGTAGGAGCCCCTAACACTAGCCAACCCATCAAGGATATAAAGGCAGTGGGTCCAAACATAAAACCAAGATTCAAGAAAGTTTCTAAAGCTAGTGTCCCGGTTTTTTTCAAAAATGCAATGAAAAAACCTTATGTATAGGACGTGTATGTAGTTATCTTAACTTATATAATAAGACATAAATGAACTTTTACATTCAAAAAACATTTGGCTTTAGAGAAAAGGCAAAAATTAGTACAAAAACAACTCAGTCTTAGAATTATCTTTGTACATGGCATATGAGAATGAAGCCACATTCTAGTATACAGTGATAGTGATCCAATAAAGAATTACTTCTCAAGTGGTAGGAGCAAGTGTATTATCTGATAGATAATAGCTTTAAGCCAAAAAAAAAAGAGTCCTCACCTCCATCCATCCAAACAAGACAACAGATACATTAGTCTTGGATGTGTTTTACAGGTGGCAATGGACTATATCAGTTGTTATCCATGTCCATCTTACAATTTTTTTTCTAAGCTTAAAACCATTGTCCAAAGTGGTAATGTATTTTGGTCTTTTGGTTTTAGTTTCCTCAAAGATTTCAAAAGAAGTACTTATCATTATGGTATTTGTATATCCCCATTTTTTATATATTTTAAATAGCATATATACAATTTTGAACAAAAAAAACACCATCCCTTTTGAACCAAGTGTCTTAATCCCCATAACATTTCTTAGATTGGTACCAAAATTACTTTGCCAGTTTTGTCAGGCACCAAATTCTCTAGCTTTTTTAAGTACATTGAATCCATAAAGTATCCAAAAAAACAGCTACAGATATCTCTCAACGAGAAAATACTTCATTTCATAGGTATCAAAACTTGGCAGTGTTTTCATGCCAATTCAGATTTCTCAAAACTTGGCAGTGAATTGGTAGTGTTATCATGCCAATTCAGATTTCTCATGCCTATTCGGGATTCAACTTACCTCAGTTTGCATGTCAAATGAGAAAAAAAAACCCATTAAGTGAGCTAAAGCCAAGAACCTATGTATAGCTTGTCTATCAAAAAAGAAAAAACCCATATTTGTTTATGGTTATGTCAACGTCATGCTATATAAGACAATGTGCGAGACCATTAGCAAGTATAACAATCCCAAAAAATGGCATAAGGGGAAAAGACCCCATTATACCACACAGTAATATACAGGTTTTTCCACGCATCAGATACAGAGTAAAAAAGCCACATCTTTAGGCTGCGTATGACCAAACAGACGAACGTCAGTACCAAATACCAAAAGAACCCAAATTTTTACTATCTGCAAATCAAGCGCCACTACTCTGGTTATGCATGGGTTCCAAAATCCTCAACCATAATGTATTTAAGGCACTATACAAGTTATCATAAGCCCTTTGTTATAAGAAGCCAACATCCTACCATAAAACCCCCAAAAAAAACAAACAGTTTTCAACTTGATTAGTATGGTTTTCTTTTTTTTTTTAATCTTTAAACCCATCAATATTTATCTCTAGTTTCATCAGAAGAATGGGTCTCACAGACCAAAGTGTTTCACCATCCCTCCCACAAACTATTAGTTTATGCATAGTATGCAGTTACAGCAGTGTTCTCAACAAGAAAACTAGTTTAAGCCAGGCAATACCTGTGCGATTCAGTAATCAAGAAGTTTTTATGCAGGATGTACAACACCATTAATCAAGGTACCCTTGTCAAGGAGAATACCAACCTGTGATGGTAGTTCAATGACTTCCATAGGTACAGAATGTTAAAGCCCTCACTCCTTGTTTTGAAATACACACACAAAGAGAGAAACACCCACAGACTAAGTGAGGGGCCAAAGCACCCTCACCTTATATAGTGCATCCGGCTTGCTCAATGGTGAGAAGATGCCCCACGATCTGTTACTCAGTGGGCTACAATCTCCCAAGCCGCCTCTATGGCCACTGTTGCTTGCATATGGGGAGTTGAGAGGGAGAGAGAGCAAGTGTAGGAGTTAACATAGGCTATTGTGTGTTGTAGTATAGTCTAGGGGACAGAGAGAGCCAACGGGCGTGAAGCTTAGCGTAATGAAATCCACAATCCTTACAAAACCTCCTAAGGGGTGGATACCCATGAGGTATTAGAAGGAGGAGGGTTACCCCCTATTTTCCCCAAAAAAACACACAGACTAGTTCGTTAGTTTAAGTTTTCAAAATTAGGAATAATAATTCTGTGTATGAAAGGATTTTTTTTTTTTGGTTCTATTTATATAATCAAACAGTTGTAAAGGTACACGTGTGTGTGTGTGTGTGTGTGTGTGCGTGCGTGCGTGTGTGTGTGTGTGCGTGTGTGTGTGTGTGTGTGTGTGTGTGTGTGTGTGTGTGTGTGTGTGTGTGTGTGTGTGTGTGTGTGTGTGTGTGTCTCGATGTCGATGGATGTATGTGCCCGCGGATCACAATGTGTGGTGCACAGAGAGAGAGAGAGAGAGAGAGAGAGAGAGAGAGAGAGAGAGAGAGAGAGAGAGAGAGAGAGAGAGAGAGAGGTGTTTTGTGTGCATCAATGTCTTGTGCAATGGAAATTGTGCAGATGTTGTGACTATATGGGTGTTTGGTCTTTGCGAGCAGGTCGGCACCTTGATTTGTGCGCAAACGATGGTTTGCTTGTGCAAATTGGTTGTTTTGAAGGTGTTTTTTGAGAGGATAGCAGTGATGTGGATTCTTGGGCTATAGAGAGGCAATAGTTTGTGTGTTGGGTGTGTTCCCCATTCCCCCTCTCCAACGTGCTCATAACTGTTTGCCAAGAGTACACTTCTTAATCTTGCCTAGACATGGAGTCTGTAATGGAAGGTGCGGTGCCCACTAGACCTTGCAAAGCTTGCAGAAATTCAGAACTACATGAGAGCAATGAATGAGTACAAGCAAAGCAAATGCACTCCTTAAGCTAACCATGGATGTAATCAAACCATGCCTTCAACCAATCTACTACAAAATAGAAAGGAGGCCAAGGTCAGCCTACTTGAGAAGTTTGACGGGGCAAGATCAAAGTTTAAAAGTTTACTCCAACAAGTGAAGTTGTTCATATGCATGCAGCATGAGCACTACCCCGATGGTGCTTCTCAAGTTGGTCTCATTGGCACGCTCCTCTTAGGTACACCCTTCTCTTAGTTTGCACCCTTACTTAAAAGGAACTCTCCTCTACTCTATGACTTTGAGACCTTTGTAAGAGAGTTTTCAGGAACCTTTAGGGAAGTAATACGTCAAGAGTTTCCAAAATCAAGCTTTGCAAGCTATAGCAAAGCCCTTGCTCTGCATTGGTCTATACACATGAAGTTAGGTAGCTTACATGTGATTTAACATGGCATGAGGACTATTTCAACAACCAATCCTAGTGGGGTCTAAGAGATAATGTAAAAGATCTCTTTCTTACAATGCCAAAGTTTCAAACCCTAGGCAAATTATGTCTCAAGCCATAGAGTGTGATAACGAGCTCTTCGAAAGACGGCAGAGGAGAGGTAGGAGGTAGTCCCGTCCACTTTTTTTTCAGATTGAGCCCAGTAGATTGATGCAACAGAATTCAAACCACTCTCACCACAATAGAAGTAGTGAAGAAGAGTAAATAGGCTATGCATGTATTGTGCAATGACTGGACATATTGCTCAAATAAGGCCAAAAAGAGAAAAAGTAAGATAGAGAGCATTGCAACTCCATCAAGCTCAAAAAACATAGACATCCCAACCTCAGTAGAGATCGTGCAATTGTGCAAACTAAGAATCAATAAGGTTTCATCCTACTTGTTGATGCAGTATCCAATTTTACCATACTAATAAGGATTCATGTAATAGAAGACCAAGTGGAGGTGAGAGCTCTATTGGATAATGATAAAGGATATGCTATGCAACAAGCATTAATGCTTGTGGAAAAACCAACTCCAACATCTACAAAGGTGATTGATGGAAACCCGCTTGCTTCGGGACACATCAGATATAAAACCCAACCTTTGTAAGTGTCTCTAAGATAACTTTCAATATCATAAGTTACCCAACAAATCCAATCACTATTGGCCTATCTTGGCTCAAGTTACACAATACAAATGCTGATTGAGGTCTTGAAGGGTTGAGAAAAGACGGCCACAACATGACAAAATAAAGCATGTCAAACAAATTTATGTTTTAGCTAGGGTCTTCATGTCTATAGCAAAAAAAGAATCATCCTTCTTGATATATACAATGCCAGTTTACTCTTTGGCAGAAAAGAGTATGGAAGCATTGCCCCCATAGGACCATGATTACAAGGATGTATTTGAAAAGAAGAATGCAGACATGCTTCTTAAGCATCGACCTTATGATTGTGGCATTGAACTACAAGAAGGGACTCAACCACACTTTGGTCCAATATGCCACCGTAGTATCATGATTACGAGGATGTATTTGAAAAGAACAATGTGGACACGCTTCCCGATCATTGACCTTATGATTGTGGCATTGAACTACAAGAAGGGACTCAGCCACACTTTGGTCCAATATACACTCCCAAGATGATCTTGTAGAGCTTCAAAAGTACATTGATAAAAACCTAGCCAAGGGGTTTATACAGCATTCAAAGTCACTAGTAGGGGCACCAATACTATTTGTAAAGAAAAAGGATGGGTTTCTACGCATCTGTGTGGACTATAGAGGTTTGAACAAGATTACAATCAAGAATTTCTACCCTTTTCCATTAATTTAGAACTCCTCGAGTGGCTCATAAAAGCTAAGGTTTCACTAAGATTGATCTTCGTGGTACTTATAACCTTGCAAGAATAAAGGAAGGAGATGGGGTGATGGCACGCACTCAATGACGATTTCCTCTACCAAAGAAATCACCCCATCTCATCCATCAACACCATTAAAAGGACAACCACACCCAAAGACCTAACATGAAAAACTGATCACGGATCCACTCTTCAAAAATATAGCCACATATGCAAATAGAATCACATAAGGGGGGAGCTTTTGACCTCCATCACCTCAAACAAAGTCCCTTCATCGACAAGATCAAGTGGAGAGCGATTATGTCTTGAGCTAGAGAAAAGAAGGCGCTCACAATACAACGGCTTGTTGTTTGATTCTTTGAAACACTTGACCTTGATTATACAGCTTGATACTTGATTAAGGAGACTTTGTTATACAACTAGATACTTGAATAAGGAGAATTGATTACAAGGCTTGAATCACAAGGCTTGTTTTACAAAACTTGTTGTCAAGAATAAGGATTGAGTGCAAGGATTGCAAGGACAAGGCTTGAATGTAAGATGAGAGCTAGAAGAGCTTACAAGTCTTGATTCAAGGATAAGGCTTGAGTGCAAGATGAGGTCTAGAAGAAGGCTTGTGTCACAAGAGCTTCACAAGTGGTGTTGGAAAGACTAAGGGGATTGTAACCCAAGGCCTCTATTTATAATAAAGCCTGAGGAGGTTAAGAACTTTCTAGGTTCTACTTTCTAGAACCTTTTAGTTCTTCTAGCACCTTCAAGCTTCTTAAACTTTCTAGAATATTCTTGATCTTTTGGATGCTTCTTTAGAATCTTCTAGAACCTTCTAAATTCTTTTAAATGCTTCTAGAACCTTCTAGATTCTTCAAGATGTTTTTAGAACCTTCTAGAATCTTCCTTTTAGAAGCTTCTAGGATGAACTAGCTGTTCACAAGTGACATGAATTCTACGAGGAGCGGTTGTCTCTCTTCGTGTAGGGGCATGCTTTGATGGATATTGTTGATGAAACTCATGAACTTTGGTCGATGCTTGATGGAGGTTACATGTAGGCTCCCATGTTCATTTGCTTGCATCATACCCTTTCTAATGTACAAGGTACTAACGTCTTCCACGAGAGAGTTTGGAGTCAAGGATTTGCTTGACTTCATATTCTGCATGACCATCAATCTTTATGGGCAATGATGGCTATGAGCATCTCCCATGAATCTTGGACTAATGACAAGGCTTCGACACTGAAACGTGGAAGACTGAGTGAATCTCCATAGACTGTGGTAATTGGAGACGATATGTGACCGAATTCACTTGGCCAATTATCTTGAATGGTCCAAGTATTTGATAATCCAACTTTTAGGAAGGACACAAGGAATGTAGATCTGTCAGTTGACAAGCCGGAATTAGATCAAACACCACCTCCCATAGAGAAGGATCCAAGGATCCTTATTTTTTGACGTGAATGGAGTGCTAGTGTCACATTTCAAGGCAAGTGAGACAATCCCCTCTCACACAAAGAGGATGAAAGAGGTGTTGTATGAACATGGCCAACATGTTTTTAACCATACTAGAGCCCTTCACTTCTTGCTGTTGTGCTTGGATAATTTCATAGTTATATATGAAGTTGTGTGCAGCCCTCAATGTCTCCAACCTCCTTGTGAGGCATTTCTTGAGTGTGCCAAAATTTTAGCTCGAAATCTTTTGTCTTAGTCTCACTACAAAAGGTAGGAAGGTGATGCAGTCATTGTTGGGTCAAAAAAGCCCATTCTTTACAAATGCTTGTTTGATTTTTGGGGTAAATAAAAGAAATAAAATGCTCAAAATACTTTAACTATTGATGATTCTGCATACAAGTGCTTTTAGAATCTCTTCCATTGTTGTTTGATTTTGCCAGAGCTAGAAGATATCCAGAAGTCTTAGTTTGCTGGGTACCTCAATGAAAAATTTGTGAATTGGCTTTGGCTTTGGTTGCTTGTACCTGACCACCTACATAAGCTTGGGAGAACATGATCCATACCCCCTTAGACGTTGAGAGCTTCTCAATGTTTTGGTTTGTAACTAAAACTTAAACAAGTACCTTTGTATACCTTGTTACCCAGCCTTCAAAGGCCCTGTACTTTTGGCTACACTTAGTATCCCCTCTTGCCTGACCTTTAAAGGCCATGTACTTTTTGTTGAACATACAATTTACTCTGTATACATGTGTTTCTATAATATAAGTACACAATTTGCAAAGTGTGCAAAGGACTATCGACTTGAAATTGGGGATACCTTGCCAGTGTGTTGTTTTGTAATCCAATATAGCTATTGTTTTGTACTTTTGTAGGTCTCTATAAAGCATGTCTTGTTTGTGTGGCTAACGTTGCAATGTAGGCTTATCTTATTAGTGTAGGATTAATCAATGCCACTCACTCACACTAATATAGATATTGGTCCATGCTAACATTAATATTCAAGTTAGCTAGTATAGCTAGACACTTCATTAATGTAGGTTAAGTCTAGCACATTATTACACCAAGGTAAGTTTATAGTATACCTAGATATTTACCTATGTGCTAGTTAGCATATTAATGTATGTTAACTAGAACACAAGTGTATGGTAATTAGCATACAATTTTATGTTAGCTAGCATAAACTTGGATGCTAGTTAACATACACATATTTACTAGTAAGCATATAAATCTATGTTAGCTAGTAGCATACACCTATACAAGTGTACACAAGCTCACTAAAGCTTAGAATCAATACTTATGTAATATTCATTACCTCTTACATGTATGGAAAATACGCTTATGGTATAGCCAAATACTTACATGTGTGCTAGTTAGGATATTAACATGTGTTAACTAGCACTCAAGTCATATCTGCTAGTAATCATACAAGTCTATGTTAGTTAGCATACACATGTATGCTTAGTCATGTACAAGTTGATGCAAGTGATTACCTCTTACATTTGTGGCATTACATGTATGGTGAGGAATCCCAAACTTCGTGCGATGATAAAATCAAGCGAGTTACTAAGAGGCACTCTATCAAAATACACATAGCAAAGAGTTTCTACAAGTCACTCATTTCTTCACTTGAGAGATTAGATAAATTGACCCTAAACCTTCTAAAGATGGCAGTTAAAACTACGAATGGATATGTTACGCAAGAGGTAGGTGCTAGCAAGCCCGACATTGGATAAGTCTTGAGGTGCAAAGATTGTTGGGGACAGGGGCTATAACGTTTTTTTTTTTTGGGAGGCATCTCTCTCTCTCTCTCTCTCTCTCTCTCTCTCTCTCTCTATTTGCTTCTAGAAAACATGTGATGAGTAGGTGACGGGAAGTGTTTCCACCCAACTCTTAACAATGTGTGGCCTTACTAGAGAGGTAGGGGGAGATTGTTATTTTACGCAAGACACGGTGAGGCCTTGCTAGTTGTGGACTACTATTGGTGAAAGACACGGTGACAATCAAAATCGCTCACAATTTTTTGTTGGCAAGAGATGCAATCATTCCGTCTAGCTCTCTCTCTCTCTCTCTCTCTCTCTCTCTCTCTCTCTCTCTCTCTCTCTATATATATATATATATATATATATATATATATATATATATATATATATATATATATATATATATATATATATATATATATATATATATATATAAAAACTCCCTCAAAGGGTTGCGTCAGTTGCATCGGCAAAGACCCTTTGAAGGAGTTTTTTATAAAATACGCATTGAAGAAAAAAACCCTCGACTGCGATGGTGGTGCCTTTGATTGGTTCGTGCGTCTGCTCTGGGAGAAGGGGTAAAGGAATCACGCAACATTCCGCCTTAAAAAATCAAGATGGAGCTAGAAGGTCCTGCCACTTTTACTTTTGGGTTGAATTAGAGGGTACCTTCAAAGATACCCTCTTTGACATCAAAAGAAAATTTGATTAAGGCAAGGATCTCAGCGCGTGGAGGTGGGGGGAGAGAGAGAGAGAGAGAGAGAGAGAGAGAGAGAGAGATGACAGGTGGAAGGGTGAAGACAGAGAGAGAAAAAGAGGGAGAGATAATAGTTTTTAGGGAAAATTACAAAAATACCCCTCTAATTCGTGGAAATTCTCCTCAAATTTCTAAAATTCCCAAAATAACCTTGTGTCTATTTTGGTTGGATTGTTCAAGATTTTCTAATTTTTATTCTTTTTGACAATTCAAATGCTTACCATGTAATTTGTCGCAAATCACTTTGCGAAAAAAGGCAATTATGTCTAAAATGGCAACTCATCTCCAAAGCCTGCACAACCAACTCCAATTCTAGTTTTAGCATCTTGTATTGATAAACAATCAGTCCTCTTATGAAAAGCTACAAAAAAATTTATCTTCGGAGAAATTTGGCATTTTGGGAATTTATGACAAAATATTGGAGGTAGTTTGGGAATTTCCACTTGAGTTAGCAGATCGGCGCGTGGAGGACGGAGATACACACAAAGTTGACGTGCGTCGATGCGAGGGTGGGCCTCTCAAGATTTTTTGCTCCTTCATCGCGATGGTATCTTAGAGGCCTGTGGTGCATTGTGTCTGCTCGAGGGCGGTTACAAGGGAGCACATCAGCTTTCGTATGTGTTGGTTTGTAGGGGAGCGCATAATCTCTCTCTCTCTCTCTCTCTCTCTCTCTCTCTCTCTCTCTCTCTCTCTCTCTCTCATTTGCTGCTTCGAGAAAGTGCAGGCTGCTAGAGCTGATCGTGATAAGGAGTGCAATCGGTAACAACAATCTGTCTGCAATAAGCGGCAAATTGCTCATACAACACAAGAAGCTGTGACTTCAAGCTAGGTGAGGTGTGTGCGCCCTCAGTGCAAGAAGAAGGCGTGGATGCAAGAAGAGGCGTGAAGGGTTGTTGACAGGCCAACAGAGAGAGAAAGTAGTAGGCATAGAAAAATCCAATAATGGGTCCATAGAGGAGATGATGACAAGCCGATGAGAACATGTGCATAGCCCATGATGGCGACTCCTATTGAATCACTGTATCTTTAGAGAGAGCGTATTTTGTGAATCAAGAGAGAGCACGCATGAATGGGCTTTCTACGTCTTTTGCTCACAAATTTGGGAGATTCCAAAAATCTCGATAACAAATTAATGGGTTGAATCGATTTAGACCCATACTCTTGCATTCACATCATCTCGCTTCCTTGACACCATCCGTCCCCTCCTTCACTCTGGCTACAACGACACCAACACGACTCTGGCTGCGATGACCACCATCCTTGCCTTTCGAATTCCCCACCCCTTAAAATCAAAGGTATGAGTTGTGATTCCCCACACAAACGATTTCAAAAAATCGCAGACACTTACACTTGCATTCCCTACAAAGAGAGAGAGTTGTAAAAAATAAATAAATATAGTGACTTTAGTATTCACTAAAAAAGAGTTTCTTTTAAAAAAAGAACTCTCCTCAAAGGATGCGCAGATCCCTCAAAAGGTGCAGATCCTTTGAGGGGAGTTATTTTTTTTTAAAGAAACTCTCTCTTTATCTTTATGATTGGGAAGACCTAATCGTAAAGACTTCAAAAAAAATTCATTGCATGGAGGGGATGTGGAGCTCGTGCAATAGTATAGGCATGGGTTATGATTATTAGTCATGAGGAACACCAGCTCGAGGGCAAAACAAAGGTGAAGGGTGATGCACCACTATACATGAAGCGTAGGAAGGCAACCAGAGATGGTGGTTGTTATGTGTGCCTGGTGGTACTGTTGGGGCTTTGTTATTCTCTTCACAGTGTTCAAGGCCAGAGAGCTAATGATAATCGTGGAGCAAGTGGAGCTAAGAAGCCTAGCATTGCAATGACAATTTACAACCCTAACATGCTAGCTTCCACTATAGCAATAGCACCTCCTACATATTCTGCCGCTAGCTTGCATGGGCGAAGCGTCCATTCTTGCTGGCAAGATTGGGACCCGTGCCATGCAAATTCTGCACTCCACCGTCAAGTTGAACGCCATTAGTTGCTTGCTACTGGAAGCCTCATGGTCACCTCTTTTTTGATCTGAGTGTTGGCTCCTTCCCCATGTCCACACCTCCTCAAGTCTTTGGGCGTGTGAACATGCTCAACATCTTCAAGCTTGTCTGACCTCCGGTGGTTGGTTTGCTGGCCACCCCTGCCCTACAATCAATTACCTTATATACGCCACGTTTTGGATTTCATGGGTAATATGTACATTGAGATACTTTAGAATTTATCCTTTGGTCCTACTCTGGGCTCCCCTCTCCCTCCCCCCACACACATCTATTTATTTCTTCGAGAGAGAGTTTTCTCTCCTGTCCTTCTTCCAAGAGAAAGATTGACAACTTGTGCAGATTGGTGTATCGCATGCGTCGGACTTCATGTAAAGGGTGAGTGATAGACTCCCTTTATTTGGTGGCAACGCCCGATTCTTGTCTTTCTTTGGATGGTGTGTGGTTCACCAACAATAGCCTGCATGTGGGATAATTTGGTGGTGTGGTGGGCTTTGAAGATCGGGTGGCTCGGTTGGCTCTTCTCGTCATTCAAGGTTGGCATCCTGTGGTTTTTTATGTCGAATATCTTCTCGAGGTGATGGAGGAAGACTTCTCCTTATGCAACTTTGCTTGGTAGGCTTTCCTCTTCACAAGGCGGTTCCCTTAACAACCTATTCCGTTGTGTATACAACTACTCCGCTTGCTAGGGATTTATGGGTGGTGAGGCAAGTGTCAATAGACGTACGTATGCTATTTTTTTAATAAGCAAAGGCGTCAAACTATCGTGTATCCAAGAAGAAAAACACAAATGTGTAAGGTGCAATCAACCATCTCTATTTATATGCACACAAAAAGTCATTTGACTTTCCACCTCCATGGTCTTTTCATTTCTTAAACTCACCCTTCAATTATGCACTTGAGATGTTTTGAAAGGATTTTTAATCTTCCAAGATTGGTGAGACCTAAATGGAGTGAAGACTAAATAAATTCACTAGACTTTTTCTTTTTTTACTTTCTCTCTCTCTTTTTGTAAGGACTCGCTTCATCTTGATTTCTTAAGATGGGTGCGAATCACGTCCCTCATGTGTCAACGCCTATCCCACTACTCGCAACCCCTTGAACCCTTGGTTGCTTTGTGTAGCTCTTGGCTGGCATCGCATCTAGCACCTTTGTAAAGCTCGGGCTTGTTGCCACCATCCTTGCTCCCACAACCTGTCACTAGAGCCATGCTTTTTCTTGCTTGATTTCCAAGGGATCTTCCTAGATTCGCTTCAAAGAAGCATTCCCAAAATCGTATCTACATTATACTAAAGTCTCTAGACTTTTTGTTTACACTCTCTCTCTCTCTCTTTGTAGGGAATACAAAAGGGAATTGACTTTTATTTTTGAAGTTCTTCAACATGTTTAAGAAACAATCTCCCTCCAATGCAACACCCTCATCCCCCCTCCCCCGTGCACACCCTTTGAGGAAAAAAACATTACTAAAAAAAGAAGGAGAGAGAGTCTCACTTCTTTTTTTTCAATTTTTATACACATTGAAGAGTTTCAAGAAAAGAAAGGTCCATTCACTTTCGTATTCTAGAATGGTTTCTAAGTCCCTTGTTACACTAGGGCACCTGTCCCACCCCCCTTTTACAGATGGTCATGAATAATGTTGTCACATTGGACTTAAAAACAAAAGCTACACATTTTTCTCAACAAGTGGGAGTAGCCTATGTGGTTAAACTCTCGTGCAGATGTTGTTTGTCAGGGTTCAATGCCTTTGAAATGAATTTTTGCATGCACTTTTTACAATTGGCTACGTGTTGGACAACTTAGCTGAGGGTGTGAAGTTGTCCCTCTAACAAGGGGTAGAGACTAACTTTTTTGTTTTCATATGTGAATGATTAGCTACCACCTCCACGTGGCCCCTGCTTCCCTCCCCTAGTGTGGCATGGGACTAAGACAAATCGCTCTTCTCATTCAAGAGTACTATGAACTCTCTCTCTCTCTCTCTCTCTCTCTCTCTCTCTCTCTCTCTCACATTCATAGAGAAGATCCCTCCTCTCCGATAGAGAGGGCTCAACAAATAGGCTTTTGAAAATTTTAACAGTCTCAAAGATGAATAGATGCCATCCCAAGGAATGTTACAATTATGTGAATTATAGAATTCAATATTGCTTAACAATTAGGCTTTTAACACATGGCGCTTTATGAAGCCCTCATAAAGCGCCATTGTCCCTCTTCTCAGTGCACTCATTACCTATCTCTCTCAATTGTAAAAGTAAGATACTATACATATTATAAAGATTATATATATATATATATATATATATATATATATATATATATATATATATATATATATATATATATATATATATATAGAGAGAGAGAGAGAGAGAGAGAGAGAGAGAGAGAATATAGAAGAAAAATATAGACATGGTCTCTATGTGGCATGTCTCCTCTTTGTTGCAATATATATATATATATATATATATATATATATATATATATATATATATATATATATATATATATATATAGAGAGAGAGAGAGAGAGAGAGAGAGAGAGAGAGAATATAGAAGAAAAATATAGACATGGTCTCTACGTGGCATGTTACCTCTTTGTTGCATCCTTGACATTGAGGATGGGGCTCAAACCGCACCACACACGAAAACATGGGCCCATCTCGTATAAATATTCGCTCGGATTTTGGTTCGCTCGAAAAATGTCGCTCGGTGTATAGTAAGACTCATGTATAGTCTAGCCAATTTATTCTTACTTGTGTTTTATTTAGCGCAAACATGTATGCTAGTTAACATACATGTATTCTAATTAACATGTGCTTATATATACCCATCAAACTGTGTGCTAGTTGGCACATACTATGATGTACTTCTGCATGTTGTCTATTCTAACTAAGAAGGGGAATGAGAAAGAGAAGTCAACAGACAATCCATACATACCTTCTAACTAAGAAGGGAATGACAAAGAGAAGTCAACAGACAATCCATATATACCCCTTCTAACTAAGAAGGGGAAAGAGAAAGAGAACTCAACAGACAATCCATACATACCTTTCTAGAAATTAGTTTTACCATTTCTCAAAAATTAAGGATAATGCTAACTAGCATGGTGGCACTAATATCTAGCATAATGGTAGTGCTAACTAGCATATGACACTGCTAGTTATTATGGTGGCACCTATATGTAGCATAATCATATGGCACTGGTAACTAGCATGGTGGCATTGATATATAGCATAAGAAGGATATGACATTGATAAGTAGAATAGTGGCACTCTTATCTAGCATTGTACATATCTATGCTAGATATCATGAAAACACTGCTGACTAGCATGGTTGCACTAGTATAAGAAGGATATGACATTGCTAACTAGTGTGCTGGCACTTATATCTAGCATAAACACATGGCACTGCTAGATATCATGATGACACATTGTTTACTAGCATATTGTCATTGGTATGTAGCATAGTGGTATGGACCATATAGACAAAAAAACATATTGTCCTTGGTATTTAGCATAGTGGTATGGACTATATAGACAAAACAGATGTTGTAAGGTTCTTACCATCTCCCTATATGACACTCAACTAAGCATCTCCTAGAATTTCCCTCAAGCAATCTCAAACCACACATCAATCCCTATAGACACATGAGGTTGCAAAGCACATTGAGTGATATGTGTGCTTGCAGGGTAGCATCACTAGCATGACAACCTCATTGACATTATATTCGTGCCCACACCTAGTACACTTTGAAGATAAAGTAAGTTCATCTATGGTGGGGGCAGAACAGAAGGAAGAGATGGGAAGATGCAAACTTGGTGCCCTACTTTGACCCCACTCATCATCTCTTGAAGCAGGGCATGATGCATCTCCAACTCCTTGACAGCATCAACATAAAGATTGGTCTCATCTTGTAGTCAATCAAATACACATAAGGATTGCAGAAATACATTCATGTACATAGTCAGTGTTTAGAAATAACTTACGGCTAGTGTGGAGCTATTGTTTGGCTCGATTGTTACTCCTCGAAGAACTGCCAACATTGATTCTTGTGCTTTGAGCTGTGTAGCAAGGATGGTTATTGTGACAAAATCTTTCTCTACCAAACTTGACAACTTCAACTTCATTATAGTAATATGGTCATGCATTAGTAGAAGCACTTTAGCAAATTTCTCGTCATTCAGCTTTTATACCTTTGTAGCCTCTACTTTATTCCATCTGCTTGCAAAGTCATTTTTGGACACTCTCACTCTTAACTCTGCATATTCAAAGAGAGATTTCAACTTCCATGGTGTGGGCATGTAATCTTCACGAGGGCTTGGTAAGTCATGTCTTGTTGGGGGTGACCTTGAGATAGGTGTTGCTTCAATCTATGGTTCTCCTTTGACATTCTCCAAAGTAGCCTCACCCACGTCATTTTTAGCTTCCAATGCATGTATTGGGTATTGAAGCGGCCAGATTTACACAAATTATTGTTGTGTTCTTCACTCACAACACACCAAGCAAAGATTTTTTGCCTACCAGATTTCAAAATGCATGGACTAAATTGCATGATGTATGCTCTTGCAAATGACATGTTTACGTCCATATTCGTATGTCACTTTTGGTAGACCTTGCTGTAAAATACCAAGAGGTCCTCGAACTGCTCCATCCAAATACTATTGTATTTAATCCTGTAAGAACCTGTATCACTTGTGTGAGTGAAGGTTCACGACTAGTCTATCTCCAAGACATCAGACTCCCTCAGCATCCTGGGGTCCTAGCCTTCTATATCAAGGCCATATTGAATGTGAAAATCTTCCTTTGTATGGAAAAATATTGATGGGAGGGGGTAATGCACCTTGGGAAACCTCCATCTATCTGAAAAATATTAGAGCATAATCATTAAGGAAATGACTATAAAAGCACAGTAGGGGGCTAGAGAGAGATACATACAATCTTCTCCCTCTTCTTCATCCACTTTGAGTCTTTTTCCTTGTCAATGTTGAGTGCCACAAATGCCGGCTTGCCCACTTAGACCTGTGCTTATGGATTTGTCTCAACACAGGGCCAAGGTTAAAGGGGTTCAAAATGAGAGATGGTCTATCAAAGATCAATGCTACATAATGGAGCTTAAAGACCTTAGGGTTAGCTTCATTAAAGACCTCCAAAAGTTAGTGTTAAAAAGTCCTTTGACCTTAGGCACCTTAGGCAAACTAGGGTTAACCTTGAGGTGGTAATCCTATTCAATCATGAGGTGTTTGTCGTGCTTGTTAACTAAGGTGCTTAACGTGTTTTGTGGGAACCTTGCACAAGATTGAGGTGTTTCTCATGCTTAAATGACTAAGGTTCTTAAAGTGTTCAATTCAAACATGATCTCTCAAGAGTCATAAACTATTTTCATGCTTAAATGACTAAGGTGCTTGAAGTGTTCAATTCAAACATGATATCTTAAGAAGCATAAAAGACACATGTCAAGATCCTCCCCATTTGGTCCTCATAATGTGCTTGAATTGTATTGGACAGGCTTTAAAGGAGTCCAATGAGAATTTAGATGCATAAAAATAAATAATTCTTTCTCTCAAAAAGGAAAAAGGACACATGTCCAAATGATATAATTAAATAATACAAAAGAGAGAGATTAAAGAGAGGGGGGGGGGGACGGGGGTGGACCAAGCATGAGAGGAGATGTAATTTCCCACTCTCTCTCTCTCTCTCTCTCTCTCTCTCTCTCTCTCATATTGTGGGAAGTGCAAAGTGCAAGAGCTCTATCTCCTTCTCCAAGCTTGTTGAGAAGTTGAGAGCCTACACCAACACTCTTGGCTATGGAATGCAAATCCAACCAAGAGCCATGTTTAAATGCTTAAGCTTGCCATCTTCTTCATCTTCATTACTATGCTATTATGCTATGTTAAGCAAAAAGAGTGATAATAAGTGAGGAACTGTTTCTTTCTCCTATAAATGATTCTTCTTCCTCTTCCCTACCCTCATTCCCCGCTAGCTCTCTCCACCTTCGAAGGTGTTTGAGGTTTTGGGGCTGAGTCTTGGGATAGTTAATGCTTTTTGCAAAGTACCAAGTCTCTTTTGATTGGAGAATCTATAATACGAACGCCTTTTGGAGGGGGGACCGGCTCCAAGTAAATCCAGTCCTCAACTATTGTCATGTTCTCTAATAACCTCTATTGCAAAATTATTGTTCATGCCAAGTTAATTAAGTACTATGTTTATGTTGCTACCATCAATTAAGTTCACACCCTCTATGTTCTCAAAGTAATCTCACAAAAATTCTCACTCTAGTTCTCTTAATTCCGCTATTATCAAAGTTCATAGGCCATCTCCATTACGTTGGTATCAGAGCATTTGGTTTCTCTTTTCTTGCTTAAGAAGAAAGGTCCTTAAGTAGCCTATTAATGGTTGATTTTGTTAATTATATTATGGTAGGTGGGACTGGGATCTATTATTGGTTTTGTTGAGTCCACTATTATGTGGGATATGGTGCACACCTCGGGAGCTTTGGTCTTAATAGTGGGGTCTTTTTAGACTTGCCTACGGCTTTACCATTATTGAGCCATAAGAAGTTCAAAAGGAGCTAGCCCTCGGCATTTCTGTAATATTAGACCCACTCCACTATTTCTATAATTAACCAATTCGAGCCGTGGGTGTAGATACTTAAGTGTTTTTTTTCAAAGGCTAAGAGGAGTAGCAACTAAGGTTTTAAATTGCCAAAAAATAAACTAAGTAAACACATAAGTATAATTAGCATGGCTAACAATAACCAAGAGAGTAGAATGAACATTGATAACTTTTATTTGAGCATGAAGGTGATAATGATGATGCCCCCATGTTTGTCGATTATCTTGTTACTAGGTTGCAACAAGCTATGCGCAACCCTTCTTTGCAAGCCGAAGTTACTCAACAACTTCGTGCTTATGGTATTTCCCTTTCTGTCCAAGAGGAGAGAGAGCTTAGGAGACCTCTTGATGAGACCCCCAAAAAAAGACTCTCTCCCATACGAGAGGAGGAATCCAAAGAACAAGAAAGTAATGAATCCCTAAGTTCCTCTGAAGATGTGGCCCCACAAAGATGGCAGTTTAGGTGATCACCAACTCCTCCCAAGAGGAAACGGTCAACACACAATGCTTCTCCTTGTCACTCCAAAAGGGAAGAGAGGAAACAAAGGAAGAAAAGGTCAAGATAGAGGTCACCCTCTTCTCCTTCTTCTTCACCTTCCTCCTCTTTTGATGAAAGCTATGGCTATTCTCCTAGAGAATACAAGAGGGGAGGACATCGCAAATCATACCCTGCATGGTGAAGGTCACAAAAGCTCAAGAAGTTCAAAGAGGGAGGAAAAAGTATCTCTTTTCTCACCTATGATGGCACCGTTGCTGCCACCGACAAAGTATTGGCCTTCATCCGGCAATTTGATGAGGCCTTTGGAGACGAGGGCTTCACGGATTCCTCCAAGCTACACCATGTAGCTATGCACTTCCATAAATTGGCGTCAATGGTGGGCTAGCCTTTGGGGCAACGGTGAAGCCCCAAAGACATGGAAAACTCTACAAGTTTCCATTATCAAGCAATTCCTTGCAAGCGATGCAAAGGACAAAGTACTTACCGAATGGCGCAGTTTGAAGCTTCTATCCCATGAGTATATTCACAAAATAATTTACATCTCAAAGCTACTGTCTTCCAAAAGATAGACTTTACGAGCAAAAGCAACAATTTTGTGCAGGATTACCTGAAGAAATGGCCGAGTATGTCAACTCCCAATGGCCTGGTTCTATCACCGAAGTAATCCACCACACCATGGTTGCTTCCCGCATCAATTTCTAACAAGGGGCTAGACGGAATTTCAAGCCCATGGAAAACAAAGACAAAAGGGATGCAAAAGGGAAAATCAATGCCCAAAATTCTTCCCAAGGCAATTTCAATAACATGCCCTACACAATATTGCAAACACCCTTTGACACAAGAACATGTTGCATCATGTAAGCCCACATAGGGTAATTGTCCCCATCCAATCTGTCCTCAACAGCAAACATCTTGAACACATCTGTGTTGTTGTCAGCCACGACGAATGCTTGCACCTGATGTGAAAACTGTCCACAAAGAGGAGAAATGAAGCGGTAACAACACGTGCTATATAGCACAAACCGTAGAAGACTGTAAGTGACCTACTATGCAAAAAATGGCACTGACAAAAAATTTGCACAAAATGAAAAAATAGCTTGCATAGTACTACATGTAGTGGAAACGGAGGCCAAAATGAGCCCAAATAAAAAATTTGAGCAGACTGACCTCGTTAAGCACACCCAAAATATTTTTCGAATTGCGAACGCTCGCCAAAGCTCACTGAAATCGAAGAAAGTGAGCAAGATTGTGCTCGAGCCGCTGGGGGTGACTAAGCCCGGGAGGACACAACCTTCTCTAATACCAATTGTTGGAATTAGGGTTGCACGGAAAACACACACAGCTTGGAGAAGACGAAGGAAGCTCAAGGCACACAACAGAGACTGTATTACTTAGTGTGCAATGGAAAAATAAGTTAGCCCTAGAGTGATGGGCGTATATACAATGCACGGGGGAAAATCCTCTTGGTGAGGGAAAAAATGCCCCGGCGGTCCTAAGTGTGTTCACACACATCACTACAACATGTGTATATGGTAACAGGGAATACCATCGCATTTTCAGGAGGTACCTCAAGTTGAGTGCCTCCTGCGAAGTGGATAACAATAGAAGGAACGCCATTGCAACGTTGATCTTCAGGTACGCCTCCTTTAGGCGATAGTAGGTGAAGTCCAATTTGTTTGCCACAAAAGACATGCTAGGAATTCAATCACAGTGAACAAGAACACAAGGATCACCTTCATATTGTTTTTGAGTTTCTTCGTCAAAACCAATTGTTTACAAACCCTTAGAAAAGCACTTAAAAAAGAAATTAATTCTAGGCCACATCGTTTTTGAAATGGGTGTTTCTATTGATCCTAAAAAGATTGGAACCATTCAAACCTGGCCTACACCAAAAATAGTCCATGATATCATATCATTCATGGGCTTAACAATCAAAAACTTTCGTGCATTGCCTCGCTTATGACCACATTGCATCACCAAAAGATACCATTCAAATGGGGAACTAAACAACAAAATTCATTTGACATGCGGAAATATCTTTTGACCCATGCACCCATCCTTCAATTTCCCGACTTCTCCACAACTTCTCTTTGTAGTTGTTACCGATGCAAATGGATCAGGTATATGATCTGTCTTGATGCAAAATGATCACCTAGTCACTTTTGAAAGTAAAAAATTGAAACCATTTGAAACCAAGTACATCACATACGACAAAGAACTATTGGCAGTAGTCTATGCGATTGATGTTTGGAAATGTTACCTTATGGAATTTGAAGTCCTCATTAAAACCAATCAGCAAGTAATTAATGATTTATTGACACAATCTTTCTTACCGTCATATAAAATGGGCTGGCTTTATTCATAGTTTTCACCCAATGATTCGATACCAATCGAGCAAAGCAAATGTAGTAGTAGACGTGTTAATTAAGAAACTTGATGTGAATGCACTATATGTTACTCATTCTTGTGTTTTTTATAAAATCAAAAACACTATATGTTATTGTCCTTGTGTTTTTTATAAAATCAAGCATATACATCTCAATCATATTTTAGTAAGTGAAGTGCAATCCTTCAATTCTATGCCTGACACATATGCTATGGATTCACATTTCCCACGTGCATGGTCTCATATACATCAAAACAATGGTCTTCCTTTTGAGCATTACACTTTGGCAAATAGCTTTCTTTATTTTCAACAGAAACACCACCATTTAGAGGATTGACAATAAATAAAATGCATGCACCACCCTATATGGGCCATCGATGTTATGGGCTCACAACCCTAACATATATTCAGTACACGAAACATGCAGTATAAAGAAAACGACCACAAGAGACTACACATCAAGTCATAGAATAACAATGAGTATGAATAATATACACCATGATTCAAAGAAAGAAGTAATTGCTTCACTCTAAATCCATCATCATCATTAGAGTACGGACCCAAAACAGCAGCAGGATTGCAAGAAACCCAACTACAAACTGCCCGTTGGTTACACCAAACACTGCTACACGCCATGAGACAACTCGAGTATCTAAAACTACCTAGGCATTAGGCACTTGTTTAAACATGCCGCTAAGGTTTAAAACTAAGACCTTATTTACAAAAAAAAAGGTAAGTATCCCTGACACATCAGGCACTAACACTTGGCACACCCGGTGGGCAATGTTTAATGAACATTGTGAGGACCCACAATCCCTTGATTAGAAACATTAAAATCAAACTGATCTTCTGCTTCAATCTCCTGCTCCTTTGCATCTTCTCCTTCAATTATAGTTGTCTTGCCATCTCCACCAATTCCTGCATCCACTTCAGCTTCAGTTCCTTCCTTTGTAACCTCGGTATTCTCCTTACTGAGTATATCCTCAACAATAGCCAGTACTGGATCTTGAAGTTGATGTTGTCCACCTACATCGTCTGTCTCTTCATCTACAACTCTAACTATAATTGTATCTACAGTTGTCTGTATTTAAACTTCAGTTTTAATTTTATTCAACATTGCAGTATCACACTGAACATGCAGTTGTTCAGATTGATTATGTTTTTGCTAGTGCAATTGCTCATACTGCTGCTTCAGTTCATCATATTGCCCTTGCACTAACAAGTTCTCCTCCTTTGCTTCTTCCTCTGCAAAAGCTTGATAGGGCTTATTGAACACATCATACATCCTGACTTTAATCTGCTCCCACATTCTCTTCATGTAATCCATCATTTTTTATTTCATTTTTTCCCCATTCTCTGAATTAAGATACTTTCTACAAAGTAGAAAACTATCCTCTTCTTCAAGTGATTTCACGTCTTTAGGCCCATTTTCATATTCAAGTACACATTCAAATTTAGTAATAGGTTCAGGTTCAGGTTAAGGTTCAAGTTCAGGTTCAAGTTCAGGTTTCTCTTCAAAAAGATTGAAGAAGATTCAAGGTAGGATGCAAAATTTGCAACCATTATACATTGCCTCTTGAACATATCCAATATCTATTTATGTAGATGAAACACTGAGATACACAAATTAGACTCCGTATGCCAAAGCAATTTATTTTCCTGAAAATTTTGATTCAAGAAACCAAAACTGATATGTTTCTTCATCAAATTGATCTAATTCAAGTCTTGAAAATGACAAGTTGAAATCTGTTTCACACATAAAAAACACCACCAAGATAACTTGCTCACATTTCTCCTCAAAAATAGAAGGAAATCCACTTTCTAGCCGCAAAACAATCCAATCACTGATATCTTCTTGAAACTGAAAACTTTTCACTTGTGCTCCATGAAAAACTTCCCTTATGTCATCAAGCATGAAGACATAAAACCAATGAGATATAAGAATATCAACATCATCTCCTCCATCAACAAAACCATTGACATCAGGAACATGACCATATAAGGAATACAAATCTTCAAGAATACCATCAGAAGACTGAACTTCTTTGAAAAAAGATGGACTTCCAATCTCCTTGACTAAATTTGTAAAAGCACCAACATCATAAAGGTCATTCAAGACAACATCATCATTCAAGACACCTTTTGTAACATCAAGGTTTGAAGAAGACTCCATATTGTTGATTTGAGTAAGTTGAAGATTCAAATCCTCAATTTGATTATCCTTATCCAAAACAACTTGCTTAAGAGCATCATGAACTTCACAACAATAAGAAAAATACAAAACTTGAGAACACTCCATCCTCAATAATGCCTTCTCTTCTTGAAGTTGATTGATCTTTGAGACAACTTCATTTGCTGCAACCATATTTGAATACTTCTCATTCTTCAACTCTAATGAGAGATTGTTGATCATCTTTGCTTGAGAAACAACAAGAACTTGAAATTCAAAAAATTGAGGTACTGAACTCCTTTGCAAATCAGTAATCTATGGATCAGGGATCTGCATTCTAGAACTCTGCAAATCGGGAACCTTCGATATCAAAACTTGTAATTTAGGGACCTGAAATTCAAGATCCTTGGCTTCATAGCTTGAATAACTAATATTCACTTTTGGAAATTGACTTTCAGTCTTCAAGGCTCCAAAAAACATCTCTCCATCAACACAAACACCCTCCTGACTGTCACTTGCGGGATACTCCTCATCAAGATACATCAAAATCTGATTCATCACATCATCCTCATCATCAACACACATTATGTCTTTATCTATCTTCATCTCTTCCACTTCGTTACACTGAAATTTGATGTCTCCCTGAATTTCATCCTATTCAAGATTGATGTCCGATGTTGGTATATGGGTTTGTATAAGATATTGGTGGCTTCTCTTGCGCTCCTCCACTTGTATTCCCTTCTTCTCAATCACCATTTATTCTTTTGGGTAACTCGCCTTCTCTTCCTGCAAAGAGGCTAGTGTCTTTGATGTGAGGTTTGGGGATAGCTGGCAGTCTTCTTGGCTCCTTTGGCTCATGAGCTGCTCCTGGCTTCCTCCTTCTTCCTTCATCATCTTTTGGACTTCATCTCCCTTGCATTGAGCAACATCTCCTTCTTGAATCAACTTCTTCTCTTCAATAATCTAAGTGTCTACAACTTTGTTTTATATTCAAGAACATCAAAATTAGGTTGAAAAACTTCAGGTGTTGAAAAATCAGATTCAGGTTTTGAAATTGCAGATGCCTGAAAAACTATTGGTTATTGAAAACTGACAACTTGAAGTTGTTTGATGTTAGAACCACTAATAGGTTGATAAAAAGACAATTCGACATCATCATCACTAAGGTAATCATCAAACACATCTTCATACTTCTTTGAAAGACCTTCAACCGCTTCTTGCAACCTTGATATGCGCCTTACGGCTGAGCATGACTTCCTTTTCTTACCAACTTGACTATTATGCCACTTGTGTGCATCATCGAGAAAATAAAAAAACCAATCTAAATCCTCTTGAGCATCACACATGTCCTGATGACATGATGCATCCTGAAAACTTTGCATAATTTGATAGAACTACGTGCACAACTTTGGCATGCAATACTTGACACAAACATCCTCTTTCTGACAAGGCTTACGCATGTAAGGACATTTCTTTGCACAGTGCCTGTGTTTTGACAAATAGCGCACTTTTTCTTCTTCTTAGTTGTCGCCATAAAGCAAAGATCAAAGAAATAGAGAACAATAATAACTACATACTAAAATAACCTTCAAAAGGCTGCATAAAACTGTGCACTACATAAAATACATACTTTTAAAAATTGAAAGCTACCTGCAATAGCAAACTGTAATTGCCTAAATTGAACTATAATTGATTTCGCAAAAGCATACACAGAAGCTACAAGGAATTGCATAGGAAAGATATGTGGATTGAACTGCCATATGGTTCAGGCTGAATTTGAAACAACTGCAGAATCGCCAAAGTGTTAGGGGCTCACAACCCTAACAGATATTCAATACAAGAAACATGCAATATAAAGGAAAATGACTAGACTGCACATCAAGTCATAAAACTGCAAAGCATATGAATAATAGATACCATGATTGAGAGAAAGAAGGTACTGCTTCATTGTATATCCATCATCATCATCAAATTACGGACCCAAAATAGCAGTACGACTACAAGAAACCCAACTGCAAACTGCCCGTTGGTTACACCAAAAACTGCTACACACCATGAGACAACTTGAGTATCTAAAACTACCTAGGCATTAGTCACTTGTGTAAACATGCCCCTAAGGTTTAAAGTTAAGACCTTAGTTACAATAAAAAAGGTATGTACCCCTGACACATCAGGCACTAACAATCGAGGAATACAATCTACACTTGCTGCATGTAAAGATCATTTCTTTTAGCTTGACATGAAGCATGATGCAACTAAAATTATTTTGTAATGGTTAATATGTCAAAGAGTTAAGCATCAACATGATAAGTCTTATGGTATTTTAATGTCTCTCCCTATCCCTAGCGGTCCTTGGGAGCAAATTTCAATGGACTTCATCAGAGGACTATCCATCCACTAACTCCTCTCAAAATGATATGATTTGGACTATAGTTGACCGGTTTAGCAAGTAAGTGTATTTTGTACCTTGCAAAAAGATCCTATCCGCACCACATGCTGCAGAACTCTTTCTCAAACACATCTTCCCTTATCATGGCTTTCATAAAGTCATCCTTTTTTACCAAGATGGCCACTTTTGCGATCACTTCTAGGTTGCACTGGCCAAAAATCTAGGATCTACAATAGACTTCACGTATGCCTTTCACCCTGAAAGTAATGGCCAAATAGAAGCAACAAACAACACCGTCATGGACCTTCTTAGATCATACACGACTGAAAATACCACAAATGGGACCAAAATCTCTTGATGCTTCAATATGCCTATAGTAGCCAAGCACCCTTTGAAATTGTCTTTGGTAAGAAACTACATGTCCCTATATCTACTATCAGCACTGACATCCCAGTAGGTGACATTTTAGCAAGAGACTAGACAAACATTACAAGAAGGCACCGACTGCATTAAAAGAGCACAACAAAGATACACATCACAAGTTAACAAGAAAATAAGACCTACACCTTCTAAAGAAAATGACCTTGTCTGACTTAAACGAAAAAAAATAATGATTGAAAAATGTAGAAAAATATCCCAAAGTAAATTGGCCGCCCTAGATTCTATGGCCCATTCAAAATCCTTGAAAAGATCAATGACAACGCGTTCTACTTGGGCATTCCCTGATGTTGGAAAATACAAAACTCCTTTCATGCCAATTTACTAAGACCACATAAGGGACCTATTTTTGATACCCCTTCCACAGTCACCCCCCTTGATCGAGGATGACGAAGAAATTCTGACTCTTGAAATAATTCTAGATCATGACCTCACCACTACCCACACAAGAAATTAGTATAGAAGATATAAATGGTAAAATATAAAAATCATTCCCTAGAAGAGTATCAATAGATCTCTAAAGCATCACTACGTCCACACTACCATCACTTGATACTTTGCATACCACACACCTAGAGACATAGATCGGCCGATTTAGGGAGTGCATCTCCTTTAAGTGCAGATCCATTGATTTAAGCAGCAGTAGTGTAGTCTCACCGATTTAAGCAACATAAAATTAAATGCAGATTCGCTAATCTAGGCAGCATTAATGCATTTTCTCTGATTTAGGTAGCACACAACTAAATGCAAATTCCTTGATTTAGGCAATATTAGTTCATATTTCCAATTTAGGCAGCACTTCCATTGGTGTAGCTCTACTGGTTTAGGCAACATCAATTACCATACCATCCTAATAGTGGCTTGCCACCAGTGTTTCTAGTTTGGTTTTGGTATGGCACCCACTATCTCTGTCGTCCCCCCCCCCCCCCCCCTGTGTGTGTGTGTGTGTGTGTGTGTGTGTGTGTGTGTGTGTGTGTGTGTGTGTGTGTGTGTGTGTGTCATCGCTCTCTCATCGCATCATATCTAGATTTTACCTTGTCATCTGTTGCTATTATCACACTAAGTATATATTTTTAAAATTATGAATGCTACCATAGCATCCGTGTGTAGTAGTTTGAGAATTGGCCTAAGAAATAAAGAGCTTCTTGAGGCTTAGAGTGCCCTGAATTGTGGGGTGGAATAATTTATCAACCCAATAAACAAATGTTTGATCTAATAAAAAGGAAAAACCAAAGGACTTTACTCCTTTTCTAAAGGTCAATGATGGCTCTATGTGCATTGACCATGATCTAAACATCAAATGTCTGATCAAGTACTTTACTAATATTCTCTATGTCCTCCCCCCCCCCCCTCCCCAAAAAAAAAAAAAAAAGGGGGGGGGGGGGGATGAGGACACCAATGCTATGAGAGCTAAAATTTCTCTAATAAGGGAGGCCTTGATTGCCTTGCTTTTAGATCAATCCATCTCTATAGAGGAGGTCGGGGAGACTATTAGTAATCTCAAGAAAGGCAAACGACCTAGTGAGGATGGCATGATCCCCAATGAGTTTTTTACTACCTTGGGAGATTTTCTCACCCCTTACGTTCTTAGGGTTCATAAAGATGTTGTGAGCACAAGAACCTAATCCATCGAGTATCCACCAATGTAAACCTTATGGCCATCAAATTGATACACAAAAAGGGGAGTATGGAGGACCTAGGCAGTTGGAGACCAATCTCTTGTTTGACATCTACAGATAAAATATTTCCCCATGTTTTGGTTAGGCGATTAAGTCCTTTTATGGATAGGTTTCTCCTTAAGGAACATATAGGGGAGATACAACTTGGATGCTATAATAACCCTTTGGTAAGGGATGGACCATGTAAAGAACACCCACCATGACTTTCTCTTTTTCAAGATTGACTTTGACAAATCATATCATAAATTTGAGTGGGATTTTATTTTTTAGTCACTTCATGATACAGGTTTTGGCAATAACTTTATCAGATATGTTTCATGTATTGTTTGACAATGCTACAACAAGGGTTTCACTCACGATGAGCTCGCCAACAATTGATTTCATTTGAGAACATCTGTAAAGCAAGGATGCCCTTATTATTTGCAAACAGATCAAATTCCCTTGGCTAGCTAGTAAGAGAGACTCCATGCAAACATGAAATCAAAGAAATACCCATCCCTGAATTATATCTTGATTTATGTCTCCAACAATTTGGTGATGATACAAATGCTCTACTAGCCAATGACTCTGATAATGTTGATTTTCTTTTTCTTGGCTAGGGGCTCACAAAGAAATTGTACTAAAACAGACATCATGTCAAGCACTTAGAGAGTTTCTATTATGGTATATGATGCTAACTATCAGATAATCAATGAAAAAGAAATATTCAAGTTGTTGGAAACCTAAATGGGGTTCAACAATGTGTCTTTGTCTCACAGATGGAGTTGGATTTTGGACAGATTTAGGAAAAACATATTCTATTGGCAAGCCTAACCACCCTCACTAACTTTCGAGATCTTTTTTCTTAGCCATTACATCGTGCCTTCAATTGTCTCCTCGCTTGCTTATTGGAAGCCCTTAACGCATCAACTGCAGTAGCTACACTTTCTTACTATGAGATTTTTTTAGGAAAGTGGAGAAGATGGCAACAAGATCCCTAAAGTGGCTTCCAATTTTGTACTCTTCCTAAATGCAATGGTGGATTGGGTTTATTGGAAATAGAGATGCTTGCTAAAAAGATGGCACCCAAATGGATCTTTAGATCCATAACTTTTGATGGCTTTTGGTCTCTTCTTGTAAAGATGAACATTACCTCTTTTTCACTAAGCAATTGCGCATGGAAAGAATTGACTTGAGAGATAATGGCTCAAACCAAGTGAATCCACTTTGAGGTGCAGATTTGGAACTCTTGGATGGAGATAAAAAAGAAATCCCAATTCAATGGAGAACACCTAACTAACCTGCATTTTCTCATGACTGACTCTATCTGGTTTGGTAGCTTTTTCCCTCTAATAGAACCACACGTATTCATTGACACAAACGTCACAAAGCTGAAATCAGAAAGTGGTTAGATGTTTTCATTGATGAAGCCTTTTTGTCTACTTTGGAGATATCCAACCTTGTCTACTCCCTCTTGCATGGGATGATTGACACATGCTCACTAGTTCCACTTGCCTATGATAAGCTTGAGTGCCTTGCAAAAGAATTGTATGTAAAACTAAAGAAAAGGTGGAAGTTGAATTGGAATACATCGCATGGGCATTAAGGGTTTAAGACTATGTGGGTTTCTCTCGCCCCCATCAAGCATTATAGTCTAATGTGGCTAATCCTTCATCAAGCAATGTGGACTTGCTTCAAAACCATGATATTTGGGAAAGGAAATTGGCGGTGCTCTAGATGTTATAACATTGTAGGGACAACACCTCACATTTTCTTTTCTTTCTAGGAGAATGCAAAGGGTTAGAATTACCTTTATGGAATTGTGCCAAAGCATCTCTATTATGTCAAGTATTTTTGCAAAGGAACATAGCCCGTTTGGGAAACAAATATACAATGTTCATGAAGTTTTTGAGGCCAAACTAGCAAGGACGACTGCTACTATGTCTTCTCAAAGGAAGAAAGCTTCAACAAACCCACATGCCACAATCACTATTTTCATATTATGCACAACCACAAATGGTAGAGCTAGAAAATAATTAGGGTGGTTGAATAATCAACTAAAAGATTCCCTATGAAGGAAGGATCAGGCAAGCATGGATTGAATATACTATTATGAGATTCATTTTAAGCTTATAGAAGGGCATTAAAACTCTCCAGCATAGTCCCCAAGAGGAATATGTAAGATTGTTTCTCAGAGGATTTTACTAAAGAAGGCTTAATGGATGATGTAGGAGGAAGAGATAGAAAGGAACCATGCATCAATGGCTTCAAACCTGAAGGGTATTTAGTATCAAGGCACTACTAGAGAAGGTCTATAGTGGAGGATCTCATTTGTACAATCCAACCCTATCCCTTAAGTTCTTAGGACCTCTATGTGAATTTAACAACCTAATTCTAGAGCCCTCTGTCTATAACCTGGAAACTTGAGACCCTATAATCCACTCTTTATTGGCCTCTGTCTACTCTCTCTTGCAAACTATCAAGTTGGTTAGTGGAATTTCTTTAAAAACTAGCATTTTGGAAGTACATGAAGTACTATAAGAGACTCTTATTTAACAATATACTACTTTCATGTTTTCAATGCTATAGCATGTCTATGGAATCTTAATCCCCTCCCACTAGAAAATATCCTATAATTTCCCCCTTTCCTATAGAAGGGTGCTTTTGAACAAGGCCTTCTAATGACAAACTCTTGATAAGTTTGACCTTCATACGATGGAAAATGCCTTATAGGCATCAAATCCTATTGCTATTGATACTCCTTGTAGGCGTCAAATCCTATTGCTACTAGCAGTCCTTATATTTCCACTCAAGAGGGTCTACTAATGAATTTTCAAGCGGTTCTTTCATTTTGTGTGCAGGAGGCTACTCAATGCAAGGTTGCGGGTAAAGCCCACTTCCCCAATATGGCCTACCCCAACCATGGATAGCGTCGCTTTCATATAGAGCAAAAATTTGGGTCTTGGGACTTGTTTGTTCGACTTTGGAATTACCCACCAAATTATTCCGGGTTTCTTATATAATTTCCCACATCATAATTGATATTTCCTAAGCTTTTGACACCTTTATGCCCATTCCCCCATTCATAAGAGGCTTCTGATTGGAGATTAAAAATGCCACCTTAGGCTCATTTTTAAGTCATTTTGTTCACAACAAACTCCATGAGAACCCTTAAACCAAACCTTGGCCGCTTGTGAATGTTGTAGGGCTCTAGTGTTGCCATTCTTGCTTATTGTGTAGCCCATTTTATGTTAACATACGAACTTTTCTCTATTTAGACTAGAGAGAGAAAGTTACTTGTCTAGCCTCTTTTCATTTGATCACTATTAGTTAGCTTCAAGTGATAAAAATGACTTTTTATTATTTTAGAGTAACTTAGACTTGCAAGAAGTTAAATTTGGTGACAGTTTGTGTGAGTGGGAGGTCAAAGAGTAGGCTTTCATGCTCTGTGAAATCAAATGTTGGTTAAATGCAATGATTAGAGGCTCACTATTCTACAAAGTAGTAACGTCTTTGCTTCTAGTCAATTTGAATGCTAGCCTTTACTTTGAGGGGAGGCCTCTTGTAGCATCTATGGAAGACATGTTGTTGTTGCAAGGTCCATTGTCATGATTTCATCTTGATTATCCTTTATCAATCACAAAGAGTTAGAAGGGAGTTTTTTTTGGAGTGAGAACTCTTTGTTCCTTCCCATTTATATTCTCTAGATTGTCCATGTATACGAGTCATGTGTAACCACCCCATAACTGTATACCCTTTGCCACTTGGAGTTGTACCTCTTGTACCTACCAATAGTCAGTTGTATAAGTCGTCGATTCCATTGTCATTTCAACATGTTGATTCCCTGATTCTATGGACAACATCCCCCAATTAGTGGAAACCCTAGCTACCTCAATTTCCCAATAAAAGACTCCTATCTTTATAGACTTTATAAGTGAGCATTGCATTCGATTGTGAGTTAATGAAATCACATTTGTTGTCATTATTTTGGTGAACTTTCATCAGTGTCTTGAGTACTTAATGAAGTGCAATTGAGTTATAGTATAGTCCACCCAGATGATGAGAATTATTTATTTTGTGCTTAGCTTCAACTGAGATGATGAGAAATTTAGATGGATTGGGGTACCCACTAACATGATTTTAAAAAAGTCAGTAACTCAAAGATTCTTGCTATATGGCATGTGCTTGCTTCCATGCTGCCCCCACCCCCTTCCTCCTCGCATATGCTTGCCTTCTCCTCACCTTCCTCATTGCTTGTGCTTGCCTTCCTTCCGGCCTTCCTCCTTTGAGGAGATGATGAGAGAAGGAGAGGAGTAAGAAGGTAGGGCGCTTTTGATCCTGAGAGAGAGAGAGAGAGAGAGAGAGAGAGAGAGAGAGAGAGAGAGAGAGAGAGAGAGAGAGAGCAATTGTAACTCTGTAAAAAATGGCCGAGTACCACTTAGGTCAGCAACATTTGCTTAGGCTAGGTTCATATGAACTCAACGGTAGCAATCCCATATGTCATCTACCTTTGTGCCTCTTGTTCACAAGAGGCGAAGTAGGAATCTCTCAAAAATTGTGTGGGCCAATGTCATCCAATGAGAGATAGCGCATCAGCTAGCCATATGATAAGAGGTCAACCACATTGCCACTGTTTCATGCTAGCAAGTGCCTGATAGTTACTGATTACCAAGGGGGGGAGGGGGGGGGAAGTGGTATATCGACCAAGTTTTTGTTTGTAGGTCCCAAGTGTGGCTTCTCTTTTTGGCTGAATGGAGTAGTGTCACTGTGGATAGGAGTCTCTTCTGCCACCTCATATGAATATGGTCTTAGGTTATGAGGCAACGTCCATGGGTTAAGAGGGCATCCGCATGCGGCATTGCTACCCCGATCCTCAATACCCTAGCCCAACTCTACTGCGAACACTGCCAGTGAGAGTGTGAGCGATTGCACAGAGAGAGACTCACCACGTGGACTCAACATCTACCGCTTGAGAGAGAGAGAGAGAGAGAGAGAGAGAGAGAGAGAGAGATTTGGCAGAGTGGGAAATCCTTGGTCTTTGTTGAATTCTTCGTATCAACCATGGCCCATGCGAATGCACTCGTAGTTGGTGTTTGTGTCCTGCAGTTTGTGGACACCATTCTCCCCCCTTGGATCCTCGTGACAAGAGTCTTAAACACCCAACAAATTTGATGGTAAACAGAGAATAATAAAAGAGTGAAAATGAAATGGACAAACAGCCGTCTTCTTCTTCCTTCTCTACGAAAGATAACCATCCAGACACACAGCTTTTTACCCGTTTCACCATCGCCATTGCTCTAATCTTGCATCATCCGCGGCTGTGTATCTCTCGTCACCTCGCATTACACATTACAGGTGCTCGCTCTCCCTCCCACAATCACCTTCGCCCACCATACCGGCCCCAGACGTTGCTGTCGTTCTCCCTTCTCTTTACGCTCTTCTCAACACGCCTGCGTCCTATGAGCTGAATGGTTTCCTTCGCTCCTGCATGCATTTTAGTGTGAGCTCAAAACCAACGAGCTTGTGAAGAGAATTTGCAGGCTTTCAGTAGCTTACGAGGCGAGCAGCTGAAGCTGCGGGATCTACGCCAACATGAATTATGTGGGCCCTAGCTTCGAACTTGAATGCAAGTTTGCAAAAGCCTATGATTTGTATTTAGAACAGAAGAATCGAAATCCGAAAACTCCCAATTTTCCTGGCGCGTGGAAAGAGGGCAGTAAACGAATCAGCTCCCAAGCTGCCTGCGAAAACGGGATATCGCAATAGAACTATATTTTCCGTCGTGAGCTCGAAGCAGCGGGCTATAAGCATCGCACAATGGGGACGAAGCAGTCCGCAATTGGTGAGGTTTGCCCATCATAAGCTGAGGGTATCAGCCTTTTCCTTATGGTCTTGACACTCAAAGTGAGTGCATTGCCTTCAACTTGAGCGCATTTAGTCCTTGGCTTTGTGTATCCATCAATTGGAAGCCTACACTTGCAGTTCCTATCAGCTTGTTCGGCACCCAATCCGTGTACAAAATTCTCTTATTACCTTCTGAAGCTAAAGCATCTGACATCAATTCTTACAGTCTCTGCTACATTCCGAAGCTTGTTGGCTCGCAAGACCATCCAGGGTACAATGAGGCGTCATGGATGGCAGCTACCTTACCATCCTCTTCAGGTACACCTAGCACTGCTCTACAATCTTTGTAAACTTTCCCTTAGCTTCTAGTGGTGAAAGAGGTGACCACATAATATGCACGCATGTGATGCGTGTAGACGTGCAGGCATGCACATTGCCTGCCTGCACGCGCACGCGCGCACACACACACACACACACACACACACACACTTTTTTGTAGATCTGATTTGATTTATTTACTAATGGGAAACCTCAGAGGGAGGAAAACCCATCAGAAAGAAAGATACAAAAGGAAAGAACACAGAAGTGTTCCGGCGGCTAGAAGCAAACATAGGATAGCTGAAGGATATCAGGGGATATATCCCCAACATCAAGTGCGCGCACACACACACACACACACACACACACACACACACACACACACACACACACACACACACACAACACAAACACACACAACACAACACAACACAAACACACGCGCAAAATCAGGATGTGAATATGCGGGTCTATGTTAGGTTGAGCATGCTGTAACAGAATTTTCTTGTGCTATCACAGTGGCCTAACAATTCTCAGTTCATTGCCCTGCAGATTGTTGCCATTGCCATTTTCTTTGCTCTGGTATTCTCCTTCTACGTATTCTTTGCGCCATTTGTTGGATCCAAGTTACTGGAAGTTGCGGTTATTGTATTGTACTCTCCCACGGTATTTGTGCATCTCTTCTACCTAGTGATTTTGAAAGAGTGACTTTATATCTGACAATATCTCTGCTTTGAAGCACCCTTTATATGCAGCCTTATCCATGAGTAAATACTAGAATCTGATTATTTCCGTTTGCCTACAGCACAGAGTAGGCATGCTTCATGATGTTTTGTAATGATTTGTCTTTTCGAGCTAACACAAGCCATGTATGCGGCATTAATTAACTAACAATTACCAGCAGTAAGGTACTGAAGAGCTAACAGTGTAGAAACATGAACACTTACCTTAATTGAAGTTCAGAAAAAGCTGCATTTAGCGGAACATTAATTGCTTCTGTACAAATGGATACAGGTACTGGTTGTCTTTGCCTTGTATGTATGGTGCGTAGCAGTTGATCCAGCAGATGAAGGTTTGCGACATTTTAAAACGTGCAACTCCCCAACATGCTCAAGAAGTAAAGCTGCCTCCTCAAGGGTGTCATCCAGGGCAGAGGGAAAGGATCTTGAAACGTGTACAGGACCTAGAGTCGATAGGACATCAGATTTTCAGGGAGCCCCAACTGAACAATCCAGTCCTTGTTGGTCAAGAATGTTGTTTGCCTCGATTGGCAATTTATGTTGCAAATCCAACGTAAAAGTGCCTTCAAATGAAGCTGAGATGCTCTACTGCAGCTTGTGTAAAGTTGAGGTAAGAAATCAGTTCCTGCCATAAGAAGCAAGGGTCCTTGCACATAGTTTTATAGTGCATATTAATGTGTGGCAGATCTCCATGAACAGTAAGCATTGCCGAGTCTGTGACAAATGTGTAGATGGCTTTGATCATCATTGCCGAGTAAGTTTCTTCTCCCTTAGCTTTCTATCATTGTTTGTGCTGTGTTGAAGATGTTGAAACCTAAGTTGGAAATTTTACTTGCATGAGTTCCAAAGATGTGCCTGGCTAGATTTAAGTGAGTTTTTTTTGGTGAACATACATATTTACAGTGGCTGAACAACTGCGTGGGTCGAAAAAATTATAAGGATTTTGTAGCACTGATGGTCTCTGGAATAGCCATGGTATTCAATTTTTACCTTACCCTATTTTTTTCAATGTTTTACCTTTATCCCCTTTTTATGCAAATATATATACAGGGTTTTTCAATTGCTTGAAGTAAGCATTTTAGATTTCTCTTCTGGCTGGTGGATTGGGAGCATTTACTTTATACTGTGTCATGTTTAGGTTAAGATGAACATACTGACATTTTCTCTCCCTTCTGAAGGTGAGGTTCAAACACCTAATTTTCACATGTGTCATGTTTAGGTTGAGATGGGACTGTTCACAATGTCTTTCCCTCTGAAGTTGAATGGAATCTACTAGTGGTTTGTAAAGAGGAGGCTTACAAAGATGATTCAGGCTAAAGTATTCAGCTGGCAGCCTTAAGTATATTGACTGCAGTGTTTGTAGCGAATTTAAATGAGAAAATGGAACTCATTAATATTTTAAAGGGACGAAGTTAACTAGAGTTGACCACGGTCAATATCAGATGGAACTGGGTTGCCAAAAGGATATTGGGAAGAATATTTATAGCAAGCTTTCTGGTATGATTATTGAAGGCAAGAAAGTGAAGTTGATTTAACTTTACGGTGTTGGACACATTTTCGACACCCCGTTTTTTGTAAATTTGTACATATGGACATGACGTCCAATGTCAAAAGGGTGTGTGGGTTTTCTTTCTATGGGCTTTTTAGCTTGCTTTAGTAAGCACATGTACATGCAGGGCAAGTTGCTAGGGTAGCGCTAACTCTCGGGTTACTGCATGTGCTCGTTAGTGAGTTTTTTGAAGTGAGGCTCGTATATAACTAACACTCATGTAAAAACTTAAAAATGTTCAACCAAAGTTCAGAAATTTGCAAGTTTTAGCTCCTTGTGCTTCCTTGATGCTTTTGGATATAGTATTTTGCCCTCGCCTTGCCTTCTCTACGTGTAATCGTATCGGCACAGCTCTCTGTTCGCGTCAATTTTACACATAGCGGCGTGTGGAATCAATATGATAATCTTCAACTTTCTCTCCAATTATCTTTCAAGCTTTAAAGTGCTCCAATTGGAGTTATGCTTTTCAAGTTACGACTAGTTCTCTGCAGGGTTATGGTATGGCAGTCTAGTGGCAAATTGTATTGTTGACCGCTGGGTCAACAACACAACATAACTCAAGTTTCGTACCAAAATCTTATCTTTTGCGAGTTATGAAATGCTACGGATTATGGCTATAAACGTCATTTGTAATGAGTAGTTATTCTAGTTTCAGAAGCTGGGGTGCAATGGCACTTCCAGATTGTAAATACAAAGCCATTTGACCCTTTCAATCCCATTTTTGGTTAAACCTAAGGTAGCCTTAGTATATAAGGTACCTAGGTCATTTTGTAAAAGGGAGACTTTAATCATAATCAAAACTTTAGCGTTGCTGTCTACTGTGTGTGGGAGAGAAAGAGAGTGAGCGTGAGCTTTATCCTCTAGCTACGCCCGGCTCGCTCAACACATTGGAGATCCGATTGTACCATTGTTGTAGGCTTGAGGAGAGCTACGCGACAACGCCAAGCATTCCACGCGAGACGAAGCGCACACGCCGACGCATCTACGAGCTATTTGTGGCCGTAAGTGTATCAAACGATGTCTGTTTTCTGTGTGCTAGTAGTCTATAGAATTGTGGCGACATAAGCTACGCATAGGTACTCATAAATTTCAGTTTCGGGCACTTTCAAAATTCTGCTCTGTCATCCTACGCGTTTTCCGCAGACGGGTTTAGAGTGAGGGTTTTGAGTGTAGAAGCGTAGGGAGAGGTGTATCCTAGTGAGGGGATGGTGTTCCTTAAGTTTCGTACGAATCTGACATGATTAGGTGAGTTACCTTCCATATGTGTGTATGTGGCTAGGTGGTGTAGTTGAGAGCAGTGAGGTTCTTGATTGTGGTTTAGTTGGCCTTCCAGAGTGTTATATGTGTAGGATGGTCTCAGCCTAACAAGCTAAAGAGATTTCCTCCGTGTGCCTATCGTGTCATCTGTGTCCTCGATTGACATTATGTTAATCTAGGTAGTGTTTGCATGCACTTCATGGGTGCGTGAGTCGTTCCCGCAACATTGGCGCCACTGCCGGGGACACAAAGACCTAAGTAGGTTTCCTACTAACACTCGTGTGATGGTTGCTTGATTTAGTTTCGGCTAAAGAAAGCGTTTTTCTTAAGTGGATCCGGAAGAGGATATTTTGTGATCAAGTGGATAGCCAGGAAGCGTGTGTCTTGCCGAGGGTCTGCGACTAGATAGGTTTAGTTAGGATTTATGGATTAGAATAGTTGTTGGTGGTCGAGTGATTTGTAGGTGATAAAAGCGTTTACTAGTTCGTGTGTGGCAGTGAAGCGTTTTTCTACTCATAGATGCAAAACCCCATATGATTTGTAGGAGTAGCTTTAGGTAAGTGATCCGATTCTGATCTAGAGCTATTCATCACTGAATTATTTGCTTAAGTGCTTGATTGCATTGGAAATCTCGGAAAAGTGTGCTTTTGAGGGTAAAAATGCATTAAACAAGCTTTTGTGGATATTTTTGTATGACTGACTGATGGTGTGCATATAAAAGAGCATTTGCAAGGGTTCTATGAAGAAAACCTGCAATTCTGTAAACATAGACATCCTACGCGGAGGATGTCTCAAGGGGGTTCTGGAGACCAAATTTGAAAATTCTGACTGCACCAGTGTGTTCAGAAGGGGGGGTTTACCCTAAGTATACATTGAAACTAGAGTTTTGACCAACTCTTAACACCCAAAAGACCAAAGACGGCGTGTCAAAAACGCGAAAACAAGAAACTTAAGATTCTTAGCACAATTTTGCATAAAACTGGTAGGAATGCTTGAAAAGTAGTGTTTAAGACTTGGGGATGCCTGTGGATGAATTCTGCCAAAAATTTCATCAGTAGACATCCTACGCGTAGGATGTCTAGAGAGTAATTCTAGAAGCAAAAATCAAGTTTTGACATCATACCCATATTCTGCATGTTGTGTTGGACACACACCATTTGGACATATAGACTGAGAGTTAAGGGGATGTTACTCTTTCAGAGAAATATTTTCCCGAAAGTGGTGAGCTCATGTCATTTGGACATATAGACTGAGAGTTAAGGGGATGTTACTCTTTCAGAGAAATATTTTCCCGAAAGTGGTGATTCTGAGCAATTTTGACATCCAAAATTTGTTGTGATCACATATTCTTGTTATATGCATCAAGAAGCACCTTGGGTAGAAACAGAAGTCCATTATGAGAAAAAAGACATCCTACGCATAGGATGTTTACAGGGTGATCTGGTGGAAATTTTGAAATTCTCAGTTGACGAGTGTGTTCAGAAGGTAGGTTTTACCCTATTTTCACTTGGAAAGGGGAACTTGACCATATCTTGACAGGATAAGACCAAAAGACGAAAATTGCCAGACATCCTACCCAAATTGTGCCCAAGGCATAATTTTTGAGACCAAACCATAGGGTGACTTCATGTGCATGTTATACATGATGTTTTGAGTGCATGTGATAAATTTCATTTCATTTGGGTCAGTGGAAGGAAGATTGAACAGACTGCAGCATTTTTGACTGAAAAAGGCAAGAATAGCTAGTTTTGGGGTCTTTTGACATTCAAATTAAAATCTAAGCATAGCATTGGGTTGCTGACATCAAGGGGAAGCTGTGGCTCAAGTTTGGGGCAATTCTAAGCACTTAGTAGGATGTCTTCACCATGATTTAGTACTTCAAATCAACCTCTGAGCATACCACAGTGATCGGCACTTTAAGGAGAGTTTGTGGCTCAAGTTTGGGGCAATTATAAGCAGTTAGACATCCTACGCGTAGGATGTCTCGCGTAGGATGTCTAAGGTATGATTTAGAGGCCAAATTCAAACTGTGGATATAGCAGGGTGTTGTATAGCCTTAGGCAAGCCTCCTAGTCAATTTTGGTTCAATTTGGAGTTGATTTGACTAGTGAATTCATCAGAACGGACATCAGGCTTTGGAACAGATTCTTGATCATTTGACCAACCTATAGGTGTCAGAATCAAAAAGTAAAAATAGCTGTGAGTTTAGCACATCAAGGGGAAGCTACAGTGCAAGTTTGAGCTGAAACAGAGCAAAAAGACATCCTACGCATAGGATGTCTCCAGGGTCATAAAGTGGTCAAAATTCTACTTTGGCCATATAGGGAGGTTCTAAGTGTCTCAAGGATTCCAGAACTTTTTTTCAAAAGTGAATTTGGACCTTGTTTAGCCTATTTACCAAGCAAAGACAAGAATTGTCAGACATCCTACTCTTGGAGTGCACTAGAAGCTCTTGCAGCCTAAATCTTGACCTATTGGCATCCAAATTCAATTTTAAGCACACCATTGGATTGCTGAGCACTAGGAGAATCTTGGAATCAAGTTTGGACAAAATCTGAGCAGTTAGACATCCTACGTGTAGGATGTCTCCAGCTTGATTTAGGACTCCAAACCAACCTATGAGCACACCACTGTGATCAACACATCAAGGAGAAGCTGGGGTGAAAATTTCAAGTCATTCTGAGCAAAAAAGCATCCTACGCGTAGGATGTCTCAAGGCCATTTTTAGGTCGAAATGAAATTCTGAGCATACCATTGTGTTGCTGGACTTAAGGGGAGTCTTTGGACCAAATTTTGTTAAATTCTGAGCATATAGACATCCTACGCTTTAGTCCAGTTTTAGGGTCCAACTGTACTTTTGACCATACAGGAGTGTTCACAGTGTCACAGAGATCCCAAATCTTCTTTTAAAATTGAATTTGGACTCATTTTGACCAGTCTAAATTGCATTTCACTATTTTGGCCATAACTTTCACAAACGGTATCGGATTGGAAAAGTTTTTATATCAAAACGTAGACTGAGAACGACTCTACAGATCTTAGAGCAAAACGTGAACTAAATGTATGTCTTCGGCAACCATTTAGGTCAACTTTGAAAAAAAAACGTCGTTTGAGGCCTCAAAATACATCCGCAAGTTAGGGGTGTATTAAAGCGACAATTTGCGAGAATTGTGACGAAACGGTTGCGGTTTTGGATATAGTTTCGACTTTTCCCTAACCAAAAGCACTTGAACATAGTGGAAGTCTACTTGAACCAAACAAAAGCTCTTAAGCCCAGAAATCATGTCTACCCTAGATTCAAACGCAGCTTACACAAGCTTGGAGATCCCGACGATAGAGAATATTCTCCCACAATGGATCTTCCAAACTTGCAATTGATAAAGATCCATCTTGTTGAGAGAGTTTGGATGATTGGTCATGACGACAATGAGGTCAATCTTTATAGGTGCTCAGATCCATCCCTAGAAGAGATAACGGATTACAAGCTCTTATATGTCTATACATACGGAGTCGACTGTCAATGGAGATCTATAGTTGTCGACAAGTATGGACGAGAATACAGAGTTGTAGAAAGCACAAATCCACAGACTGTACTAGAAAGAGGTGGATATTTGGTCAACGAAGGACCACAAATGCCTCCACCAAACACGAGAATTCCTATAGGAATTCCAAGAAGAGAGCCACCAGGATTCTCTTCAAGAGTGATAACGAGAGAAGGATTGGGAGAGTCTCTGGTTAGACTTGTAGACAATCGACGAGTTAGACCATCCCAAGTCCAGAAATGGGTAAACAGAAAATACTCTGGAGATAAAGATCCGAGAGATCACGTAACGGCTTTTAGAAGAGTGATTAGAGCAGAGAAAGTTTCAGATTTTGCGACACAGTTTGCGGGATTTGGATTGACTCTAGAAGATGATGTAGCTGCATGGTTTGACTCGGTGGAAAAATGGGATTTTGAGACCCTAGATGAGCTGTTTGAGGAGTTTATTGAAGAATTCTCGCCAAAAGGCATTGCTCACAACACGGTCTCGCAAATCCATAGATTCAAACAGAAAGAGGATGAATCAGTACGCAAAGCATCATTACGGCTCAAGAGATATGTTAAGCTCTGTCCGAGAGCGGAATTACCTACGCAAGCACGACTGATGCTGATCTTTATCCAGGGAATGAGACATGCAGGCCTTCAGAAGGATCTGCAGATGATAAGGAGGATGACGCTAAACGAGTTGATCAAAGAAGCTCTTTATCTAGTGGATAACTGTGAGGTATACAAAGAAAAGGACTTAAAGAGTCAAGGAGATGACACATCCTCTCAGCACAGTGTTTCACAGATAAGTGAGTCCATTGCCGAGCCAACAGCACCTATCGATCAAGAAAAGCTTATGGACGACTTGGTCAAGAGGTTGATTCCAGGTTTGATTCGGGAGAGCCGAAGTGGTGTGAAATTGAGAGAAAATGGACGAACCATACGAGGGAAGAGTGCTATTATAGCATGGAAAATGGTATGGAGAGGTATGGACAACCTGTTCCAGAAGCACCTACTCCACCTAGATACATTACGGGGAATGCGCCAGGACCAGTAGGAGTTTTAAGGCCACAGCTTGTCTTAGGACAACAACCTCCGTTGCCAGGTGCTAGAATGCCGGTAGACATGAGATACATGCCAATGGTGGAAGCATCAAATAAACCAACGCCAATACCAGCTACAATGTGGTATAGCAACCAAAGTGAGTACTACCCTTCGGAGCAACAAAATGTGAGAGAAACACATGGAGTGGTGAGGCCGGTACAACCTCCACCTCCTAGGTTTCAATCGAGAGAAAGAAGGTATGAAATGGACAAAAGGACATTGCGATTCATTGCAAATAGCGGCTTCTCTAGGTTAAAGCTTGCTTATAGCCAAGAGGAAATGCTAAAAGAATCTCCTCAACCAGAGACAGATTGTCACAAAAGTCGTGACAACCACTTGGTCAAACAATGTCCTCATACGGAGATCACGGAAGTAAATGCCTATTGTCTTGAGTGTGGCATCACTCACTTGATCCCCGATTGCCCGAAAAACCCAAACCAAATCAGGAAAATCACGACAAATGTACTAGGGATTGTTCAGCTACCTAGTAGCTCAGAAAATAAAAATGTCGTACCAGTTCAAGTGGTTACGAGAGCACAAGCTCAAAAGAAAGCTGATGAGAATCCAGAGACAAAGAACACGGAAAGTGACATGAGTCCAAAGACAGATGATGGACCAAAGACAAACGCACCTAGTCAGAAAACCAAGAGCAAACGAAATAGTTGGAAAGCTAGAAAGACCAGGATGAAAGCACTCAAGGAACGAGAGCAAAAATCCCTAGCTGAGAAGCTTACCGAAGCTGAGGAGAAGATAAAACAACATGAGGAAAAGGAGGCATCTTTTCTTACACAGATGGTTAAACCTCTAGAAGAACCATCCACGGATGAGAAACCAAGAAGTGCTAGTTCAGGAGGATCTGTGTTGGCAGAGAAGGTTAATGAGACATTAGATGCCCTCTTGAAAGCCTATGATGTGAGGCTAAAAAACAACCAAATCCAAGAACACAGATGGATGACATATCCCTATGCGGAACTAGAAAAGCAAAGGTTTGAAATGTGCCAGAAAATGATTCAAACAGCCCAAGCTTTACTAGAACCACCAGTTGCAAAACCTGAGGATGTGATCCGTGTCATGCCTACACAAGTAATCCCACCAAACAAGGAACTAAAAGAGCCAGATTCTAGTCATGAGCTCAGACCAAACCTCAAAGACCCAGCATTAGAACCAAGGATAGTACTGAATACCACGGATACCTCTTCCGAGGGATTTCACCAAGCTATACCTGAGGATTGTAAAGAGATAGATGGTCTTGTCGAATTGTGGAAACAAGTCAGAGAGGCCAATGAAGCCGATGACCTAAGAAGACGAGTAGACAAGACTGGTGATGGACGAGGAGTGTTTCTACCACCAATAGAGGAATTTGAGACTGGATCTCAAATGAATCTAGACGTGCGATCGTATTGGGGCGACAAAGGATCTGTACAATCTATGGATAGTCAACCCCATTCGCTAAGAACACTACCGTCCTACATGGGAGAGTATGAGACCAAGTCAGATGTGGTTGCAGTCCCATCACAGAGACTGTCTCCCAACAAGGCCATCGATTCAAAGGGGCTAGTAGATATTCTATCTACCCCAGTCACCTGTACAATAATGTTAGCCGAGTTGCTTAGAATAAGACCAAACATGTGGTCTAATGTGGGTAAATTTCTAGAGAAATTTGGTGTAAAAATCCCAATAACTCAAATCGAGGAAGGCATCAAAGAGCTTGAAATGCCTCAACTAAATACTAGGCTAGTGCCATTAAACAAGGTAGGCGAGTATTATGAGGGAGAAGATGGAAACACCACCCTTCTTGTGGAATTCAATAATGTAAAAACCATGGCAATCCTTGACAGTGGAGCTGGTGTGGCCATTGCAACCAAAGAGGTTTGGAAAAAATGGGGAAAACCTGCCTTGATATCCACACGAATGACCCTGCAGCTTGCAGACGGACGCAAGGAAAAGCCCCTAGGACTACTAGAAAAAGTACTTGTTACTTCTTGTGGCATTGAATATGAACACACTTTTGCTGTTGTTGACTTTGGCAAGAAGAACAACTATGACATCATTCTGGGAAGACCATTCATGCGACAATTGAAAATGGTCCAAGATTGGGGTTATGACCATATATACCTGAGACATATGGAAACCATAACAAAGATAAACTTGAGGGACCATAGCTATAGGGATGTGACGAGAACACCGGTTGAGGAGTTTGATTCCGCCACAGTAGCAGGATCAGAACTTCCAGCTTGGTTAGGTAAGCCTAAAGAACTGTGGATGTGTGGAGCTTCACAATGTGGTAGCTTGAAACGTGAGGAATGTATCCTAGAGCGGGTTATAGAGGATATGGACTATATCCCAGAACCATTTCCTGAAGAAGAGTTAGAGCCTTTTGGATGGGAACACATCTTGGCTACTCTAGACGTGTGCGCCGTGGAGGATGCTCCCACAACAAAGTTTTGTGATGAAAATGGCTATGATGTCGTTCCTTATTTTGCAGTGAGTGTAATCCAGGAAAACGAAGAGAACCAGACATCAACAAGCTCTCGACATAAGGAGCAAACAAAGAAATGTGGAGAATCAAAAGATGAAGAAGACGACGAGTTCTATGACTCTGTAGAACACTTCGAGCTTCAAGCAGATCAACGACCCGGGAATCAATGTCATTGCTACACGAATAAAGTGCATCAAAAGTGGATTCCAAAGTCCTCGGTGACGACACAGCCACCTCAAGCATCCTCATACATGGCTCCTAATAAGGATGCAAAGACTCAGCTAGGAGAAATACGACCATAGCAACGAGCTAACAATACTCTAATCAATGGGCTAGAAAAGTCCTCCAAGAAACTACCACCCACGAGCAACAGACAGTAACTTTCCACTACCAGCCAAAAAATCAAGGGAAAGTACAAGAAGTCAACCTTGCTAAGATAGTAGCGATAGTGATGAATCTTACGACATCCCCTATCATCAACTCAAGCCATCACTATCACCAACCCCTTCAATAATAACCATGACAGGTCAAAAGAACAGGACAACAAGTCAAAGCCAAAAAGTTCGACAAATTTGGATACCAAAAAGCCAGATCGGCCAAAAACAGATATGGATCAAGAAGACAAATATCTCTAATGACAAATCACAAGATCCAACACCAAAACAAAAGCAAGGAAAGCGTGCACGAACGGGTAAGAATATCACAAAATTGCAAGCTTTCACAACTCAGGTTTGGGCTCCAACGAAGTTGATTCAAGCACGAAAAAGTCAGGAATTCATTTGGATTTCAAAACAACCACAATATCATCTTTCAAAGCCTGAATCCTGTCCCCAACCAAGTGTACAAGGGCTGCAGCAAAGACCACTGTTGACTCACACAACAAAAAGGTGGATCCCAAAGAAGTCTCTTCAAACACAAACGAAGCACGGGCAAGTATGGGTTCCCAAACGAGCGTCAACAACAAAACAACCAATAATCGCAAAGAAATGGGTCCCAAAGAAGAACAACAAAACTGTTGTCAGTGTATCGCCGCTTGAATTCTTACAATTCTTCCTACGATTACAGTACAGTTAGAAGAGAGCAAGTCGCTTCAATCAAGCAACGATACAGGAGCTTCAAAGACCATTACATTGCTTAGAATAGGAAGCCTCACCAACAAATGCCAATAAGCAAATTGCTTATACCCACATCTTGCACAACATAAATCTTTTCCATGCATTGACCGTGTATGCATAATAGGGCTACATTACAAGGCCTGCATAGGCACAACTTTTAATTGCCCAAGCACAACACATACCTTTTGCGATACCCTGTCGTAAAGGATGACTTCAAATAGGAAGGGGGGAGGCATTTTGAATGCGGACCTAATATTATGACTATTAGAGGGCAATGTTTTGTGAGATGCATTGAATTTTTGCGTTTTATTGTGATAATTTTTTGACGAAATTTAGAGTATATGCCCTCATAGTAGTGTTACAGAGGAGTATGGGGACAAAATCCATATATGAGCCCCTAGGGACATGTGTATAGTGTACATAGCATTTAGATTTCTATTTGAATGATTTTTCTTTTGTTGAGTTGTTTTAAGATTTTCTTTGTTTATTATTAAGAAAAAAAAAAAGTTCCATAATCCACATGAAGAAAAGACTGACGCGAGGCCTGAGCACTACAAAGAGAAGAAGGTACGGGAAAACGATGAAACTTTACGAAGTATGTCTCAGCAGCCACTACAACAGCCGAAGAACTTGTCACAAAGCAGTGTCAACATGCAGCCGACAAGTCATAAAAGTCAGAGTCGAGTAGCTAAGCCACAAAATGAGTGAGGTGTTAGTCCCAAAGCTTGAAGTAATATTCTCTGTGGTTTAAGCGTCTTAGCTATTCTAGGTACTGCTCAAGCTGGAAGAGTTGAGCATATTTACGTTGTGTCGCTCATGCTGGTATAGGTGAGCAAAAGAGTCGAAGTTTATGTACTTAAGTCTGGTGAAGTGAAGGAGAAGGTCCAAAAGACACTCACGTACTGAGCACACTGAGATACAAGTGGAGAAACTTCTACATCGACAACCCTTCTTGGAAAGGTGGAAGCTATTGAGACATCTTTTGATGTCACATGTGCTACATTTATTCTTCGAAACACCCATCATCTCCTTCTTTGACCCTTTCAATCCCATTTTTGGTTAAACCTAAGGTAGCCTTAGTATATAAAGTACCTAGCTCATTTTGTAAAAGGGAGACTTTAATCATAATCAAAACTTTAGCGTTGCTGTCTACTGTGTGTGAGAGAGAAAGAGAGTGAGCGTGAGCTTTATCCTCTAGCTACGCCCGGCTCGCTCAACACATTGGAGATCCGACTGTACCATTGTTGTAGGCTCGAGGAGAGCTACGCGACAACGCCAAGCATTCTACGCGAGACGAAGCGCACACGCCGACGCATCTACGAGCTATTTGTGGCCGTAAGTGTATCAAACGATGTCTGTTTTCTGTGTGCTAGTAGTCTATAGAATCGTGGTGACATAAGCTACGCATAGGTACTCATAAATTTCACTTTCAGGCACTTTCAAAATTCTGCTATGTCATCCTACGCGTTTTCCGCAGACGGGTTTAGAGTGAGGGTTTTGAGTGTAGAAGCGTAGGGACAGGTGTATCCTAGTGAGGGGATGGTGTTCCTTAAGTTTCGTACGAATTTGACATGATTAGGTGAGTTACCTTCCGTATGTGTGTATGTGGCTAGGTGGTGTAGTTGAGAGCAGTGAGGTTCTTGATTGTGGTTTAGTTGACCTGCCAGAGTGTTGTATGTGTAGGATGGTCTCAGCCGGACAAGCTAAAGAGATTTCCTCCGTGTGCCTATCGTGTCATCTGTGTCCTCGATTGACATTATGTTGATCTAGGTAGTGTTTGCATGCACTTCATGGGTGTGTGAGTCGCTCCCGCAACATGTGTGCAGACAAATTGGGAGGGCACGTATCTATGAATTATGAAGTTGATGTTGAAATTGTGGGTTCATGATGCTCGATTGTAAAAGGGGAGGCCCTTATCTTCATATACATTGGTTGGTGTGTGCTGTAAATTTGTGCTTTGACAGGGTTTTGCTTGTATGTGCCATGGTCCTTTGGGTGGGCGTGTGCTTGTAAATTCCCAAGGGAGCATAGATATGCCTTTTGGTTGGGGTTTACTGAGAGTGGTTTTGGTATACTTTTTGGTGCCAAGGTTGAAGTTTTAACTTTTAATGCTCTTGGGCTATAAAGCTATAGAGGTGTCCTACGTTTTCTTTAGTCCAACAACGTGTTTTGGTAAGAGTACCTTAAATGACACAACAGGTTTTGAATCTATTGAAGAGGTTAAAAAAGGATGTAAAGAGTGAAGAGGTTCAAGCTTCTGCAGTGTGTGGAAATTTTTAAAATCAGTATGTGTGTTATTGAAGACCATTTTGATATTCTAGAGAGTGTGAAAATAGAGACCAGTTAAGGACAGTTTGGCAGCAGTCTCAGATAACTGAATATTACATAGGTGTTCAAGATATACCTCGGTAGTTTTCCCTTGTATTTCTGACTGATGTTAGTTGAGGCAAGCTTGTCTGCCGCAGCTTTGTGTGTCGAGTTCTGGTCTTCAGAATAGTTAAGGTCTCCTCTGAGACCTCAACTTGAAGCTTGTGTTTGTTGAGTTGGGCCTTGAGGTCTTGCAATTGACAGCTCAAAGCTCCAACATTTTGTGCATTTTCTTTTGAGGTCTAATATACTTCCTTTATATCTTATGGAGAGTTATGTTTCTATCTCCTTGGCCACAGGGTCACTTTGTGTTTGATGTGTTGCTCTTTTTGCTGATTATTTATTTCTTACTTTGTTGATGTGGCAAACTTGCATATATGGCAATTGGCGGATGGTGCCACCAGAAGATGCAGCCGTCGGAGTAGCAGTGGAAGCAACAAAACGAAGTATCAAAACCTGAGTAGAGCGGTCCGCAAATTCTGTCGCAAAATGCAGCGCAACAAGTGGCTAGTTGTATGGAATTACTGACCATGGCAGTTCTATGCTGGGGATGCTTTTTTGGGGCTAGGAATTGAGAGTAACTATCCTTTTTTGTGCAGTTTCTGTCTCTCAAGGTCTTGTTGCTCAAGTGCGTCAACTGCTCGACAGGTGATTATAGGGGTATTAGTGTCAACTATTTGCTTGTTCAGTCAAGCAAACCGATCCTACTCATAACTTTCAATTAAGGGGTTGGAAGAATCACATCTCTCGCCAATGAATCACAAGAGCTGCACTACGCTTGTATGACTTTCAACAGCTTTTGAACTATATAGTTTCCCGATTAGGTAACAAGGGTTGCCACCTAATCCTCTTGACAGTTTGAGGGTTTCAACGAATAACTCCAAGATTTTTGCAACTATTCCACTTGGCAATGTTTTTCGGTAGATGGTTGCAAGCCCTCCACTAGCACCTCCGTTGCCCCCTCCACCACCACCATTATATCCAGTTTGAAACAGTATGTGGCTCCTTCTTTTGCTCAGCCAAAGACCTTCAAGGATGGATCCACAATCAAGTTCTTTACTTTTTCTTGCGTCTAGAAGACACAAAGAAAATGCTTCAATTCTTGCTGCAGTTTGCAACATCGTCTCTCTTTCATTAGACGGGCACCACGTGCCAATAGAAAAGAACAGACTGAATAGACTTCTAGCACTTCAATAAATACAGAACCGAGAGAGAGAGACGACACGCGACACAGTGGCGGATTTCCATCCCAGAGAGTATTGGCCCCAAACCTTGGCGCCCCTTTCGGTATTTCTTTACATTGCATCAACACAGTACAAGCCGGTACTCCAGACTCCGCACCTTCGCCAGGAAGCATGCAAGAGAATGAGCCCTAACCTCATATTTAAAAGGCCCTATGCCCCAAAAGCAGTTTACAGTAAAAAGCCTTCAAACTCAAAAGCATTTGGTCTAAAAGCAAAGCCAAAAAGCTGCCAGCATAAATCACGGAAATCCGTACAGCCTGCCACCTCATCAGTCAGCGTAATTTTCAAAAATCTGCGAGCTTATCCTGTGTATGTGGGTCCTGCTTTATTTTAACCCTTTATGTCACTTGGGGCCCCATCGGACGGGGTCCCCATAAGTTGGTAGGACTTCTTCTTCTGTTACTTGTTCTTCTTAGGGTTTAGGCCGCGACTGGCATCTGCAAGTTGGCTCCATTCTTGAGGGCTTTGACACGTCAGCAGCTTGTTATACTCTCTCGGCAATTATATAAAGGAATGTAAGATTGCTTGTGCGACAGTGTTCCTTAAGGACAACACTGTTAGTGGTGGAGTTCCTTGTTTACCAAACCTCATGCTTCGAGGACAAGGCAAGCCGTCAAGGCAATTTTCAAGGATAATGCTATGCAGTGGTGGAGTTCTTTGTCTACCAAACCTCACGCTTTGAGGACAAGGTAAACCTTCAAGGTAATTTTTGCTTGCAATGACCTCATATTTCTTTTTTGCTGTATAACGTCTTGTAATAGACTTGGACACTCCACGCCAAAATATAATGCAACAGACGCGAGAGAAACTGAAAGAATTGAACAAAACTAAGAGAGAGACGACATGGCACGGTGGAGTTTTGCACTAGAAGTACTGACCCCAAAGACTGGCGCCTCTTGTCGATATTTCTTTATATCATGTTTTAACAAGTACAATGTGCAAGGGTACGCTCTTTCTGCAGCGTCCCCAAGCCAATGTGTCGGAAGAGAGGCCTTGGCAATTCTTATAAAGGTCCCTGGCTAAAAGTAGCACATAAAAAGGAGTAGTCTAAAAGCATCTTGTTTCAAAAGCTAGCGTTCTTTGGGCTATCCGTACGCAGTGCCACATCAGCATGTCAACGCAAATTGCGGAAGTCCACACAGCTTGCCACGTCATCGGCCGTTCACAATTTTTGGGTGTTCTGCCTTATTTTTTCAAGTTTTAGATCCTTCGTCAGGGGTACCATAAGTTGGGAACAACACTATTAACACGTTCCATAAGTTGGTGGCCCTTCTATTCTTAAGGCCATGCCACATCATCACTTTGTGACATACCCCCCCTTGAAAGAATTGTTATCGCCCTCAATTACGCCTGCAAGACAGACGTAGGACAGAAACTAGTTTGGCAGACACTGCCTCCAAGTACCGACGTACTAGACGACATACATTCAACACTTGCACAAAGACGACTATCAATGAACATTCACATCACTATCCCCGTCGAGTTCTTGGATGAGAATCATGATCATTGTAACTTATTTAGCAATCACACCCAGACCGCGCTGATCTCTGACGGATGTCTTGATTGACTAAATCTTGTTACTACCATATCCACATCACGTCGCCAGTGAACAAGACAAAAATGTTGCAGTCATTTCGTCTTTCAAACATGCACTAAAAAATACACACATGAGAGTACACATTAACAGATTCATTGTAGGAATTTCCATTTCAAAGCACTTCTTTACATAAATTCATTTAGCCAAATAGTGTCAGCCCATTAGTATCCTTGAAATTTGAAAAAGACATCAGTGACTTTATCCATCGAGGTAACCTGTGACAAAGGAGCGGAGTAACTACCTTGTTGTGCAACCCGCTGTAACAGACTTGGACACTCCCAAGTCAAGAATCTACCGCGACACGACAGGAGTTCACTTCAAAACAATTCACAATTTGATTCGACACCGGCTCGGCGGAGTTCCGTGCCAAGAGGTATTGGCCCCAAAGACAAGCGCCCTTTCGGTATTTCTTTTTGTATCAAAATCTGTGCTCAAAGTACAAGGGAGTGATTGGGTCTCACTCTCAGACTCTGCCTCCAGATGCTCTGAGAAGTGGGAGCCCAAACCACTCTTTTAAAGGTTTACAAGGGATGCCAAAAGCTGAGCCCCAAAAGTTGTCCCAAAATCAGAAGCATTCAAAAATAAAGCCCCTTTGACTCTCAAGTCTTGCTTGATAAAAATAAAGCAAGCCAATCAAAGCTCTCTCTCTCTCTCTCTCTCTCTCTCTCTCTCTCTCTCTCTCTCTCTCTCTCTCGCTAAATTGTGTAGATAAAAAGTAGGCCCAAAAACTGCCGTACGTTGTTGCATTCGTGAAACGCGCCGTAAAATGCGGAATTCTGTACAACGTGTCCTTACATTGCTACCACGTCAGCACTGCCAGTGCGTTCTGTGGCGGAATTTTCGGAGCCACGTTAGCATTGCAGCCAACATTTTCGGGACTGTCCTTGCACAGGGAGGGTTTGTGTGTGTGTGTACTCGTTGCCACGTCACAGGTTTGTGACATACCCCCCTCTTGAAAGCATTGTAATCACCCTCGATTACGCCTGCGAAACAGACAGAGGCCGTAAATTGACTTAGCAGACACAGACTATTAGTACCGACGCACTAGGAACACACATCTAGCACATGTACCAATCAACAGTCACATCACACGACATCACAGGACATCACATGACATCACATGACAAATCACATTCAAAATTCATTCGGATCTCAGACCATGATTTATCGACAATGTATTTAGCAATCGCATCTAGATCCACTCGGGTGCTCATAGATGCCCGATTTACTAATCCTTATTGCAATCACGTCTATCGAGATCTTTCAGACCGAAATGCTGTAGTCATTTCTTCTATTAGTTCCTACACATAAACAAAGTTAAGAACAAATCAGAATCATATTATCGGGAATTCGAGTTCATAAAGTAATACAACAGAATATTGTCAGCTCACAGTATCCCTGAAACTCAAAGAGACATCAACGACTTTAGTAAAAAAAAAATCGAGGCAAAGATTCACAATCTGAGGAGTATCTACTAGGTCCTCCTCCTCCATCCACTTTGCATCCAATGCAGGGTAGTTCTTGAATTTAACCAAGAACCCCCTTAGCGCTTTACCCTTAATCTTTCTGTCTTTATGTGCCAATATCTGTTCTGGAACAAGGATCTCCTCGTTTTCTTCCACTTCGGGCTTCTCATCAGGCTCCCCATCTTCGAGCACATCGCCTTTAAAAGGCTTCAAGAGACTCACATGAAAAGCATTGTGAATTCTCCAAGTATCGGGCAGCTTCAGTCTGAAGGAGACATCATTTATCTTTTCGGAAATCTGGAAAGGTCCGTAGTATTGCATACTAAGCTTTGGAAAAAGCCTCTCCTTTCCCTTTTTCTTTCTCAGGCGTGCCTTCTCAAAATATAAGAGCACCCAATCGTTCTCCTTCAATTTCAAATCGTGACGATGGCGATCTGCTGCCTTTTTCTATCTTTCTTGAGATTTTTGCAAAGCCTCGCGGACCTTGGCAAAAGCCGTGTCCAAGTCACGCGTTTACTTGTCACCTTCAAAAATCTTATCTTTCATGCTAAGGAAGGGTGGAACCTTCATAGCACCTTCAATAATCTCAAATGGCGCCTTCCTCGTTGAAGAGTGTATCGTGTTATTGTAGGCAAATTCCACCAAAGGTAAATACTTTTCCCATTGAGTCTTCTGATCCAAGATGTAAGACTTCAATAAATCTAGTACCACTAAATTAGCAATCTTAGATTGCCAGTCAGTCTGCGAGTGGAACGATAACGAGAACTGCAACCGCGTGCCAATGTTCTCCCAAATAGCCTTCCAAAACAAACTCGTGAATCTGGGGTCTCTGTTGGAGACAATCGTCTCAGGCATGCCATGTAATCTGAAGATCTGGGCTACAAACAGTCTCGCTAAGTGATCCGGCTTGACTGTTTTCTTCACTGGAATGAAATGAGCTTGCTTGCTAAATCTGTTAATAACAGTCCAGACCATCGTGACCATTCTGTGTTCTCGGGAGATTAAAAATGAAATCCGCGACACGACAGGAGTTCACTTCAAAACAGTTCACAATTTGATTCGACACTGGCCCGATGGAGTTCCGTGCCAAGAGGTGTTGGCCCCAAAGACTGGCGCCCCTTCTCAAAGTACAAGGAAGTGATTGGGTCTCACTCTCAGACTCTGCGTCCAAATGCTCTGAGAAGTGGGAGCCCAAACCACTCTTTTAAAGGTTTACAAGGGATGCCAAAAGCAGAGCCCCAAAAGTTGTTCCAAAATCAAAAGCATTAAAAAATAAAGCCCCTTTGACTCTCAAGTCTTGCTTGATAAAAATAAAGCAAGCCAATTAAAGCTCTCTCTCTCTCGCTAAATTGTGTAGATAAAAAGCAGGCCCAAAAACTGCCGTACGTTGTTGCATTCGTGAAATGCGCCGTAAAATGCGGAATTCCGTACAGCGTGTCCGTACACTGCTGCCACGTCAGCACTACCAACGCGTTGTGCGACGGAGTTTTCGGAGCCACGTCAGCACTGCAGCCAACATTTTCGGGATTGTCCTTGCCAAGGGAGGGTGTGTGTGTGTGTGTACTGGCTGCCACGTCACAGGTTTGTGACACCCGCACCGCACCTGATTCAACTTGTTGATTCATCGGTAAATCTTGGAATAAGCGATGCTAAATTAAAAGTTTCAAGGTAAAGCTCTAAAATCTGAGGAGTATCTCTTATGTCCTCCTCCTCCATCCACTTTGCATCCAAAGCCGGGTAGTTCCTGAATTTGACTAAATACCGGCGTGTCAACTTACCTTTCACTTTCCTTTCCTTGTGAGCCACTACCTGTTCTGGAATGAGAATCTCCTCTGTCTCTTCCACTTCGGGCTGCTCCTTTGGCTCCCTGTCCATTGGCACTTCACCCAATAGACTCACATGAAATGCATTGTGATTCTTTCAAGTATTTGGTAACTTCAGCTTGAAGGATAAGTCATGGATCTTCTCTTGAATCTGGAAAGGACCATAGTATCGCATACTTAGCTTTGGAAAAAGCCGCTCCTTACCCTTCCGTTTCCGTAAGCGTGCCTTCTCAAACCATAAAAGCCCCCAATCATCCTCCTTTAGTTGCAAGTCACGTCGATGCTTGTCTGTTGCCTTCTTATGCCGTTGGTGCAGCCAAAGTGTGTCGACCCTAGCAGAGGGCACATGCAGTGATGTGAATGCTCACAGATGCATAGCGGAGAGCTAGAGCAGATGGGAAGAACTTGTGCAGGCAAGTGGCAGCGGAGATGTATGCTTTATGTGGGTTTCTAGGCCAAAAAGGCTCCAGATAGGGCCTGACAAGGTGGCAGATGAAGGGTGATCAAAGTGCTTTTTTTTGGCCTAGATGTGGAGAGCTTGAAGTGCTGAAGGAGCAGGTCCAGACGGCTCATCAAACCGAACTACGGAGCCCAAGATATTTGACCTTGAAGGTGCAGTGCATTGCAAATTCTTGCCAGATAGGGTAGCTAGGGACAAGTGGCCCAAGGTGATGTCAGTGTATAGACGCGTAGTGCTCAATTTATGGAGCATGCCAGTCTTTTCAGATTGCAGATCGGAGCTATGGATTGCTGGATATGGCCATTTAAAGTTTTGCCAGGAGTCGGGTTGATGCCCACCTGACCGCACGGGGAGATGTGCCATCTGGTATTTTTTGGACTTCGACAGAATTCTAGAGCGAGGTATGCATCATACGGACTCAGCAGGAATTGACTGCTTGTCAAACGGAGCCCGAAGCGGAAAGTTATGGAAGTCGGAAGGTTGGGTGCAGAGTTGATTGCAGATGAAATCTAGCATTTTTGCGGCCTCGGTTCGGGGTCTTGGGGAATCTCGAAATGCAGCAAGAGTCGAGCACTTTCGAGTCAGCACAGTGAGCTTGCGGCCGGGTTTTTCGGCTCGGCAAGCGGATCGTCAGGTGACAATTGGTAGGCAGGACAAGAGGGGGAAAAAATGAATATGGGGGGTTTTTTTTAAAAGGAGGCTTGACTTTTTTTGAAGCATTTGGAGGGAGGCTGACCAGTGGCTGCCACGTGTCTGGATAAAACCCTTATGCGGAGACTCGGTCAAGGCGGCCGGACTATATCGCACAAAGCGTGAGCCCCATTGGGCATGTGAAGCGGTGAGGCGAGCTTGCGTGAGGCGATGGCAGAATTGCGTGGGCACTGCACAGTAGCCCATTGGTGGCGCGCTGGACGGACTTGGGCAGTTTGGAATGCGTGGTGGCACCAATCCGGCGGTCGGTGCCTGTGGGTGAGCGGCCGGGAGGAGGTGATGTGGCAGCCCGGTTTGGGGTGGTTGCACACGCCCGTAGGGGCCAAATGTTTTTTGAGAGCAATGTTGGGTGCACCGACGGCGCCGTCGGTGCCCCGCTTCGATAAGTGAGGGTTCTCATGCAATGGTGTGGGCCTCAAGGCAAGCCCACGGGGCGTTGTCACATGCAAAAGAGACACGCTAAAAATAGTAGTTGAGGGGTTCGAAAATAGAGAGGAGAGGAACACACGGGCAGAGAAGGCCCTCGTTTTTGTCATTTTTAGGGGAGGTTTTCTGCAGGTTTTGGGAGGGGAGCTCTTGGAGAGCTGCAGAAAAGGAAGAAGAGAGGTTTTTGGCAGTTTTGGAGTATGCTTGGAAAGCCGAAGAGGAAGAGCGGGAAGTTTTTGTTTTGCTGAAGGTAGCCCTCGGCCTAGAGGAGGCGGACTCGGAGGTGCGATCCCGAGTTTTCAAGACGGGGCTATCGTAGGTGTGTTTTGTTGCCGTGCTCTCAGCGAGAGGAGTTGCACGAGTGGTGAAGCCAGAGACTACAGGTTTTCCTTGGTTGCTCGAGGTCACCATGCCGAGCAGGTTGTAGTAGATTTTGATGGTTGTATAGATGAGGTTTTTCTACCGTAATTGAAGCAGATCCTATCTATTTCTGGTGTCGTTTCTTCCCTTTTTCCCCCCTTCTTCTCTTTCCTCTGTTTCGACTATCCGGTGTCGGTGTTGGAGATGTGTGTACCTCCCCGGGCCTCTGTGTTTGTGAGAAAGAAAGAGAGCGGTGTGTGCTGTGGTACGGTTGTAAACGAGCCGGATTGGTGTGGATTGTTGTCGATTGTGCGAGTTTTGAAGGTGAACTCTAGTGGATTGGGGTGCAGTGATTATCCTGGGCTATAGAGAGGCAAACTGTTTGGGTTCCGGGTGGGCTCTCCTTTCCCTCCTTCGATCTTCTGGTGCCCCCACTGAGGAGCTATGTGATGGCTCCTGTTTGAAGACGAAGTTATGGTTTCGAAGCAGATGAGGTGCGGATTTTGAAGAGCAGATATGTTGCAAGATGGCTTGGTCGAGTTTTCCTACTTTCACTGGGGTGGAAGATGCGGAAGCTTGGCTGTAGGATTATGGCTTATTTGTGTTGAAAAACAGGTTGACGAGGGAAGAAGGTGCAGTGAGGATGTTCCCGCTTTGGTTCGGGGAAGTGCAAAGCGGTGGTTTGATGGGCTATCGATAGAAGAAAATTTGAACTGTGAAGGTTTGGAAGCGGCTTTTCGACGCCAGTATGTGACAGCGGTGCAGATGCATGAGGTAAAGAGAAAACTGGACGGTTTAAAGCAAAACCTCGACGAAAGTTTCCAAACGTTCATATGGGAATTCAAAGCCCTTTGGCGAGAGCTGATGGAGGTAACTGGTACTCAAAGTGTTGATTTTCTAAAATTGAAGAAGTTTTTCGATTGTCTGATTGAGGAGGTTAGAGACAAAGTAGAGACGGATGGGCCTATGAAGTATGCTGAGGCGGTGGAATTGGCGAGAGGTCGGACCAAAAAGATATTAAAGAAGCGGCAGGCCAAGCAGGTTTGCCAGATGTGGTGATGCCAAAGCAAATGGAAGTGGCGAGAGTTGAGCCTAAAGTGGTGCAAAGGAGTGTACCAGTGCGTGAAGAACCCAGGGTTTTGTGGATGCAAAGAGATGGGGCGGTTCCCATGCCGAGGTTGCCAATTAGGGTGGCTCCAGTTGTGCAAAAGGTGGAGACAATTCCAGATCCGGCAAGGGAAGTAGTACCAAATCGAGGAATAGATGCTCAACATTCTTTGAAGAATAGTAAAGACCAGAGGGTACGATTTGCAGATGAAGTCGAGGCAGTAAAGCTGGAAGAGATTCCAGAGTTGGAGACAAAGAATGAAGTCGAGCCAAGCGAATGCAGCTTCACGGATGCTGATACAAGCTGGGAGACAGAGTCAACCCAGTCCAGGTATGAGGAGTATGATCTTTTGCATGTGCATGGAGATATGGTGGATATGTCTGAAGAGCAGGGAGCAATGCATGCCGATGTGCATAGTGAGGATCAAGTGGAGGAGTCTATGTCCACCTATGAGGATATACAACTAGAAATGGTGCAGGATTTTACCAAATGGGGTGATGCGGTCTTGCTTATGGATGAGGACCAAGATGATGCAGTTTGGGGAGAATTTCTCTCTACCTTGGCAGAGCTTGATGCAGCGATAAAAGAGGCGGTCGAAGAACAGGCAATTGAAGATGATAAGTAGGTGGAACAGATCGATCTTGAGGAGCCAGCGGTTGAAGAAGAAGATCTTGATGATGCTAGCAGAGAGGAGTGTACGAGTTCAGAGGAGGTGGAGAGTCCTGTGCGAGAGGCATGCCATATGGGAAATGAAGGAGATTTCCTAGTTGAGTCCAATCTATCAAAAGAGGTATGCAATACATGGCTGAGGTGTATGCTTGTAAGTACAGCAATGAGGTATGTTATATGCCAGGTATGGAGTTCCACGAAGATGAACTCTGCTTTACATGGTTGGGAGGGAGGGGCAGACTTGTTGGTTGGTTCATATAGCATGTTTACAGAGCCAAGTATGTTGATGAGGCAAGTAAAGGTGAGAAGAAGTGCTAAGGTGATTTGGGCATATTGTGTGCATGGTTGGTTGCGGACATGGGTGAAGCATTATTGGAGGGTGCTGCAAATGGATGGAAGGAGTCAGTGCCAGGTTTTTGATCCCCGGAAGCCATGTGATGTAGGGGATGGGGCAACCTACTTGAGGTTTGGCAGTAGTAGACATGAGTAGGGCCTTGTACATGTGGTAGTTTTTTGTGGTTTGCTCACAATTTTGGATAGTGTTTGCCAGTTTTTGCAGCAGATAGAAGAATAAACATGCTTTTTGGTTGAACATTAATGTTCAACAAGGGGGTTGGGCAATGATGGTGGAGCCAAAGTGTGTCGACCCTAGCAGAGGGCACAGGTAGTGATGTGTATGCTTACAGATGCATAGCTGAGAGCTAGAGCAGAGGGGAAGAGCTTGTGCAGGCAAGTGGCAGCGGAGATGTATGCTTTATGTGGTTTTCTAGGCCAAAAAGGCTCCAGGTAGGACCTGACAAGGTGGTAGATGAAGGGTGATCAAAGTGCTTTTTTTTGGCCCAGATGTATAGAGCTTGAAGTGTTGAAGGAGCAGGTCTAGACGGCTCATCAAACCGAACTACGAAGCCCAAGATATTTGACCTTGAAGGTGCAGTGCATTGCAGATTCTTGCCGGATAGGGCAGCTAGGGACAGGTGGTCCAAGGTGATGTCAGTGTATAGACGCGTAGTGCTCAATTTATGGAGCATGCTAGTCTTTTCAGATTGCAGATCGGAGCTACAGATTGTTGGATATGGCCATTTGAAGTTTTGCCAGGGGTCCGGTTGATGCCCACGTGATTGCATGGGGAGCCGTGCCATATGGTATTTTTTGGACTTCGACAGAGTTCTAGAGCGAGGTATGCATCATATGGACTTAGCAGGGATTGACTGCTTGTCAAACGGAGTTCGGAGCGGAAAGTTATGGAAGTCGGAAGGTTGGGTGCAGTTGCTCGGAGTTAATTGCAGATGAAATCTAGCATTTTTGCGGCCTCGGTTCGGGATTTTGGGGAATCTCGAAATGCGGTAGGAGCCGGGCACTTTCGAGTCGGCACAGTGAGCTTGCGGCTAGGATTTTCGGCTTGGCAATGGGATGGTCAGGTGATAATTGGCAGGCAGGACAAGTGGGGAAAAAAATGAATATGGGGTTTTTTTTTGAAAAGGAGGCTTGACTCGTTTTGAAGCATTTAGAGGGAGGCTGACCAGCGGCTGCCACGTGTTCGGATAAAACCCACATGCTGGGACTCGGTCAAGGTTGCCGGACTATATAGCACAAAGTGTGAGCCCCATTGGGCATGTGAAGCCGTGAGGGGAGCTCTCCTTGCGTGAGGCGATGGCAGAATTCCGTGGGCGCTGCGCAGTGGCGCGCTGGACGGACTTGGGCAGTTTTGGATGCGCGGTGGCGCCAAGTCGGCGACTGGTGGCTGTGGGTGAGTGGCCGGGAGGAGGGACGTGGTAGCCCGGTTTGGGGTGGTTGCACACGCCCGTAGGGGCCAAATGTTTTTTGAGAGCAATGTTGGGTGCACTGACGGCGCAATCGGTGCCCCGCTTGGATAAATGAGGGTTCTCATGCAATGGTGTGGGCCTCAAGGCAAGCCCAAGGGGCGCTGTCACATGCAAAAGAGACAAGCTAAAAATAGTAGTTGAGGGGTCCGAAAATAGAGAGGAGAGGAACACACGGACAGAGAAGGCCCCCGTTTTTGGCATTTTTAGGGGAGGTTTTTTGCAGGTTTTGGGGAGGGAGCTCTCGGAGAGCGGCAGAAAAGGAAGAAGAGAGGTTTTTGGCAGTTTTGGAGTATGCTTGGAGAGCCGAAGAGGAAGAGCTGGAAGTTTTTATTTTGCTCAAGCGAGCCCTTCGTGTAACAGACTTGGCCACTCCAAGTCAAGAATCAATCATGACAGCACCAAATAACCACTTCAAAACAATTCACAGATCACAATAGATTTGCAATGGCCCGACGGAGTTCCGTGCCTAGAGATATTGGCCTCAAAGACTGGCGCCCCTTTCGGTATTTCTTTATCTATTAATCAATGTTCAAAGTACAAGAGAGCGGTCAGGGTTTCACTCTCAGACTCTGCGTCTGGATGCTCTGCAGAGTCAGTCCAAACCGCTTATTTATTGTTTACAAGCGATGCCAAAAGCAGAGCCCCAAAAGCTTCAGATCAAAAGCATAAAAAAGATAATAGCCGAAAGCTCCTCTCTCTCAAGCTCTCTTTTGGTTTTCAAATGAAGCAGTCTCTTTCTCTCTCTTGCGTAGAGCAAATTTGAAAAGCTGCCGCCAAAAGCTAGCCCTTATTTTTCGTAATTTTCGCCGCAAAAAGCGGGCAGGGCCGTACAGTGCCACATCATCATGCTTAGCGCATTTCACGGAAATGTGCTCTTGTTGCTAGGGTTGGGGTTAGGGTTTAGGACAGGTTTTAGGGTTAGGGTTAGGGTAGGGTTTTTGGTAGATTTTAAGGTTTGCAGGTTTTAGGGTTAGGGTTTGCAGAATTAGGATTTTCAATAGCAGTCAAGGCTAGGGTTTTCGGCATGCTCTTGGGCACACACGTCATCACTTTGTGACATACCTCCCTCTTGAAAGCATTGTAATCGCCCTCGATTACGCTTGCAAAACAGACAGAAGCCGTAAACCGTCTTAGCAGACACTGACTGTTAGTACCTACGTACTAGGAACACACATCTAGCACATGTACCAATCGACAATCACATCACACGACATCACTAGACATCACAGGACATCACATGACATTCAACATTCATTCGGATCTTAGACCATGATTTGTCGGTAATGTAGCTAGCACTCGCATCTAGATCCAATCGGGACCTCATCGATGTCCAATTGACTAACCCCTATTGCAACCATGTCTATTCGAGATCAATCAGACCAAAATGTTGCAGTCATTTCGTCTATCAGTTCTTGCACTTAAAAGAAGTCAAGAACAAATCAGTATCAGAATCAGGAATTCCATTTCATAAAGTCATACAGCAGAATACTGTCAGCTTTCAATATCCCTGAAGCTCAAAGAGACATCAGTGACTCTAGTATCTAAATCAAGGCATTTGTTGACAAAGGAGCGGAGTGACTCCCCTCTTGTGCATCCCACTGCACTAGATCTCCGGCCAAGCTGAATTCTGGGTTCCATTTGGAGTAGACTATGCTAAACCAAAAGCATCAAGGTAAAGTTTCACAATCTGAGGAGTATCTGCTAGGTCCTCCTCCTCCATCCACTTCGTATCCAATGCAGGATAGTTCTTGAACTTAACCAAGAACCGTCTTCGGACTTTACCTTTATTCTTCGTATCCTTATGTGCCAAAATCTGTTCAGGAACAAGGATCTCCTCGTTTTCTTCCACTTCGGGTTACTCATTAGGCTCCCAATCATCAGGCACATCACCTTTAAAAGGTTTCAAGAGACTCACATGAAATGCATTGTGAATCCTCCAAGTATCAGGCAGTTTCAGTCGGAAGGAGACATCATTTATCTTTTCAGTGATCTAGAAAGGTCCGTAGTATCGCATACTAAGCTTTGGAAAAAGCCTCTCCTTTCCCTTTTTCTTTCTCAGGCGTGCAAGAGCACCCAATCATCCTCCTTCAATTTCAAATCGCGACGATGGCGATCCGCTGCCTTTTTCTGTCGTTCTTGAGACTTCCGCAAAGTAACGCAAACCTTGGCAAAAGCTGTATCTAAGTCTCGCGTATATTCATCCGCTTCAAAAATCTTATCTTTCGTGCTTAGGAAGGGTGGAACCTTCGTAGCACCTTCAACAATCTCAAATGGCGCCTTCCTTGTCGAAGAGTGTATCATGTTATTGTAGGCAAATTCCACCAAAGGTAGGTACTTTTCCCATTGAGTCTTCTGATCTGAGATATAAGACTTCAATAAATCTAGAACCACTGAATTTGCAATCTCCGATTGCCCATCAGTCTGCGGGTGGAACGATGACGAGAACTGCAACCGCAAATTCCCTTCCAAAACAAACTCGTAAATCTGGGGTCTCTGTCGGAGACAATCGTCTCAGGCATGCCATGTTATCTGAAGATCTAGGCCACAAACAGTCGCTAAGTGACTTCGACTTGACTGTTTTCTTCACTGGAATGAAATGAGCTTGTTTGCTAAATCTGTCAATTACAGTCCAGATACCATCGTGACCACTCTGTGTTCTCAGGAGATCGAAAATGAAATCCATTGCAATACTTTCCCAGGGGCGGGTGGGTATGGATAAAGGCTGTAACAATCCCTTTGCTTTATGCCTGTCAAACTTAACCTTCTGGCATACTAAGCAACTGCGCACAAACTCTTCCACATCCTTTTTGAGTCTCGGCTAAAAGAAGTCTCTCTCTACCCCTTGCATGGTGGTAGCAATGCCGCGGTGACTCGTAAAAGGTGGACAGTGGCATTCAGTCATAACCTTTTCCCTCAACGGCTGTGTAACGCACAACGTGGTTTTTCTCATCAAGTAGCCATCCCGAATGGAATATCCTGCTACTGTCTCCCCATCCCGTATCCGTGTGAAGACGTCTGCAAAATCTGTATCTGTGGCGTACTGGTCGACCATATCCTCGAAGCTCTTATAATGTATCGCGGAAATATCCAGCACCAATGGCTTCCGAGACAAAGCATCTGCCACCACATTCTTCTGTCCTTGAACATGGACAATTTGGAAGTGAAACTGTGACAAGATGTTCGCCCACTGCATCTGCTTTTCCGAAAGCTGCGTCTGTGATAAGAAGTAGCGCAAACTCTGATGGTGTGTAAAGACAGTAAAATCTGCTCCGAGTAGGTAATGCCGCCACTGAGTAAGAGCATGGATAACCGCCAAAATCTCTTTCTCATAAATCTGTGCTTCCATCTCCGGCCTTGAGAACAATCGGCTCTCGTAAGCAATGACATGGTCTTCTTGCGTCCCTGTCGGGTGCCTCTAGAACTGCCTCCGCAAGTGGTCCCATCCGATCGGGAGTGATCTCGAGCCGCGCCGCCAATTCCGGTGAAATGAAGTTGGCCTTGCCTCCTCCATCAAAGAAGATCAGGGCCTCTTGATCTTTCACTTTGCCCCAAGCTCGGCAAAGTTCTATACTCTCGTCCATGGTGTTGGGATGGGTACCCACACAATCTGGAACCAGTCCTGTTTTCATCTTGCCTTTTCTTCCACGTTCCTCATCTGCTCTCGAACTCTTAGGCTTGTCGTCGTCCTTGTCATTCTGTTCTTTCGGTGCCTTATTAGGGCACTTTGTGGAGATATGTCCATGTTCCCCGCATCCAAAGCACTTCCCCTCCTGATGAAGCGAGCTCACTCCCGAGGAGTAAGCTTGGGTCGTGCATCCTTCTTCTCTAGGTTGCTCTTTCTCTTTCTACTTTCATTCCCAAAAGTCTGTTCGGCTCGTCGTGTCATGGCCTCATCGGTGGGGTAGGTCAGACTGCCAGAGTGAATGGCAAAGCCCCGCTTCGCATGACTCATCAACTCTTGAATAGAAGCTGACTTCTATTCCAAGCAATAATCTCGGATCTCTGTAGGTAGACCCAAGGTGAACCGCTCAATCTGTTCTCTGAACGAGATCTTCTTGAATGAAGAGGCGGGTAGAAAAGAGCTCCAGAATCTCTCACAGTAAGCATTTACTGTATCTCTCTTGGTCATCCGAAGATGGTTCCAAGCAGCTCGTATATCGCGTTCATACTCTTGCGTCAACCAAGAAGAAATAAAAAGCTTCTTAAATTTCAGCCATTTAACTGGCGGAGTCTTGTTTAAAAGAACACCAAGTTCGAGCATTCCCCTTAAAGGAAGAGGCAGCTCTCTGAATCTTGGAGTGCTCTGAGTAGCGTCCTCCCGCGAAAGCGACGTCAAACTGTTGTATAAAAGACAAAGACGAGGGGAAAGCTAGACTCAACAGTCTGCACTGTGAAGGGCCTTTGAGAAGAGGTGTGGTTAGAGCAAGTTGTCTGCACCGTAATCATCCTGTAGAAGTAGAGAAGCTAGACTTAGAAGTCTGTGTTGTGAAGATCCTCTAAGAAGAGGAAAGACCAAACCAATCTGTCTACGCCGTCTTGCCTGTATCTCCTGCCTCCAATCCTCCGATGTCAACCAAAACAAAATCCACACCAACAACGCCACCAAACCGCATCTCGGTGTGGCTCTCAGTGTGAATGAGCTGGGAGTGACCTACTGCCTAGGTCAGGGGATAAGTATGTTGTAAGGTTACCAAGGGTGAGTGTAAGCAACTTTGAAGGTAGCAATCCAAATGATCAGGAGTGTAGAAGAGCAATTGCGCTACCATCCAAGCCAGGCTCTGGGTGACTCTGGATGTAGCTGGATGATGCTTGATCTCCCGCATCTTGCGGGTAAACTCTCCAAGAGAGTTCAAAGCACTGAAGTCCCACTCCAGTCTATAGATCCAAGCAATGAACCTGTCCAAGAAGAGATCCAACATCCTCTCCCTAAGTCGAGGTAGATGGATGCTCTTGTGTAAGCAAGTGATTTGACGAGTCGATGCCAAGTGGTAACTGTCTGTCCACCCAAGATGGTGGTGTCTTCTTTGGGAATGTCGGAATCCCATATGCCATGAGTATGGCCATATCTCGTGTGAACTCCTTTGATGAGTGCATAGGTGTGTCCATAGCAAACCACGTCACCACCCCCTCTGGAGTGTGCAACCGCCGAATGATGACTGGAATGAATGGATCTCCCAAGGATCGTACGCCCATAGATGATCAAGCCGATGTCGAAGATATCGTGTACTGCAGCAGTCACTGGGAGATCGCATGGACCACCATTGGATGGTGTCGTGGCAGGAGGTAACTTCATCCTCTGTGAAAAACACAAGCCATGTGTTTGCTGTCCACCCAAAAACTCAACTGCGAGGTGTTGAAAACGCTGCTGTCCAGTGATTTTCAGCGTGTTGGTACGCTCTTGGTAGGGGCCAGAGTGGTGCAGAGGGTGTAGGGAGGGTTTATCTCTGTGTGCACAGTCATCGGAGGGATGAAAATAGAGAAAACAGCAGCGGGGAATGGCTGAAAACTGTAGTAAATGAAGAGGAATTAGGACGGCAATGCACCGGATGCAAGACCGGGTGGGGTAGGCAAGATCCGTAGAGGGTATGGCCAAGCGCTCCGCTCCCCCCTTTGCTGAAAACGCAGCAGCCTGCCAAAAATGCAGCTGCTGGCTGAAAATGCAGATGCTCCCAAAAACGTAAATTAGGGCTGAAATTGCAGGTGGAGGGAGGGGTTTTCCGGCGAGGAAAGAGCCTGAGAAGGCTAGTGCTAGGTGCCTGATCTGGTGATCGCCATGGGAAAGAAAAAAATGCAGGTTGAGAAGGGTTTCTCCGTGATGAAAACTCCAGATTCCATTGGTTGCCTGGCTGATGCAAAACACTGGCTGATCTTCTTCTTGGGAGGGAGGACCTGATGCAAAAGGTGATGCGCCCGGTCCCAGACCATGGAAAGCTCGTTGTTGATACCATGTGTACTGGCGACTAATACCATGTGAGTGCGCGCGTGTGCGGAAGCGTGAGAGAGAGAGAGAGAGAGAGAGAGAGAGAGAGAGAGAGAGAGAGAGAGAGAGAGAGAGAGAGAGAGAGAGAGAGAGAGAGAGAGAGAGAGAGAGAGAAGAAGAGAATTTTAACGTTGTAGGAATCTGTCCCAAAAGAGAGACAGGAGACACAAAAACGCTGATGTGTGGGAGAGGGGGCGATCAACCCCCCATGACTACCAGAACAAAAGACCCGTACAATGTTAGTCTATGTGAAATGGGTACCCCCTTGGCCCCATATATAGGAGTGCCCAAGGGAGTCCGTACTGGGCGGGTGGCCGCCCAGGTTATATTGGGTGGCTAGCCTGGAGGCACACTAGCCGTACATGCATGCCCTGGACCTGTGAAGCAGCAAAGTGGTGTAAGTCTTAACACCAACAACACCGGAAAACAATAAGGTGATGTATTGGGCTGAATGAGACCCTTCTCTAGAAGCTCTTTCACTTGCTTCATAGTTTCCTCGTTTTGGGCGTGCTACTCTGCTGACAATCGAGGGTCCAAAGGTTTCTTTTTCTGATGCTTTCCCTTCCTTTTGTTACCGTTGTTCGATTCTTGCCCGTTTTGGACTGCCACAAGTTGATCTGTAGGGTAAGTCAGAGTGCCTTTGTGCATTGCAAACCCTTGCTTGGCATGTCCCATTAGCTGTTGCATGGACTCGGACTTCTTCTGCAGACATTAACTCTGTATCTCCTTGGGTAGTCCACCACAGAATCGCTCAATTTGTTGCTTGAGGGTGATTTTCTTAAAAGAAGAGGTAGGTAGCAAAGTATCCCAAAATCTCTGACAGTATACATCCAGTGTGTCTTCCTTGGTCATCCTCAGATGATTCCAAGCTATGATTACATCTTGCTCGTATTCCTGAGTGAGCCGTGAAGAAGTGAAAACCTGCTTGAACTCTAGCCACTTCGTTGGTGCTTCCTTGGGTAGCAATAAGGTAAAGGTAGACCACGAGATAGGACATCACTTGTTGTATTTTGAGTGCTCTGAATAGAGCCCTCATGAATAAGAGATTCAAACTGTTGGATGAAAGCGAGGGCTTTGTGGGTATCCTTAAAATAAGAAAACATATCAAACTTTAAAGCGTTTCCCACCCTCCTTGAAATCCTTGGGCTTCTTGCCTTTGTCCTCGAGGTGTCATATTGGTTGGCTCGATATAGGTACTTCCTCTTCGCTGTGTACATCGGCTCATTGGAATCCGAGCTCTCAGAGGATGAGTAGTCCTCATCCGAACTATCATGGTGGATCTGCTCTTCTTTGCCTTCTTTGTACCTTTGCTATGTCTCAGTCTTTCTTGTTCTTTCTATCCTCATCGTTGAAGCTAGAGGAAGAAGCTCTCTCCCCGAATTGTCAGAAGAGGACGAGGATGAACTTGAAACACCCTCAAATCGAACACGTTTCTTTGGTGTACTGGTAGTCTCAAAGGTAGATTTTTGACCCAAGTAGCCGAGATAGTCTGTTAATTGACTCTTCTTCCACGATTGCCTCTTAGTCTTCATGAGTTTGTTGACTTGTTGCTCTATAGCTTCATCAAATTCATCCTCTGAGTACACCCTTTGTCTTCGAAGCCAACGTGAGAGGTGAACAAACGATGGCACACCATCGAGAGTACACCTCGTCAAGTGGGTGTTTCGCCAAAAATTTCTTGTACTTGGGATCCTTGGAGTACTGAAGTATCTATCAAGCATAGACATCGACCTGTTGTTGACGTTGCATCTCCATTATTTCATATTCTGTGGGTGGTGAATGGACCATATTCTTCTCCCGCGACATCGGAAGGTAGTCGATGTCTATGCGAATCTTCGTTGCTTTCTCCCGTACCCGAGTGGTCGGGTGCAATAGTTTTCTCCTGGCGTGATTCGTCGATTGATCCATGTATGCTGCAAGTAAGGGGGATTCGATCCTTTGTAGAATAAGAATAGTCTGGGCGCTGATACCACTGCAAGAGACTTAGACGCTCCAAGCCAAAGATCTAATGCAACACGCGTGATAGAAATTGAAAGATTTGAACGGAACCGAGAGATGACACGACAGAGTTTTGCGCCCAGAAGTATTGGCCCCAAAGACTGGCGCCCCTTGTCTGTATTTCTTTATTACTATGCTTCAACAAGTACAACGTTTGAGGGTCCGCTCTTTCCGCAGTGCTCCCAAGCTAATCTGTCAGAAGAGAGGCCTTGGCAATTCTTATGAAGGCCCTTGGCCAAAAGCAGTACATGAAAAGAAGTAGTGTAAAAGCATCTTGTCCCAAAAGCCAGTGTCCTCTAGGCTGTTTGTACGTGGTGCGACGTCAGTATGTTAGCGCAATTTCTAGCGCAAATCATGGAAGTCCGTACAGCGTGCCAATTCATCAGCCATTTGCAATTTTGGGTGTCCTACCTTATTTTTATAAGTTTTAGGTCTTTCGGTTGCGGTACCATAAGTTGGGAACAACATTATTGACAAGTTCCATAAGTTGGTGGCCCTTCTGTTTTGTAGGCCATGCCACATCATCACTTTGTGAGAGTCTTGTTGAGTGGAGCAATTTGAAAATAGTCTCTTATGACACCTTAGAGGATTATGATTAAAGTCTTTGGGATGTGTATCTGTCAGGTATTTTCTTCAAAAATCTAAGCTTGGAGGATCAATGTGAGAGATACACTATTGGGTTGCCTTCACCACTACAAGAGTATTACCTTTCCAATTAGGTGACAACTATGTAAGAACTTATGGACCATGTGGCGATTGGCTCCAAATTAATAAACGAGCCCGAAAAGATGAAAGAATCTTAAACTGATGAAAATAGGCAGAATTGTTTCACTTCTTGAGATCATGGAGCCGGACACCACAACATCCTCGGCTCACTCTAAAGTAAAGGGGAAATTTGGAACAAGAGGGAAGCTGCATATGATGTTTCTATACATGACATGCTTTTAGTTCTCGGAGTGTATAGTTGCTCTGACAATTGAACAACCGCTTGCTAAGAGAGTAAAAACAACCATTGGACTTGTACTTGATGTTTATGGCATCATTACTGCTCTGGATTCTTCTCGCGAGTTACTCGAAGCCCTAGGTAAAATTTACGGCAACGTTGCCTACTAACAAAGTATAAACAATCATTGGACTTGTACTTGATGTTTATGGCATCATGATTGCTCTAGATTCTTCTTGCGAGTTACTCAAAGCCCAAGGTGTCGGGGCGACGCCACCTTAATTTTCTCTGATCTAGGCATTTCTAGAAATTTTATTTCCTTTGAAATTGTCAAAAACCTTGGAATATACTATGACCAAATGGGAACTCAAATTGAGGCCAAATTTGAAATTAGCTACATGAGATACAAGCAAAGTTACCCCAGTCATTGGGAGGTTCTCTTCGAGTGGCCTAAAAATAAAAAGGTTCCTTGGCAGATTTAAATCAGCTTGCATAATTGGTGACATGGCCCAGCTGTACGGACACCCGCAATTTGCGCTGACAGTGACACGTGGCAACGTTGTACGGATTGCCTGTGAATTGCGCTAATGGTTGACGTGGCAAGTTGTACAGATTTCTGTTTTTTACGTTGGACAGATTTGGCAGTTTTTGCTTGAGCTTTTTGAGGCTAGTTGCTTTTAGGATCAAGTGCTTTGAACCTGATGCTTTTGGGACTCTGCTTTTAGCATCCCTTATGAGCGCCCCATGGGCCACTGTTTGAGGCATCTCGATCAGAGCTTGAAGAGCTGGACCCAACAGGAGTTGCATCATCTTGAAGTAGTAATAAAGAAATACCGAAAGGGGCGCCAGTCTTTGGAGCCAACGCGTCTTGGCGGAGCCAACACGTCTTGGCTCGGAACTCCGTCATGCCGTGTCGTCTACTCTCTCTCTTATTCAAGTGTTTTGAATTGGTACCAAGTGTGTAGATTGGGGTCATCTTTGTGTTTCTGTAGGATCACTCACCATAAGTGATTATACGGGTTGCTACATGAGCAGCGTGCCGCCCAGCTGCCACATCATCATTGTGATCTCTTCTGTCTTCCTTTCCGTTGACTTTAGGTTGCCATATCATCACTTTTGCGACAGTCTGTGTGTGCATGGTGTGTGTGAAAGTTGGCTATTTGCATGCTTTGTTTCCTCGTGCTCAATACTGTGGCTTTTGGGTGGGTAAGTGTGCGCCCGCGCACGGTGTGGGTGAAGTGTGTTTTGGAGCATGTTTTTGTTTGATTTCATTCTCTCTTTTTGTTTGTCACAAACGGGAGCGCACACAAATAATCAACAAGCTGAAAATAAATAAACTCAACCAAAAGGGAGAAGATCGACTCAGTATTGGGGACCAGAAGATGGGCGGGTTTCCCCCCCCTAAAGAGAATCCCAAGAATTGGAGAAACCCCACCGTTCTTAATCTCAGACTCGATGGTCAATTCCTTCCTGTGTGGGAAATTCCGACCATTTGCACCGGGAGTGTGGAACTCCCCAGACTGTTTCGGATTCCATTTCTAGAATCCTCGAGTGTGGGTCGAGGCCTCCTTGCTCCTTCTCCGTGATGGAGTACTTGAAAAAAGCATAAACATGAAACAACTCGTAGAGCGTATTCACAATCTTTACGTGCCGCTCCGAGTGCGGAAAAGCGACCTTCGCACGTCTTCTTTATGCGATCACTTGCAGTTTCTCGGCGGCTAGGCCTCCCGCAGCTAGTGCTCGTTGGCAAATCTGAGAGAGAGAGAGAGAGAGAGAGAGAGAGAGAGAGAGAGAGAGAGAGAGAGAGAGAGAGAGAGAGAGAGAGAGAGCCGCTTGCTTTTATAGGCTTCTTGGACCGGCAGGAATAGCCGGTGAGGTGTCGTCCACAGTAGCAGTGGAGGGGGGGACGCTAGAGAAGAGAGAGAGATGATGAAATCTCGTGATGCTTGAAAATCTGTGCTAGAAAAACCCTAGCCATATTGCTTGACTGGAATAAAGTGAACTTGCTTGCTAAATCTGTCCACAATGGTCCAGATCACATCATTTCCAATGTGATGGCTTATAATAGGGAATAGCCAATTCCCAACATCAGCAAAATTGTTAATGTTCTTGCCCTCATGCTCAAAAGCAGGGGGCTTTTCCTCATAATCTGGGACTGATTGCATATGGTAGTGCCATGGCATACCCAAGATGATATCACATCCCTTGAAGGCTGCCACAAAAAATAATTCGCGGTCCTTGTACTCGCCAATCCGAAGATTGAGCTGTCCTTGCACGGGAGTTGCATTGGTAGCATAGTGACATAAAAACCCGTTTCGGCCCTTTGAAACCCCGAAATGGAAAAACGGCAGAAACTTTCAGCGAAAACGGACGAACGAGTTTTTTGGCCCTCTTTTCACCTGTTGACCTCAAACCACCCGTCTGGGGATTTTTAAAGCCATGTACCTAACCTTGTTCACTTGTGACTCGAGTCTCATATCTAGATTTTGGTATATCACATGTCTTGACAGGTGATTTTGTTTGTGTATTCAATGTATAATTATAGGTACATACATGTGAAATGTAACTTGTGTTTCGCTTTTCTTTGAGCTCTGAAACGAAACGTTTTAGAAACCTCAAAACTCTGAAACGCATGAAACCCTGAAATGTTTCATGTCGCACTGATTGGTAGTCAACCCCTTAAATGCTGCTCCGAAAGTGATTGGAGTTCCAAGATGAGCCCGTGTGAGGCCCAAGCGTTTTGCAGTATCCCATGAGACAAAGTTGTCCATTGATCTAGGATCATAGAGGATCTATATCTGCTGGTTATTCACAAACCTCCAGCCTTTTAGAAGCTGGCGCTTCCCTTTTTTTGTTTGCGTATTCCCTTGAACATCAGGAATAGAATTCGAGCTCAGTGGAGCGGGTTCCTTCTTTGATTGTTCGTTCTTCGAAGATGCTTGTTCTTGCCGTGCTGCCGAATAGGGTAGTCGGTCTTCATGTGTCCTTTATCACCACAGTAGAAACACCTCTCCTTGCTCTTTGAAGGTTTGTACTTTGTTTGGTTTGAGATACTTAGCTGTTTGCAAGTACTCTTTGGCTTCTTAGGCTGATCCGGGTCCTTAGGGGTACTCTTTTTGCCTTGGTTGCCATGGTCCTTAGGGGTACTCTTTTCACCATAGACCTTTCTTTGCCTTGCACAGTATGTGTTGTGCTCTATCCGTCGGGGGTACCAGTGGAATGTAGATGGCAATGATTGGCGATTCCATAATCTTCAGGTATCGTGGGGATACACCTTCATGCTCTTTCGAAGCGGTGGTTGAAGGCCTGCTTCGAATTTTCGCATCTTTTCCTCGTAGAAAATCTTCATGAAAGGTGTAACTTTCAGAAGAACCGACCAATATTTGTCAACATAAGCTGTGACTTTTTCATATTCCTTCTAGGCGAGCCAATCCCATTCCTTCTAAATATCCTTCTCGAAGTTGGGTGGAAGAAATTGTTCATAAAATTCAGATTTGAATTGAGTCCAAGTTCTTGCTTGTGTACCTTCTAGAATCTTGGCTAACCACCAGTTGCTTGCGGTCTCCTTGAGATACTTCCCAACATGACGCAACTTGGCTCATAATAATCAACAAGCTGAAAATAAATAAACTCTCAACCAAAAGAGATGGGGAGAAGATCGACACAGTATTGGGGACCAGAAGATGGGTGGTCCCCCCCCCCCCCCCCCCCCCCCTTAAAGAGAATCTTTATTATGGAGAATCTTTTTACAAGCCCAAGAACCGGAGAAACCCCTCCCTTCTCAATCTCAAACTCGATTGTCAATTCCTTCCCGTGCGGGAAATTCCGAGAGACAAGATCTCAATTCCGTCTACACCCGAAGTGTGGAACTCCCGAGACCGTTTCGGATTTCGTTTCCAGAATCCCCGAGCGTAAGCCAAGGTCTCCTTGCTCCTCCCCCATGATGGAGTACCTGCAAAAAGCATAAGCATGGTGGTGTAGTATGTAGGCTTTTAAGCATGCTATGTAGTAGGCTATCTAACGTCGTGGAATTTCGGGGTAGTCTGATCCGTACTTATTCCGTACTTCCGTACCCGTGTGTGTCTGACGTGTGGTTGACGTATGGAAAAACTATACTAGGTGGGATGATGGGCCAGCAGGCTCTCTACACCGTTGATCAGATGCTTCCTTGGTTGGGGCACAGGTGCTTGGAGCTACCTATAGGATCCGCAGAGGGGTTGCTGCCCGATGAGAGAGATTGATGAGGCTATTCCACCCGTCTGGCACGCTCTCATCGGGGGGACTGACTCTTCTACCTTCTTATCACGAATGGTGGGTGTACTCTTGATCCTCAATGAGGAGAGAATTTCGTCTTTAGCATTGCGGATACTGGCCATCATGGAAGTCACATCAGACTAGAGTTTCAGGGTGAGGTTTCGCCTGATCAGCAGTTGACTGACTGCCCATTGGTAGGGTGCTAGAGTGGTAGGGTTTTTCCAAAGGAGGTCCTGTGTTGACCCTGTTTTCACTATGTCTTTGGAGACTATGGATTTGGCAAGGAAAGCCACTTGTTCAGTTGGAGTGGATCCTAGTGAGTGGCGGTCGCCTTTGTTGAGCGATGATGGAGCCCCTCTATCCTTTTTTGAGTATCTGTCTCCCTTGGGAGGAAACTTCTTTTGCAGACTCGGCATCCTCCTCAGCGTCCACGCGAGTCTTAGGTATGTCAGGATTAGTGCATCCTCCCCGTTTTCCAGAGACAGTTTTGGATCAGCCGTAGCATACGTTTTTCCACGTGGATGAAGGCACATGCAGTATTGCCTGTTGTACTTGGTCGGCAGTCACTTGTCATGACCCGACTCGTCAGCGATGCACTTGAGAGCTTGAGTCTTTGAGGTATTGTTTTTGTCTGTCTTTTTGCACAGCCAGTGTGGATGGCAATTTGTTGTTTATTGATTAGAGTGGGCGTCCACAATGTTCGTGGCGTGGGAAGCAGTTGCATGGCTTTTGCAATTTCCGGGTCACAAATCTTTTTTCATGGCTTGCCGATAGATCCGGTCCTTATGCTTACTGCCTTGGGTTATAGATCGGGCACTCTACAGATGATCCCAGATGCAGGTCACCAGTTGGCTCTCTGCCAGCGAGACAAAGTGCTCACCACGATATGCTGCACACGCTTTGGACGATGTGGGAGGCTCGATGTGCCCACATGCTGGGCTCCCAGTTTTACCCTATGTCCACCATTTTGATAGTCATCTGGACTGAGCTACTGCATACTCTTCACAGCAGTGGGATTCTTTAGCCGGCTCCTCCGGAGCAGCTGAGCAACGTTGATGCGCCTTTCTTCACACATGGGTGCGATCGTCAGTTCTTTTCCGTTGAGATCAGGGTCACCTCACATCACATTATGCACCCCCACTGTGGTTCATTTTACACTCATTGTACAGACCACCTTGATGTTTACATAGCCTTCACATTGTCACTCCTCTTTTGTACTTCCTCTGGGTGATAGGCCATTGAGCATCTCCCGAGGTCTCTTATGTACACAGAATACAGCCCCTTTTCTTGTCAAATAAATAAATAAATTAAAAATAAATATATATGTATGTATAGAGAGAGAGAGAGAGAGAGAGAGAGAGAGAGAGAGAGAGAGAGAGAGAGAGAGAGAGAGAGAGAGAGAAATGAAATGAAATGAAATGTTATATTAACGTCTTCAAAAGGCCAAAGTGACCTATGAGACCAGAAAGTTACAATGTGGTGGATCTGATACAAAGTCAGAGTAACAAAATAACAACATAACAGAACAAAGATATATACTACATTCTAAACTGGTCGATGTGAACTAAGCAAAATGGGCGGCTTGCTGGGATAGCTAAATCACAGGAGATCTAGCATCGGTCGTTGGCGGATCTCATCAATCTCCTCCATGGTTAGTAGTCTGACCGGGCATCATGCCTGGCTAGAGAGAGAGAGAGAGAGAGAGAGAGAGAGAGAGAGAGAGAGAGAGAGAGAGAGAGAGAGAGAGAGAGAGAGAGAGAGAGAGAGTGTAATAATGGTATAGTTTTGCAGCTTATTTTGCAGTGGACAGTTGGATTATGGGTTCTGGTACATTGCTTTTTAAGATTTACCAACTTTAAAGGTGTTATCTTTGCTAAATTGGGCAGCAGCTTTTCTTCTGTAGCATACATTTCTGTTGTGGTAAGTTTCTCAAGTCAAACAATAGTCAGGCTTGTTAGCAAGGAGTAGTTTCTAAAATCCGGAAGATTTGCAGGCTGTGTGCACAATTCTTTCCATGGCAGCAACTTATCCACTTACTCAACTTTTCTTCTTTCACATTCTACTGATTAGAAAGGTAACATATGAAATTCAGGGAAATACTTCTGATCTTCTTATTTAATACAAGAGTTGTATTCATTTTTTTGGATTTTGTTTTCCTGCCAGGGGATTAGCACGTATGATTATATTGTTGCAATGAGAGAGCATGATCAAAAAGGGTTAGCGGATACTATCCAAAGCTCTAGCACTTCACCTATCAGTTCTGTGGGAACGACTCATAGTGTTGGTATCTCAGCTGGAGCACTACAAGGAAAATCTTGGTGTACACCTCCTAGACTTTTTGTGGATCATGAGGTAATTATCTTTTGATGCGAGAGAGAGAGAGAGAGAGAGAGAGAGAGAGAGAGAGAGAGAGAGGTGTTAGATTTATGGCATCTCTCTGGATTCTTCCAGGACAGGTGATAGGGAGTGAGGGCTGTTTTGTGGCTGTGCCCGGCCAGAGTGAGGTAGTCTTCTCATGTCGGGATTTTTCAGCCATGTATAGCTTTCGGGTTTTGGTTCATTCCATGGCCATATAGACTCCTGCAGGCTGGGAGTAGGTTTCCCCAACCATGCCTATTTTTTCCCCTGAGCCCTACGGGCATTTGGTGCCCTTTCCCCATATGTTCCTCATATTTACACCTATTTTATAGGTCAGGGGGATGGAGGTTTGGGTTGGGCAGTCTTGCCATATCATAGTTACAAGAAATGGCTATTTTTGGGTCTCTATTCCCTGTTCCCATTCTAGCTTCCCTTTCCTAATCCCCGTTTGGTGTTTTAGACATGAGTATCCATAACAGGAATGGCATTCCATGCCAGTTGCCGTTCCCCATTTCTTTTTTTACATCCCGGGTAACTATGGGCCATATCCATGTATAGGGAGCAAGGGTACCGGGGGGGGTTAACCTACTCTAGACACAACTCAGTAGAGCTCATGCAGGCAGGCAGTAGGCAGCTTCTCTTGCGCTTTTGCTCAGCCACGATGGCGTCCCCATCGTTTTTGCTGGGCAGCAAGCACAGTGTTGGGGGTGCAGTTTCTCCTTAGGGCAGCCTCACATATGCTTTGTGATCATGCATTGGCAGAGTTTCTCATCCCACATCCAGATCAGTTCTCTTGCCAAGAGGAGATGCACCAGATCTATGCTTTGAGAGCATGCTAGAGTTGGTACCCATGTGTAGGCCGAGTCAGTGGTCTTGTGTGTAGGAGCAGATGGAAGTAGCAGGAGCAGTAGCAGTAGCAATAATAGTTGTGTGTACCTTGGGCCTATCCATTGAGGGCATGTTAGACCACCCTTCGCCACTTGTATTTGCTTTTGTTATTAGCATGGAGAGTGTCACAAGTTGGTGACGTGGCATGCTCAGTCAGAAGGAACTGGTCGAGAGGACAAGGAGTGAACCCAAAAAATGTGGCCGAGGGGCTTAATAAAAAACCTAACCTTACTTGACTTGAAGAGCATGGCCAAGGGGCCTAAACCTTGACTAACAAAAGCGTAAGGAGTGAATTCAAGATTCCGTATTTTGCGCTGACCTGCCACGTGGCAATGCTGTACGAATTTTCGCGTTTTACATTGGCTGCAGAACTAGCAGTTTTATGCCCTGCTTTTGGGAGAATAGCTTTTGGGTGCAAGAGCTTTTGGAAGTGATTGATGCCTTTGGGGTTGTGCTTTTGAGCATCCCTTGTATTGTATACAAGGACCCATGGTGTCAGTCTTTGGAGAGCATTTGGACACAAAGTTTTCGAGAGCTGGACCCTCGGAGAGTTGTACCTTTGCGAAGCAAAAATAAAGAAATACCAGAAGGGGCGCTAGTCTTTAGGGCTAGTGCATTTGGGGATGCAACTCCGTCGTGCGGTGTCTACTATGTGTGTGTGTGTGTGTGTGTGTGTGTGTCTCTATTCAAGTTACGTTTAATTATTTGCAGTTTTTGTTCGTGTGTTGCTACAGTTTTCTCGCTTTGGAGTGTCCAAGCCTATAACAGTGGTATCAAAGCTCATAATGATTCTTCTTCTACAGAGGATCCGCTCCTTTCTGTAGCACATATGACGTCCCCTTTTTGCGAGGTCGTTCCTCGGAATGCTCCAAGGTACAAAGGGCGGTATCTTATTTGAAAGGAAATGCACCGACATGGTGGTGTACTCTATTGTTGCACAGAGAAACACTAGTAAGTGGATAAAATTCAAGAGAGTTTTCACTTTTCTGTGGATAACGGAAGAATATGAAGAAGATGTCATCGTGGCTTGGCATCATCTGAGAATGAATAAGGAAGGCAATTTGGATGACTATTGCCAGAGGTTCTGGAATACCCATTTGCGAGTGTCCTCGTTTTGGAGGATGGCGTTGAAGGACCAAATTGAGCGGTTCTGCTGTGGATTACCAAAAGAGATTCTATCGGTATCGTCTACAAAAGAAGTTTGACTCCATTCAAAGACTTATGGGACATGCCAAGGAAGATTTTGGTATGCACGCTTGCTCATTGACCTATCCTACGGACAAGCCAGTGTCCACCTCAACAGGGCAAGAGTCTTTGTAGGAAAAGAAAAGAACCAAGGGAACCGGATAATAGTTCATCAGAGAGTTCCGAAGAAGTAAGATAATTCATCCGAGAGTTCTGAAGAAGCAAGGAAATAAGCTGATGGCTCATCAAAGAATTTTGACGATTTAGAATGAGGTGCTTGTGGACAGGGGGGGCCAACGGGGCTACCAACAGGTCACAAGGCACAAGAAAAGAACAAAAAATTAAGCTATGTCCATTGAATAATTTGGTCAAGGGCACTCTTCGGCTCTCGATGCAAAGTGGATGGGGGAAGAGAGAACCTTGCAGAATCTCTTCAGGTTTGAGCTGTACCATGAGGCTTTTTGATTATTAGCATTGTCTATTCCGAAAGTTATCGATGAATCAGCAGATTGAACATGGTGCGCTGTGGACTGCACAAGAGGGAAGCCACTCCACTCCTCTTTCACAGATTGCCTAAATTGAATAAAGTCACTAAGTTCTTTTTAGATTTTAGGGATACTTATAGGCTGACAGTATTTTGCGGAATAACTTTATGAAAATATGCACATTGAATTGGAAATCTCCTAGAGTTGAACATGCTCTCTCATGTGTGTATTGTTATATGTTGGAAAGATGAAATGTTTGTAGCATTTTATTTGATGGATCGTTTGAACTTAGTGCATCTAGACACCTGTCAGAGATCAGCGAGATTTGAATGTGATGGCTAAGTAAATGTGAAATGAATTTATTTCTAGCGCTCAGATTTCTATATGGATTGGATGACTAAAACTGATGTGAGTGCGCCAAGACTACACAAAGATTTAAGTGCATCAAGAGGGACTAGATTAGATGGTTGATTCGCAACCTCCCACGGTTGAACATGCCGAGCATACAGACAAGTGACGGTTGGTTGCAGGTGTCCGACCGTCGTCGACAGGGACTGGCTCGCCCCACATCCCCCCCCCCAGTGGCCGACCTCCTGCAGCTTAGCAGCACTAGGTTTTGACAGGGTACCGTTTTGACCCCCTCTAGCACGAGCCCCTTGAGGAGGCCCCCTCCACCTTTAGATGGCCTCTGTTCTGCCGCCTCCTTCTCCCCCCCCCTCCTCCCCTCCTCCACCCTCATCCCCACCTCCCGCTCCTCCTCTCTCCTCGGTGGGGCCCTCAGTCTCATCACTCGACCCATCCCACACTCCTCCTCAGATGCAGGGGACTGGACACACATCCGTAGTGAGACAATCTCTTAGTAGTGCTTTCGCTACGAGTCGCATGGCTTGGGAGGAACAACCCCACCTGAAGACGCCACTTTTGATTCAGACCTCTCCTTTTGCAGCAGTCCCTCAGGGTTTGACCAGCTTTGACATTTGCAGACGATGGGACTTCTTCGATTACAGCTTTACACGCTTCCTAGGTGACTCTTCTCCTGACCTGGAGGATGCTTGCTTTCGAGTCCACGTCCTCTTTCTAGCAGCCCGAGGCACCGAGGTTCTAGATACAGCGGTAGGTTTCTCCTTTCCGTTGTGCGGCAGGGACCATATAGACTGGACGCTGCACACACTTCTTGACTAGCTCTAGGTCCATGCCATTGAGTTCTCACACCACAAAAGGGACCCGGGGGTGATAGATTTGGTACAGAAACTTTGGCCTTTAGCAAGTTTAGTGTGACACCGCCAAATGCAGTAGGTTGTAGGCACATTGTGGTGCATTTGTTTGTTGACACTCAGAGCCCCCCTTGCTATGTATTTGTACATGAAGATTCTTGGACAGAGGATGTAGCCCTACGGGCTGCACGCTCGGCATGGGCTTGGGTGGGACAGTCACTTCAGACGCGTTTGTCTAGAGGTTTCTCGGATGCGGGGCCTGAAAGATAGTGAGGTTGGCTGCTGTTGTAGCATAGATTTTTCTCACTGACTCCATGAGTATCTTCTCATGGAATGTGCAGAGATTAGGAGGGCCCTAGTTTCAGCGTCAGAGGGGTCAGTTGTGTCAGGAGCTTCAGTGATGCCTTGTGGGTGGTGAGATTGATATTCTTATGCTACAGGAGCACCATCTTTGTGAGAGCCGCATTAGACGATGTGGTCAGATTTTGAGTGGTCGCTATGAGACGTTTTGGTCAGCTGCATTTGGACCTGGAGGTATCCAGGGAGGGGTGTGTGTGACTATTGCCGATTCTTGGCAACAGGCCATTGTGGACAAAGGTATTATTGTGCCAGGTAGAGCTCAGTGGATTACTATGCAGGTTCAAGGTTGCCTCATGCGTTTCCTGAATATATATGCGCCCAATGTGGCAAGGAGTAGAGTTTTGTTCTCATGTTGTGGAGTCTTTGCCGCATGCAGAGCAGTGGTGTGTTTGGGGGGGACTTCAACATGTTGGAGGACCCCTCTTACAGGATTGGATGTGGCCATGCTAGAGTGCACGCGGCTGAGTTGGCAGCTTGGGAGTGGCTATGTATGACTATGAGGGTTTCTGATGTTTGGTAGCACTCAGGCTTTCTGAGACCCCGAGAAAGCCTCTCTCTCTCGCTCTGACCGTAGGGTAGGAGGAGTGAATCTATCTCGGATAGATCGCTGCTACGTCAATGACCACATTTGTGACATGGGGGGGTCTGTTTGCATCCTGGTAGGGACTACTTTTTTCGACCATATGCCAATGATTCTCACTGTGACAGATAGACAGAGGAGGGGGGGTGCAATGCTACGCATCCCTAAGAGGAACTTGCTGGATTCAAAGCTTAGAGAGCGGGTCGAGGCATTTTGGACAGAGCCTGGACACGCAGGACACCCTTGTCTGTAGAGTGGCTTCTGGATTGGTAGAGCTTACTCGTTTCTTCCTTCAGGAGTCTGCAGCTCGCTTGGCCGCAGCCCGGGAGGAGGGGAAGCGTCATTGACGGGGCATCGTTTTCTTCCAAAGGATAAAGGAGCAGCATCCAGACAATCCTTGGTTGGAGGAGCAGATGCAGCAGGTTAGACATGAGTTGGCTAGCATTGAGGAGCGGCGTCATGAGTTTGCCTTTCATTGGCAAGCATCTCAGTGGACCCAGGTGGGTGATAGAGTTACATGGCAGTTTTTTGAGAGTGGGGCAACGCCATGCGCACATCAATGTTAGTCAGTAAAGCAGACTCGATGGATGTGTTGCTTCGAAAAGCCTGAGGATGTGCATGCAGTTGCCACTTTGTCAGATGATGATGCTTATGACTTTGATGCCTCTCTTAATGTTCATTCACAGGACATGCAGATCACCAAGAGTGATCTTATTGATGCTTTGTTGACTGTCAATGATGCATTATCCCAGACTTGGATTGTTGATTCCGATGCTTCATTTCATGTGACTCCTATCAAGGAGTGTTTCTCTACTTTTGATGTAGGCAAGCGTGGCCATGTATACCTTGGAAACAATCATGTATGTTCCATTGAGGGTATTGGCACTGTGCATCTCTCCATAGATGGCACAAATGAGCATGATGTTAGATATGTGCCGGGAATCAAGAAGAGTCTGCTTTCTGTTGGTCAGATGGATATGCATGATGTTAGATATATGTCGGGAATCAAGAAGAGTCTGCTTTTTGTTGGTCAGATGGATATGCATGGTTACAGTATCTTGTTTGAGAGAGGATCATGGAAAATGACTAAAGGCTCAAGGTTGATTGTAAACGGCACAATGAAAGGGACACTTTACTGCATGCATGGAAAGGCCGTGTTGGGCAAGTTTATTGCATTGGCTGAAATTAACTCTCACATGGAGTTGTGGCACAAGAGGCTTGGCCATATGAGCCAAAAGGGCCTTTCTAAGCTTTGTACTTTGAACAAGCTTGATGCTAAAGGCACAAAGCTTGACTTTTGTAATGAATGTCAATATGGCAAGCAAGTAAAGCGTTCTTATTACTCTGGTGTCTCTCGTAAATCTTGTGTGCTTGATCTTGTACATTCTGATGTATGTAGCATGCCTACTAATTCTATGGGAGGTGCATGTTATTTTGTCTCCTTTGTTGATGATCATTCTAGGACAATTTGGGTTTATTTGCTTAAATCTAAGAATGAAGCCTTTGCTGCGTTTAAGAAATTTCATGCATTTGTGACCACCCAAACAGGTAGAAAGCTAAAATACTTGCGTACGGACAATGGGAGGGAGTTCACAAGTGTTGAATTTAACAAATTTTGTGAAAATTTGGGCACTAAGAGGGAGCTTATTGTGCCATACAGCCCCTCTTCTAATGGTGTGACTGAAAGATTTAATAGGACACTTTGTGAGAGGGTGAGATGCATGTTGTCCACAACTAATCTCTCTCATGGATTTTGGGGAGAAGCTTTGAAAACTGCAGTGCATATATGCAATCGATCCCCTCACATGTCTTTGAAAGGTGACATCCCTGAAGAGGTTTGGTCTGGCAAGCCTGCTTTATATGATCACTTACGCATTTTTGGTTGCTAGTCTTTTGTGCATGTTAGACCTAAGTTGAGGAGTAAACTAGATGCCAAGTCCATTAAAGGCCTCTTCATGGGATATGGTGAAGAAGGTGAAATGGGTTACAAGATTTGGTTACCTCAGCTCAAAAGGGTTGTACGCAGCCGGGATGTTGTTTTTAATGAGGCAAGGCTGCTTCAAAACAATTGTGCCTCAAAGCATGACCATAAAAGGGTCAAATTTCAGCATGACCAGCCACCTGTTAGGCCTATTTTTGACCCTCAAGATGCACCACATACTGTTGAAAATGTAGATGATCCAGTGGTGTTTGAGCCAGATGATGTTGGACAACAAATTGAGGCTCCTGAAGGGCATTTGCAGCCAAGAAACAATGCTGAAAATGGTGTACAGCAGCCCATTGTTGATGATTTTATCATGCCACCTGATGTAAACCCATCGCCGGATAATGTGGATCATTGGATGAGGCGGTCTACTCGTCAAAGACGGCCTGTGGGTAGATATGATCCCTCTTTGCATTACATTATCTTAACAGATGAGGGAGAGCCTCTTACGTATAAAGAGGCAAAGACATGTGAGCACAACGACAAGTGGGAGCTTGCTATGCAGGAAGAGATTAAAGCTTTGCATGCTAATCAAACTTTGGGATTTGGTGGAATTGCCCAAAGGAAGGAAAGCTATTCCTAACAAATGGGTGTATAAAATCAAGACAGTTGATGCAAAACCCAAGTATAAGGCAAGGCTAGTTGCAAAGGGATATGTTCAAACCAAGGGCATAGACGTTCAGGAAGTGTTTTCTCCCATTGTGAAGATGACCACTTTGCGTGTATTGTTTGCCATAGTGGCTGCTCTTGATTTGGAAATGGACCAAATGGATGTACATACCGCTTTCTTGCATGGTGATGTGGAAGAAGAGGTTTACATGAAGCAACCCGAGGGTTTTGTTATTCCTGGCAAGGAACATATGGTATGTATGCTCAATAGAAGCTTGTATGGGCTCAAACAATCATGTAGACAGTGGTACAAGAAGTTTGATCGCTTCATGCTGAAACATGGTTACAAAAGAAGCCATGCAGACCATTGTTTGTATACCAAACGTGATGAGGATGACAGCCCTATCATTCTTGTGCTCTATGTTGATGATATGTTGATAGCTGCAAAGAAAAGAAGCACTGTTGATGCTCTTAAAGGGCAACTGAAATCTGCATTTTCAATGAAAGACCTTGGGGCAGCTGAACATATACTTGGAGTACGTGTTACAAGGCAAAGAGACAAGCGCCTATTATATTTGTGGCAAGAAAAGTACATTGAAAAGGTGCTGGATAGATTTAACATGGATGAAGCAAAGCCTCTTGGTGTTCCATTACAGCTATATGTCAAAATCTCCAAGGATGATTGTCCTGAGTCAAAGGAAGAAGCCAATGAGATGCAAAGTGTGCCTTTCGCTTCAGCTTGTGGTTCATTTATGTATGCTATGGTTGCTACTAGGCCTGACATAGCCCATGCAGTGGGAGTTGTGAGCCGGTTTATGGCTACTAGGTCTGACATAGCCCATGCAATGGGAGTTGTGAGCCGGTTTATGGCTAATCCAGGCAGGTTGCATTGGGATGCAGTGAAGTCCATTATGAGGTACTTGAAAGGGACTAAAAACAAATGCCTTTGCTATGGTAAAGGACCATTGGAGTTGAAGGGATTTTGTGACTCTGACATGGCTGGTGATGTGGATACACGGAAATCCACAAGTGGCTGTGTGTTTACCCTTGCGGGAGGTGCTGTTTCATGGTGTTCTAGATTGCAAAAGATTGTTGCATTATCTACGACAGAGGCTGAATATATTTCAGTCACTGAGGCTTCCAGGCACCTATGCTTGGTTGTGATAGCCAGAGTGCCATATGTCTGCCAAAGAACGCTATGTTTCATGCACGCACAAAGCATATTGATGTGAGGTATCACTTCATACGTGAAGTGCTTGAGGATGGCCTTATTACATTGGTGAAGGTCCATACATCACAAAATCCAGCAGATGCTCTCACTAAGTGCTTATCCAAAGCACAACATCATCTATGTATAGAGATGGTGGGAGTCATGTAGCTTAAAGGCGCCATTTATGCCTTTAAGTGGGAGGTTGTTGGGATAAAGGTCCAAATGGCCCCCTTTGTGTATAGTTATAAAGGTTATTAACCTTGGCCAAGTTCACATTGAACTTGGCCACTAACATTAAATTGGTCCTATACTTTTAATAAAGGGAACAAGTGAGCCAATTTTACTCACTTCATTATTCCCCTCAACAAACGAGTAGCGTGCTCTCTCTCTCTCCCTTCATTCTGCAAGCGCCCTCTCTCCTGCTGGCTTTCGCTACCTCTCTCTGCACACACCCTGCACTTCCTCGCGTGCTCTATCACTTGCACACACCGCCGCGCGCTCATCATGATCTGTTGTCAGCTGAGCCTCAGTCAGAGCGCTAGGATGCATGCAGAGAGCAGGTTTGGGCACAGATGTCTTGCCTTGTTACTGAGGAGATGCGACATAGACTTGAGCTTCCCCCCAGCTAGAGGAACTCCATGGGGCCCTCAAAGCACTCCCCCGAGGTAGGTGTCTAAGGGAGGATGGGTTGACTCCCAGCTTTTTCTGGGAGTACTGGGACTTGCTTGGTTCAGATCTTCGCAGCGCATTCCAGTACGTTTTGCACACTAGCGAGATGCCTGACAGCATGAGTGAGGGCTTGATCTACCTGATTCCCAAGGAGGGAGGCTCCTTGGATGAGATTCGACAATGGTGACCCATTACCATCCTCAACTCATCCTACAAAATTCTAGCAAAGGCTCTGAGCTTTAGGATCCAGCCACTACTAGAGAGCATTATACATGGGACCGAGACAGGTTTTGTCAAGGAGCGTAGTATTCTTGACAACATCTTCACTTTTTAGGAGGCGTCTACCCTCGCGCGTCTTCGAGGAGAGGATCTGGTGATACTCCTTCTCGATATTGAGAAGGCCTACGACAGAGTTGAATGGGACTTCCTTGAGGGCACTCTACATAGGATGGGTTTCTCAGATGCTTGAAACAGAGGTGTGTCAGCTCTCTACAAGCGTGCGCAGAGTCAGGTGCTCTTGGCAAGGGGAAGAGAGGAACGTTTCTTGCTCACTCGTTCGGTTAGACAGGGTTGCCCTCAAGTCCCCTTTCTCTTTCTGTTCTATGCTCAAACGATGAGGAGTTTTTTGACTTCTCAGCAGGTTGGCTTGCGTGGTCTTTAGATTCCTATTACGGCATATGAGCTTCTTGACGCCGAGTTTGCCGACGACTCAGCCTTGTACTTGGAGGACCAAGAGGTCAATCTGCACAGGTGTGAGCAGGCTCTTGAGGTGTTCTGTTGTGCATCATGCTCACTGATCACCCGGAGGAAGACAATAGCTTTCTGGGTTGGCAATGCTCCTACGCTTGATTGGTCTCCAGGTGAGGGTTTTAGATGGATTCCCGGAGGGACTGCAGTTCGTTACTTGGGTTGTCAGGTCGGCGTAGACTTGTCCCCTGAGCAGTAGAGTGCTTCCCTCCTCCTGTCCATTAGGAGGAAGTTGTTGCATTTGCGTTCGGCGTCACAATCTTTGGCAGACAGAGTTGTAGTGGCCAACCAGGTGCTTTTGGCTACTATGTGGTACATCACATCTTGCTGGATCTTTTCGAGCTCTTGTATCAGCCAGCTAGAGCGGTTGATCATGAATTTTCTTTGGTCGGGGCGCAACACCCAGTTAGCCTGGGCCAAAGTAGCTTGGTAGGTCATCACCCTACCGTGTTCTCAGGGGGGGTTGGGGATCATCGGTCCAACATAGCAGAGTAGAGCCCTTCTTGGGAAGTTTGTTGTCAAAGGACTGCTTCTAGGGGAGGATCCCTGGAGGCTGGACTCATGCAGGAGGACTTGGGAGTCCTTTCATCAGGTTGATCTTTACCGAGATGCGCAAAGTTGGTATGAGTAGGAGGCTGGAGGATCGATTTGTTGCGAGCGTGCTTCGCTCTCGAGAGCCGCTGCGGAGTGGCCTGGAGCACCACCAGTCCACTTGCACGGAGGAGCGCTTGAGACAGCCCTTGGTTTGGAACCTTATGGTCAGCACTCAGAGAGACCACTTGGTTGGTAGTAGGCCCCATGTTTCTTAGGGTCCCATGGCAGCAGGGCCCAGCCCGCACTCTCGGCGACTAGTTCAGTTTTTCGGTTTGTCAGAGGAGGCACAGAGCATCCAGCTACGTGGCATGACAGGGGTGCAGAGCATGTGCCAGGTCCCTGTTCTCCACATTCAAAACACTTTCTTGCTTTGAAATATTCTTCTCTTTGCTCTCCTGTCAATCGAGGTCGTGTATCTGTCTGTCTACTTGTCGAAGGTTCATTTGATGGGTAAGTCAAGTTACCCGAATGCATAGCGAATCCCCGCTTAGCATGTCCCATCAATTATTGAATAGACTCTGACTTCTTCTCAAGGCAGTAGTCTCGAACTTCTTTGGGGAGTCCACAACAAAACCTCTTAATTTGTTCCTTAAAACTGATCTTCTTGAAAGAAGAGGTTGGAAGGAAAGTATCCCAAAATCTTTCACAGTAATCATCCATAGTGTCACCCCTGATCATTCGAAGATGGTTCCAGTTGGTTCTCACATCTCGTTCATACTCGCCATGAAGAAATAAAAAGTTTCTTGAATTTCAGCCTCTTTGTCGGCACTTGTTTCCTTAACAAAAGAGTGGACCACCATGTCTGTGCATTGCCTTTTTGAAAGGATGCTACCCGTCTAATCTTGGAGTGCTCTGTATAGCGGCCTCCCGAAAATGCTATATCAAACTGTTAGATAAAGGCTAAGGCCTTAGGATCATCTCGAAACCCTGAAAAGGTTTCAAACTTTACCGCTTGTCCACCTTCTTTGAATTCCTTGGCCTTCTTGTCCTTGTCTTTGAGAAAATCATACTGATTAGCTCTGTAAAAGTGCTTTCTTTTTTAATAGAATGTATAGTCCGTTCGTTGTTTCTTGCCCTTTCTGTCCTCATCACTCGAGTCAAAAAAAGATGAGCTATCTGAGCTATCAGAAGAAGATGAGGACGAATTGGACAATTCTTCGAAGCGTACACACTTCTTTTGTTTTCTTGCTTTCTCAAAAGAGGATTTTCGGCCCAAGTAACCAGGGAAGTCAGCTCCCGTGTTACGTTTCTTCAATTGCTTTTTGACCCAAATAGTTGGTTGACTCGCTTTTCAATAATGTCCTCGAGTTCATCTTCAGTAAATATCCGTGGGACAGGAGGTTTCTTGATTGCCGGTTTTATTGGTGACTTCATGGCTTTCTGCCAATGAGTGTGCATTTCATCCTTCGGGTGCCGGGTCAAAAATTTGGCATACTGTGGATCCTTGGCAAACTGAAGCATCTGCTTTGCGCACTCGTCAACCTGTTGTTGACGTTGCATCTCCACGAGTTCATACTGTAAAGGCCGAGGTGGCCCATACTCGTTTTTTGTTAATCTGCTTGAATCTTTTGTAGTCCCTCCCGCTTTGAAGATGGAGTCGTCTGATTCTTTTCGGAATCCATGTGCGCTGCGAGAAGAAGATTTCCCGGTAAAAGAGAAATTGGCCGTGCTCTGATGCTGTAACAAACTTGGGCACCCCAAGTCTAGAATCTGTCGCGACATGAGAGAGGGATTCACTGGAAACACTTCACAATTTTAAATCACAATTCAATTTGAGACGACACGGCCTGGCGTAGTTTCGTGCCTAGAGGTACTGGCCCCAAAACCTGGCGCCCCTTTCAATATTTCTTTATTTCATTAAATCTTGAGCAAAGTACAACTCCCGTCGGGGACCTCCGCTCTCAGACTTTGCGTCCAGATGCCCTGAGAAGTGAGGCCCTTAGGGTTCTTTTATTCTTACAAGGGATGCCAAAAAGCAGAGTCGAAAAGCAGTTAAACTCAAAAGCAATGAGTTTCCCAAAAGCAACTAGGTCCAAGAACTGCAAAAGGTAGTCAGTGCAATTCTGTACAACTGTCAATGCAAAAAGAGGGCTTGGCCATACAGTCTGCCACATCAGCATGTCAGTGAAAAAATTGGAAATCTGTACTACTGGTCCATGTCAGCGTGCCATGACAGCCTTCTACCCGGGTGGTCATGCCACATCATCACTTTGTGACAGCTTCCAAATGGATGGGGGCCTTCATATGATTGGAGATCCCCATCGCAGTCCATGCCCCCCATGTTCTTTGAGATCTAGGGCGAGGGTCGCCTACACAGGGTCTCAGTAGAGGCTTCACAGGTTGCAGAGTGTCATTTTTAGAGGATACGAGTAGTGGGCATCTGTGGGAGGACTTGTGTCACAGATCCTAACCCAACAGATCTTGAGAGAGGTCACTGAAGTCTTTGGGCTTGAGAGAGCTGCCCTTTGGCATGAGTGCAATGGGACCCTAGAGAGTGGTTTTGGAGAGACCCTTCTCTTCAGCCGACCAGCTTGGGATCCCTTTCTTTCAGTACACTGTTCGACTGGGGCAACACATACTGGCAGCACGGAGAGAGGCGCATCCTACTGTAGTACTTCATTGGCAGGAGGAGGGTCTCACAGCTAAGTTCTTGTGAGGCTTTTGGGAGCGGTTGTGGGGCTCCACACAGCCGAGGCAAGTCACTTTGTTCCAATGGCTAGTTGCACACAGAGCTAAGCAATGGGAAGCTTGCTAGTAGAGTGGATTTTCGGCAGCCTGTGCAGCTTGTGACTATCTGTAACTATGTCAGACTTTGTAAATAATTAATGTATTTATGAGAAAATAATTATTTAATTAGTTGTGTACACATCAGAATAGATCTAGCTGGGGCCTCAGGTGTGCCCAAGTTTGGGCCAGTGCACCTCAGGGAGACTCTAGCAGAAAAACACCCTGACGACCTAGTGATTGGGAAATCGGTTCTTCAATGAAGGGGTAAGCAATAGCCTCAGATTTCAAGCTCAAAAAATTACGCGCGCTAGTGCAAGCACAGGAATGAGATGGGGTCCTTAGAACAACAGTAATCCTAAGGCGTGAATTATTTTACGGCCTTAGGATAAGTCAAATTAAATTATTTTAAATTGTCTACGCTTGACCAAATGGCCGGACAAGTGCGAACAGGTAATGCCAAAGCAGTGTTGGTACGGCATTGCGTCGGGGAGCAGCTGTGTGTTAATTTGCACATTTCATTAATAGCCTAGGGACTTTTAAAAGTGAAAGTTGAAGGGTTTTTAAAGTTATTAAGTAAGTGTGCCACCAATGCAAAACTACCTCTCTCACTCTAACTCTCACCCTCTCTCTCTTCCTAGCGCCCCCACTACTTGATGGCTATTTAGGAGCACCCCCTCCCCCATTTCTTAGTGTTGGCAGTGCTCCTACCCCCCCTATTGTGAGTATGCTCTACGCATTGGAGCCCTCCATGGAAGCTTGAGAGCAGCCCCTTGCAACATATGTGGTGGCCTAGTGTTCCCATTGTCTAGAACAAGGGTTCTCATAGCCATAGCTAGCTTTCGGTAAAGTTTCATCGCGAGAAGTTGTAGCGGAAACTCTCTTCGTAGAGTGTGGTGGCTGTAAATTCCCTGTTTTCAGCCCCTAATCATCTCTTTTAGGGTGAATTTCAGCAAAATACACATAGAATCTAGTTCTTCTCTACCTACACTACGCATACACAAAGTTTGGTGCGATTCCATCGCGAAAAAGGTCTCTATTTCGGCTTTGGAAGGTGCTTAGGTAACATTTTCAGGTTATGTGCAGAAAATTACAGCAAGCATGTGTGCGTGCATTTTGCGTGTTTCTCCCTTGTTTTTGTTGCAGGAATGATTATGCAGAAAGGGACACAGTTAGCGGAAGGTAGACTCTCTTTTTCGAGAGCTTCCGTTGAGTTTTGGTGGAAGATAGACTCTCGTTTTCGAGAGCTTCCCAAAATCTCATAGCAGAGGGAAAATCCTCTTAGTATTCTGAGAGTAGCTTTCGCACTCTCTCAGTCAGAAGCAGAAAAGAAAAAAATAGAGGACGGGCAATGGCCCCGTTCCTGTGCTTGTAAAGATTCTCCCTTAGTAATAAAGATATTCTCTTTATTGGGGAGACCAGCCCATCTTCTGGTCCCCAATGATGTGTCAAGCTTTCTCTCTTTCTCTCCAAAGTCTCTTGAGTATTTGAATTACAATTAAAATTCAGTTTTCGCTTCCGTATTTTTGTGACAGTGGTATCAGAGCAAGGTCATCTCTCTCTTTCTTAAGGGATTGACGACTCTTGGCAGACTGCAGAAATGGGAGGACACGAGATAGAGTTCTCTCTCCTTCAACAGCAAGTGATAAGAGTTGCAAAAAGCTCTCTCTCATCCAAAAGTCCAAAAGATTCTCCATACTCTTGAGAAAGGGAAGGAGAAAGTGCTGACGGTCGGGAGAAATCCCGCAGAACCCAAAGGCGCCAGAACCAAGGAAAGATCCTTTGATTGGAACCTCCCGCATACACGAGAGGCAGAGGAAACCTCCAGAACGTCATGTGCGGTTTAATCCAAAGGTTCAAGAGTAGGATTCTCCTGATTCCCCTCAGTTCTCTTTCATGAAGGATCTGGATGACATAATCGCTCCGGAAGACATGTTTCTTGACGATCCGTCGTAGCAAGAAGTGCATTGGGCTCCTGTCCACAAGGAGTCTAAGCATAGAAAGAAGGAGCACCATAAGAAGAAACACCACAGGCAGAAAACATTCAAGTCAGGAGACAAAGATGTGAAGTTCAACACCTACAATGGACGGCGTGATAATGACAAAGCTTTGGCTTTCATCCGCCAATTTGAAGTTGCATTTGCAGAAGGGAATTTTAAAGAAAGATCCAAGCTTCGCCATATCAGTATGTACCTGAAAGGCACCACCAACAGTTAGTGGTTAACCCTGATACTGGAAAATCGCAAACCCCAAGATTTGACTGTTTTCAAGAAGGAGTTCTATGCACAGTTCCTTCCTCCAGACTATGAGAAAGAAGTAAAGAAAGAATGGGATCAACTCTCACAGTCAGAGAACGAAACTGTTCCACGCTACATGGATAGGTTTTGGGACGTTCTCTTGAAAGTCACTCCATTCAAGAAGATCGACGATTCAGAGAAGATGCGCAAGTATGAAGCAGGATTGCATGAAGCCTTGCAAAAGGCTATGAAGCTTTACCCTCGAGGTAACTTGCAGATACTTATGGAATCAGCTCGCATAGCTGATGGAATACATGACAAGGGCACTCCTAGGAAGATGGAGCAAAGCACCTATCATGCCAAGGAGAAGGCTCTCCATGAGCAGCCTACCTCTACTTCTTCTTCTCAAAAGAAGAAAAGAACCGCCTCTGAAGTAGAAGCAAAGCCAAATCAGCCCAAGAAAGGGAGATATCTCTCCTTCTGAATTGAGAACCTACATCAGCGAAGGAAGATGCTTGAAGTGTGGACAAGTTGGACATATGAAGGGTGATTGTCCTACCAAAACTCCGCAACCACCCTCTTCCAATGCAGTCCCGGATGTACAGGGGAATACAACCAAGGATGGAAAAGAAAGAGCTCTTCTCAAAGCATGGGGTAGCATCAACAACCAACGTGCTCTTATTCTGTTTGACCCTGGCAGTACAGACAACTTCATCTCTACAAAGTTAGCCGATGATCTGAATTTACAGCCCAACCGTTTTGGAGTTTCTATTCAAGCACAATCTGCTTTCCAAGGGCAGAACTCTAACTCTACTCCAATCATAGGGAAGATGAATTTAAAGGTCGACAACTACAAAGATCAAGAGTCTTTCTTACTAGCTTCACTTGAAGGATGCGATGTTATCTTGGGAATGCCTTGGCACTACAAGATGCATCCCATTCCTGACTATGTTCAGAAAACCTTATCCTTTGATCATAAAGGAAAGGAGCATCTTGTACTTGCAGATGCAAGTGATTGGCGTATCCCTATCGCCAATCACATTGCAATCAAGAAAGTAATGAAAAAGTGTGTTTCAGCGTACTTGATCTTTGCAAGAGAGAGATATGTGTCTGCTTCACAACTTTCTTCCTATTTAGAGCAAAAAAGACTTCAGTTATTAAAAAGTTTTAAAGATTGTTTTGCAAATGAACTACCAAATGAACTCCCACCTTCTTGACCTGAGGATCATACAATTGATTTGATCCCAGGAAGTTCTCCTCAAATCAGCCTCCTTATCGAGTTAGTCTAATGCAGCAAGAGGAAATTCTCAAGCAGATTAACAAACTTTTGGAGAAGGGCTTAATAAGGCCTAGTACTTCTCCGTATTGTTCACCTGTCTTGCTAGTACAGAAAAAGGATAGCACATTCCGCATGTGCATAGACTATAGATCTTTAAACAAGATCACAATCAAGAATCGATTTCCAATCCCTCGGATTGATGATATTCTTGATAAGTTACAAGGAGCAAGTGTCTTTAGTCGTATAGACTTGAAAAGCGGTTATCACCAAATCCGCATAGCTCCTCAGGATGTGCATAAGACTTCATTTAGAACAACCTTTGGGTTGTATGAATTCTTAGTGATGCCTTTTGGACTCACGAATGCACCAGCCACATTCAACAGAATGATGGATAGAATCTTCCACTCATATAGAAGCTTTACAGGCGTTTTCTTCAATGACGTCTTAATCTTCTCAAAGACCGAAGACGAACACTATAAGCATCTCGCATTAGTGTTTGAAGAATTATGCAAACACAAATTATTTGTGAATGCTAAGAAGAGTGAGTTCTTTTTAAAAGAAATCCACTATTTGGGCCATATAGTATCTCATAACCAGGTGAGAATGGACCCTGAAAAGATGGTCAAAGCGAAATCCTCAAGTGATATGTTTCGGAACGACAATCCGAATGGGAACAATACTTACCGATAGTTGAGTTTGCGTATAATAATACCATCCATTCCTCAACTGGTAAAGCTCCCTTCGAAATTATTTATGGGAAGCCACTCTTACTTCCTATTATGATTACCAAAGAAAACATCTTCGTTGCAGATGAATTTGTGCGCAATATTGATATTGCCTATCAACAAGTTAAGCAAGCGATTCTACGTACTCAAGAGCAACAGAAGAGAAAAGCAGACAAGCACAGAAGCAATCTCAATCTTGAAAAAGGACAATATGTCTTGCTTCGATTTGAGAAAGCTAGATTGAAAAGCGGATCGGAAATGGGAAAGTTATAAAACTTTCCCATAGATTTTACGGCCCTTTTAAAATTACAGATAAAGTCAATGACGTGACTTTTAGATTGGATTTGCCTTCTCACTGGCGCATCCATAATGCTTTTCATGTAAGTCTCCTCCGACCATATGTTGGACCTCCTCCAGTGGCGCTAGTACAGGAAGATCCTCCAGAAGTCGAAGAGACTGAGGAAATCCTTCAACATGAACAGATAATACACCACTCTAAGAGACAACTAAAGTCGGGGAGCCTACAAAAAAAGTATTTAGTCAAGTTCAAGAATTACATCCCTTTAGATGCAAAGTGGATGACTGAGTCCGATCTTAGGGACTACCCAGACATCTTGCATAGTTATGTTGACGCTCTACAGTTGAGGTCAACTGTTTAGAACCAAGAGGGATGTAACTATATCAGACTTTGTAAATAATTAATGTGTAGATGCACTTGTCTTGAACGCTTGAGAGGTGGAGTCAAGGTTGGCTTGCCTTTGCTCTCGTGGTGTCGCCGTGGCAGAGGGATCAACGGCAACAAAACAGCTCCTCTTGGCCGCTTACGCGACCTCATACACCGCGAGCTTCTCAAGAAGCTCCAACCTTTTCTCGGGAGATACTCGAGGGCAAAACTTCACCTCGTGACCGGGTTCATGAAGAAGATAGGCTCGCACTTTGTTTGCACCACCCATTCTCCTGTACGGACATAGCTTGCACGTCCATGGTCTTGCACCGCCACCTTTACCACGCGTGGTAGATCAGGGAGACACTAGCATAAAAATACACTAAAGACCTAGTGATTGGAAAATCGGTTCTTCAATGAAGGGGTAAGCAGTAGCCTCAGAAAATTACGTGCCCTAGTGCAAGCACAGGAATGAAATGGGGTCCTTAGAACAACAGTAATCCTAAGGCGTGAATTATTTTACGGCCTTAGGATAAGTCAAATTAAATTATTTTAAATTGTCTACGTTGGACCAAATGGCCGGACAAGTGCGAATAGGTAATGCCAGAGCAGTGTCGGTACGGCGTTGCGTTGGGAAGCAGCTAACAATTTCATTAGTAGCATCTGTGTGTGCAGTTGTGAGTTAATTTGCACATTTTATGAATAGCCTAGGGACTTTTAAAAGTGAAAATTGAAGGGTTTTTAAAGTTATTAAGTGTGCCACCAATGCAAAACTACCTCTCTCACTCTCACTCTCACCCTCTCTCTCTTCCTAGGGCCCCGCTATTTAGGAGCACCCCCTCCCCCATTTCTCAGTGTTGGCCGTGCTAGGATCCTAACCCCCCTATTGTGAGTATGCTCTACGCATTGGAGCCCTCCATGGAAGCTTGAGAGCAGCCCCTTGCAACATATGTGGTGGCCTAGTGCTCCCATTGTCTAGAACAAGGGTTCTCGTAGCCATAGCCAGCTTTCGGTAAAGTTTCATTGCGAGAAGTTGCAGCGGGCACTCTCTTCGTAGAGTGTTGTGACTGTAAATTCTCTGTTTTCAGCCCCTAATCATCTCTTTTAGGGTGAATTTTAGCAAAATACACATAGAATCTAGTTCTTCTCTACCTACACTACGCATACACAAAGTTTGGTGCGATTCCATCGCGAAAAAGGTCTCTATTTCGGCTTTGGAAGGTGCTCAGGTGACATTTTCAGGTTATGTGCAGAAAATTACAGTAAGCATGTGTGCGTGCATTTTGCGTGTTTCTCCCTTGTTTTTGTTGCAGGAATGATTATGCAGAAAGGGACACAGTTAGCGGAAGGTAGACTCTCTTTTTCGAGAGCTTCCGTTGAGTTTTGGTGGAAGATAGACTCTCATTTTCGAGAGCTTCCCAAAATCTCATAGCAGAGGGAAAATCCTCTTAGTATTCTGAGAGTAGCTTTCGCACTCTCTCAGTCAGAAGCAGAAAAGAAAAAAATAGAGGACGGGCAATGGCCCCGTTCCTGTGCTTGTAAAGATTCTCCCTTAGTAATAAAGATATTCTCTTTATGGGGGGGGACCAACCCATCTTCTGGTCCCCAATGATGTGTCAAGCTTTCTCTCTCTCTCTCTCTCCAAAGTCTCTTGAGTATTTGAAGTACAATTAAAAGTCAGTTTTCGCTTCCGTATTTTTGTGACACTATCCTTTGGAGAGTCAGCGTCACTGTCTGTGGGATTGCCCCATGGCACAACAGGTTTGGTTGCGGATTCTTCAACTGATGCGAGCTCTTTCCATAGTGCGGTAGTACACTTGGGGTGTTGTTGCCTGGTCCACCCTTACGGGCCCTGCACTCCAGTTTGAGCTAACCTCCACCAGCAGGATGATAGTGATCCAAGGGGGTCAACCTACACTTCAGTCTTCCACAGAGCCTACCCAAGGAGTGGTGCAGTGAGAGAAAGGTGTGTAGTGAGAGAGAGGTGTGTTGGGAGCTTGTCTGTGGCCTGACACTCTGGTTCATTTGGCGGGCCCGTTGCTTCCGCATCTTCGAGGCTCACCGTGTCCAACCAGCGGAGACTGTTCGTGACTTTTGGCTGGAGTTGATTCATACTCTGAGGGGTCACTCTGAGAGACTTCAGGGCAGCTCCGACTGCATAAGGGTGCGTAGAGAGGCTTTCTTGCAACTCTGGCGCCCAAGGTCTTTCTTCACCATGGTCCAGGGTGCGCCTAGATGGCACTACTGACCACCCGTGTGGCTCGTTTCTCCTCCCTTTTTGTGATTTAGCCTCATTGTACTTATTTTGTTTACTCACACTACACAGGGAGAGTCTTCCCATGCTTTTGATGTAGCCCTCTCTATAGAGGTGGTTTGTAGCTTTATGGGCAGTTTTTACTAACTAATGGAAGGATCTTTTTCTCGGAAAAAAGAAACAATACATTGAACTACCATCCACCTACGAGGTGGGTCATTAAAACCAACATTCGTCCGTAATTCATGCCGAATAAGCATAAGCACTCCCTACTAATTAGCATTGCCGGCATAAGCTATCCAATATTCCGCAAAGTAAGATGACTGACAGGCAAAATGGTGTTGATTATGCTCTTGAAGAACTATCATTTTTACCTTACATGTATGTACATAGTGCCAGGTTAGCCTCCACTTGTCGTGATTGTATAAGCCACACACATTATATGAAATGCACCTCAAAAGACTATGCATACTATGCGATATGTACAGAGGGCAAAGAAATAAGAGAATTAAGTGTTGGTGCCCATCACAAAGTGACTCCGAACGGGAACTGGAACGGGAAGGTGTGGAACGGGACAGGAACGAGAGGGAGGAGGGGGGCCGAAACGGGGACAAGGACGGGGATGGAACGGTAGACCAAAGAAACCATATATATTATATGTATTATAGGCTCATAGGTTAGTGGAAAACTATAAGCTAAGCTTTTGAATTCAACCACCCTAATTAGAGCCATATTTAGGCATGTTTTATGGTGACGGAGCTTGAGAGAAGGATGGAGTTTGATTCTTGTTGGTTGACAATAGTTCCTTGTCCCTTCCCAACTATTTTCTTAAGGTGGGTGAAGAATTTCTTCATTTGTCCCTCCCTCAAGAGCTCGTTACCCTTCTCCACGAAGCGCTCGAAGGATCTTCGGTTGTTGTCTCTAACAGCGGCTTTCGCACGAAGTGCTATTGCCTTGTTCTCTTTAACCGCTTGCCGACCAGCCCTAGTGATCGCAGATTTGTTGCTCACCTTATTCCAGGCTTTTTGGCACGCATTAATGAGTCTTCAAGCGCGAGGTTCCAGTGAACAACCTGACCTTTGCCTCGGTGGGGGCTTCGTAGATAGAGCTCCAGCCTCTTTGGCTATACATGTAGCAACGGAAATAAACTTGTCATAGCACTGCTGGATCGCATGCCCTGTTGGATCTCATGCCCATCCTCATTCTCGAGGTGAAACAGGGTGTTCCATCGATTCTCATCGAGGAATATCCTGCTATTCAATTCCATTTTGCAAACATCTAACTTGGGCACGTGCTGCATAGCAGCTACGGTTTCCACTCCCGAGTCCACACAGAGCAAGTTGCACACCTAGTGACAAGTGATCTGACAAGTCTACCCCCCTCTGTACTGAATTGTTGAGAAGTTGTCTCGTGGCGGACTCGTTCATAATAAAGTGATCGATGTCTGACTTTTCCTTCCCCCACTTGGAATGATACGTGAGGTTCGAGCCCCGAACCTTTAGGCTCTCGAATCCTCTCCCACATCTCCATAGCCACTTCTTCAGTGCCCCCATCTTCATGTTAAAGTCACCCCCAACAATCACGGGTAGGTTTTTGTTCGAGATGATCCCCAACGTTCGGGCGAGGGTATCCAAAGCAATTGTCCTGGCTTCGCCTAACTGGCGTTGTGGGATGTATACATTTCCATGAATCCATGCCCTTGAACCTTTGGGACAAAATTGTATAAAAATTTGATTTGGGGAAGAGAAGTTGAGCTCAAAGGGCCTGAGCTCATTCGTGACTAGCGACGCCATTCCACGTTCTCCTGGTTTCGCAGTGCCTAGGGAATTAAAGACCACATGTCTTGGAAGTCTAAGATCCTTGGAACATTTGGGTCTCTTGCATCCCGACAATGCTCCATTTTCCGGGGCCCATCAACAACCCAAGTTCGCTCCTTTTGTGTCTGAGTCTGTTAACGGTGAAGGTGGCTACCTTAATGTGCTTGACGAGCTACTCCCCGACGGAGGGAGATCTAGGTCTACGAGTCCGGTCTCGGAAAGGTCTCGACATTCTGCAACGCCACCTGCTGAAGCGTTGTTCTGCAACTAGTTTGTTTACGAGCGCTTCAGCTGACCTAAGAGAGTGGGTATAGAGATCAAAGCCGATGCTATTGCTATGCATGCTGGTAACCTTTCTAACTTTGATCACACTAGCTCCCACTCTCACAATCTCCAACTGTCTCCAAAAAGCTTCAGACACTGTGGTTGTCCGCTCCCCAAACACATGCTAAACCGAGTTCACCAGAGGCTACTCCATGTTTCAACGTCGCCAGAGTCAGACGGGTCATGCACACCGTATTCAGTCACCTAATGTCACTGCAATTACCCCGTGGGGTGGTCTATCCACCCCTGTCGTGTGGGGTCCAATCCCCACACTCGGGGCTTCGGCCTCACGGGGTGGTCTATCCACCCCCACAGCAAAGGGTCCAATCCCCCTGCTGCGAGCCAAGGTAAAATCCCCCACCCCACGAAGTGGTCTATCCACTTCAAGCGCAGAGAGTCCAATCCCCCTGCTTGAGGTGCTTTGCAAGGTATCCACCGAAATACAAGGGGACCCGTGGGGTTCGATCCTCTTATTCGGGGCTCGTCGGGTGCTCATGCTGAAGCATAAGCATAGGTCCACCAAGAGCGCTTTGAGATTATATATAGAGCTTTGAGAATGTAGGAAGGAAAGAAAGGGCGCAAGAGAGCAAGAGCGTTTTTGCTATATTTGTACTATTCATAAGAGACCCCATTTACACTCTCTCCCTCGGGGGACTAGGAGAAAGACGGCTCGCTTCTCATCCCTCCGCGGTGCTAGGGAGAGCGCCAATTATTTCCCCTCATCCCCCTCGTTGGCCTTCAAGGGGGAGGTTCACACAACATACTTCGCTTATGCACTCGAAGAGTGAAGCTGGGTCCCCACTATGGAGTGGTTCCTTGTACTTTTTTTATGTTCACAACACACCCCCTTTCTCGCACCCGATTGGGGGTACTGCTCGAGACTCATCCCCTGCAGCTAGTGGGAGAGCTGCCACTCCTTTCTCCCCCCCTTGTGGCCCTAAGGGAAAGAGCCTTTGACCCAGGTCTGGGTGGGGGGGACCCCCTTGTGGCCCTAAGGGAAAGAGCCTTTGACCCAGGTCTGGGTGGGGGGGAGAGGTTTTTACACCCCCTGGTTGGCCTGCAAGGGGGAGGTTTACACAACATACTTCACTTCCACACTCAGAGAGTGAAGTTGGGTCCCCACTATGGAGTGCGTCCTTGTACTTTTTTTATGTTCACAACACACCCCCCCTTCTCACACCCGATTGGGGAGTACTGCTAGAGACTCATCCCCTCGTAAGGAGTGGGATAGCCGCCACTCCTTTCTCCCCCCCTTGTGGCCCTTAAAGAAGGCGCCTTTTACCCAGGTCTAGGGGGCGAGAGGTTTTTACACCCCTCTCCCAAACACCCCGTAGGGTGGTCCCGAGATGTCCAAGAACTTCCCCTACGGGGCTCTTCGTTAACCTTAGGAAAATGAGTTACCCCACCCTCCTAAGGGCCTCCGGAGGCAGTGCGTTTAGCCCAGGCACATGGCGTAATGCGTTCAATACCCATAGGACAAACATCAGGTGTGATGCATTCAAAACCTACAAGGGATGAGTTGCCCCATCCGCTGGGAGGCTATACAAAGGAAAACCTACAATGGATGAGTCACCCCATCCGTTAGAGGTTATAAAGAGGCAGAGCCTACAAGGTATGAGTTGCCCCATCCATTGGGAGGCTATACAGAGGCAATGGAGAGTTCTCGGTTGAAATCCAGTCCCGCCACGTGGAGGTGACTCATTGTATACACGTGTATGTATATATATATATATATATATATATATATATATATATATATATATATATATATATATATAGAGATAGAGAGAGAGAGAGAGAGAGAGAGAGAGAGAGAGAGAGAGAGAGAGAGAGAGAGAGGGGGGGGGGGCATGCTTGCTTTTCCCTATGAGGAGGAGCCTTCTTGTAAGCAAGGGTTGTTCTTGCTTGAGAGAGAGAGAGAGAGAGAGAGAGAGAGAGAGAGAGAGAGAGAGAGAGCATGTACAGAGCTTCCTCAACTTGAGTGTGTTGTGCTGCCCATAGCAGGCTGCTACCCACCTGCCACTCAGATTTTTCGTTTGTATGCATTTCTTTGCCGTGGTATATGGGTGTGTGTGTGTGTGTGTGTGACCGCCAGGACGCATCAACCACATTAGACGCGTTGTACCTGATCTTTCTGATGGGTTTTCCTCACATTGAAGTTTCCCACTTGTAAATTAATCTAAAGATTTACAAAAAAAATGTGTGTGTGTGTGTGTGTGTGTGTGTGTGTGTGTGTGTGTAGCATTTGTCACGTGCTTGCCGCCAAGTCAAAAGCATGTATGCCTTAGAGAAAGTGTGTGTGTGTGTGTGTGTGAGAGAGAGAGAGAGAAAGAGAGCCCGCGCAACTTGAGCATGTGCACATCCCTCCATCGCTAGGCGACCTGCTGATCTGTGCGTTTGTCAGCCTTTGCTCGGGCGTCCGTCCTTAGCGTGCTCTGATCTGTAAAACTTTCATCCCAAGCTAGTGTATTGCTTTGGGCTATGTGTGTGCGCCCGGTGCACATAGAGTTTTGAAATTACACGACGGATTACCATACAAGCAACATAAAGCAATGGGCTCATCTTCGATTGATGCTTTGTCCCTCATTAAGGAGTGCCTGCACTAGGAGTTTGAGTATGCTTGTAGGGCCTAGGAGGGTCCAGAACCTGAGAAAAAGGTCCTTATTCCTGTCCAACATTCAATGAATCCTGTCGCCCAATGTGCACTAAATGCGGCTATACTCTTCTTTCTTGGCAAAATGCCAACGGCAAAGGATGTGGGACAATGGGTGGATTTTCTGCTTAAGCGGCAAGTGGTTCCAGGAGTTTATTTAAGGGCCCGTGGATTCTATGAGGTCTTGTGGCTGACAATGAAGCCAGAGATGCCCTGCTTGAAATGTCACCGTTGTTCTTTAACACGCAAATGACAAACGTATTGCCATGGGCTCTTATCAAAGATTATTAGAGTCTCATTCGACATAAATGTCCGGTATGGGTGGAGGTGGTGGATTTTCCCCGCACGTGGCGTCAGAAAGAACCCATGTTTTCCCCTCACTGATTGCCAACTCATATTTCATATGGAATCAGAATGTCCAGAGCTCCTCCAAGCTCCTCCTTCCGCTTTGCCGCCTCCACATCCCCCCCCCCCCCCCCCCCCCCCCCCCGGAACTTAGATACAATGGTGCTTCGACTTCTACAACATCTTCCGTTGTGGATTAAGGGAAAGCTGGATAGGCTCCTTGGTAAACAAGAAGCCTAAGAACCAACCATTCAAGAAGTGGACTTGGACAACCAGAACCCAGAATTGGATGAATAAATATATCCCTGCGGCTGACTTTAGCTCAGTCCGCTACCACACATGGGACAAGTGGGACGAGAGGCATTCGTGCCTAGCGTTGGAGCCCTGTAAGACAGCCGGCTATGAACAAACGCGTGGGTACATGCTGTAGCTCAATAGGAGCACTCCAGTGAATAGGAAGGAGGAAAGAGTGCTGGTTCTCGCAAGAGTAGGTGGGCTCAAATTGGCAGATAATTGGAGGTGCGGACAGTGTTTGTGCACTATGTTCCTAGTTAGAGGGTCGTTCGCTTTCGCGTTTGCTGGTGTGTTGCTTGGCACTTGATGGGCTAAGGGGGCGTGGATAAACTGGTTCAACTCCACCTTCAACGATATCGACCTGCCGTTGGACCCTGAAGAGATGACCGTCATCCTCCTTGGCGGGGATGCTCGTGGGAAGCGGCTACCCTTCTTGGTACGCAGGAACGGAACCGCAGGGCACGTCTGTGTGGCGAAGTTCATCGGTGAGGCTGTGCCCCGGTACTTGAGTGCTTTGTATAGGCGGATGGAAGGGGTGATGCCTTCCTTCCTATGCTTACTATTATACTCCGATCCTCTCGATGGAAATGACGTTATTCTCCCCAAGCGAAGCCAAATGAGCGATAAGAGCCACTCAAGTGCCAAAAGGAGGTTGGGAGATGAAAGGGAGACACCACCAACCTCGGCGGACACCACTTGTAAACCGATGCCCTTCCAAGCGGGTATGGCATTTCCTCTGGGAAAACCGTCGGGTTACAAGGGCAGTTTAGCGTGGTGATAAGCTACCTAGCGGAGGAAACTCCAAAGGGAAGGCCGAAGCAAGTCCCACAGTACCTGGGCCTTTGGGCCTTTGACCAGAGGTACTTGGTCGCTGTCATGCCCATTACTAGTCAGTGAGATGGGTCTCTCAAGGGCACTGCCCTAAGAGTGTAGATAATCCTGGCCTCTTGGGGAAGCAAAACCCAGTAGTCGAGGGGAAACTAGTGACAAAAGCGTCTGCCCTAGGAGCTTGGGTGCATTCAATCTCAGTTAGTCTTCTTGTGCTTTTTTTTTTTTTTGATGTACGGGGGAACAGCCGAGAGTGCCCAAAGCCGACACCTAAAACAAAACAAAAAGTGTATACGAACGTACGAACATATGTATGTGGAGAGTGTGCATTGCATGTGTGTGTGTGTGTGTGTGTGTGTGTGAGAGAGAGAGAGAGAGAGAGAGAGAGAGAGAGAGAGAGAGAGAGAGAGATGTAGTAATATGGGTTTTGCAGCAAGGAATTCATCCACCTCTATCCGTGAAAGATGCCACCTCAGGACTACCTTCAAGAACCGAGTATCAGAGGAAAAAGCCAGTCAAGCTCAATCCTTGGACACTGGCAGCTTTGAACAAAGATGATGTTCTGCGTGCCGCCACGGTAGCCAAGCAGCAGTCATCAATTTTGAGGCCAGTGGCGGTCAAAAATGAGAAATCAATAGTACTGGAAAGCAGTGGAAGCATGAGTAGCCCTGGAGACATGAGCACTGAGTATGTGCCCCCCCCTACCATGAGTAATTCAAGCAGAACGGGGGTTCAACTGCACAGGAACTTAGCTGGCCCATCTCCGCCTGCAAGTTTTGTTGGTCAGGCAACTTTTTCTGCATCAAATTTTGATGGGGATGGGAGCGATTGTGGAGATATTACTGAGTTAGCAAGAAGAGCTCGGAAGACTCTAAACCCCTTGCAGATGGAGGCCATGAATGCATTTAAGTCCAGCCATGCATTTTCTGGGACTGCTCTTTCTTCTCCGGACAGCAGTAGAACCTCTTCGGAGCAGCATGTTGTCTCTCCACCGAATCAAGCGGATGTGTTTCGCAATCATCATCACTCGCCTGTGTCGACTGACTGGAGATATAATCCACATGGAAGTGACAGTACGGAGGACAGTGATGGGGATGTAAGTTCGCCTTGCACACCCATCAGGCATGTGTTGTATGGGGCACAAAAGAGTGGCTCGTGATCTTTGATGGTTGTCCATTATTGTGGCTTTGAATGGTTTTATTGGTGGTTGGGTGAGCTGATGACCGAAACCCAAGAATGGTGATGAACCACATAAGGAGGGTCTGTGTGATAGGGAAAATGAGGAGGTGCTAGAGTAAGCGACGAGCCTATGTTTTCATGAGTGGATGGTTCATTTGATATCTCAGGCTGAGTTTTGGGTTTGATGATGGCTATAAGGCTAAAATCAAGCTTCTTGGGTTGTTCTTGAATCGTATGAACAAGTCTGCTCTGATGATGAAGTTAGGGCAAATGAGCTGCTAATATCAAGAAAATGGATGATGCAAAAGCATGACTTCATGACTGCAAAATGCAGGATAAGATTGATGGACCTTGACCTTCAAGATGAATACTAGGAGTGGAATTGAGAGGTGTCCCATGCTGGGACTCAACTATAATTTGTTACTATGCAAAATAAAATTTTCCCCCTCATTGGATCTGGTTGTGTAAAATTCTTTCTGTTGTAACAAAGGCCTACTTTCTTTGCTGGAAAATGGGGAAAGCTAGCTGGCTCATCCTCAATGAAGATGTGTTACGGAAACAAAGAACTATGTCAGACTGACTTGCAAATCCAACAAGCTGTCTGCCTCTTCAGACTATGGCACTGCCTTTCAATGTGTGTGTGTGTGTGTGTGTGTGTGTGTGTGTGTTGAGAGAGAGAGAGAGAGGCCTCTTACTATCTCTTTCCACTTAATGGCATGGTTTGAGAAAAGCATGCACTTTTTAGGAGGGCTCAAAACACGTCCGCATAACGCTCCCTTTCTCTCGAAAGGCTGTGCCAACAAAGAAAGTAGTCTTACAAGCTTTTTTTGGTTGTGTCAAAAGTATGTTGTGCCGAATAAAATATATCTTGAATATTCTCTTTGTCAATGCAGCACATTGTAGAGATAAGTTGACCTATAAACTTTTCACATTAAATTCCTCTACTTTTTTGCAGATGCACATTATTAAATATAGAATTTGGAGGTTACTTTTGAAATCTGTACTTGGGACTGCATGAAACCATGAAACCTTGGTGGATAGATTTAAGTAGAAAATGGAGTGGAGAGGGCTTGAAAAGTGGAATGATATTCTGAGTTATGGATAGTCAGTCTTGTGGATTTTAATGTGAGGTCATTAAAGAATATGAATAGTCATAGTTGACAATGAAAAGCAACCTTTTACCTTCTTTTTTCCTCTCTTCTCATTTGTTTTCATTCTTTCAGAAGTAAGGAAAAAACAAGGTAAAAGGTTGTCACATATATGCAAACTTTGTTCTTGATACTTTGGTGTCTCTTGTAGTAACCACCACCATTCAGACCGAAGATGCATGCCACTTTGTTTCTTCAACATTCATTCCCTCCGAGTATTTGTGCATGTACTGAAACCTCTTGGCAATGGCAAATTGGTATAGGCATAAACCAAAGCAAACTTGGCCAAAGCAATAAAGAGCCCTTAGTTGTCCAAGCTTTTTTTGATATAAGCCTAGTGCCATTTTTTATGCTTTCTCCAACTATGCCATAAGCCTCTTGTGATGCTCCATTTCTTTCTCAGTCAAATCCTTCATCATATATCCTTAACCATGGTGTGCATAGTAGACCTCTCATGAGTATGTTCTATAGCTCAGGCTAGTTCTTTCTGACTTGATACTCCAAATAATTCGATGTCTTGGGCAGTCAAAGGATTCTATACAGTAGCAAAATTTTGCAATGGTTGAAGACCACTTTCCAAGTTTGTGATTTAGCATAGACTTCATGGTTTGGGTACTTTAATGAACTACTTTTGCATACTCGTATTAATTGCATTTTTGTGATTTGGTCCTTGTAGGTAAATTCAAAAAAATTTGGTTCAATTTTGTGAAAAACTTGAGAGCAACATCATTTTAGTCTCCTTTCATGCATCTATTGCTTCGGCTTGAGAGTAATTCTTGTAGAGCCGTTTTTCCTTCCTTTGTTACGATTAAATGGCTTACTTTTGCACTAGGAAATGCTAGTCTAATAAAGGCTCTGATACCAATTGTTAATCTAGGGTGGTTAGTTTAAAATTTTTGGACTTATTACACAAGAGAGGAACAAAGAGACACAAAGATTGATTATTCAAATGAGCAAATGTGTAATTAAGTAAAAGCTAATACAAGGGTGCAATACGTGTATCTAGAGCTATGGAGCATTCTGGCTCTAGAGACACGTACTGCACCCTTGTATTAGCTTTTACTTAATTACACATTTGCGCTCCATAGCTACATCAATTGAACCCCCCTTTGTAAGGGTCGATTGATGAAGCTATGGAGCTCATTTTTCATCTAGTACACTTCATTAGAGACCATCTACACCTCATTATACTCATATGACTATGTGCCACATAAGCTAAGATTAGACAAGAGAGGATATCCTGCACACCATTTGTTGTAAGACTACATGCCCAACTCTCTCTCTCTCTCTCTCTCTCTCTCTCAAGCTTGCCATCAACATCCCTCCCTTCTCCCCTACCACCCACCTCCTTTAGCTTGGCACTTCTCGTGGACCTCTCACTCATGCTTGACGGTTTGTATGTGATGCTTTGAGGCATCTAGCATTGAACAAGGATATCTTGGTTGTTCAATACATTGAGCATACCAAGTTGATCCCTTGCACTTGATCGACTAAAGAGAGTAGGGAATTGTGAGCACCATCCCATTGTCTAGTGTCCATCTTATAGCGCATTTGAGGTGGTGATTATATGATATGGAATACGTGTGCAAAATCAAAATTAACTTAAGATTGCATCAAAGTTACTAAAACTTCACCAAAGTGGAAATTTTATTTAAAAATTATGTTTCCATAATAGGATTAACTGTAAATACAAGCATTACTTATTCCTTAAAAGCATAAGAAACTCTTGAAAACTACGAAAGGTAATTATGTAGCACTCTAGACCTCATTAAGAAAAGTTTAAGGGTGGATTTTTGGCCCAAAAGAAAAAAAAGACCAAAAACATTCAAACGGTTCAGGAACGGAAGTGCCAAACTTAATTCTAGTATTTGAATTTAGCATGTTGACAAATTTTTACTATGATGTATAATTATAGCCATAACCTTTCTTATTTAGGTTGGGATCTTTTTCAAATAAAGATGTGAAGGGGTTTCAAACTTACACATAAAAAGGGTAGGTTTAGCAAAAAAAAAAACTTGCATAGGGTCGTTTAAAATCTTTATGTTCCCGTCCCCAAAGAGTTGGTCTAAGGGTAAGGCTTTGGCCTCTCAACCTACGGGTTGTGGGTTCAAATCCCCCATTGGGTCACACTTTAGAGGGACCTAGGGTAGGTCACCTGAGGAGGAGGTTCCTAGTTGGTTGCTACCCGACCATGTCACATGGCTAATATTTGGAAAGGATAAGCACCTCCCCCTATGGGCCCTTTGATGTGTCGAAAAAAAATAATCTTTATTTATGTTCCCACGTGATATACAATGTTGTTTCTAAGTGGTGGGTACCCAATAGGAGAGGAGATTGAGCATAGGCAAGGCAACTAGTGGATGCGATGAGGGCAAAGAGGATCCAATGTCTGAGGTAACACCAAGTTTGGGAGATGTTATGAATGGTCAAAATCTATAAATTGCCTATTAATACAGAATCATTAGTCTTTTTTGTGTCACTTATATACAAACATAGCAACCCATTACAACTATAACCACGTATGAAGATTTGGAATGGCACAAAGATTTCCAGTACTTGCATATTTGTTTGGTCATGACAGAGAGCAACATTTGATGCTTGCATGATAAATCATCTTTGTCATTGGATTAGGCTATACATCAGGAAACATAACTATGTGAGGACTATTGTAATGTGGTTGGCTAACATGTGACATTTCAAGACCAGCAAAGCAAGGATCAATTTATTGATGTAGGAAGACTTTGTTGACATTTTGCATAGAATGTTAAATTTCTTTGGTTATGAAATGTTCATACATGACCATTCATTGTCTCTTATGCTAAGAACATATTATGAACTCCTCACAATTCTACCCTAGTTGATGAGCGAGTGGGTGTGGTTCCAAGGGGTCTATTAAGGCCCCTATCACACGTCCGCCCGAACGTGTGTGCAATTGAGTTGGCAAAAACTTACTGGCTGTTGCTAGCGTCCATGGCAACAGGTTCTCATCCGGCATAGACCCTTTGATCATCTTCACTCAACGACGGACATGAAGAACAAAGCACACACGAGCTGCGAGCACAAGCGTTCATCTTTTGACCATGTACCGTACTCGTGTCTGACTGAGGCCTAAGGCAATTCGCAGGCCAAAGATTTGGAATGCTTCAATTTGTAAAGGTATGTAGAGAAGATAATAAACCAGGCATTCACTAACATACAGACGGTGGCACTGCTTGCTGTGCCTTGAAAACTCTATGATGTTGAATCAAACAAAATTCTTCAGATTATTACTAAGGTCAAGAAATTAATTAAATTACTTGTAATACCTTATCAATCAAATAGTGTATGATATTGAATGAAACCAAATTCTTCAGATTCCATACTATCTTCACAAACAAGTAGGTAGTATGGTATGTGCCTACGATTTTGGAGCACGAGTTTATTAAGGAATTCATAGTAGGCTTGAAGAGGAAGAGGGAAAGGGAGGGCATGGAAGATAAGCAAGACGATCAGAAGGCAAAAAGATGCAAAGCTTCATCTCTAGTCGGCCTCCTTGCGGTGAGGTGCAACCCTGCGGGAGAGCCCTTAACACCCATAGCTCTGCCCCCTTCTCCTAGGTCATACCCTTCATGAGTGGGCAAGCTGCCTCTTCTACACCTTGGCCTCGACGGCCCTGCCTCATCAAGCCTGCAGACCTCGGCTCACCCAGTCACTAACAAGCAAATAAGAAATTGTTCACACAGTTATAGCACTACGTAGGCAGTCCCTTCGACCCTAGAAATAGGAGCTGCTTCCCACGGGGAGGTAGAGGCTCGAGTTCTGCCTACTCATCAAGCAAGCAAACATGGCTCGAGTTTGGTCTACCAACCTCATCAAACACAATGAATACACCCTACCAACGACACCACGATAATCGCACCATCTTCGTCTTCAAAACTAAAGAGGCGCATATAACGCTTCTACAACAAGCATGACTTCTCAAGGGGGCCGAAGTATGGATAAGTGATGCCTTGACCCCCTCCCAACTCAAAGTCAAGAATCAAAAACTCAACTAGGTTCAAAAAGCACGAACAATCGGAAAATGTGCCATCTATCGAGGCGACAAGGCGATTATTGAGGAATTTAGGCTCAAAAAATTCCCAAGCCAACCTCCCCTTCCTCCCAAAGTGACATATATAATAATTTTGTTGTGCCCACAATAATCATAATTCTCCATGGACTCTTCTAGTAAGAAGTCAGGCCAGGCAATCAGTGGCATGGCTGGGAAAATATGCAAGTGGATTCAAAGGACATGGCAAATTAAGTTCTTCAAGATCGATATGTTCTTTGGTAGTAACAGGTTGGGAAGTCCTCCTCTTCTTGTCTGCACTCAAATAATCAGGTACTACTTCTTTCACCATATTTGGCAAGCAAGGAACCGCCGCGTGTTTGAGGGGGATCTGGCTGTGGTAAGATTTTGTGAAATCATACAAGAGAGCAGAGTGACAATCCACAGGATTGGAGGCGAACAAGGCTCAGAGGACTGGTCTAGAACAATACATGTCATTATTGCATAGTACAACAAGGGAGGTAGCAAACAGATGTGGCATCGAAGGCCAAGGGGAGGCAAATGGAGCTCAATAGAGGAGGGAGCAAATGGGCGCGACGCCGAAGGCAAAGGGGGCAAGTGGAGTACATCAAGGGAGGAAGCAAATGGGAGCGCGATGTTGCACGCTATCTGTCATGGACAAATTCAAATGGGATTGACGGTGGGGTCATTTGGCCTTTGGATGCATTTTTGTAAATTCAGGTTACGAGTAAATTCGGGGAGAAAAAGTAAATTTGGGTTGTCCTGCACCTTGAGTTTTGGACCAACGATCTCCCCTAAGCGGTGCATGTGCTCTAACCACCACGCCTGTATGCATCTATTGAAGTATGTGGCATTTCAATGCCACATATGTAAATGCGGGTCGATTCGTAAATTCAAAACAATTTTGTAAATTCGTGTGGCACGATCTTGTAAACACGGACCGCTTGGTCGCATGACCTACAATGCATGCGCCTCACCATTTTCACCTCCACCCTTGACCCCATTTGAACATGCCCCGTGCCATTTAGTGTTGAAATTAGTGTGGGGCTCCATGGCAGGGGGATATGCGCATGCACTAGTTCGTTGCATGCACATGAGCAGCAAGCGTCCCATTAATCAAAAGAAGCACGTATGAAATTGCAGAGCTAGCCCAACACAACTCCTCAACTCCATTGCTCGCCACTTTCATCTCCACCAGCGGGTACAAAAAAGGCTTTCCTAATCTCGTGATCAACCTCATGTGGCCAAGATTAGCTTATGTGTTCGCTTGGCTTTAATGCTTGTACAATACAAATAGTGCAGTTTTTCCTTATGACCATGGCTCTAATCTGCTCAAAGGCTAGGCCAATTTCTTTTGCAGATTTTCTATTAGGATCTCATTTTGTCTCAGACACATGTGCTCCTTAAGGACTTCATACATGCAGTATGTATACACAACAAGTTTTTATGTCAGAAAGGCGCTATAGTGCTCAACATCGTAAGCAATTGCTAGGGATATTTCCAACCAGGTGTGATTGGGGGAAAGGGAGTGCTACCTTCCACATCAGACTCTAGTCCGCTGCCCCCCGAACCGCATCTAGCTCATGATGTTGTGGTAATCCACAATGTGAGGATGGTTGTTATGGAAATGTGTTCAAACTTTTTGAGATCTCGCATTTGCACGGGTTTTGTCATAGAAGTTTCTTGCCTAGTAGCAAGAGATTAAGACGATCATGTGTGTGTGTGTGTGTGTGTGTGAGAGAGAGAGAGAGAGAGAGAGAGAGAGAGAGAGAGAGAGAGAGAGAGAGAGAGAGAGAGAGAGATTGCAATAGCTTTGTCTAGAGGCAAATGTGGTACCCTCAATCAACTAACTCCTACAAGGATTGTGTGAGTGCCTTTCTATAGGCCTAGTATGGGCTAGATATTAGTTACAATCTCTAATGCTATTGGAGGATGTAGACAAGCTAGATGAAAGTTATCTACGTTAACTTTTTGCCATGCAGAACTAGCTATTAGAGATATCTAGGCTAAGGAGATGCCATTGCAATTTGATGTGAGCACTTGATATCGCATTAGGAATGTGTTGTAAAGATGGTATGTTCCCTGGATTCTAACATGTTTAATTAACTAAAGGACATCTCCCACATCGAGAATGTACACAAGGCGTAAGGAGGAGTTGGGGTATGGAGCAAGCTTTGGAGGAAACTCTTTTTAAAAATTGATTTTGATGGTAAATTTCTTGGAAAAGCTCTCTCCAACAAGCTTGCCCTACAATCTTTAGTCGTCTTAAAAAAGCTCACTCCATATAATCAGGAGTTGCATGCATCACTCTCTTTATCTGACTCCTCTCTCCAAATTTCTCTCTATCTCTGTCTCGTTAGATTTTCTCTCTCTATCTCCCTCCCTTTGAAAACGTCTCTATCTCTTTCTCACCCTCTCTCCCTCTATCCTTTGTCCATCCCATCTCTCTCTCTCTCTCTCTCCATCCCATCTCTCTCTCTCTCTCTCTCTCTCTCTCTCTCTCTCCATCCATCCATATAAACATAATAGTAGGCAACTCTCCAAAGGTGCCACACATAAAAACTCTTCATCTTTTTCTCACACACAATTCACAAAAAGGGTCGCAATAACAAGATAAATCCATATGATTACAAGAGCATACCACTTGACAATAAACATATCTCTATTGAATTGTATATAAAAAGCGATAGTTTAATGATTTACAAAAAAGTTTATTGTTTGAATAATGCGAGGCGCAACTTAAAATAACTACTCTCAGCCATGGGCTGATGGATCTAAATCTTAAACGTAAGGCATCTGCCCCACCAAAGATACTTCCCCGGTCGTAGGATCCACCTCATCAGCATGCCTCTTTCCACGTTCTTGCATCTCTCTAAGCCGAAGGGTTTGCATATCCAAAACATTGCACAATTTGGTGGCGAATTTCTCATTGCTCTCAAATATTGTAACCATATGACCCATCCGGCTCCCCAACAAAGGCCGCATCCCACAACCTCTTCCATATTGGACGACAATTTCATGCTCCTTTGTGTATTGTGCGAGCAATTGCCAAACAAAGCAATGCCCATGTTTCATGACATAAAATATGATATCTAACTAACCCAAATGATTTTCTCATATTGAGCTGATCATTTAATGTGGAGAAACAAATGGGAACAAGAGTTAGAATATATACACGTGCTTTTAGATCTATTTCAGCACGAGACCAAAGGGAGATGGTCTATCAAAGAGAAATGGCTAGATAATGGAGCTTAAAAGACCTTAGGGTTAGCTTCATTAAAGAGTTCCAAAGGTTAGTGTTAAAAGTCCTTAGACCTAGGACCTTAGGCAAGTTGGGACTGACCTTGAGGTGGCATCCTTGCTTGAGGTGCTTGTCGTGCTTGCTGATGAAGGTGCTTGAGGTGCTTAGAGTCAATGGGATCCCTACATAAGAGCCTTGAAGCTAGGGGATGAGAGAGAACACACTCATACCCACTCTCAAGGCAAGCCAAGACTTAGGAGGCAACAATGACACATGTCAAGCCCCTACCCATGTTGCCCTCATGGCATTCTTGGATCCTATTGGAGAGACCTTAAAGAGATCCAATGAAAATTTAGTTCAATTAATTAATTATCCAATCAATATTCAAGTGCTCTCTTGTAAAGGGGTAACGAGGACACTTGTCCAAATGCTACCCTTGTTGCTTGATATGACTAAATTATGTGATTGGCTACCTTTGGTGAGGTACAATCTTGTGAGAGCTTGAGCTAGGAAGGGGGGTCGACCAAGGCAAGAGAGGGCTCTCCCTTTTGCTCACTCTCTCCCACACACGCACACACATTCTCTCCTTGTGTGAAGAGCAAGAGCTTCATCTCCTTCCCCAAGCTTGAGAAGTTGAGAGCCTACACCAACAACTCTTGGCTATAGAATGCAAATCCAACCGAGAGCCATGCCTCAAAGCAAAAGCTTGCCATCCTCTTCATCTCCATTACTATGCTACTATGCTATGCTAAGCTATAAGAGTAATGACAAGCAAGGAAACTATTTTCTTTTAGTATGTTACTTCTTCTTCCTCTTTCCTGCCAGCTCTCTCCACCTTTGATGGTGTTTGAGGTCTTGGAATTGAGGCTAGGAACTTGCTAATGCTTTTTCAAGTTAGTTAAGGGCATAATTTTGATGTATCAAGTCTACCATCTTCATTGCACCAACGAGGTCTCAAGGAACACAAGCTTGTATTGTACCAAGTCTCTCTCTATGGGGGAATCTATAATAATACAAATCGGGGGACCGGCTCCACATAAATCCGGTCCTCAAATTTTGTCAACTTCTCTAATTCTCTCTCTTTTACAAGTATTGTTCATGCCAAATTAACTAGGTATTACGGTTATTTTGCTATCTCTAATCAAGTATTCTATTTATGGTCTTTAAGAGTTCCCATTAAAAAAATGCTCACTACAGTTATCTTAATTCTGCTACTCTATGTTATTAGTCTAATTCCGTTACATTGGTATCAGAGCTATTGGTTTCTCTTTTGTTGCTTAAGAAGAGAGTTCCTTAAGTTGTCGATGAAAGATTGGACCTGTTCATTGCAAGAGTGTAAGTGGGAGGGGGATCTATTAACTTGGTTGAAAAGGACTTAGTTTGAGGTACACTGTTGGGAACTGTAGACCTAATAATGGAGTCTTTCAGGGCCTGCCTTCGGCTTAACCATTATTGAGCTACTAGCAAGCTCAACAAGAACCATCATCAACCGAGCAATGTTAGACTCTCTCCACTACTCTTTGCGATCAACGGTCTCTAAACCACGGGTATGGTTGCTTGAGAGCTAATTTTCAAAACTAAAGAAAGGCAGCAACTAAATTTTTAAGTTGCCAAAGCACAAAATAGAATATACATAAGTTTAATTAGCATGGCTGACATTAATAAAGAGAGTAGAATGAATATTGACAACTTTGATTTTGCACATGAAGGTAGCTTAGCTTCATTAAAGACCTCCAAAGGTTAGTGTTAAAAGTCCCTAGACCTAGGACCTTAAACAAGCTGGGGCTGACCTTGAGGTGGGAACCTTGCCCAAGCTTGAGATGCTTGTCATGTGGGGCTAAGGTGTTTAAACGGTCAATGGGATCCCTACATAAGAGGGGGTGAGCCTTGAAGCTAGGGGATGAGAGAGAACACACTCACACACACACACTCTCAAGGCAAGCCAAGACTTAGGAGGCAACAATGACACATGTCAATCCCCTACCCATGTTGCCATCATGGTGTTCTTGGATCCTATTCGATAGACCTTAAAAAGGTTCAATGAAAATTTAGTTCAACTAAATAATTATCCAAGCAGTATTCAAGTCCTCTCTCCTAAAGGGGTAAGGAGGACACATGTCCAAATGCTACCCTTGTTGCTTGATATGACTAAAGCATGTAATTGGCTAGGTTTGGTGAGGTCCAATCATCTGAGAGCTTGAGCTAGGAAGGGGGGTGGACCAAGGAAAGAGAGGGCTCTTCCTTTTTCTCACTCTCTCCCACACACTCACACACGTTCTCTCCTTGTGTGAAGAGCAAGAGCTTCATCTCCTTCTCTAAGCTTGAGAAGTTGAGAGCCTACATCAACAACTCTTGGCTATGGAATGAAAATCCAACCAAGAGCCATGCTTCAAAGCAAAATCTTGCCATCCTCTTCATCTCCATTACTATGCTACTGTGCTATGCTAATCTACAAGAGTAATGACAAGCGAGGAAACTATTCCTTTTTCGTATGTTACTTATTCTTCCTCTTTCCTTCCCTCACTCCCTACTAGCTCTCTCCACATTTGAAGGTGTTGAGGTCTTGGGATTGAGGCTAGGGACATGCTAATGCTTTTGCAAGTTAGTTAAGGGCATAATTTTGGTGTATGAAGTCTACCATCTTCATTGCACCAACAAGGTCTCAAGGAACACAAGCTTGTATTGTACCAAGTCTCTCTTTATGGGAGAATCTATAAAACAAAATCCTTTTGGAGGGGAGACCGGCTCCACATAAATCCGGTTCTCAATTGTTGTCAATTTCTCTAATTCTCTCTCTCTTTTACAAGTATTGTTCATGACAAGTTAACTAGGTATTATGGTTATTTTGTTATCTCTAATCAAGTATTCTCTTTATGGTCTTTAAGAGTTCTCATAAAAAAATGCTCACTACAGTTATCTTAATTCCGCTACTCTCAATGTTATTAGTTTAATTCCATTACATTTCATACCTCGTGCAAAAGAAAGATCAAACAAAGTAGACAAACCTTGTTTTCAGATAGAAGATGCCATAGTGTACCTCGTAATGGTGTGCCATCTTTCTGTTTTGTCCAATCCTCCTCCTCTAGCGTATCAAACCAAGTGTCGTCCTCATGCATCTCAGTGGCTTCCTTTGGCGAAGCGTCCTCTCTCCTCATTATGGACACTAACAATGTGCGCATAGTCCTACTTTCTTTCTTGCAGATTGGTGTCTTGCTGACAACTACACTTAGGTGGTCTTCATGCCATTCAACAGCAACAGTGATGTCACAAACCATGCCATAATTATCAGATTGGCATACAACTAGAAACACGCCTTTTTCTTCGACTGTTGCAAGCACGAGTCAAGCGAGTTGTCAAAACTGGCATACTTCCATTTTGTTTCAATCAGGCACCTCAGAATTAGAAATCCCATGCACATGAGTATTAGGTGAAGATAATGTCTACCAAGGCAAAGACAGCACCATCGCTACCAAGACGCCCACAAGAACATGGCCAAGTCTCGCCGCCATCATAGGGGCCCCGAGCAAGGTTGACCGCGTTGGCCAACTCTAGAAGGCCTTGGACCGAGTCGTGGAAGAAGATCCTGACCTCCAGGCCTGCCTTAGTGAACTTGAGGCACGATTTGACTCTATGGTAGATCTCACCGCCGACAAGATGAAGCAAGCTGAGGCAAAGGTCACCCAAGCCCACTCGGCCACAAACGACATTGCTAAGGAGATCGACACTAGGATACATGCTATTTTACAAGAACGTCGATTACAAGAATCCCTCAGCCTCAAGGTCGGGATTGGGGGACTTCCTTCATCATGGTGCACTGATGAAGTCACTCTCAAAGAAGCTATCTCCAAGCTCAACGATATTCTCCAACTAGTTAACATAAAGCCTGAAACCATCTCTTGGATCAACAACACACACATGCAAGTCCCACCTAAGCATTGTATCCTCACCTTCAAGGAAAAAGACGAGCGGATGCAGTTGCTATGCCAATCACGCCTTCTCAACGGACAAAAATCTCTGGATCGCCAAAGAATTAACTACGAATCAATTAAAGACTAAAACAAGCGAGCTCAAGAAGATGCACGAAGCGCACAAATAAAGAAAATGGGTTGTCTATTGAGGCGATAAAGCTGCCATCCAAAAGTTTTGAACTCCCAAACCGACCTTCCTCACAAACCCCTCTTAGTTCTAGTTTTCTGTTATTTCCTAAACCTATCTCTCTCAAACTCTCTTTCTCTCAGTTGCGTGTGTCGCAAGTGGGTGCTTAGCGCCCACCTAGCTTGAGAGAGAGAGAGAGAGAGAGAGAGAGAGAGAGAGAAATTTTTTAGAGTTTTAAGATACAAAGTTTTATTTTAAAAAAATTAGCAAAAAATGCTTTTTGAGGGAAATTTTTTAGAGTGCTTAAACATTTCAAAAAGCATCTTTTGCATATTCTTTAAGATACAAAGTTATCTTAAAGAATATGCAAAAGATGCTTTTTGAAATGTTTAAGCACTCTAAAAAATTTCCCTCAAAAAGCATTTTTTGCTAATTTTTTTAAAATAAAACTTTGTATCTTAAAACTCTAAAAAATTTCTCTCTCTCTCTCTCTCTCTCTCTCTCTCTCTCTCTCTCTCTCTCTCTACACACATTCTTTTTTTTTTGTCCCCTAAATTCCTTGTCTCCCTTTCTATCTCTATATTTCTCTCTCTCTCTCTCTCTCCAGTTTATACATGAGAGAGAGAGAGAGTAGTATTACTCTCTCTCTCTCTCATGTATAAACTGGAGAGATCTCTCTCCCTTTCTATCTCTATATTACTCTCTCTCTCTCTCTCATGCTCTAGAGAGAGCATGAGAGAGAGAGAGAGTAATATAGAGATAGAAAGGGGAGAGAGAGAGAGAGAGAGAGAGAGAGAGATGTATAAGAATATTCAAAAAAATTAATGATTTTGTTCATTTTTTCTTGTTGAATGATAGGTTGACAACCTCAACCTCCAAGGTCCCTTCCAGGATACACTAGGGATACAGAGGATAGGGATAGATAGAGAGAGCTTTTGGGTTTGGATTTTCTTATTGAATAATATGTTGACAACCTTACCTCCAAGGTCCCTTCCAGGATAGAGAGGATAAGGATAGATAGAGAGAGCTTCTAGGTTTGGATTTGCCCCCTATTTGCATGTATAATGCCCCTCTTTTTCTCTCTCTCTCTCTCTCTCTCTCTCTCTCTCTCTCTCTCTCTCTCTCTCTCTCTCTCTCTCGTATGAGATAAGATAGAGTTGGGTAGTAATCGAGGGACACAAAATGTTAATTGTCTATAAATATGGGCTTGTGTGTCTAACAAATTTTATCTAGCCATACCCTTGAAAACTTTCTCACATCAATGGCTTCTTCTTCATCATGCAAGGTCAATTTATTTTTGAATAGTATTTGTGTTGAACCTTTGTTGCTTGATTGTCCTGCAAGATTTTCTATGGTCAATCTGGGAGATTTAAGGGTAGTAGTAACAGCGAGATGTTTGCTATCTTTTCCAACCTTGATGATGACATTCAAACTCAAGTGAAAGATGGCGTGAAATTTGGTGATCAATTTTAATTTATATTGGATTCAACCTTGTCTATGAAATTTCTATTGGTTATAAACAAGGCTACAAACGATAATATACATCCACAAGATTGAATGTGGCCATGGTGGAGTTATCTGATAGCTCCTCTGAAGAAAAAGAAGGATGTGTTGATCAATCCTCAAATAAAAACTGTCAAGATTCTAATATTGTGTGTCAAGATTCAATGCAAGATGTTTTGATAAAAGAGGACAAGAACGAGAAAAACATTTCTTTTGGTTCAAACAAGGTAGAAAGAATATAGAGTTCGGTGGAGCACATTGTGTTGAATAGTCACCAGTACCCTAAGTTGAACATAATCATTTCTAGGTGTTTGATTAAGAAGAAGGTTGTGGAAGTTCCACATGTGTACAACGATGATTGTGTTTATGAGTTAGACCTTGTAATTAGGAGAAGTAAATGTGGGAAACATCTTATCTACAAAAATAGTTCATGCTCTATCAGAGAGATAAACGAAAGGCCAAATGAGACTTCTCGGACTGGGAGGTTGATGACATCAATTTTGTCCATTGATATATTGAGTTCAAAAAATGGAACTTTAAGGTGCTTCCATTGTGGTCCAGTTCTACTTCGAGAGTGTTCTTGTAGTGTCTATTACTTGCTCATGGAGAACAACTAGATCTTCTTGTTCATCCACCTCGAAAACCATAACCACCTTGTTGCAAAGGAGGTTCTACGATCGGCAATACAATAGACGAGAGAACTTGTGTTTTGTGTGGTGTTCGAAACACCGACGATTGGACCTAGGCATTTGCAGCTGAATCTTGCAAAGCAGATGGTAATGGGAGCATTTGTTCGAGAAAACGGTGAACCACTAAATAGCAATGATCTTCTCTCTATACTAGAAGAGATGCGACCATTGATCCATAGTGATATTGCAAGTTATCTACTACGAAAATATTTTGCATTCTTTTGTCTGACATCCCTACATGTGCCATTTTTATAAGGTTTAATTACTTGATGAGAGAAGACACTTCTACAAGGATTGGGGTTGGTGCAAAGTCTGAGTTTCCTTGGCTGAAGGACAGTTGCGGATATAAGTTTTTCCATAGCATGCTATTTATAGGACAATCCACAAAGCCAACTAAAAAGATGTCATGTATTCAAAGGGTCAATCAATGGACACGGATCTGGTGTCAAGCTGGTAAATAGAATGCTACAAGACAAAATGGAGATTACGAAGGAGCTGGCCTTGCTTTGATCACGTGCGAAGAGTGGTGGGGTGGACAACAATGACATCACATGTTTACGATCCTCCATAAGCCCTATGCAAACATCCTACAAATCACTCTTCGTTTATTAAAGGAAATGATAATCATTTATTTATGCAGGATTCAAGAGTTGCAAACATTTGCCATTTGTGAGATGAAAGAAGAAGACATGCAAACATAAATCATGTTCTGGGAAGTGATGAATGCGGTGTTGTTGAATAACAAAAACCATCTTAGAGGATTCATGGCCGATGAGGGTGGAGCAAATTGGAAAGCTGTTCGAACTGTGTTCAACAGAGGTCCTAACAATGTTATGGAAGGAAGAAAGCGCTCATGCTTGTTTCATTGGGAGCAGAGCTTGGACTAAGAATCTCCAAAATGAGCACAAGCGTATGTATGAATTATGGAGTTGAGCAAGGAGCGAGGATGAGGCAACTAGCTTGTACAAAAATATACAAGTTTGGTGGACTTTTGAAAAAGTGTTTGACTGTAACTTGTCGCAAATGGATTATTGGCTAAGTTGGTGGCATGTACGTTACCCTTGCTGGAAAATACTTGTTGGTGTAAATGTTGCCTAACAATTTTTGTGAGTGCATTTTATTTTGGAGTTAGTATATTATCCCTAAAAACAAATGTGTTGCAAGAAGTGGATGACTTGTCATACATTCCAACTACAAACATGGCCAAAACAAAGCTCATGAGTCAGCTTGCTAGTGAGGGCAACAAAGAAATGTGGAGCTTGTACAATGCATGCATGTTTGGTCTGTCAAACGCTTTGCTTCAAAGTGTGAAGATGTTTGCTTTTGTGAAGGGTAGATATTATAAGGCCGGATCTTTTGTAAAAAAACTTGCTATCGTTAGGCACAACAAGGCCGAGCATCGGACCCAGTTGCTATTGCAAGAGAGATTGAGGATGAGCTGGGAGGAACATCACTCTATTAACAACCAACAGTGGAAGGGGATAATATTACAGTAGCTAGAAAGCGGAAATAAGCTAGGCATGTAAGCTGTGAGGAGGAAAATGCTTCACATCGACTTGAGTATCTCACACAAAACATTTCGTGAAATTGTGGAAATTTCCAAGAAACTTCCAGGGTGGCCGGTCAAGTAGGCGATGAACACGAGGGTGGACTGGTGGTTAAGGAGACATACATTCATAAGATAATGTGGGCAATTCGTCGTATATAAAAGGGAAGTAGGGTTCAATGTCAAGGTGGTTGGAGTTTCGAGTCAGTTTATGGAAAAAGAATATAAAGAACACTAGTACATATGCTATTACACCATCCTTTTGGGATATTCGAACTTGGGAAAGAGGGGTAGATAGTGTTCATGGTAGCAATTCAAAGGGACAATTCATGTGGTTCTGCAATGATAATGTGGATCACACATAGCAAATCTATAATACAATCACTCAATGCCCGACTAAAGTACCCAGAGTAGAAAAGGAAACAAACTTGAGTGCTTCTGAGTTGCAGAATTTGGAATCAGGAGGCTTCACAATAAAGAAGGTTGCACTTAATGAAACAAACAATCTGCGTTATCAGCCCGAACTATCAATTCAAGTCTCCAAGGGAATTAAATCCACAATAACCATGGAAGCTCAAATTGTGCAATACACTGTCGTTTAAGACGAACATGCATGAGAAATTCATGGTGAAAATATATGGTTCACAAGTCCAAGGTGAGAGATATGAAGTTCATATCACAAGTAGCCCAATGTGTACATATGGAGACTTCGCAGAGCGAGTGGCGCAAAGCAAATTGTATATGATCTGCAAGCATATTTACTTCATCTTCCTTCGCTACTTTGACTTAAATTTGAACCACAATATATTTATCCATCAAAGCAAGCTAACTAATGAGGATTTGCTTCGTGTGTTCAATTGTCATCATATGGCTTAAGCATGGAGTGAAATTGAGTTGTTGGATCCCTCAAATCTCTTGGTCTTGTCATGTAATTGTATCGCACAAATCCCTAGTTTTTTAAAATTGTAATTCCTTTTGGAGAAATTAAATATATGATGGTGGCTTGTGTCTTCTTGTTTTTCTACTACATCAAACATGGAGGGCACTATGTGGCTTGTGTTATCACGTTTTACAATTAATTGGTGTCATATAAAAAAAGTTTAGACTACCTAAAGTAGAGAGAATTAGGTTGGAACCTTGTGGAAATAATTCAAGGCAAATCCTTTGGATATGTATATAGCCGTTTGAGGTTCTATTTGAAATAAAAATAACAAGAAAAGCTCCCTCCAAAAAGCTCTCTCCAACCGAGGCTTGGGTAGCATTTTCACTACAATCAGCACTCTAACGAAAGTCTTGAGAAAAGCTTGCTCGAAAAGCTCGCTTTATTCCCACCTCCGTAGGGGGAGGGCAGACTTTCGACCGTGGTGTCGACATCAAATTTCCTTGAGGCAAAAAGAAATTACATATAGGAATGTGAAAAGTTTATGAAACCATCCATTCGACTTTATGTAGAGGAGGTCCCTTCTCCTTTCTTGACAACCTCCAGCTCTTCTTTTTTTTCTTCAACATTCCTACACATGCCGTTAGTGATAAGTTTAATAAGATCCTCATGTTGCTTCTCATCTTGACAAATGATCAGCTACTCTCTCTTATCTTTTTTGCATTGCACACTAGTGTACTATGTTGTAGCATGGTCTTGTAGAGAGAACATTGTAGACCTAATTTGGGCCGACTTCCTCCAAAAGATCCTTCAACATTGAGTAAACACATCTTCTATTCAAACATAGTATGCAAATAGATGGACCCATGCTCAAAGAACTACAAATCTCATGATGGCAATACACAATTTATGTACACGAGAGCTGATTATGAAACTTGCACTCAATGTTCGGGAAAAGTGCCTCAACTTACAATCATGTCGCTTTAATATTTAAAAAGTCTGATTGAGAGGAGGAAAAGGAAAATTTTAAATTAAAAAGGCTGATTGAGAAGAGGAAAAGGAAAAACCCCACCTAGATATTGAGGAAAATAGTGTAAAATTGGTAAAATTAGCCAAAATGATCAATTTTTAACAATGTTCCGTTGTGTGTGTGTGTGTGTGTGTGTGTGTGTGTGTGTGTGTGTGTGTGTGTGTGTGTGTGTGTGTGTGTGTGTGTGAGAGAGAGAGAGAGAGAGAGAGAGAGAGCGAGAGAGAAACGATGGATGACAGTACCACAGGTAATTCACACATGTTGTCTGCGGAAAGACTAGAATGGGATAATCTGTTTGCTACTACTCCGATGATTGATTTATGGCAGCATTTGCACCCAAATGCCTCTAGATTTACTTTTCAACATGTTGCTCACTCTTCTTATCGAGCGCGGTTGGATCGATGGTATTTGCTTAATCTGCAACAATATGAGGATTTTGTATGTGAGGTCAACATCGATTACACCTTGTACAATGGAGACTCTCCAAAGGAATCGAATCACCTTCCTGCCGAGGATTCCATGAAAGATGAATCGTAACCTCTTTCCACGTAGACACTAAAGTGGAAGCAAGAGGACATCCAAGAATGTGCCCTTCCATCTTGCCAAAAACCACCTCCCATATAGATGGTTACCAATGGCCAAAACAGGAAGTAACAACATGCTGACCAAAGTGTGCAAACATAAGAGTCCAAGGCTGAATTTGTTGCGCAAGTGTAGGCAACAACATAGCTTTCCGAGGAAGAACATGCCTACGCAAATCCAAGATGTTAAGGCCACCCAGGCGTTTAGGAGTGCAAAGCTTCTCCATAGACATCAAGCGCAAGCCTTTTTTCTGAGCATGGGTCCGCCACAGATGGGACATACTGTCTTACATAAGAGAATCAAGACAATGACGAGGCAATGCATCAGTGGCAAAAAGAACTGAACATATGCCAACAGGATGCTCTGAACAATTCGCGAACGAACATGTAATGGCCAAGTGGATAACTTCCAGTAGTGCAATTTGACATTCAAACGTTGCATAACCCAATCCACTTTCTGAGAATGAGTGACATTCCATCCACTTGGATAATCCAAATGCCTAGTAATCACGTTTGGAGAAACAATCTCACCTGGCCATAATAGACTCTGCCAATCATAAGAACGAAGAAGAGAAGCTTCGATTTACAAAAGTTGACTTTAAGCCCAGCCGCAATGTCAACAAAGGTACGACCCGAAGGTAACCGCAAACCATGAAGACGCTCAACAGAGGTCAAGTGATCAAGATGAATCAACAACGGGTGAGTGGCTATAGCATACAACAGAGCACTAAGGGGGCAACCTTGCCTGACCGAACAACCAAGAGGCCAAGATTCTGATAATTCGCCTTACAAGATCCTCGAAGACGTGCTACATGCATACAAGAAATAAACCACATTGGCGAATTTAGGACCAAACCCTAGGCACCTCATCGTGGCAGCAATGAAATCCCACTGTACAATGTCAAAGGCCTTTTCAATATCAACCTGCATAACCAACACATCCTAATGAGTGTACTTAGCAAAATACACACACAAGCTTCGCACAACTCCGACATCTCAGAGTCAGACAAAGGCCGCAAATCAGCCAACACTTGCAACTGTTGACAAGCTTACTTCGCATCCTTAACATCCCCCCGAGTGCACTGCATGTAATGCGTGCCATAGTCATAAATGACACTTTGTACCCTCATAACAAAACGATACCAGGCAGCATCAAGATCAAAATGCATGTGAGCAAGAAGTGGGGGAATAATATCAGAAATCATGTCACAAAAAGCCGCATGAGTGAGATAAGCATTGTTAATATGTAGCAGATGTTTGCAATGCCCTTTGGCACATGCACAAATCTAATCTCTAGTGGAGGAAGCTTCTCTCTGCCTTGTGGAAAAGTCATTTGCCTTTGGCGCTGTTTGCTTGGAGTGCTTCCCGTTGGTACTTTTCTTAGGGCACGTCATATTCGCCGTTCCTCTTGCGTCCGTTACTCCAATGCAAAAGAGGATATTTGCCACTTGTTGTGGGATTGTTGCATTACTAGAGACTTCCTTCGCCGTGTATCTGTCTGTATACGGCTCTGCTTTCTTGGGGTTATTTTTCACAAAAGGTCCTGGGTATTTGGCATTTTCTCATCGACACTACAGCGTTTTGCAGTCTTCTTTATGTGGGTCAAATACTAGGCTTATTGGACCCTATGGAGTCAACGTAATGCTTAGATGTTTCATCGTACTCATGCAGACCCGTTCCCACTCTTCAGGCTTTCCATTAGGCAATCATTACGGTTTGCTTTGGAAGTTGGTGATATCACCGCAGAGATACATCGGCTTTCCTATGAATGTTTCTAGCTACTCTGTACAGATGAGTAGTTATGTGTTCCTCCCCTTGTACATTACCCTTTCGGTGGGTTTTCCTCGCTTTGAGGTTTCCCACTAGTAAATTAATCAAATAGAGTTACAAAAAAAATAAAAAAAGTGTGTGTGTGTGTGTGTGTGTCAGTTGCATCATTCGAGAGTCTCACAGTCGATTAAACGTATTATGCTTCCTTCGGGTGCCTGGACTTCTTCGAAGCGAGAATTGGCTGATGTTATGGTTTCACATTATCGTACGGTGTTTGCTGCCCCATCTTAGCCTTCTTCGGCAACTTGTAGAGCGCGTGGATTGTTGCTTTCTCATGTTAGTCCGATTTTGTCTTCGCAGGACACACAATGCCTTGAAGATCCTTTCTCTGTCGCTGAATTGCATGGTGCCTTGCTTGCATTGGGCCGGTGGAGATCTCCTGGTTGGGATGGACTTACTATGGAATTTTTCCTCTCGTTTTGGGATGACCTTAAACAACCCCTGATCTTCATGATAAATGTGGCATGGGAAAAACAGGATCTGCCAATTTCATGGAAAGAGGGCTTACTTAAGTTGTTACCCAAGCAAGCGCTTTGCAAGCAGTTCTCTCATTGGCGGCCTATAACTTTGATGCCGGTGATATACAAGATTTTGGCTAAAATGTTAGTCCATCGCATCAAGGACCATTTGTTTACAGGGCTTCATCAGGCTCAGTATGGTTTCATTCCTCGTCGTCAAATCATGGACAATTTGGCAAATCTTATGATTGGCATGGAATATGCTAAGTATACGCAACAAGATGTGCTCGTCATGCAAGTTGATATTGAAAAGGCCTTTGACACTGTGCATTGGGACTTCATTGCTGCCACAATGAGATGTCTAGGATTTGGTCCTAAGTTGGCAAATGTGGTTTATTTTTTGTATGATTGTAGTACGTCTTCGGGCATCCTGGACAGGGAATTGACAGAATCGTGGCCGCTTGGTTGTTCGGTGAGGCAAGGTTGCCCTATTAGTGCTTTGCTGTATACAATTGCTTCTCATCCTTTGTTGATGTATCTTGATCACTTGACCTCTGCGCACCATCTTCATGGTTTGCAGCTTCCTTCGGGTCATACTTTTATTGGACAGGCTTATGCAGATGACTCGTTGTTTATGCCCCGCAATCAGCAAAATGATGTTCAAGAGATTATGAATGCTTTGGAATTGTTTGCGCTTGCGGCTGGTCTAAAAGTCAAATTCCGTAAATCAAAGCTTCTGCCGCTTCGTTCCTGTGATTGGCATGCTCTGTTGTGGCCAGGAGAGATTGTTCTTCCAAATGTAATCACTAGGCATTTGGGTTATCCAATTGGATGGAATATTACGCACACGCAGAAAGTGGATTGGGTTAGGAATCGCCTGAATGTTAAACTGCATTACTGGAAGCTTTCTACCTGGCCGTTACATGTTCGCCTTCGTATTGTTCAGAGTATCCTCATGGCATATGTTCAGTTCTTTTTGCCATTGTTGCATTGGCCCCGTCATTGTCTTGACTCTCTAATGTCAACCATTTTGTCTCATTTGTGGCAAACCCGTGCTCACAAAAAAGGGTTGCGCTTGATATCGATGGCGAAACTATGAACACCAAAGCGCTTTGGTGGTTTGAATATATTGGATCTGCGTAGGCATGTCATTGCCAGGAAGGCTATGCTTTTGCCTACACTTGTGCAACAATCTCAACCTTGGACTCTTATGTTTGCACACTTGACTCAGCATGTGGTTACATCTTCATTTGGTCACTGGCAATCATCCATGTGGGAGGCAGTATTTGGTAAGATGGATGCTCGTATTCCTGGATGCCCTCTTTCTTCCACCTTGCTTTCTGCATGGAAACAGGTTACGATTTATCTTTCCTGGAATGCTCGGAGGAAAGGAAACTCGCTTCGTGCAGAGAGTCTTCATTGGTGTCGGGCATTTTCTCTTACTTTGGTTGACCGCTCGCCTCGCCAGGCGTATTTCCTCTCCTGTCATGGCATTCGAGTGGTTGACGATGTGGTGGATGCGGATGGTTTCACTTTTGAGTTTCCATTTGCCGCTCGCCGCTTTGGATTGGGCATGCACTTTCGCCAGTTTTGGAGAGAATTACAGCAAATGTTGTCCGGTTTCTTGCCGGTTTCACCTTTGGCAGATGGTGATCGCATGTCTGACTGGAAGCTTGGGGAAATGCCATTTCGTGATATTTCTGTTGGCCAGGCATATGCTCTTCTGCTGCCTCGTCCATGGATTGCTGATCATTGCAACGTTATTTGGCACATGCATAAATCCGATATTTGGTGGCGCAGGATTATATCTGCAATATGGGAAAGTCGTTTGCCGTTGAAAGAGCGTTTGTTTCTTTGGCGGTGTTTACTTGGTGTGCTCCCAGTGGGTACCTTTCTTCGGATGCGCCGTATCCGCTCTTCATCATGTGTCCGTTGCTTATCTGCCGATGAGGATGTCTGTCACCTCTTGTGGGATTGCCGTGTCACTCGAGAATTCCTTCGTCGGGTTTCTGCGTGTATGCGGCTACGTTTTCCCACGACGGTCTTCCATAAGCGGTTTTGGATTTTCGGTATCTTCTCGCCGGCGTTGCAGTGCTTTGCAGCCTTCTTCATGTGGGTCAGGTTTTGGGCATACTGGAGCCTGTGGCGGCAGCGTAATGGCTATATGTTCCATCGCATTCATACGGATCCACTACCTTTCTTCAAGATTTCCCTTCAGCAGTCTTTGAGGTTTGCCTTGGAAGTTGGTGATATCACAGCAGAGATACATCAGCTTTCTTATGAATGTTTTTAGCTATTCTATACCGCCGAACACTGTTGTGTTCCTTTCCTTGTACATCTTTTTGGTGGGTTTTCCTCTCTTTGAGGTTTCCCACAGATAGCTAAATCAAATTGATTTACAAAAAAAAGTGTGTGTGTGTGTGTGTGTGTGTGTGAGAGAGAGAGAGAGAGAGAGATTTTCAATGAATTGGCACCCAGCATCTCACATTACCACCTTATCCTAATTAGTTCAACCCTTTGTGTGTGTGTGTGTGAGAGAGAGAGAGGGGGGGGGGGGGGGGGGGGGGGGGGGGGGGGGGAGATTTTATTGTCGTCGGAACAATCCCAAGAGACATCAAAGAGAGAATAACGGAAGTGAAGGGAAGATGCTCCCATTAAGAGTTTTACTTCAGTATACTGAATGTAGAATTTAATTGTTGTCTGTTGTGCACAATCTTACAAGAGACTTACTATTGAAGATCATCACCATCACTTTTGTCCCAGCAAAGCTTATGAAGTCCTTCGCTTTGTGTTTCTTTGAACAAACTTTTCCCACCTTGAATGATCTAAACTTTGAAAGTTATCTAAATCTGCAATGGCAAGCAAGTAAAGAGAGAGACCAACCAGCTCCTGATCTATTCCTCGATTGAGGTGTGCTTTTCTGAACGGCCTGATCACAAGGCCATTTTGAGGGTTCATTACAAAATTCCGCTTCAAATCATCAAACATGATGGTGTTGCCTGGATTATAAAACTGCAACAATGAGGTATGTGAGTCACCAAGAAGCTGCAAACCCTCTCTCTCTCTCTCTCTCTCTCTCTCTCTCTCTCTCTCCACAGGAATTCCCACAGTCTCGGCTTTTCCGGATTTTCCGAACTTTCGAATTTTCAAAAACCTGCATTTTTCAGAACTGCAGGGATTTTTTACAAGGAATTTGGAAACTGCAGAATTCACAAAAATTGCACATTGACACGTACGAAAAGCAAATATATGCCATGTAGGCTGAATGTGGAAACAAATGTATGCATAATGCGGTCCGTATAGGTCGCTCTCTCCTCTCTTTTAGAAAGTGAATCAAATAAGGCAAGAAAGATGGCGGCGCACTACATGGTCACAAGCAAGAGGATGATAGCCATTGAAAGGGAGTTGAAAGAATGCAAAGCCCACATGGATGAGTGGAAGAAAGAGAAGAATTTAATTCTTGAATGGAAAAAGAGGGAGGAACAGGCGAGGGAACTAGAGCACAAGGAGTTCCGGGATGAAATTCAAGCTTTAAAAGGTAGCATCTCAGCCCTTAGGAAGGAACTTGACGAAACCAAAGAGGGAAATTCAGCCATCAATGATCGATGAGCTGAATAGTATACGAGAACAAGTCAAAGAAATAAAGGAGGAAGGAGAAAAGAAGACCTCATGGGTGAAGGTTCTCTCCAAAACGCAAAAGAAGATGGATGAGGCTGAAAATTGGATTGAAGTTGTCAAGAAGGGAAAGGGCAAGGAAATCCCGACTACACCTAACATCATCAACAAGACACTTGAAGAGGAACAACGAAGAAGGGTACGCGCTCTACACGTGAGAGTGACCGGCCTAAAAGATTCAGATAAGGTGGACCAAGAGGTGAAGAGCCTCATGTCCATGATGGAGGTGGAGAAGCCCTCGCACACACAAGCTTGGAGAGTGGGCAAGAAGAGTGAAGGTAATGAGGAGAGTTCAAAAGGACGGGCTCTCATTTTGCGCTTTCCCTCCATGGAAGAAAAGAAAGACTTTTTAAAGAAGAGGCCAACCCTCAAGAAAACAAGTATCTTTTTAGGAGATGATCTTACGCTCTCAAAGCTTGCACATATGAGAGAGGTCATGCCAGAGATTATAGCAGCAAGGGAGAAGGGAAAGTTAGCTTTCTACAGAAATGGACGAGTAGTGATTACAGAGCACCGCTCTACATGACGGTGCGAGGCCTATGGGACCACTCTCAAGATGGCGGTTTGGAACTGTAATGGTTCGTATAGACTTGATGTGGGGGCCTTTGAGGATAGCTTCAAAGACAGAGACATTGTTTTCTACTCAAGGACTCATCAGGCTCCAGGACAGTTGATGCCGCACATATCAGGATACAGATGGGAGATAGCTTGCCGGACAAGCACCAGATCTGCGCATGGGACTAGAGGATCAGGAGGTGTAGCAGTTCTTTTCAAAGAGGAGCTCCAACCACTACTGCACATAGTTCGGAGAGATGATCAGGCCAGATACTTGTGGGTGAGGCTGAGGGCAGAGACTGGACGTTTCTTGTACATCGCCATATGCTATTTTCCTCCCAGCACTTCAGTATATGCTTCACCCAGAGGACAGTCTCCTTACTCTGTACTTGATGATGATATCTGGGAGTTCTCCAGAGATGGAGACATCATACTCCTGGGGGATTTCAATGCCCGTACAGGCAGCTCACAGACGGTCTTCTATGACATCTCAGAGGAGATGCTTAGAGAGCTAGAGCTAGAGGAGACGGGACTTGAGAGATGCTCACACGACAGAGAGCATACAGAGTATGGGAGATACAAGAGGGAGATGACGACTACTCACAGTTTAGCCATACTGAATGGCTTACCGACTTTCCCATTGTCTACAGGTTTTACTTGTTTTCCACACAGGCATGGGTCCAGCACTGTAGACTATGTTCTGACACATCCGAGCTTTATCTTTCACATTCAGGATTTCATAGTGGGGCCCAGGCCTGTAGGGATAGCGGTAGATCATGCACTTTTGACATTATCAGTCTCCTTTGAGTACAGTACATCTCAGGCCTCACGGGGTGGTAGACATCCACGCTATACTTTTACACCAGAGACTGACTCAGTCTATGCAGAGGAGATACGTAGGCTTTTATGCACATCAGAGCCAGTATACACAGTGGAGGAGATCACATCTATGCTGACAGTGACATTACATGGGGCAACGACAGAGGCATACCCACACACTCAGCCTGGTCAGAGACGTCGTTTTGGGCACATGCCTCAGAACAGCTGGTATGATGAGGAGTGTCGACAGAGTAGAGCTCAGATACAGCGCGAGCTTAAATTGGGAGTGATCACCTATAGACAGTCTTGTATTGCTACACAACGACTAGTGCGACGGAAGAAGCAAGCTTTCTTGGTCCAGATGGAGCAAGATTTATATCAGCTCTTCCTTAGTAGAGATTCGGGAGAGGCTTGGCATCTATTCCATGAGCAGTCTCCCCCACCAGTGATTACTTCTACACAGATATGGGGGCAGTATGCAGCATCTTTATACACTGTACCTGGACAACCACCACTACCAGATCCACCACAGCCATGTCCGGCTATGAGCACCTTCTTTACCACTGAGATGGTAAAGGAGGCCATTGACAGGATGAAGACCAGACGGGCACAGGATCATGAGGGTTTGGTAGCAGAGCACATTATACATGCTGGGGATTTGTTGGCAGAGATGCTTGCACGGTTATTCAACCGTGTCATGTGTGAGGGCTTCCCTGAGTCTTGGAGATTATCTACTATTGTACCTATCTTCAAGACAGGAGACCCCACAGTGCCGTGGAATTACCGTACTATCATGGTAGGACACACATTGGCACGTTTATATGCATCCATCCTTGAGCATAGGCTGAGCAGTTGGGCAGAGATTATGGGCATACTGGCACCTAGGCAAGCTGGTTTCAGGAGGGGTTTCTCCACACTAGATCATGTCTTTACACTCAGAGCTATCATTGAGGAGGGTCGAGCACCTGGTAGACGGATATACTGCAGCTTTGTGGATTTCCGCAAAGCTTTTGACACAGTACCGAGGGCCAGATTGATGCGCCGACTTATAGAATTGGGGGTACCCACAGAGCTGATATGGGGGATTATGGCATTGTACAGTTCAGTGATGGGCCATGTACGCACATCAGAGGGGATATCTGACATAGTTCACTCCACTATCGGAGTGAAACAGGGATGCCCACTGTCCTCTACTTTATTTGGTATGTATGTTGATGAGGTCTCTGATTATATTGACAGAGGAGGAGATAGAGGTGCTCAGCTTGCTGGGACATGGATCCCTCTTTTATTATATGCTGACGATATCGTGTTGATATCAGACTCACCAGAGGGTATGCACAGACATTTGGACGCATTGCATAGTTTTGCAGAGGATAGTGGATTGTCTGTCAACCAAGGTCATGGTATTTAATACCACGCCACAGTGGGTTAGGAGATCAGCACCTACTTTCACATATGGGCAGGACAATATGGAGTACATTGATGCATACACATATCTTGGGGTGGTCTTTAGTGGACCGAGGTTCACACTGAAAGTGGTAGCAGACACTAGATTGACTCGTGCCTATGCAACCCTAGGCGGTTTAGAGAGGATTTGTTCGCAGGTTCAGTTCCAGGAACCTCGAACGAAGCTATGGCTTTTCGGCACTTTGGTCGCTTCAGTTATGCACTACGGGGTTTAGGTTTGGGGGCCGTCTGTTGACAGTGCTAGATGGAGTAATATGGAGAGACCCTTGATATCTATGATTTCTAGGCTGATTAGAGCCAAGGCCTCAGTCCCACATGACATCATATGAGCGGAGCTGGCTGCCCCACCTATGGAGGTTGAGGCTCTCACCAGATCAGTATCATTTGTCCACAGCTTATGGGACACCACCAGGGACAGGTATGCCAGGCTTGCTCTTGAGTCATCTAGACAGCTGGCATTACAGGGAGATACATCATGTTGGTATGCACAGATGAGCTCATGGTTTCAGAGGCACGGTTTCAGCATGGACAGGCTGCCCCCTTTCCAGTATTCTCTTGATGCACCGTCTTTGGCTCTTACACGGATGGAGACTACTAGACTCATTCGGCAAGATCTTATCCAGCTTGATAGCAAGAGGACATGGATAGAGCCAGCACGGGAGTTGGGTACGAAGAGGGTTTTCTATAGAGAGCATCTTCTCCAACTCACGACAGACGGATTTGTCACACGGCCCAGTTACATGGACACACATCTATCTCATGGGTTACGATTGCTATAGGCCAGATTCGCACATCTTCACACCAGCTTGGGATTGAGACAGGTAGATTCAGAGGCATACCGGCAGATAGTAGGATATGTCAGTTATGCCATGCAGAGCCAGAGACAGAGTTTCACTACATATGTCGCTGCACAGTCTACTATGAGATACGGGGACGCTTTCATTGTTTATTCAGAGATGGTTTTGACTCGCTAGATAGAGTCATGAGATATCAGGATCAAAGATGTCTCGGATGATTCCTACTTGAGATACAGAGACATAGAGACGCTCTATTGGGTGGGCAAAGACAAAGAGTCCCAGAGACGCATCTCAGATTTCTTCAGTCTGAGTACCACAGAGGCAGAGGGGACACCACCATCACAGAGCTCGGTTCCCACCCATACACACACCAACGGTACACTCATTGATCGAGCTATAGAGTTAGGGAGATCGAGACGACCGCGACTGATGAGGAGGGGAGCCACGCAGCACCGGCGGAGATTGCGGCAGAGGATCCACAGGATTCTAGCACGACACCCAAAGTGTCGATCAGGATAGGCTTCATGCTACTGTTATATTGTATCATGGTCACATTTATCCCCACTTTGTACCTTTATGGCATGATACCATTGATCAGCCTACCAGCCACCCATAGGAGTCGGTAGCACTCCTATCAGTTTCCTTGTTTGTAGTTTTCTTTGTTTGTACCCAGACTTGGTACTAGACTCATCATTGTAATCAGTTGGTCTCATAGGTCATTTTGGCCTTTTGTAGACGTTAATATATCATTTCATTTCTCTCTCTCTCTCATAATCCTATGATGTTGAAATCACTCTTCTTTTGTTGGGGGGGGGGGGGGGGGGGGTAAGAAGAGGAAAACAGAAAAAAAAATTGTTGATCATAGAACGGGTCTTGGACTGGCTTCCAACCGTTCAAGGTAGCCGTCGTAATGGGTCCTAGACTTGGTCTAACCAATACACCAGGTTTGTGATCATACAGGTCTTCGACACACATGCCATGACACAAGCCAAACATGGCGCATGCACATAAAACAACATAAGAGATAAGACATCCAGCTCACCTCCCAGCCACAAAGCCTAATTGGCTCACCCCTAAGCCCAGGAGCCTGCAACTAATCCGGCCTAATGCCTCAACTTCAAGAACTGGCATCCCATACCACCAATCCACACCCTAGCTAGGGTGTCTTGGCAAGCACTACCAAGGGTCCTAGTCCAAGTGTGGCGACCACACAACATAGCTCACAAATGAGCCTAGGGTCCTATTTACAGGATTCCTTACCCTCCCTTCATCTAAGGGTGTGTTCACACGTAGGGCAGGCTCACACTGGTCGAACACTGCAATTCGAGGGATTAGAATGAACTCGTACAATTCTACCCATCTTGCCGTGCAACTATAAAAATTAGGCAGAACAAAGAGATATAACGAACAATGAAAGTCAATAAAACCCAACAAACACCGAGGAGGTAATGGTGACAAAGCAAGGGGCTTATGACCCTCAAAGGCTATGGGCTTACCAAGTTCCAACCCAATATAGGATGGTGCCAATAGCGTAAACCCAAACTTTCTACGCACTGGGTAAAAAAATCCTAACCCTAGAAACCCTTAGGAGTTTGAGGTCCATGACCACACCAAAAAGATAAGTAGAGGAGTTGCCAAACAAACCTAATACCATTTGGAAACACGGAAACCAAACCCAGCTCGGTTCACACATATACAGGTGTGAGCTCGGTTGCCATGCTTATGGTACATGTATGCCATATGTGGATTTGTGATTGAGACGATTGGTCTCAAAAAGGTTTATGCGCTTTTTGATTACGATCCACAGGTCTTGCTTCTCTCCGTCGTGGTTGGAGAGTCACTTTTGACTTGGTGTATGACATCTGTGGATGAGAGACCGAGTCTCTATTTTGCGCATTACCAAAACGGCTTCATTGATGCATTTTACACATTGTTTGTGTTGCCGACTGATTATGGCTGAGATATTTGAGTTTTTACTCGGTTTACAAGGGGAACTCTGTCGGATTTTTCCCAGATTCTCTCCATGTTTTATGCATATCTGCAGTTTTACTCTTTGATGGTTTAGTGGTCGAGTGTTTGACTCCCATTTTGACAGGTTTTGTTAGCCTTGTACACACTCTCACAGGAGTGAGAGTAGCATATGCTCGTGTGGTTACAGACTTTGCCAGTCACACGTTTCACAAGTTTTTGCAAATTTTTGTAGGCAGTTTCTCTTGTGGGATGCGTTTTGAGTTAGTTTGCTCACTATTTCCATAAATAGTTATGCGCCTTACGCTCGGTTGAGTTGTTTGTCCCAGATTGTATGCTTGCAAATATAGCAGATTGTGTCTGCCAAATTTCTCCCAAGATTTCTCGCCATAGTTTGATTTCTTGGCATCCACTTAGCAAACATGTGTGAGAGTTTAGAGTCTACGGTGATGACTCGTGAGAGACGGCGATCTCGTAGTTGCCGATACATGCGTTGTTAGCATTGTGGTCACACGGGGCACATTAGACGCCGTTGTTTCAGAAGTATAAGACAGCAACAAAGATCTATGCGTGATACACATGAGATTTTGAGACATGCTAGAGCAGTGGCTTCATATGCCACTGACAGTGATGTCACGTTTGCCTTTAGCGTTCCTCCTGATTACATGTCTTCAAGAGGTGACACTTCTCCCCGTTGGCTACTAGATGGGGACACATTTTTCCACATCACACCGCATCGTGAGTGGTTTAGAACCTTCTCTAGTGGGAGCTCATGTGCGCTATGTTCCTCAACTAAGAAAGAGCTTGATCTCAATGAGACAGTTAGCAAATTGTGGTTGTCAGAGATTGCTTAGAGAGCACTCTTTCCGTATGCATTGGGATCATTAGTGATTGCTAGAGGAGCTCACAGTGGCTTGGTATATCCTATGCATGTATCTGAGGTTCGAGATGGCATAGTCTCGGTTTTGTTGCTGGCATGCTTTGAGGGAGAGACGAGACGTGTCTCCTTCGCGGGTGAGCTCCACCATGCTCACGAGATAGCATTTAGCTATGCAAGACGTGTCAGTAGCCTCTGTAGAGACAAAGTTAGAGTGGCAATGCTCTAGTGAGACACAACAGGTGTTGTCAGGGTCTGTACAAGGAGAGGTAGAGCGGGTCTTCTCCCTAGAGACACAGGCAGAGATGACAGAAATGGAGTTCTTTGATATGCTCCTGATGAGTTGCTACCAAGACAAAGAGTTCTGCCTGTGGGTGAGAGGGACGTAGCCATCCAGTGTCAGCATTGACACATCCATACGCGATGGCTAGTCCGATGATGCAGTACATGCAGATAGCGCAAGGAAAGCTAGGATAGCCAGTTTTGCACAAATTTCGTCAACGTTCGAACGTCTCATGTACGACCTACTAGTGTCGAAGCCCGACCTAGCAGCTGCAGTGGGAGCATTTGCAACAGGGATTGTCAGGCGTACGGCGACTGACACTACCATGATACATAGTGGAGTTTTGCAGACCATACAGAGTTGTCTGCGGGATTTACATGCAGGCTCTAGCGTGAGTACGCACGCTCGCCTATCCCTAGAGCCGATACGGTTGCATATAGATCGATTGAGCAAGCCAATGGGCATAGGTTAAGAGAGTTTCTCACCTATTTTCTTGTACATACTAGTAGTTTAGCTAGTAGCACTCACTTATCGGCGCATCGCCTTTAAGTGGGAGATTGTTGGGGTGAAGGCATTTCGCCTTTGCCCGGTTGGACGTCGGGCCGCCCACTAAATGTACATACACATTCCTTATTCTTCATATACACAAAGAATAAGGAGCTCCTCACCACATTCTTGGAGATTGTGGCTACAGACTTTGCCAGTCACAGGTTTCACAGGTTTTTGCACATTTCGTCAACGTTCAGGCGTCTCATGTACGGCCTACTAGTGTTGAGGCCCGACCTAGCAACTGCAGTGCGAGCATTTGCAGCAAGGATTGTCAGTCGTACAGTGACTGACACTAGCATGATGCATAGTGAAATTTTGCAGACCATACAAAGTTGTCTGCGGGATTTACAAGCAAGCTCTCGCGTGAGTACGCACGCTCGCCTATCCCTAGAGCCAATACGATTGCATGTAGATCGATTGAGCGAGCCAGTGGGCATATGTTGAGAGAGTCTCTCACCTATTTTCATGTACTTACTAGTAGTTTAGCTAGTAGCACTCACTTATCGGCGCATCGCTTATAAGTGGGAGATTGTTGGGGTAAAGGCATTGCGCCTTTGCCTGGGGCTGAACGTTCAGTGTCCAGCCGCCCACTGTATGTACATACACATTCCTTATTCTTCATATACACAAAGAATAAGAAGCTCCTCACCACATTCTTGGAGGTTGCTCCACCCACACAATGAGTCTTTTACTCTTCTCCTCCCTCGCACCGTGCATCGCTTTTGCACCTAGCGTTCTCACAAGGGGGGGGGGGGGGGGGGGGGGGGGGGGGGGGGGGGATTCAATAGAGGCGAAATGATACAAGATGACCGCATAGTGGATTGGGCCTGCATTGATATAGTAAGCCAACTCTCAGTCAAACAAAACCTCTAAAAACACCTAACAAGGATTGGGGTTGCACTAATATGGTAAGCCAACTCTCAGTTAAACAAAACCTCTAAAAATACCTAACAAGAATCCATGCAGGAACGAGAGAGAGAGAGAGAGAGAGAGAGAGAGAGAGAGAGAGAGAAAATTAAACGTTATATCAATCGTCTTCAAAAGGCTAAAATGACCTATGAGACCAAACTGATACAATCTTGGTGGATCTAATCCAATATTTAGGTACAAAAATAAAAATGACGTAAGATAAGAGCTAAAATGAACATTGGTGTCTGAGGATGCCCGCCATCGGGTACAGTCCGAGGATTAACTGCATCGATCGCTGAAGAGAATCCTCAATGTTCGCCTCTGTAAATTGTCGTACTCGACGTCTCCTATGTCGTGCTAGAATAGTCCTGATCCTCTCATGGAGCCTCTGTCGATGTCATGGTGGCCCTCGTAGACGTGGGCGTCTAGCTCTCCCAAGCTCAATGGCTCTATCAGTCAATATACCTCTGGTATAGGTGGACTCTGAAGTCTATTGTGAAGCTTGTTCATCTGACTGCCGAGTCTCTACTCTAAAGAAGTTAGTGATCTCCCTCTGTGAATGTCTCCCACTATCTAATCTCCTCAAGAGACTCTCCCTGTGTCTGCGCAGCTCTAGCAAAAACAACCCAAGGAATCTATGATCCTGATATCTCATGACTCTAGTCAGTGGTCCAAAGCCCTCTCCAAATAGATAGTGAAAGCAGCCTCGTATCTCATAGTGTACCGCACAATGACATATGTTGATGTAACTTTGTCTTTGGCTCTATATGACACAACTGGTAAATTCCGGCCTTTGTTGGTATTCTCCTTAATCCGTCAGTCTCAATCTCTAGCTGATGTGATGATGTGCGCTTCTGACCAATAGCACATCATAACCCATGGGATAAATGAGTGTCCGTATAGGTAGGTCTGATCACATATCCAACCTCAGTTAGCTGGAGAAGATGCTCTTCGTGCCAAGCTCTCTTGTCGGCTCTGTCCAGGTCCTCCTGGTAATCTCGACCCATGTGAGGGACAAGGAGGGTGCATCCAGCGAGAACTGGAAGGGGGGTAGTTTGTCCATACTAAATCCATGTAGCTAAAACCATGATGTCATCTATGCATACAAACAAGATGTGTCTCCCTCTGAGGCAAGCTGTCGAGAGACTCCAAAGCTTAGGTGAGCATATCTATTTTGAGGAGATCCCAGATACTGAGTATAAAAGACACGGATCTGGTAAGTGCCTCAATGACCAACGGGGGAGCAGCAAGCTCTGCACGAATAGTCTGGTGCAATACAGAGGCCTCGGAAGCTGGCCCTAATCATCTGGAAACCATAGAGATCAAAGGCCTCTCCATACATGTCCATCCATTAGTACTACCAGCTATACCAGCTCGATTATGATGGTCTACTGATGGTCCCCATATCTATACCCCATAAAGCATAGTTGAAGTAACCAATGTGTCGAATAACCATAGCTTTGTTCAAGGTTCCAAAAATTGAATTCGCGAACACATCCTCCCCATGCTCCCCAAAGCTGCATATGCTCTCGTTAGTCTGGTATCTGTGCTTTCCTCAAGGAGAACTTTGGACCACTGAAGACCACTCCCAGGAAAGTGTATGCGTCTGTATACTCAACCTTCTGTCGATCATGTGCGAAGGTCGGTGCAGATCGCCTGGCCCTCTGTGCTGTGGTGTTGAAGACCATAACTTTGTCTTGCCAAGGTTCACCGACAAGCCGCTATCACCAGCAAAAGTGTGCAATGCATCCAAGTGTCGTTGCATCCCCTCTGGCAAATCTGAGATCAACACAATATCACATGCATACAATAGAAATGAAATCCATGTCCTTGCTCGTTGTGCTCCTTTGTCGCCTCCCCTCTCAATGTAATCTGAAACCTCATCTATATACAAACGAAACAATGTAGGGGAGAGTGGGCATCCCTGTTTCACTCCAACAGTGGAGTGGATATGCTCAGATAACCCTCGGGAGTACGAACCTACCCCACGATTGTCATGTATGAAGCCATGACTCCCCAGATAAGCTTTGTGGGTACTCTCATTGCCTGTAGTCTTTGCATCAGTCAAGCTCCTGGAGCCGTATCAAATCGTTGTGAAAATCCACAAAGGTACAGTAAATCCTCCTACCGTGTGATCTAATTTCCTCAATAACAACTCTACATGTCTCAAGAGTAGAAAAGCTCCTCCTAAAACCTGCCTGGCCCGATGCCCGAATGCTTGCTCCCTCTGCCCATCTACTCAGCTCCTGCTCAAGAATAGATGCATACAACCTAGCTAGCCAATCATGATAGTACGGTAATTCCCCGGTATCATGGGGTCTCCTACCTTGAAGATAGGCACAATAGTAGACATGCTTCAAGTATCCGAAAAACCCTCACACATGGCTCGATTGAACATTACTGCAAGAAGCTCTGCAAGCATATCTCTAGCATGTATAAAGTGCTCCGCCATCAATTTATCGTGATCATATGCTCTACTGGTCTTCATCATGTCAACATCTTTCTTTACCATCTCAGCTGTAAAGAAAGTGCATGAAACCGGCATGTAGGGCGGTAGACTTTGGCTTTCACCCGAAACTTAACTTTACTTTAATACACAGAGAAACTTTGCAAATAGAAACCGGTAACGGGAATAAACACTTCAAAGCACACACGGCTCGGAAGCTAGAATGCTCCGAGCAGACGCCGACAACCTGTAGGCCCCAAAAACTAGCGCCCCTTTCAGTATTTCTTTATTCCTTTAGAGGGTAAAGTTACAAAACTAGAGTCCTGGGGATCTTCACCTGTATCCAACTAGATCACACCTTTTCTAGCAAAATTTCTGTAACATAATGGCCCCACAACTCACCCTCAACAAATCCCCCTACTGGAACTCGCTTCCAAAGAGATAAACCCTCTGTTTACAGCCCAAAAACAGAATTACAGCTCGCTGTATTTACTGGTTTTACCATGTTTTCAGCCCTAAACAGTCCCGAAACTGTCCTCTAACAGTGGGGCACTGTTCCCAATGCTTCTGGCATCCATACGGCTGCAAAACGGTCCAAAAACAGCACATAAACAGCGCTGAAAATGCACCTGTAAGGTGAGGTTATCACCCTCACCGGTGCCTGCTTTTGGAGTAGCAATTAGCTACTCCTGTTCTTGTTCAAAGAGGCTCTTGCCTCAAAGGGGGGGGGGGGGGAAAGAGAGAGAGAGAGAGAGAGAGAGAGCACTGAATGCTGTGCAAAACGGTCCAAAAACAGCACATAAACAGCGCTGAAAATGCACCTGTAAGGTGAGGTTATCACCCTCACCGGTGCCTGCTTTTGGAGTAGCAATTAGCTACTCCTGTTCTTGTTCAAAGAGGCTCTTGCCTCAAAAGGGGGGGGGGGAGAGAGAGAGAGAGAGAGAGAGAGAGAGAGAGAGAGAGAGCACTGAATGTTGTGCAAAGCTTCAATTCTTGCACTTCACTGTACATAGAGGGTAAGCAAGCACACAGTGGCTTTGGCACTTGCAACAATCCACCATATGGTTAAAAATTGCAGCCCACGTTTTATTTTTAACGCTTCTCTCCCTCTTAAGTCCGAAAATGCCCAAAAATGTGCCAAGAGGCACTCATGCATTAATTCCCCGCGTTGGACCTTCTAGTCTAAAAATATCTCAACCGGTTGCTCAGTTGACTTAGCGGCAAAGCAATAAAATATTCCTCTTGTCATTCTGGAGCTAATGACGCGAACAGATTTCATGGCTCAAAATAGCAATTCCCTAAATTTTAGGAGATGCTTCCATTGGACTCTCACTGGTCATCTGACCATTTTTCACCACTGGGACCACGACAAAAAATGCAATGTAGCCCAGTTCTCGGGTGATTTTCTCTTGGTGACCCCACCTTGGCACTGTGCCTTTATTGAGTTGATATTCCTAGTATCCACCAACTTGTTAAGTACGGCGAGGGGACCTAAATGACTTTGAACTGAGCCTAGGCACCCTTCTACTACTCGAATTCCAGTGCCGACCAACTTCCCTTCTACGGGTGAAACTATTGTTTCCCACTAGCCATACAATCTCCGACCATTGGCAACTTCAAAAAGAGGGTCTCAAAAATTAAACAAAAATCATTGGAAAGAAACCAACAACTAAGGTTAGCAATTGCCACGTCCTCGTGACATACCCCCCTCTTGAAATGGCAAACGTCCTCAATTGCGTACCATAAATACATGCCATTGATGATCTTGTGTTGTTAGCACTCTTTTATCATCGCATGTATCCGCAAGAAAGATCATAGGACATAGATACAAATGACTTGATGAGACCTTCATACTTTTGTCATTTCCATCTATGATAGAAGTGAACATTAAACCTTTAACACTTAAGGAGCTATGCACACTTCTATTACATTGAATCCATATGTATATTTGATGTACTAGCTCTGTCATTACCCCTCCTTTGCACACGTTGTGTTGGAGCATACGTAGGCTGTAACCCAAAGGCCTCAAAGTAAGGCTACAATACATTTGGTGACTCTGATAGCTCATGCTCTTCCATCCAATTTGTATCCATAGGTGGATAGTTCTTGAACTTCGTCAAATATCGATTGCAACCTGTCCCTTAACTTTTCTTTCCTCATGTGCCAAATCTGCTCAGGAACCAAAATTTCATCAAGTTCCTCAACTTCTCAATGGTCCTCATCTGGCATATCTTTTGGCACATCATCCACGAAGAAGACTCACGTGAAACACATTATGAATCTTCCAAGCGTCAATCAATTTCAGCATGTAAGTCGCTGATCTTATCAAGCACTTGAAAAGGCCCATAGTAATGCATGTTGAGCTTCGGAACAACGTAACCGCAAAACGTTTCAGACCCGAAACATTTCCCCCGAAACAGGGGCGTTTCACCCGAAACATTTCACCCAAGAGAGGAGCCTCGGTGAAACGTATGACTGAAACGCCAATTTTGGGTGTATATAGTATTATATATATATATATACATAATAGGTGTGCACATGTTAAAAACCCCCAAAAATTTTAGGCGTTTCAGCAGAGGCGTTTTCACCATAGTTACCAGGAATGGGAAACCGGAACGGGGAACGCGGAACGGCAACTGCCACAAAATGCCATTCCCTGTTACGCGTACTCACGTTTGAATCACGGAACGGGGATTCGGAATGGGAACTTAGAATGGGAACGGGGAACGGAGACCTGAAAACGGCCATTCCCTGTTACTATGGTTTTCACCTGCATGCTGAAACGTTTCAGGCGTTTCGCGTTTCACCCCAGCCGAAACGTGTTTCGCGGTTTCGCTGCTTCGGAAATAACCTTTCCTTGCTCTTCATCTTCTTTAACCTTGCCTTTTCAAACCATAAAAGTATCCAATCACCAGGTGAAAACAGTTTTTCCCGACGGTGACGATCAACAGCCCTTTTCTGCTTTGTTTGAGTCTTCTCCAAGGCAACTTTGATTTTCTGATACATTTCATCCATGTTTTCAACAGATCGATCTGCCTCAAAGATCTTTTCCTTTGTATGCAAAATGGGAGGAACCTTTTTGCCACCTTCAACAATTTCAAAAGGTACCTTGCCTGTGGACGAATGCACCGTATTGTTGTACGCATACTCAAGCATAGGCAACTATTGTTCCCACTTGCCCTTATTATCTGACACACAGCATTTCAGCAGATCCAAGACAGTAGAATTAGCCTCTTCTGACTGTCCATCAGTTTGTGGATGAAACGTAGACGAGAACTTGAGCGTAGTGCCCATGTTCTCAAACAATCCTCTCCAAAACAAACTTGTCATTCGAGGATCATGATCACCGACAATTGATTGTGGCATATCATGGTACTTGAACACATTGTACATGAATAACCGTGCCATCTGATCAAATTTTATCTTCTTCCTGACAGGGATAAAATGGGCATGTTTGCTAAGCCTGCAAATAATGGTCGATCTCCCTGTTGGCGTTCTTGGAAGATCAAAGATAAAGTCCATAGCAATGCTTTCCCATGGCTTGCCCGGAATCGGCAATGGCTGTAACAACCCTGGTGCCTTTTGCCTATCAAACTTGACCTTTTGGCAAATCACACATGCTTGCACAAAGGCATCCACATCTCTCCTCAAGGTAGGCCAGTAAAAGAATGTCTCTACCGCTTTAATTGTCACAACATACCACAATGCCCTGCATATGGTGAGACATGACTTTCTACCATGACCTTATGTCGCAATGGCTTAGTGACACAAAGTCTGCCATGCATCATCATAAAACCGTCTTCTCATGGCGTTGCCCATCTTGCAACTGTTCAAAAATCCTTGCAAAATCTTCATCAGTAGCATATTGTTCCTTCATGTCATCAAGCTCATGATGATAAGGAATTGACACGGTTGAAATTTGTGGCTTCCTTGATAACGCATCAGCCACGACATTCTTCTTGCCTTCTACATGCATAATTTGAAAGTGGAACATAGAAAGAATGTTTGCCCATCGCATATGATTTTCGGATAGCTTTGACTGTGTCAAGAAGTATCGCAAGGTCTGATGATCTGTCTGGACAACAAAATCAGCACCTAACAAGTAGTGCTTCCAGCTAGAGAGTGCATGAATTATGGCCAATAACTCTTTCTCATAAATTTGCATAGTCTTCTCTGGCCCTTGCAAAATTCTGCTTTCATAAGCTACTACCCGTCCTCTTGCATCATTACTGCTCTGTACATGTAGAGGGGGTCGCAAGAAAGGCTGTCCCTCTCTCGCCAAGCCACTCGTGGCAAAGGCGCTGCCAAGAGATCTCCTAGCAACCGGAGATGGCCTTGCCCCTTGGGTCGACTGTGAAACTGGAGCGGGAGGGAGGGGTGTAGGAGCAAGGGGAAGAGGTGGAGAAGAGGGGCGGATGGGAGCGGCAGAGGTAGAGGGGCGAGGGGAAGAGGCGGCGGGAGCAAGAGGCGGAGGGAAGGATGATGAGGAGGGGGGGAACTCTGGGGGGGGGGGGGCTGTCGAGGGTGAAGCTGAGGTGGGGGCTGGAGCAGGGACCTCATCCTGCTTGAGAGGACCGAAATGGTTCCCCGTGGGAACCCACTGCTACTGGGCAGGTGCCTGAGGACCACTCTGAGTGCCAGGCTGTCGTTGTGGCCCCTATCGTCGTCGACCACGGACCTGCTGCCATCCCTCCTCCGCTGGAGCCCCAGCCTTGGAGGGTGGCTCTGCATGTGTGCACTGTCTTTGCATGTGGTTGCTGGGCAGCCCTTGCAGGCTGGGGCTGGGGCTGGGGCTGGGGCTGGGGCTGGGTCTGGGTCTGGGTCTGTGGTGTAGGTCGAGGCCTCCTCCGTGGACAAGCCTTCGCAAGATGGCCCATCTGTCGATAAATGAAGCACTGGTTCGGGAGGCCCGAATACTCCACGCTCTGTCTAAACCAACCCCCTAATATGTCCCGCTCACAGGAGAGGGGATCTAGCCCAGATGCCGTCGGGATGGGCGTCCAGTGTCCGAGCGGACGTAGTGTGAATCCGGCCGGTGTGGCCGGCCATTATTATAAAAGGGAGACCAAGGCCTCATTTACAATTATTGACCCCACTGGCAGAGTGCCAATGGTTAGCCCATGAGGCTAGGAGTGCGCGAGGTCACCTCGAGGAGGTGAGGCCGGGTGGTATGGGACGCTCGATCTTACAGGTGCACGCCTACGTCCTCGGGCGCTGGCCGAGGAGCTGCCGGATGGTGGCTATGGTCGGGTGGTTCATCCAACGCGTATCTGTAGGCGGTCCGTGTGGCCGGGAGATCCTTTCTCCTCCTTCGTTTCATGGTATCAGAGCCGGCTTGGTTGCACGAGGGACTGTGTGCACACCTATAGACTGGTTCGAGTCGGATACTCACTGTTTTATGTCATTTTTGATGAATTAACTGTTTAACTAATTATTTTCTTCTCATAAGCTTGTGTGCAGGTGAAATTTAATGGGTTGCTCGCTGATTTTTTATAAAATTCAGCAGTCTAGAAGGTGGAAATGCTGAAAATCACAGTATTACTTATTGATGTTATTGGTTTTTCGATGAAAATCAGTTTATTACTCATTAATTTGCTGCTTCAGATTAAAATTCAGCATATGATGTACTTTCAAATCTCTCTGTAAGTCTCTCTGTGCGAAGCATAGAGAGAGAGAGAGAGAGAGAGAGAGAGAGAGAAGTACCTCTCTCTGTGTAGCAGTGACTTCCTCTGTGAGCATGGGAAGACAGTGGTGGCGATTTTTTTTTCCCCAAGCATGGGGGTCTGAGTTGGCTCCAGCAAGGCACAAAAGCGCATGCTTGGCACACACCCACACACGCTTGTGGGTAAGCAGCAGATTTGCCACGCGTCAAATTTATTTTTTTCCCCTCCACGCATGCGCTCTGTTCGTTCACGCTACTCCAGCGCTGGGCGTTTCTTTTTTTTTAATGCTACCAAGTGACTTATTCCCTTATTAACAAGCCATAAGTCACTTATTAAAAGCCCAGGCCACTTTTTTTAAAGTGGGGACACTTTGATTTTTTTTAAGGTAAATGTGAAACCTGTGTTGTATTAAAACTCACTTACAAAGACTTGAAAAGTCTGCAGAGCCCTCTCTTTTCCCTCCTTTGCTCGTCACCTGAGCTCTCCCTCTCTCACCCGCTCGCGCTTCCGCACTCCCACCATCACCTGCTCACGTTCAAACACTCACGCCGACGCATGGAGCTCTTCGAACTTTACTTTTTCGCGATCGGAAAGTGCAGAAGAGGCCCGGTTTCGCGTGAAAATTCCAGTTTTTCACGCACTTCGCCATGGATTCCTCCAGCTCAGATGTGCAACGTGACGACGCACCAGGTAACATCCAAATCCCATTCACGCATGCTCTCTACACATGGATTACAAGCACTTTCCAGAGTTTCGACCAATGTGTTACCGCTCTCGAAAACGCGAATGTTCAGACGAACCTTCGCTTGGCCTCTCTCGAAGGGGTCGTACAGGGACTCAGTTCCCGACTTTCTACTCTCGAAAATATGACTCAGTCGACGACTGCGCGTATTTCCGAGGGGGAAACCCATCCCCAACAATTGCGGATGCAGACTGCTGCTTTTGGGCGTTCACAGGGTGGTCCGACTGCCGCGATTCCATACAAAACTACGAATTTCTCAAGCGAAGATAAGGAGTGTACGGAATTGGCCGTAAATAATTGGCTGCACCAGCGGACCACATACTTTGATCTCCATGGGAAGCATGATGAATGGAGGATTCAGACGATTCCTCTCTATCTGCGCAGTAAGGCGCTTACCTGGTGGCGTGACATGACAGAGAAGCCTACGACGTGGGCTGATTTTTGTGTGAAATTCAAGAGGGATTTCGCTAAAATGGACCCTTTGAAAGCTTATGCCAAACTACAGAGTCTTTCGATGAAAACTCTGTCGTTTGATAAATATACAACAGCTTTCAAAGAGGCGCTCACCTTCTGCAAGGTGGATTCCACGCACGCCATGCACATGTACTTACTGGGGTTACATGAAGATTACCGTTGGGCCTTGATCAAGGACAAAGCCCCGACTGATGTCAAGGATGCAATGGCAAAGGCCAGGATGTTCCATTTGATAAATGGAGCGAATTATGAGAAGAAAAGAATTGCAGACCATCAATCCGGTGAGGGTGCTTCGAGGAAGTGACCCCAATTCTAGCATAAGTCCAAATCACCGCCGAGATCTTCTCAGGAGAAGAAGAAAGCCAGGAATGCTTTAGTTGCTGATGCAGTGAAGAAGGGGGCTTGCTTTCGATGTGGCCAGATGGGTCACCAAATCAAGGATTGCCCCAAGAAGAAAAAGACGCAGAAACCGCAAGGTCATCCTTCGGTTCAAATCCACAAGATCTCAGGTAACTCTGATGTTGTTCAAGTTGAAATCCATCATTTAGCGCACAGTCCATGCACTAATTGTACTTTCAGCACCAAAGTGTTTGATAAGCACGATCTTCTCTGTTTCCCCGGGAAGATCAATGGTCACGACGTGACCGTACTCCTTGATAATGGAAGCTCACACAATTTTGTGGATGCAAAATTGGTGCAGAAACCGAGCCTGCGGACGCGGGACAGTGACCATGAGTATCGCGTGAAGATGGCTCGTGGCGTGGATACGGATGTATGGAATCGGATGGTTCCAGACTTGTTGCTTGAGCTGGCTGATTACAAAGAAAACCTGGATTTCCACATCATGCGCCCGGACAGTGCAGATGTTATTTTAGGAATTCCGTGGTTTTATGATAAACAAGACTCATTGTATATAGACTATGTACATCACTCTCTTGTTTTTGTTAAGCAGAACATGCCTCATGTATCTGTGTCGCTTTGTAATCGGAAGTCTGTAAATAATGGTTTTGTAATACCAGTTGTTATTGCTTTGGAAATGTATAAAGAAATAAAGTCTTCTGATGTTGACTTTTATCAATGTGTACCATCTGCTTGGTTTGATTCATTTCTGCTTGGTACTTCTGCCACTGAATTTCGTAAAAATGTTTCATGTTCTTCTGTTGAACTTTGGGGATTCCGACGATTCCAACCTTATCCGAGAAATCATGACTGATTTCAAGGATGTTTTTCCTGATGATCTACCTCCTAGCTTGCCGTCTTCGAGGGGAGTAGATCATGGCATTGAGTTGGTGGCTGGTAGTCAACCCTTCTCAAAGCAACCCTATCGGTTTAGTAAAACCGAGGAGGACGAGATTCAGCGACAACTGACGGGTTATCTCAACAGGGGTTTTATTCAGCCTAGTAAATCCCCGTGGGGAGCGGCAGTGCTGCTTTCTCGAAAGATGGATAACACTATGCGCTTCTGCGTGGATTACAAGGGGTTGAATAAGCTCACTGTCAAGAACAAGTACCCGCTCCCGCGTATGGACGATCTGATAGATCGACTCAATGGAGCGTTGTATTTTACAAAGATGGACTTGCGATCAGGCTATCATCAGATACAAATCAAACTGGAAGATATTCCTAAGACAAGCTTCCATACGCGTTATGGTCACGACGAGTTTTTGGTCTTGCCTTTTGGTTTGACCAATGCTCCAGCTACGTTCCAGCAAATGATGAATGATCTGCTGAGACCATTTTTAGGCAACTTCGTTGTTGTATTTCTCGATGATATCTTGATCTACAGCCGAAGTTTGTATGAGCACCTAGTGCATATACACACTGTCCTCGAAGTACTGAGAACTGAGAAGCTTTACGCTAAGGCTTCGAAGTGTGAATTCTTTAAAAAAGAGCTTCTGTACTTGGGTCACATCATTACTCGCGATGGAATTCGCGTTGACTCTGAAAAATTGGATGAAGTGCGAAATTGGCCCATTCTGAAGAATGTGCGCCAAGAAAAGTCCTTTTTAGGCTTTACTGGATTCTTTCGCAAGTTCATCAAGGATTACTCTAAAGTTACTGCTCCGCTTACGCAACTTTTAAAAGGAGGGGAATGAGCGTCTTGACGAGAGCTTTCGGACACTAAAGCACTTGGTGACTACTGCGCCAATATTGCACATTGTGGATCCTAGCAAACCGTTTGTGGTTGAAACAGATGCTAGTGATTATGCTATTGGTGCGGCGTTATACCAGGATGGACGTCCTGTTGCGTTTGAAAGTAAGAAGCTTTTTGACGCTGAGATGCGTTATCCAACGTATGAAAAGGAGCTTTACGCCGTAGTCCACGCCCTGAGGAAATGACGGCACTACTTGTATGGCTCTACGTTTGTTGCAGACAGATCATCACTCCTTGCGCTATATCTGTGATCACGGTGATCCCAGAGGCCGGAAGGCTAGATGGGTTGAGCTTATGCAAGAGTTTGACTTTGAGATCCGTTATAGGAAAGGATCCAACAATCGAGTTGCTGATGCGCTCAGTAGGATTCCTGAGGTCAATGCCTTGTCTATGGCTGAAATCTCGACAGATTTCTATCTCTCTCTCTGAGGGCTATGTCGTTCTAATGGCCATTTTGGCAAGATATGGAACGAGGTCGAAGCGGGGCATGACTTGCATACAGGCTTGGGTGGTCCGGAGACCCAAGTGAGTCGTGCTGGAGAGACGAGATAGCGACAATATTTCATTAGAGGTGGACTATTGTTCAGAAATGGTAAAGTCTGCGTGCCGGAAATCGATGAGATTCGACAAAGGATTTTGTGCGAATGCCACGATGTTCCTAGCGCTGGGCACCCAGGCATCCAAAGAACTTTGGCTTTGGTCAAGCGATATTTCTATTGGCCAAGAATGCGCTCTTACATAGAGAGCTATCTGAAGAGATGCGCTCAGTGTCAGGTCAATAAGGCAGAGCGCCTTAGGAAAGCTGGCCTTTTACATCCATTGGAAATCCCAGATGCCAAGTGGCAGAGTATTTCCATGGACTTCATTGTTGGTTTGCCTAATACTAGTCGTGGCAATGACGCTATTTGGGTTGTGGTCGATAGACTCACAAAAATGGCGAAGTTTATACCAACGAAGTCGACAGTAAAAAGCCATGAGTTGGCGGTTTTATTTGTAGATCAGCTTTATAAGTTGTATGGTCTCCTAGAGGATATCGTCAGTGATCGAGATACTAAGTTCACTGGCCGATTTTGGCGAGATGTGTTTGCTCATCTTCAGACGAAGTTGAGTATGTCGTGTTCTGACCATCCTGAGTCCGACGGACAAACTGAAAGGATGAATCAAACGTTAGAGGACATATTGAGAGCTTATGTCTCTCACAGGCAATCTGATCGGGAAAGGTATCTCCCACAATTAGAGTTTGCCTATAATAGTAGCAAGCATTCTGCTACTGGATTTAGCCCGTTCATGTTGATGTATGGATTTGAGTCTAAATCCCCAATTGCTATTAGCTTAGAGAAAGTCAAGGAACGCCAAGCTTGTGATTTCCTGTATGACACGCAGGAAATGCTCGAATTGGCTAAGGATAGTATAAGAACGGCTCGTGACCGAGTTACTACTTATGCTAATCAAAAGAGGTCTCCAAGGACTCTAGATGTGGGGCAATGGGTCTATCTGAAGATACCCAAGGATTCCAAGACTATGCGAACAGGAAAGCATTACAAGCTTTCAGGTAGATATTGTGGTTCGTTCTTGATCACAAAGAAAATTGGCCAAGTTGCCTACAAACTGGCTCTTACTTCGGATGTTAGTGTACATCCAGTGTTTCATGTCAGCCGCCTTAGAGTAAAATTGGGCGAAGCCGAGGTTGTTGTGCCTATCGAGGAAAATGTATGGCAAGATATGCAAACTGAGTATATTCCTCGAGAACCAGAAGCACTTTTAGATCATCGTACTCGTCATTCGCGCCAAAGGGCTTATGACGAGTACTTAATTGAATGGAAGGGTCAATCTGAAAGGTTTGCTACTTGGGAACCTGTTAGAGCTTTGAAGGCTCAGTATCCCCACTTCATTGATGAGGACATCAATGGTTCTTAAGGGGGGAAGTATGTTATGTCCCGCTCACAGGAGAGGGGATCTAGCCCAGATGCCGTCAGGATGGGCGTCCAATGTCCGGGCGGACGTAGTGTGAATCCGGCCAATGTGGCTGGCCATTATCATAAAAGGGAGGCCAAGGCCTCATTTACAGTTATCGACCCCACTGGCAGAGTGCCAGTGGTTAGCCCGTGAGGCTAGGAGTGCGCGAGGTCACCTCGAGGAGGTGAGGCCAGGTGGTATGGGACGCTCTGTCTTACAAGTGCACTGTGGTTCGTCCGACGCGTATCTGTAGGTGGTCCGTGTGGTCGGGAGATCCTTTCTTCTCGTTCGTTTCACCCCCACTCACCCGAGGCAGGAGAATGACCTTCGGGAGAGTGTGAGTATCCCTAACCAGAACGCGAACTGAGGGAATGCCGGCCGCCTTGGCAGCTACTGAGGCTGCCGTGCGAGGTGTCTCCAGGATAGTCCCAATCGCTGTACCTATCCTGGACAAAAGTGGTAAGTACTCCCTCCGCAAACCAGGAAAGCAGACAGAGATGGGGATGTCTGCCTCCTCTACCAGAACATCTAAAGCAGGGTCAAAACCAGGTCTCCACTGTCGAAAGTGGGCTCGAGCTGCTCGGATGGTGAATGGACTCATGGCGATGACCTTGGACGCCATCTCGGGGGTCTCGAACTCGATCTGGTAGTAGCCTCGTCCGAGGATCTGAACGTCCAAGATCTTGCCCCCCTCTGCAAGAAGGCGGGCCTGGAGAAGGTCACGCAGCTCTCCTCTGCTAGGTCTAGTGCCGAGAATCTTGCAGATGACTGAGGTCGCCTGCAAACGATCCACCTCTGCGGCTAGGCTCGCTTGCTCTGTCAGAGTAAGAGCAAGTCGAATGGTGGGCTCAGCGGGGTCGGGCGAGGGGACTTCATTAGAGTCGCTCTGTGGTGGAGCTGGAGCCTCCATCTGTGTCTGCTGCTGTGAGGAAAGGTCGGTGAAGCGTCGTCGAAAAGAGAAGCTTTTGCTGGACCGAACCCGTCGATGGTATTGGCGAGGCCCGACAAGCAGGATGGTCGTCTTTTTGCTGGATTGGGAGGCGGGGCTGGCGGGCGAGGTAAAAAAGCGGGGCAGCAAGCGGGTAGGGCAGGGCAGCGGGCGGGCAAGGGGCGGGGTGACAATCGGGCAGGGGGCAGCAGGCGGGTTGGGCAGCGAACTGGAGGAAGCATGCAGCAGGTGTGGGGGCAGCGATGGCGCGCGAAGGCCGGAAGGGGGGGGGGGGGGGGGGGGGGGGGTTTGGGCGCGACAGCAACAGCGAGTGACCTGTTCTGCATCAAGCAATGTAGCATAGAAACCACCTTGAAAGCCGTCATGATATGTAATGTTATGGTTGGAGTTCTAGAATGTGGGATTGAAGTCTTCGAACAAATGATGTGTGCTCTTTCAAATTTTGTGTTTATTTGAGTACAAGTTGGATGGAATGTCTGAAACATTTTTCTTTATTCACCGATTGATAGTGATGATTGAATTGATGAATTTAGAGGTCAGTGAAGCCTAGATGTGATGCTAAATAATTCATTGTAATCACGACTTGTATCTAAGGTCTCGACGGGGACTACCATGTGAATGCGATTGTTGATTTTTATGTGTTCTTTGTGCTGGTGCATGTTTTTAGATTGTACTATCTTGTGAGTGATGGATGCATGTCTGTATGGAATTAGTGCATATTGAATCCGGGTTTGATTTTTGTTTTGCACGCGTACTCGAGGGCGATTACTCTTCTTTGTGTGTGTGTGTGTGTGAACATGCTTGCTGCTCATTCGCCCATTCCTCCTCTAGATGAAGACTCTCGCCTCTCTGAGTGGAATCTGGCTACTACTAGATTGGACTGCATCTCAGCTACCAATGTCTATGCCATCCTTCAGTCTGATGTATGGATTGTGCATCGGGGTAATCAGCTATGGTCGCTTTCCGAGTCATCCTTGTGGTGGCAACACACATTGTCTCGTATTTGGCAGAGTCATCTGCCTTTGAAGGAACGTGTTTTTTTGTGGCCGTGCTTAGTGGGAGCTCTACCTGTTGGCAGTGTGTTGCATGCTCCGCATATTGCGCCTTCCCACTGCCCCAGATGCCTTGAAGCTAACGAGACCGTGCCACACTTACTGTGGTGTTGTCGTCACTCCAGAGCCTTCATTCGGCAAGTGTCGACTGCTCTTCGGCTGCGTTTTCCTTCCGGCTCTTTTCACAGACGATTTTGGCTTTTTGGGGTGCTTCAGTCACAGCAATCTTAGTTTGCGGTGTTCTTCACCTGGGTCAGATTTTGGACTATGTGGGCCATCTGGCATCATAGGAACTCCTTAATGTTCCAGGGCACTCTTGTTGACCCCTTTCCCTATTTCAAATTATCTCTTGGTCAAGCACTGCATTTTGCCTATGACGCTGGAGACATCACTCTTGAAACCTACAGGATTTATTTTGACTGTTTCTAGCGTTCGGAGCCTCATAGTGCTCCGTATTTTGTATCCCTTTCTTTTCGTGGGTTTTCCTCGCTTTGCGGTTTCCCACTTGTAAATTAATCAAAGCAGATTTACAAAAAAAGTGTGTGTGTGTGTGTGTGTGGGGGGGGGGGGGGGGGGGGGGGGGGGGTTGGGGGGGGTTCACAAAGTGATGATGTGGCACAACCTCACCTGACTGCAAGAGGAGGACCGAATCTTGAGCACAGTCGCACATGAAAAGCAACAAGATTTGCGACATGGTTCACAAGCTACTGATGTGGTAGTTAGTAGGGACGTGGTCAGGTAGCAATCGGATGCATTGTGCAAGACCGCTTTTTGACGCATTATGAGAGCATTGACTTTCTGGGGCTTTTCGTCTGGCTTTTGATAGCAGTTTCTTTTGAGGCCACGTGCCTTTAAATATGAGACCTTGGGGGAGTCTCTGCAGTTCAGCGCAAGTTTGTAGATGAAGAGAGGCTCTTCCTCTCAATTGTATCTGTGAAAAGACCAATAAATAAAGTACCGCAAGGGGCGCCTACCTTCGGGGCCACCGCATTTGAGTGAAGAACTCCACCCATTGTCCAGCTCAATTCTCTTTCAAGTTCAAGTATTTGTTGTTTCCGTTCAGTTCATTGTGGTGTTGTCAAATTCACCACCTTGTCCATGACTTGCCGATTACACTTAGTTCGGTGATTGCATAGATTGTATCTGTGGATTGCATGGCATCTATGCGTAACAGATCATTGAGCATGAACATGGGCATGTCATGTTTGCATGCTAACAAGGTCATGTTTGCATGTTTGGTGCTATGTTAGTAAACGCATCTGTAATCTAGGACAATTACTTTTCTTTAAGGGGAGGTTTGTCACAAAATGATGACGCAGGGTACGGTGATGACGTGGTCTTGTTGTACCCGACAGGACCAGAGTTGACTAAACCAAGAGAAAGAGAGATCCAACAGACTACTGCATGGCCCAAAAAATGCAGCACAATTCGCGAGGGTCCGTAAAGGTTGATAATGTGATGGCATGGCAGATGCTACACTAAAGCTGCTTTTGGTATGTGATTGTTAAAAGAAAATATTTTGTGTGCCTTTTAGCAAATAGCAGCTCAAATTAAACAGCTGCTTTTGGGCCAAGTGCTTATAAATTACTGGCTGAGGTCCCGGTTGTAAGTCAAAATAAGTGAGTAGCTTACACTGAACATTGGAACCGTGGCAGTTCAATAATACAAAGACATATCACTAAAAGGCACCTATTTTGGGGCTCAACACTCTATGAAAGGAAACTCTGCCTCTTCCATGTCTATACGAGTGATTTTTCCCTTGGCGGGTGTTGCAGGCCGTCTGGTTACACTCTATAGCTGGTGAAGCTATTTTGTACAGAGTTTCTTCATTGCCCTTCCAAACCATTGCTTTGTCTGTCAAACGAAAAGAAGAGAAGATGTAGTAGGCAAGCAAACAGAGGTTCCTCGAGTTACACACATTTATAGAGATAGAAAAGCTACTCCAAGCATCTCAACTATTTTATCTGGCCACCTCCTATTCTTGATCTTATTGCAAAGTCCTCATGTTGTCCAATAGTTCTGTTAGGATGAGGAGACACCTCTATTATAGCTTTGTGGATTTCCGCAAAGCTTTTGACATGGTCCCTTTGGAGAGATTATTCCAACAACTCTTATCCTTGGGAGTTCTATCAGAGATGATATGGAGGATATATGCTTTGTATGAGGAGGTCTATAGCAGAGTACAATCACCTGGAGGACTTTCAAATAGCATTGCTAGCAGCATAGATGTGAAGCAAGGTTGCCCCCTATCATTGACTCTCTTTGGGTTATGCATTGATGAGGTAGTTGACTACATAGAGAGTCGAGAAGGAGCTTGGGCTAAGACTGTTGGCACACAAGTCCACATCATGTTATATGCCAACAATATTGTCCAGTCTTTGAGTCACAGAAGGGATTCAAGTAGCACTTATATGCACAAAAGCTTTTATGTGTGGACAGAGGCCTCACATAAACCTTGGTCAAGGGCTAGATATGGGCAACATCCTCTTTAGAAGATTCTTGTAAAAATGTTGTATTGAGAAGATCTACTAGAATCAGCAAAACCAAGAAAAAACCCTAGCTATATATGGACACTGTTATATAGACTAGAGCTCTGTGGGAATCAAAATGTAGAAATAGTATTGATTTGATGTTTTGGACAGCTGACACTTTTAATTTTTGTATTAGGAGTAGGGTAAGTAAGCATCCATTGGAGGTGTGAACCACCCCTAAAGCCATTCATAATCACTAAGTTTAGCCAAAGTGCATTTCAGAGAGTTTCTTGAGATTTGGCCTTGAATTTTTTGTATTAATTTGTTTGCAAATTTGGGGCAAAACAGAGCTGCAAAATCACTGTATAAAAGCACAAAAACCATCAGAAATCAAAAACTTCAACTTCTACACTGTCGACCAATATCACGGTATTGGACTGCATGGCCAAAACTGGACAATCACTTCATACCTTGTTGGTACATGTTGATTACAAGGTGCATGCAAACTTTTGACCAATTTGGACATGAAAACTGAGACCGATTAAGAAAACTAGTGAAAAAACACAAACAGACCAAGAAATTGAGAAAATTGCTTGAAATCAAGTCCAAATTGCACACAAGGGGTACCAATAGTCTCATAAAGTAGTGCACAATCAAACTGATAGGTTTGGTTAAAAAATCAAACAAAAATTGAGTATCACTTATGGGTACATGTCTTTTACCTTGGAGCTATGTGCACCTGAGGTGTTTTTAATACAAGATAATTTATCAACCAAAAAAGAAAAAAAAAACATTGTGAGTGAACATAGATCCATGTGTGTGCGCTGCATGGCACACACACATGCACATAGATCCCTCTCGAGTCTCAACAAATACATCATACATAGAAATAAAACTGCAGGCTTGTTGCACTCACCTCGGGAAATTTTCCCCAAATCAATCCCAATGGCTTGCAATCAAATACTCCATGGGATTGAGACTGAACACTTATCATTGCCAAGTGGTCTAGCAAGGCGGTAATCTTGTAATCTGGATTGTTCAGCACTCCAAGTTCCTTCATTTTAACTTCCACCCACTTCATGCTAGAGGCAGCACCACAGTGATAATCAGAAAACAAGATAGGAAGCACATTTAAGCATGAATGCCACAAACTAAGAGCTAACCTGGTTGCCGACCAGATGATGATATCATACTCAGCATATGCTGCTGTTAAGAACTCATGAAGATCTGCAAAGGCAAGTATGCATCAGCTAAGAAAGTAAATGCTTCTTGTAAAATTTTAATCTTACATGGGCGCATCAACTCATGTGGATTTTCAGCTGAGGATCTATGGTCGAATAATGTGTAGTCAATGTCCAGTACAAGCAGTCTCTTGCCTTCCCGGGGTGGATTTAATGTGTGCATCTGCATGTGCAGTCAATTTCGTAAAAACTTCAGATATTCCTGCATAATAATAGCAGATAGCAGGTATGCTAAACAAAGCACCATGGCAAGAGTTGTAATTTAGCTGATTAGGCACTTATGAATCTATAAATCAACAAATTATTAATGATGAACTGTAGAGTAGCATCTATTTGTATTGAAAGATCCTATAAATATCCAGAAATGTATAAGAAGCTACTCAAAGAGACATACTAGAAGGCAATATGAGAAAAGGTAATGTTTCATCCCGGAGAAACCATCAAGCAATCTCATATTTGCAGTCAAAACATATACCTTTGTAGCACAATATTGACACAATGTTGAAAATTTTGCAACATACAACCTGAACTTCACTGCTTGTCCAAAAGAAGAATTAGACTATCACCTACCATGCATAGCTTCATTAGTTCTCAAGAGTGCAGGTTCTTATGGAGTTAATTCCTGATTCAAACGCCCTTTGTAGAACCAACAAATTGAGATTATATAGCCCTGCTATAGCGCTTAGTTCACCCGGGCGGTCTACATGGAATACCAGCTTCGGTACTCCATGTACGTCACCATAGTCGACTCATTGGACTTGCGGGCCATGCATCGCCATCGACCACGACTCACGACGAGCGCTTGGCAGGAGCTTCGCAAGTAGTAGCCAAGTCATCAGCGTGGCCTAGTGCCTACCTAGCGTAGCACTCACTACAGTTTACACAAACCACCTCATCCTTTGGAGATATTTTGGTTCTTGTATATATCTGGAGGGATATCAGTTGTACAGCTTAGTTCTTTGTACGGCTTGGTTCTTGGTCTTGTCATAGTGTTCTAGCTCACAACGTCTTCACAGTTTACACTCGGGACTCCTAGCCTTCTACACTTGACACCAGTTCTTAGTTGAGTTCTGTGTATTGTAGTTATCATTCACTCTAGTGTGCTATGAGTTCATTCCCTGTGTAAGATGACTTCAATGCGTGAGACTTAGAGCACACTGTGAAGGTCTTTTAAATGGACCAAGGATTCAAAGGTATGAAGCACCTTTAATTGATGAGATTGCACATCGATGAATCTTTTCTTGGAGCCACCATAGGCAAGTTAGAGAAACTGCAACATTGAAAAATTGGACAAATTGGCCAATTCAATGACGGACTTTTTTTGGGACATGGCCAATTTGGGAAATGAAATCAATCAATGGAGGAGATAGGATTAGATAAATTGAGAGAGAGAGAGAGAGAGAGAGAGAGAGAGAGAGAGAGAGAGAGAGATTAAATGAAATGAATGTTATATTAACGTCTCCAAAAGGCCAAAATGACCTATGAGACCAATCTGTTACAAAATAGTGAATCTAATACCATGTCTGGGTACAAAAGAAAGAACTAGAACAAAGATACTACTACTAGAATCAATCCTCATCTGCACTCTGGATGTCGAGAGAGCATAGTTGCCAAGAAACGCGTTTCTTCACTCATGAAACGTACGAAACGTTTCTGTATGAGTTTGGACGTTTCAAAGGTAAAGTCAAGGCTCATGTTACATGTAAACCTTGAAGCCTCTTGTTCTTTGTTTCGGTCATGAAATCCTCAATGTCATGAATGTAGCTTCTGTCTTGCTTCTAATACGGAAAGGTAGTCCTCTTTTTCATGTCTAATTGTAAGGTAATGCTTAAAACATAGATCTCAGCTTATACCACTTAAACTTACATACATTTCTTTAGTTTGCACGAAACTTCTGTTTTGGCGTTTCTTTCTCGGACGAAACAGTTTCGAAACTTTGGAAACTCCTTTCAAACGAAACGTTTCGAAACTCCGTGGCAACTATACGAGAGAGAGAGAGAGAGAAATGCAATGAAATGAAATGTTATATTAACGTCTTCAAAAGGCCAAAGTGACCTATGAGACCAGAAAGTTACAATGTGGTGGATCTGATACAAAGTCAGAGTCAGAGTAACAAGATGACAACAATGACAAAAATGAAATGACAAATGTCACAATAAAATACTAGAGAGAGAGAGAGAGAGAGAGAGAGAGAGAGAGAGAGAGAGAGAAATGAAATGAAATGAAATGAAATGGAGTGTTATATTAAACGTCTTCAAAAGGCCAAAATGACCTATGAGACCAAACTGATACAATCTTGGTGGATCGAATTTAATGTCTGGGTACGAAAATAAAAATGGAGTAAAGTAAAAGAATAAAATCATCATCAATGCCCGAGGATGTCCAGCATCAAGCGTTGTCCGAGAAAGTATTGCATCGGTCGCTGAAGAGCTTCGTCAATGTCCACCTCTGGAAATAGTTGTATTGTGCGTCTTCCATGTCGTGCTAGAATAGTCATGATCCTCTGATGGAGCCTCCGTCGATGTCGTGGTCGCCCTCGTAGACGTGGGCATCTAGCTCTCCCAAGCTCAATGGCTCTGTCAACTAATATACCTGGTATAAGTGGGCTCTGAAGTCTACTATGAAGCATGCTCATCTGGCTGCTGAGTCCTCGCTCTAAAGAAGTCAGTGATCTCCCTCTGTGAATGTCTCCCATTGCTTGATCTCCTCAAGAGACTCTCCCTGGGCAGCTCTAGCAAAAACAACCCGGGGCATCTCTGATCCTGATATCTCATGACTCTAGCCAACGGTCCAAAGCCCTCTCTGAATAGACAATGAAAGAAGCCTCGTATCTCATAATATACCGGACAATGACAAATGTGATGAACTTTGTCTCTGGCTCTATATGACACAACTGACATATCCTGGCCTTTGTTGGTACTCTCCTAAATCTGTCAATCTCAATCTCTAGCTGATGCGATGATGTGCTGATCTGACCAATAGCACATCGTATCCCATAAGATAAATGAGTGTCCATATGGGCCAGTCTAATCACATATCCATCCTCTCTTACTTGGAGAAGATGCTCTCTATAGAAAGCCATCTTTGTACCCAACTCCTATATTGGATGGATCCATGTGCTCCTGGTATCTAGCTAAATCAAATCCTAACGTACGAGTCTATTGATCTCTGTCCAAGTGAGAGATAGGGAGGGTGCATCCAAGGAGTACTGGAACGGAGATAGTCTATCCATGCTGAAGCCATGTGACTCAAACCATGATGTCATCTGCCCATACCAGCATGTTGTGTCCCCCTGTAGCGCTAGCTATCAAGATGACTCAAGGGCTAGCCAAGCATATTTATCTCTGGGAAGTTCCCATAAACTATTCATGAAGGATATTGATCTAGTAAGGGCCTCGACCACGAGAGGAGGGGCAGCTAGCTTGGCTCGAATAATCTCATGTGGCACTAAGGCCTTAGCCCGAATCATCTGAGAGATCATAGAGACTAGAGACCTCTCCATACATCTCCATCCATGAGTGCTACCAGATCTGCCACGGTGGTCCACCGAGAGTCCCCAAATCTGAACCCCATAAAGCATAGTTGAAGCCACTAGAGTGTCAAAAAGCCACTGCTTTGTTCGACGTTCCGAACACATCTTCTCCAATCCTCCCAAGGTTGCATAAGCTCTCGTCAATCTAGCCTCTGCTGCTCTCCTCAATGAAAACACCGCTCCACTAAAGACTACCCCAAGATAGGTGTATGCATCTGTATACTCCACCGTCTCCTGGCCATATGTAAATGTGGGTACTGACCTCTTGATCCACTGTGGTGTGGTTTTAAACACCATAACCTTGGTTTTCCCAGGTCAATAGACAATCCACTATCGTGGGCAATTGCACTTTACAGTTTGAGAGAAGAATGGGAGAAGGACGCATCTAGCTCATTGCCCCTCCCCCCCGCCCCCCTCTCTCCCTCGCATGCACCTACCTCCCCCCTTGCCAGCTCTCCTCTCCCCCCTCCTCCCTTGCACTACGTGCAAGCCTCTGTTGCGCGTTGCCCCCGCCTGCGTGCTGCCCCAGCCTGCTCCCCCACACTCCCCCTCCCTCCTTCCTGCTTGTGAGTTATACTCAACACACTTGCATTAACTCCGTCATCTTTGCCTTTCGGCTTCGCCCTCTTCTTTACCAACAGCCGACAGAGAATGGTGGCCCTTGCTCCACCTCAAAGGGACTCTACAGAAGCCCTCTCACCCGACCCCGCGGAGCCGACCCTTCGACTTGCTCTGTAAGGTGCAGCGGATGTGAATGTGTAGCGCGGATAATGTGTCGTGCTCTCTATAGTGTGGGTGCCCCTCAGTGCAATGTGCGTGACAATCTCACTCAAACAAATGGAAACTCTCTCAAACAGAATGAAACACAGAAACAATGGATAACAACAGAGACACAACAATGGACCAGAACATGTGGACTCAACTAGCTCAAAGAACCATGTACAAACTCTCGCGTGGCAGCACACTCAGCTCCAACCCAAGACTCACAGGTACAAATGGGGGTGTCGAGGCTCAGATGTGCAGGGATGGTGAAGCAGTGCTCTGTGCAAGACTCGCTGCTCTCGACGACGATGCTGGACCAAAGGTGAAGCCCATGATGATAATGACCCAGTGGCTCATAAATGTCAGCCACCTAAGCCAATCTCCAAAGTGAGTGGTGGTGGTGACCTGGCCATGATGTTCACTAGACCACCGTCCGTATCCTGCCATGTGTCACTGCCCAGCCCAGCCCACAGAGTCCGTCCAGAGTCCGACTAGTGTGAACCAGGCCAGACCAACCGTACTAATTGAGTGTCCTGTGAAAGTGACACTGTAGCCTGCTATAGGTTGCCCGCCACAAGACCGCTCACCGTCTCGGTGAGAGGAAATATTGAAAAACTAGGAGATACTGAAAAAATGTGAAATAAAACCAATCGGTACTGCATGTATATCTTTCTTGAAGCAGGTGCTTGGCCCACCCATGCAAGAAATGATTGCAGCTGGCAAGAGAATTCAACTTTGGAGGAGGAGGTTTCTTTGCTCGATCACAACACAGGATGGCGGATTCTTATGCAGAGATGATGACAAAGAATTTAAAGAAGTTCCAAGTAGAGTGTGAAGAGCTGCAGCAAACTCTTGGCACTTCTCAAGCTGAAAACCAATGAAGTGTAGTCGCTCTAAAGGAGGCATATGAGAGGCTCTTGAAGGAGTTGCAGAGGCCAGTCGTAGTTGTTGAGGAAGAGCATGAAGGGTTCACAAAGCAGATTGAAATGCAGACTTCTCGACACGAAGCAGAATGAAACGCAGACTCCTTGACGAGAATTTTTGGGTTGCAAAGGGAGCTTGAGGCTACTGAAGATGATCCCGTTTCTTGTTTCTGATACCTACTCTGTGGGTTCTGAAGATGGAAGAATCAAGTTCAACGCCTCAGGAGATTCAATTAAATGTAAAACTTCTGGCTGATCCATCTCCAGTAACATGCCGGTAACTTTTCCTCCGTGATCCTGTTCTAAATGATCTACAAGTGGATACAGCTTCTCGCCCAACATCAATCTCTCTTGTTGAGGAGGAGCTAATGCTAAGGATGATGCCAAAGCTGCAATCGGCATAAAGCTTGTATCAGATGTGCTCGAAGGCATTCCAGCCATTTCATAGCTATTGGCTCCTTGAAGAGATACTTCCTAGCCATTCCTAGACGTCTGAGAGTAGCATAGTGGCCGGTTCCGCCACGAGAAATCATCTGCTGAGGCAGAAGCGGTTGCTGCTGAGGCTAGGTTTATTAGATAGGGCAGGGGTGGGCAGGGGCGAGGGGGAAGGAGCGAGAGGCTAGGGACTAGGGACTAGGGACTAGAGGCTAGGAGCTAGGGGCTAGGGGGCTAGGGGCTAGGGACTAGGGACTAGGGACTAAGGGCGAGGGGCTAGGGACTAGGGACTAGGGGCTAGGGGCGAGGGACTAGGGGCTAGGGGCGAGGGGCGAGGGGCAAGGGACTAGGGGCGAGGGGCGAGGGACTAGAGGCTAGGGACTAGGGGCGAGGGGCGAGGGGCTAGGGACTAGGGACTAGGGGTTAGGGACCAGGGACGAGGGGCTAGGGACTAGGGACCACGGGCGAGGGGCGAGGGGCGAGGGACTAGGGGCTAGGGGCGAGAGGCTAGGGACTAGGGGCGAGGGACTAGGGGCTAGGGGCGAGGGACTAGAGGCTAGGGGCTAGGGACTAGGGACTAGGGACTAGGGGCTAGGGGCAAGGGACTAGGAACTAGGGGCTAGGGACTAGGGACCAGGGACGAGAGGCGAGGGGCGAGGGGCTAGAGGCTAGGGACTAGGGGCTAGGGACTAGGGACTAGGGACTAGGGACCAAGGACTGGGGACTAGGGGCAAGGGACTAGGGGCTAGGGGCGAGGGGCGAGGGGGAAAGGGGGGCGAGGGCGAGGGGGAGAGGGGGAGGGTAGGGCGAGGGGAGGTTGAGGGATTAGCTCGAGGGTGAGGGTAGGGGCGAGGGCGAGGAGGAGAGGGGGAGGGTAGGGCGAGGGGAGGGGGAGGGATTAGCTCGAGGGTGAGGGGGAAATGGGAAGGGTAGGGTGATGGGTAGGGTGCAAATAAAGAGCACGCAGCTATCATGAGCAAGAGAGATATCATGATCTTGGAATTCATCTTGCAGGACGGGTTCGGTGAAGGGAGTTTGCTAGACACAGAGGAGAGCTTTGTTCTGGTCTGAGAAGCAGACACCAAAGGGGTTGATGTTTGAAGGGGAGTGAACTGTTGTAGAAGAGATTTCTTACTGCTTTTATGCTTCTTTATAGGCTCAGGTGGCACATTAGATTGAGTTGCTGTGGAATCATTTGAAGAGGGTGTTCCTTCATGCAAAGAGTGAATAGAGACTCCATAACAAGGCATAGATTTGGTAGCCTCCAACCACTCCAGCAAGTCTTCATCTGACCCATCCGGCGGAGTAGGTTGTTCTAGTTCGGGATTGGACTCCATGGACAGGGAACTATGATGCACCACCGGATCCATTCCGCCTTCAAGGCGAATCGGTTGCATTGGGGAGCCAGGGGTTCGTATCCACATTGCATCGTTTCCCCAATCATGTAGTGCTTTCGTGTGTCGTAGCCATGGTCTGCCAATGAGCAATGGGAAGCCGCCTTCTACCTGGGGAAGGCGAACCACCACAAAATCCAAGCTGAATGTGAAATCTTGAACCTGCAGAGGCACCTTTTCTACAATGCCCAAGGGGTAGACAATCCTCTGGTCGGCCAAAGTCACTGTGAATGGGGCAGGCCTAGTGAGCTGGAGACCCAATGCCAGCATAGTGAATTCAGGCATCAGGTTGATACCCGACCCACCATCTACTATGACCCCTGAGAATTCGCGGCTCATAATAGAAATGGTTAGACGGGGACTCTTGTAATCAATAAGTGAAGCTTCGGGATAGGATATCATGTAGGATTCGGAGGGCTGCACTGGGAGGTGCCCACCACTAGACCCTGCACCAAGGTACAGAGATTGAATGATGGCAAGGGTGTCACTTCGAAAATTTGCATCAAGTCGAAGCATGTCATACAATGACACTTGCTGAAAGGTATTCTTCAATATAGTCTCTGCTGTAGGTTTTTCTCTTGGGATCAGTGTCTTCTCAGTTTCCTTGATCTTTTGTAAGTCAGCAACTGCTTCTAAGAAAGCCCCATCAATATCGGAGAGCATAGTAAAAGATCCTTTCTTAGCACTAGGGAATGGCATGTCAGCTGCTGGAGGAGGTGTAGGCATTGGGGAGGAAAGGGTTGTACCTGCTGGAAAATTGAGGCCGAGGGCTGCCCTCTGAGCTCGTGTGAGGACACCAGCTGGCTCCTCTACCAGCTGCAACTTGTCTTGAGAGGCAATCATATGGGCAGAAAGTGGTGGCTTGGGGTTGGTACTAACTGCTATCAAATTGATCTTGGGAAAGGTGAATTCAGGTTGGCTCTGACTTGGGCTCGCAGAGGTAGAGGCGCGTTGTTTTGGACAATCCTTAGTGTAGTGATCCTGAGCCTCAGGGCAAAGTTGGCACGGAGGAGAGCCTTCTGGCAGAGGGCATTTGCTCTGATAATGCCCATCCTCTCCACATCTGTAGCATAAAATGGGCCTATTGGAGGGACGGAACGGCGGACGAGGTGGTTGTTGCATGGAGTTTGAGGGTGACGTGTAGAAGCTCTGAGGGGTTGAGGGAGCAGGGAGCATTAGCATGATAAAAATTGGGAGATGCGAAGTTGTTGTGCATACCTTGCATAGGAGGTGTTGTCAGCAGAGGTGGCATAGGGTGTTGATGACCATAGGGTGAAACCATGTTGGATGTAGGTGTCAACCCTTTTTGAAGGTTGGGGGCGAGGCTCTGTTGTAGTTGCCGCATTCCCTTCAGATAATAGCACTCTTTGTCATCATGGCCAGGCTTCTCGCAAAAATGGCAGTAAGCTCGAAGTGGATAGTCCTGAGAAGGATGCCCTGGAGATCGACATGAGCTACACCATACCATAGCCTTAGTCTCCTGCTGAGACCTGAGCTCTTGTAGCTCTCTTTTAAGTTGATCATAAGCCTCTTGATGTGGGGGCTTCTCCTGTCTAAGAGAGAAGGATCTCTCTTCCTGAAGGGCCCGCTGTAACTTTAGGGCTTCCAGTTCCCTGCGTAAAGAAGTCAAGGGGTTTGATGGACTGTCCACGAGTACAGGGGTAGTTTCTACCTGAGGAGAGTCAGTGAACAGCTTCCTAGCTCCCTCTATTCTAGTAGCAGCAGCAACAAAGTCCTCCAGACTGGCTTCAGGACGGAGACTTTCTCTGAGCTTTTGTTGAGAAGTCTTAGGCAAAGCCTTTTCTACCCACTTCTTCACCATAAATTCTCCTGGTTGCTGAGGCAGCTTGGCAACCACGGACTTTGTTCTGGTCATGAGCTCAGCAAATGTCTCCTTGGGCTGGAGCAACAGGGTGGCCAACTCATCTAGAATCTTTTCTTGATAATCCCCAGGTCGGAAAGCTTCACAGAACTGTTGTCTTAACATAGTCCAAGTAGCAAAGTGGTTTTCAGCAAACTGACTGTACCATTTATCTGCAAGACCATCCAAGGTGGACGGAAAGAGCACAAGGTAGGCGTCTTCTCTATTGAGGCAACGACCTCTGCAAAGAGAAACAAACCTCCGAGCATGGTCATCAGCATCCTCTGTGGAGAGACCCTTGAAGGTAGGGAACTTGATGTTCACCTTGGCCAGAACACTAGTGAGCTCCTCCATGGCCTCTTGCTCCTGAGCCTGTTGCTCACTAGCTTGCTGTAACAAAATGGGGGAGAGCCTTACCGGAGAAGGTGACCTGGAGGAGGATGTAGAACCGGTTGAAGGAATGGAGGGTATGTGTAGGTATGGGTGATGGTGTTAATATACTTCTACTGGGTACCAAAGGTTGGCGTCGTCTGTGGTAGTACTTCTGGGGGCTCAGTAGTGCGCTTTGACGCTCTAATGATCGCCTTGTATGTGTCATGCAGTAACCACCACCCCAACCAAGCTTTGGGCAAGAAGAACTTCACCTGGTTGAACAGTGGACTAGACTCTACTAGACCAGGCGAGTGACTAGACCAACTGGCCTAGACCAAGATGAGAAGGACTAGACCAAGGACGAGGAGGACTAGACCAGGACGAGGACTGGGTGGACCAAGGCGAGAGAGGACTGGACCAGCAAGGTGAGAGACTAGACCAGCTAGATTAAGCTGTCTAGGGTGAAACTGGACCAGACCAGCACAGGCGAGACGAAGAAAAACCAGCCAGCTGCTTTACTTGTACTCAACAGCGAGTGAGACTTCAATTGAGATCCCATCGTGGTTGCCAAAATGAGAGCACCTGTAGCGCGGATAATGTGTCGTGCTCTCTACAGTGTGGGTGCCCCTCAATGCAATGTGCGTGACAATCTCACTCAAACAAATGGAAACTCTCTCAAACAGAATGAAACACAGAAACAATGGATAACAACAGAGACACAACAGTGGACCAGAACATGTGGACTCGACTAGCTCAAAGAACCATGTACAGACTCTCGCGTGGCAGCACACTCAGCTCCAGCCCAGGACTCACAGGTACAAATGGGGGTGTCGAGGCTCAGATGTACAAGGATGGTGAAGCAGTGCTCTGTGCAAGACTCGCTGCTCTCGACGACGATGCTGGACCAAAGGTGAAGCCCATGATGATAATGACCCAACGGCTCATAAATGTCAACCACCTAAGCCAATCTCCAAAGTGAGTGGTGGTGGTGACTTGGCCACGATGTCCACTAGACCACCGTCCGTATCCTGCCACGTGTCACTGCCCAGCCCAGCCCACAGAGTCCGACTAGTGTGAACCAGGCCAGACCAACCGTACTAACTGAGTGTCTTGTGAAAGTGACACTGTAACCTGCTACAGAATGTTGAACTTTGCTCAAGATGAGTGCTCGGAACTGTGCTCAAGGATTCCTTTTACTTACGGAAGGAAGAGCCTTCCGTTCCTTTAGTGAGAGAGTGCAAATGATCACAAACAAAGTGGTAACATTGCGAATAAAGGTGCTAAGACTGAGAGATAGAGAGAGAACAATACGCACCAGACAAGTTGTCAAACCCTCCTCCAAGGGCCCCTCTCTCGATGGCAAGAGAAGTCTATGCTATTGATTGCACAATCTGATACAAGATGCTGATGCAAGTTCTTGACGCTACGATGCAATGAGATTCTAAGTCGGAGATGACGGCGACGACGAGGTCGGCAATGAGGAGGGCGGCGATGAGGAGGACGACGACTGGCTGAAAACGCTATTTCAGGTGCTGAAAACGCTGGTGTGCATGGCTGAAAACGCTGGTTCCATCTGCTAAAAAAATCTGGTTTTGTCTGCTGGAAACGCTGGACAGCAGGGCTGAAAATCGCAATTTCAGTAGGCTGAAAACGCTGCTATACTGAGGCTGAAAATCGCAATTTCAGTAGGCTGAAAACACTGCTATACTGAGGCTGAAAAACGCAATTACAGTAGGCTGAAAATCGCAATTTCAGCAACTGCAAAAACGCTAGCTTCTTTGGTCTGTTAGCTGAAAAAGCTAGGAGTTCCGCCCCCGGGGGAGGGGGGGTCTTGCTGAGAAGGTGCTTTGTTGGACACTTGGTCCCTGTTGCTGCTTCTGCCAGAAAGTGCTAGCGCTAGGGTTTCTTTTATACTGGCTTGCTAAATTGCCCTACCCAGTTTCCCAACAAAAGTCACTTAAAAGTAAGTGAAAAACGACTAAAATAGGGGAAACAGGTCTATGCACTGTAAAACTGCTCCTGATGGGTACTGGCTATAATCTGATGATCATGTTGTGTGCAACTAGAGGAAATGCATCTACTCTAAGTGCCTGCACATGCATGGTCTGCGAACAGACTCACAAAAGTGCCAGAACACTTCCTAAGCTAGGCTAACTGGACTGAACCCTTGTCTCATGAAGTAGCTTGTCCACGTACACATAGGGTTAGATGTGCACGTGACATACTCTTTCGCCAGAAGAGCAAGCAAGCTTGATGGCCGAGGTGGAACGCTTGAAAGCCACCTCGGTTATCTGCAAGATCATTGGTACTTGACCCAATCGTGGCGAGGTTCGTGATTGCTTTAGACATGACTCCTCTCCGATGTGGGCAAGATCACCGATGTCCAGATCCTTGGGAGAGGGTACTACAAGATAGCGTTCGAGTCTCCAGATATGACGGCCAAGGTGATTTCGAAGAGCCCGCTAGGTATCCGGGTAGCTCGAGCATACTTCAGACGATGGCATCATGGTTTCGACCCTGCTACAGATGTGCTTGAGGAGGCGGCCGACCTGCCTATCTCAATCTGCTTCCCAAGTCTGAGGCGAGAGTACCTCCCTCTTCTCACCGGAATTGGTTCCATGTTTAGGACAGTTCTGGAGTTTCCACGCACTGCAGCTTCAGTTGTGGCCAAGGCCACAAGTCTACCTATTCTGCAGGTTCTTGTTCAAGACACAGACTACCTCTCGAAGGTGATATTGTTGCCTCGGGTAAGCGGGGGTTAGATCAGACACAGTGTGGAGTATTCGGGTCTCCCGAATCAGTGCTTCATTTGCAGACAGATGGGCCACTTAGCAAAGGCCTATCCTCGCAGGAGAACCCGACCCACAACGCATGCGCAGCCTCCCAAGGTTGAGCATGCCCAGCAGACAGCTACCAAGGACACACAGGCTAGTACCTCGACAAAGGCCAGCGATCAGACAACTAACGGTTAGCAACAGGTGCCTGGCCGCCGCCAACAGGGACAGGCTAAGGGCTCCCCACACTGCTCCCCCAGATAGCCGACTCCCTACAGCTCAGCAGCATTAGGTTCTGACAGGGAACCGTTTTGACCCCCTTCAGCAAGACCCCCCTGAGGAGGCTCCCTCCGCCTTAGCTCCGGCGCCTTCACCACCTCCCCCTCTGCCTCCCCCTCCTCCACCTTCACCCCCACCTCCCGCTCCTCCTCTCTCCCCGGTGGAACCCTCAGCCTCATCTCCCGACCCATCCGACACTCCTCCTCAAACGCAAGGGTCTGGACACGCATCTACAACGAGGTGATCTTTGGGAGGTGCTTTCGTTACAAGCCGCATGGCTCAGGAGGGACAGCCCCATCTAAGGTCGCCTCTTCTTGTTCAGACTTCTCCTTTTGCAACAGTCCCTCGGTGTTTGACCAGCTTTGACATTCGCAGACAATGAGACTTCTTCGACTACATCTTCACACGTTTTCTAGGTGATCCTTCTCCCGACCTGGAGGAGGCTTTCTTTTGAGTCCATGTCCTCTTTCTAGCAGCTCGAGGGACTGAGGCTCTGGACACAGCAGTAGGCTTCTCCTTTCTGCTGTACGGCAGGAATCCTACAAAGTGGACCCTGCACACAGTTCTTGACTTGCTCCAGGTCCAAGCCACTGAGTTCTCACACCACACCGGGGACCTAGGGGTGACAGATCTAGTACAAACTCTTTGGCCCTTAGCCAAGTTCAGTGTGATGCCGCCGGATGTAGCAAGTTGCAGCCACATTGTGGTGCATTTGTTTGCTGACACTCAGAGCCCCCCTTGCTATGTATTTGTACATGAGGATTCGTGGACAGAGGATGTAGCCCTACAGGCTGCAAGTTCGGCTTGGGTGGGACAGTCACTTCAGACGCGCTTGTCTAAAGGTCGCTTGGATGCGGATTACTCCCCATCCAAACCGGCCTCAAAGATAGCGAGGTTGGTTGTTGTTGCAGCATCTGTTTTTTCTCATTGACTCCGTGAGGATTGCCTCATGGAATGTGCAAGGATTGGGAAGGCCCCAATTTCAGCGTCAGAGGGGTGGGTTGCGTCAAAAGCTTCAGCAGCGATGCCTTGTGGGTGGTGAGATTGATATTCTTATGCTATAGCAGCATCATATCTGTGAGAGCCGCATTAGATGATGTGGTCACATTTTGTGTGGTCGCTATGAGACATTTTAGTCAGATGCATTTGGACCTGGAGGTATCCAAGGAGGGGTATGTACGACTATAGCGGATTATTGGCAGTAGGCCATTGTGGACAGAGGTATTATTGTGCCAGGCAGAGCTCAGTGAATTACTATGCAGGTTCAAGGTCGCCTTATGGGTTTCCTCAACATATATGCGCCCAATGTGGCAAGTGCACGAGCAGAGTTTTGGTCTCATGTTGTTGAGTCCTTGCCACATGCAGAGCAGTTGTATTGGGAGGGACTTCAACATGTTGGAGGACCCCTCTGACAGGATTGGAGGTGACCATGCTACGGTGCACGGGGCTGAGTAGGCATCTTGGGAGCGGCTATGTATGACTATGAGGGTTTCTGATGTTTGGCAGCACTCAGGTTTTGTGAGACCCCCAGACAACTTGTCTTTCTCTCGCTCTGACTACAGAGTGAATCTATCTAGGATAGATCGCTTCTATGCCAGTGACCACATTTGTGACATGGGGGGATCTATTTGCATCCTGGCAAGGACTACTTTTTCCGACCAGGCGCAAACGGTTCTCAAGGTGACAGACAGACAGAGGAGGGGCGATGCAATGCTACACATCCCCAAGAGGATCTTGCTGGATCCAGAGTTTAGAGAGCGAGTGGAGGCACTTTGGATAGAGAGTTTGGACATACAGAATACCCCTGCTGGTAGAGTGGCCTCTAGCTTGGCAGAGCTTAGTCGCTTCTTCCTTCAAGAATCTGCATCTCCCTTGGCTGCACCCAGGAAGGAGGCGAAGCGTCTTCGAAGAGGCATTGCTTCCCTACAGAGGATGCAGGAGCAACATCCAGACAGTCCATAGTTGGAGGAGCAATTACAGCAGGCTAGGCACGAGTTGACTAGCATTGAGCGGCACCATGAGTTTGCCTTCCACTAACAGGCATCTCAGTGGATCCAGGTAGGTGACAGAGTTACTAGGGAGTTCTTTAAGACAGTGGGGCCACACCATGCACACATTAGTGTTAGTCAGTTGAGGAGGCCCAATGTGTCAGTTGCTTCAGAGCCTGAGGATATGCGTGCAATTGCTCCCGATTTGTATCGTGATCTGTTGTCAGTTGAGCCACAGTCAGAGCGCCAAGATGCATGCAAAGAGCAAGTTTGGGCACAGATACCTTGCCTTGTTACCGAGGAGATGCGACAGAGACTTGAGCTTCCCCTCCAGCTAGAGGAGCTGCATGAGGCCCTCAGAGCACTCCCACGTGGTAGTTGTCGCGGCCCTAGGGGAGGATGGTTTGACTCCCAACCTTTCCTTGGAGTACGGGACTTGCTTGCTTCAAATCTTTACAACGCATTCCAATACGTTTTGCACACTGGCGAGATGCCTGACACCATGAGTGAGGGCTTCATCTACCTGATCCCCAAGGAGGGAGGCTCCTTGGATGAGATTCGGCAATGGTGACCCATTACCATCCTCAACTCATCCTACAAAATTCTAGCAAAGGCTCTGAGTTTGAGGATTCAGCCACTACTAGAGAGCATTATACATGGGACTCAGACAGGTTTTGTCAAGGAACGTAGTATCCTTGACAACATCTTCACTTTTTGGGAGGCGTCTGCGTGCCCTCGTGTGTCTCCGAGGAGAGGACTTGGTGATACTCCTTCTCGACTTTGAGAAGGCCTACGACAGAGTTGACTAGGACTTCCTAAAGGGCACTCTGCGCAAGATGGGTTACATAGATGCTTGGATCAGAGGTGTGCCAGCTCTCTACAAGTGTGCGCACAGTCAAGTGCTTTTGGCAAGGGGACGAAGGGAGCGCTTCTTGCTCACGCGTTCGGTCAGACAGGGTTGCTCTCTTGCCCCCTCCTCTTTCTGTTCTATGCTGAGGCAATGAGAAGATTCTTGACTTCTCAGCAGGTTGGCCTACGTGGTCTTGAGCTCCCTATTAGGGCAGATGAGCTTCTTGACGCTGAGTTTGCCGACAACTCAGCCTTGTACTTGGAGGGCCAAGAGGCTAATCTGCACAGATGTAAGCAGGCTCTTGAGGTGTTTTGTTGTGCATCAAGGTGCACTCATCAATTGGAGCAAGATACTTGCTTTCTGAGTCGGCACTGCTCCTACGCCTGATTGGTCGCCAGGCGAGGGTTTCAGATGGATTCCCCCAGGGACTGCAGTTCGCTACTTGGGTTGCCAGGTTGGCCTGGACTTGTCTCCTGAGCAGCAGACTACCCCCCTCCTCCTGTCCATCAGGAGAAAGTTGCTACATTGGAGTTCGCCACGGCTCTCTTTGGCAAGCAGAGTTATAGTGGCCAACTAGGTGTTGTTGGCTACTATGTGGTACATTACATGTTGCTGGATCTTCTCGAGCTGCTGTATCAACCAATTAGAGAGGCTGATCAGGAAAAAAATTTTGTCAGGGCACGACACTCAATTAGCCCGGGCCAAAGTAGCCTAGCAGGTCATCACTACCATGTTCTCAAGGGGGGTCGGGGATCATGGACCCAGCACAACAGAGCAGAGCCCTCCTTGGGAAGTTTGTTGTCAGAGGCCTGCTTCCACCGGCGGAGCCCTGGAAAACGTTGTTGCTTCAACGGCTTAGAGCTAGAGTGCCTCATGCAAGAGGCCCTTGGTGCCCTTCCATCAAGTGGATCTTTACAAAGATGCGCAGAGTTGGTCTGAGCAGGAGACTAGAGGATCGATTTGCTGTGAGTCTGCTCTGCTCTTGGGAGCAGCTATACGGAGTGGCCTGGAGCAGCACCAACCCACTTGCATGGAGGAGTGCTTGAGACAACCCCATGGTTTGCACACAGAGAGGCCACTTGGTTGGTAGTAGGCCTTATGTTTCTTGCGGTCCCATGGCAAAGGGCCCAACCCGCACTCTAGGAGTCGGCTTCAGTTTTCACGTTTATCAAAGGAGGTACAAAGCATCCAGCTACAGGGCATGATGCTTTACCAGCTGAGTGGCTCACCCCTCTAGAGTCAGCAGCTCCCAGATGGATGGGGGCCTTCACGCGACTGGAGGTCCTCATTGCAGTTCGGGCCTGCTCGGAGTCAGTACTCCCCATCATCCATGTTCTTTGAGATCCAGGGCAAGGGCCGACTACACACAGTCTCAATAGAGGCTCCACAGGTTGTAGAGTGTTGTTTTCAAAGGATACGAGTAGTGGCCATATGTGGGAGGACCTATGTCACAGGTCCTGACCCAACAAATCTTGAGACAGGCCACTGGAGGCTTTGGGCTTGGGAGAGCTGCCCTCTCGCACGAGGGCAGTGGGACCAAGGAGAGTGGTTTTGGAGAGACCCCTTCTCTTCGGCCGACCACCCTGAGATCTCTTATTTTCAATACATTGTTCGATTGGGGCGTCACATACTGACAGCATGGAGAGAGGCTCGTCTTGTTGTAGCACTTCATTGGCAAGAGGAGGGTCTCACAGCTGAGTTCTTGTCGAGCTTTTGGGAGCAATTGTGGGACTCTAGACAGCCGAGGCGAGTCACTTTGTTCCAGAGGCTAGTTGCACAAAGAGCTATAGCAGTGGGGAGCTGGTTGGTACATAGTGGCCTTTCGACAGCCTGTGCAGCTTGCAACCATCCTTTGCATAGTCAACGCCATTGTATGCGGGACTGCCCCATGGCACAGCAGGTTTGGCTTCGGGTTCTTCGGCTAATGCGAGCTCTTTTCACAGAGCGACAGTACACTTGGGGTGTTGCTACCCGGTCCACCCTCACAAGCCCTACGCCCTAGTTTGAGCTATCTTCCACCAGCAGGATGATAGTGATCCAAGGGGATCGACCTACACTTCAGCCTACTACAGAGCTTGCCCCCCACGAGTGGTGCAATGAGAGAGAGGTGTGTCGGGAGCTTGTCTGTGGCCTGACACACTAGTTCATTTGGCGGGCCCGTTGCTTCCACATCTTTGAGGCTCGCCCTTTCCCACCTGCAGAGATTGTTCGTGACTTTTGGCTGGAGCTGATCCATACTCTCACGGGTCAGTTTGAGAGATTTCAAGGCAGCTCCGACCGGATGAGGGAGCGCAAAGAGGCCTTCTTGCGTCTCTAGCGTCCAGGGCCCTTCTTCACCTTGGACCAGGATGTGCCAAGATGGCACTATTGGCCACCTGTGTGGCTTTTCCCTCCTCCCATCTTGTGATTTAGCCTCATTGTACATATTTCATTTACCCACTGAGAGAGTCTCCCCATGCTTTTGATGTCACCCTCTCCAGTAGAGCTGGTTGTAGCCCTATGGGCAGTGTTATTAACTAATGGAAGGATCTTTTTCTCGGGGGGGAAAAAATCCACTACCGTGGGCAAATGTGAACAAAGCATCTAAATGACGTTGCATCTCCTCCGGGGAGTCAAAAATCAACACAATATCATCAGCATATAACAACAGTGGGATCCAATGTCCCTGCCAACTATGCTCCTCTATCACCATCCCTCTCAATGTAGTCAGCAACCTCTACATGCCAAATAGTGAGGAGATAGTGGGCAACCCTGTTTCACCTCGATAGTGGAGTGAACCAAATCAGAAATCCCCTCTAGAGTGCGTGCATGCCCGACTACTGACCTATATAGAGCCATTATCCCCCAAATCAACTCTGTGGGTACCCCCATCTCCTGCAGTCTACACATCAATCTAGCTCTGGGCACTATACCGAAGGCTTTGCAGAAATCCACAAAGCAACAATAGAGCCATCTCCCAAGTGATCTCTGTTGGGATTGAAGCCCAAGTGGCCTCTTATACGGATATGGCCGCCCGCCCGCCTAACTCACTTATCACTAACTCTTTGTATATACTCACATATACTTATGTGAATAATAAGATTTGAGAGATAACCCTTCAAAGAATTATGTGCGTACTGTGTAAGCTCTGTGTGTGTGTGTGTGTGTGTGTGTGTGTGTGTGTGTGTCGATCTAAGCTCCGCTCCGCGGCTTCAATTGGTATCAGATCAAGGTTCAGTGCGTTTTCGCGTAATCGCGCGCACGCGCACTTTTCAAGCAGATTCTGGATCCGGAGCTTGGAAATTCACACTCGGCGTTCCGAGAGTATTTCCATCAGGCAACTTGAGGTTTTACCCCCTTTTCGAAGCTGTTTATGCCCTCAAAATTTCGTTCTGAGCACTACATCAAAAGATAGGTTTCAACCTCAAGGAAACCCGTCTTGTGTAGATTGGCAAGCAGGAGGTGGTCGGCATCAATATCGGCATCGACATACATCACTCATTAGTCTTCAAAGCATCATCTATAGACCAGGTACACATATATATCATCAGATATATATATTGCAGTCTGCATTGCTACTTCTTGTGCTTGCCAAGTTCGAGGGGAGGTGTGGCCATACGATGGCTTGACACCACTGGCATGTATTGCAGATTGATGTACTGTGATTGTGGGTCTGCTAGTTGACAGTCACGCTAGCAAACAGACCGCCGCAGCGGTCATAGGACAATGATTGGTCTATCGTAGGATGTATGCTAGTTCTGGGCAGTTTGTTGAGCCATCTGAGAGGGTCGTGTGTGAGGTTTTTTGAAGCCAAGCACTGGGGACTGGGTTACCCAGTGGTGGATTAGGTTGCTGGAGTTTCCCTCTACACGCATCCTCTTCGGCGACTTTTATCCCATAGGATGTATGACTTTGTGTAGACACTGGATTGCATCTTATGCGTCAGGCCGTTAAGGCATTGTTCAGGGTTCAGTCTTGAGACAAATACAGGTTCTGTGATCGCCCAGACAGGAGACAGTGTATGCTTACAGGATAGCATATTACAGAGATTTTTAGATTTGTCACTGATCAGCTATTTATGGTTGTTTTTGAGCTATCTTTTGGTTTCCAGAGCTCAGTTTACAAGGGAGACTGTCAAAAATTTTCAAACTACTGACAGTTCTTGACGAGAGGTATTCAGCTTGTTGTTTACAGGTTGTTTATTGTGTACAGAAGCCAGTTTACAAGGGAACTCTGCCGGATTTTTCCCAGGAGTAAACAGTTTGACAAACATGGCATCTTCTCAAAGTGAAACTCTTTACAACATAAAGAAGCTGGATGGCACAAACTTTCCATTCTGGAAGAAGCAGATTTAGCAGGTTTTGGTGCAGAAAAAACAAGTGAAGCCACTGAAGCTCAAAGAGGAAAGACCAGAAGGTATGGCTGAAGATGAGTGGGAAGAGCTTGACGAGTTAGCTTGTTCCACAATCATGTTGACACTGGCAGAAAATGTTTACTTCAACATAGCAGAAGAGACTACACCATATGGCATATGGCAAAAGCTATGTGATATGTACGAGAAACGAAGTGCTGCTTCTCAGATTTACTAGCTTAAGAAATTGGTGGATTTGAAGATGAAGGTAGGGACAGCCATGTCAAATCATCTCAACAAATTTCACACAATTTTCAGCCAGTTAACACCACTGGAGATAGTCTTTCCAGATTCAGTGAAGGCTATGTTTCTATTAATCACTTTGCCAGACCGTTGGGATACTTTTCGCATGGCATTAAGTAATTCTGTCACGCCAGAGGGTCTTACAAGTGCCAATGTAGAAGGCAGCTTGCTTACAGAGGAAGTGAACAGGAAGAACATTGACAAAAGCAAAGGCAATAGTGCTTTGGTCGTTCGAGGGAGACAACAGTCTAAAGAGAAGAAGGATAAGAAGGCACAAAACCGAAGTAAGTCTCGTGACTCGAAGTCAAAGGATGACATAGAATGCTACCATTGTGGCAAGAAGGGTCACATGAAGAGAGACTGCACGAAGTGGAAACAAGAAAAAGGCAAAACAAAGAGTTCTGAGCAAGATGAAAAGAAGAGTTCAGTGAAGATTGAAGAGGTGAATGTCACAGGATCTGGTTCAGACAGTGATTCTGGTATAACAACTAGTGACATCTTCCTCACAAGCAATTTTGATTCTGTTTTCTTGACTACAGAGGATGGATATGCTATGAGTGATTGGATTATCGACTCAAGGGCATCTTTACATGTTTCTCCGCACAAAGAGTGGTTTACATCATACGTGTCTACTAAAGATTATGTCAGACTTGGCAATGAGCCGGTTTGTGACATACTTGGAGTGAAAGATGTGCAGTTGAAGTTTCAGAATGGCTCTTCTTTATGGCTCAAGAATGTCAGACATGTTCCAGCAATCCGAAAGAGCTTGATCAGTACAGGGAACTTGGATGATGTGGGTTATGTGACACTTTTTGGAAACAACGCTTGGAAGATCTCCAAAGGTTCGACAACTGTAGCACATGGCAGCAAGTCAGGAACTCTGTACACTTTACATGTTCCAGAGGTTAAAAACCATGTAATTAATGTGATTGAGCAGCCAAGTGTGTCACTGTGGCATCGTAGGCTGGGACATATGTCAAAAAGAGGAATGGAAATACTTTCTCGTTATGGTTATTTGCCTGGCTTTTCATTTCAAGATTTCGAGTTTTGTGAGCATTGTGTTTATAGTAAGCAAACACAGGAACTGCACAGATCAAAGACTAAGCATATTGATGTAAAATATCACTTCATTAGGTAAGTACTTAAAGACAAGCAGATACAACTGATGAAGATCCACACCAAGGACAATCCTGTTGATATACTCACAAAGGGACTTCCAGAAGAGGGCTTTGTGCATTGTCGTGAGTTATTGGGCATTGGATAGATGGCAACCATGTAAATCTTTGTACATTTATGTTCATAGATTTACAGTAACTTAAAGTGCCAGATTGGACTTTAAGTGGGAGGTTGTTGGGATTAAAGCCCAAGTGGCCTCTTACACGGATATGGCCGCCCGCCCGCCTAACTCACTTATCACTAACTCTTTGTATATACTCACATATACTTGTGTGAATAATAAGATTTGGGAGATAACCCTTCAAAGAATTCTGTGCGTACTGTGTAAGCTCTATGTGTGTGTGTGTGTGTGTGTGTGTGTGTGTGTGTGTGTGAGAGAGAGTCGATCTAAGCTCCACTCCACGACTTCAATCTCCCCTCCTCAACAATGGCTTTGAGTGTCAGAATATGATCACGAGTAGAGAAACCTCTCTTGAAACCCACCTGTCCTATTGCTCGTACACCCTCTCTCTCTGCCCATCTACTCAACTGCTACTTAAGGATGGATGTGTACAACCATGCCAATGTGTGTCGAATCATGATAGTGCGGTAGTTCCCACGCTCCATAGGGTCCCCTGACTTGAAGATAGGTGCGATAGTAGACCAACTCTAAGTATCAGGTAGGCCCTTGTACATGGCATGATTGAACATCACTAATAGAAGCTATACAAGCAGGTCTTTGGCATATATAAAATGCTTTGCTACTAGGCCATCGTGATCATATGCTCTCTTGGTCCTCATCCTGCCAATGGCTTTCTTTACCATCTCGGCTGTAAAGAAAGCACGTGTGTGTGGGCGTGGCTCTGGCGGAGCTGGAAGAGGTGGCTGCCTCCGAGACTGTGTAGAGAGATGATGCATACTGACCCCATACCTCTGTAGAGGTGATGACTAGTGGAGGAGAATGCCCATGGAAGAATCGCCATGCCTCACTTGAATCCTAGCTCATAAACAACTGGCATAAATCCTTCTCTAGTCGGGCTAGAAACGCCCTCTTCTTTCGTCGTACCAAACACCGAGAAGCAATCAGTGACTGCCTGTGAGTGATGACTCCTAGAAGTACTACCTCCCTCTGATGTCGGGCTCTGATCTCTTTTTTGCACTCCTCATCATACCAGCTATTTGAGGTATGCTCCTAGAATGTCGTCGCTGTCCATGCTCAATGTGGGGGTATGCCTCTGCTGCTGCATCTGTAGTGTCTCTGTCAATATATAAGTGAGCTCCTCTAGAGGTCTCTCCTTATCCTCTATGCATAAGCATCTGTAGATACCATCTATGTAGACAGAATCAGTCTCCCTGAAGCAGTGTGACATGAAACGTTTCAGCGTTTCATGTGTTTCGGGGTTTCGAGGTTTCTGAAACGTTTCGTTTCGGAGCTCAAAGAAAGCGAAACACAGGTTTCGTTTTACATGTATATACCTATAATTATACATTGAATATACGTACAAATTCACCTATCAAGACATGTGAAATACCAGAATCTAGATATGAGACTGAGTCAAGAGTGAACTTGAATCATGAGACAGCCTTTGTACATGGCTTAAAAAATCTCCAAACGGGTGGTTTGAGGTCAACTGGTCAGAAGGGGGCCAAAAAAAAAATCAACTCATTTCGCTCGTTTCGTCGAAACGTTTCGACCGTTTCGCCGTTTCGGAGGACCGAAACGGGTTTTTGTCACTATTGAAAGATGCTAAAGTCAACCACAACTCTCAAGAGGATACAAAACAAAGATGGATCTCAAAGGATCTTCCTCTCAGACATGGATTCTACACAGGTTATACAAAGATTTGGCTACCAATCAACTGCAAGCCAGCTGCAACTACACCAGACCTGCATGAAGAAACAAAAAAACTCAACAAGAGCTAGAGCAAGGCAAAGTCAACAAAGGAGTTACAAAGTTCATCAAGAGATTTGGATTCCTAAGTCTCCCAATGCTCCTAGTCAAAAGCCAGATGCCGATAGCCAACGGAGTCCTACAACAACATCAAATATTCCTATCAACAGGCCTATTTGGAGAATCAAATGGATAATGGAGTCTTCACAATCAAAGGACAACCCAACCAATGAGAATGCCCTCTTGCTACCCCGATAGGCCTTGGCCCGACTGTAGAGTCCTGAATAGAGGTGATGAAACTGGGCTGAACCAAAACATAATCCACTGTGCTAGCCCCATGTCTATGAGGAAACAAGTGAGAGCCATATAAACATTAGAGTCCTGCATTCAACCAAGGGAGTGGTTGTGTAGGCCTAAAGACCTCTGAATCTGACCCAAAGGAGAATATGCTGGCAGAGAAAAGGAAAATTCTCAAAAACGAGACTGTAAAGCAATTGCTAAAACCGGATGGCCAACACCACTCCCTCGGATATCAGTACAACTCCGAAAGCGGGCAACGCTCCCATATCCACAATCTCTATTGACTAACATCTGTTGACGTGAGCAGCGGAGAAGAGAGGTGCACGCAAGAAAGAAGCACTAACCGTATCATCCACCATAAAGGTCAGATCCACAGCTAAACGCCTGTCGGATATTCAACAACTCGAACAGACTCCCAACAACCTGAATAGGCTTCCATAATCTACAGGATCCTGAAAAGTGAGTCAAGAGTGTTCGCCATCATCCATAGCTGTAAACGATGTGCGCCTGTATCCAACACCCGTCGGCATGCAAGTAACGTCAAAGAGACCTTTCCTTCCTCGAGAAGGGGCTCTCCTGACTACCTGGCCCACTCAACATCATCATAGACAGTGAATACTGTCCAGAATGCATCGACCCTGAAACAAAACTAGTCAATGAAGTTGTATCAAATCCGGCAAGGAAGGGTGCAAGTGAGCATTGGTCATGCGGGCCACTATCTTATACACAGAAGAGAGGAGAGTGATAGGTCGCCACTGTTGTAACAGCATGGTATCTCCCCCTCGCAGTATAAATAAAATGAGCACAGAGGAGGGGGGGGGAAGGGACTCCTCTTGCAAAGGGCAATGAAGTTGTATCAAATCCGGCAAGGAAGGGTGCAAGTGAGCATTGGTCATGCGGGCCACTATCTTATACACAGAAGAGAGGAGAGTGATAGGTCGCCACTGTTGTAACAACATGGTATCTCCCCCTCGCAGTATAAATAAAATGAGCACAGAGGGGGGGGGGGGGGGGGGGGGGGGGGGGGGGGGGGGGGGGGGGGGACTCCTCTTGCAAAGGGTCGAAACGTTCCCCTGTCGGAACCCAACGATGATGGGCTGCAAGAGGTCCGCCATCAGGGGGGGCGGTGTGGCAAGCCCTTTCCTGTCGACGGCGATCGTGCACCTGCTGCCAGCCATCGGCTGGCCGGTCGCTGGCCTCTGTCGAAGTGCCTGCCTTTGTGTCCTCGGTACCTGTCTGTTGGGCATGTTTAGTCTTGGGGGACTGAGCATGTGATGAGGGTTGAGATCTCCTGCAAGGACACGTCTTCGCTAACTGGCCCATCTATCTGCAAATGAAGTACTAGTTCGGGAGTCCCGAGTACTCCATCCTCTGGCATAGGCTATAGCCACCCACCACTCACCCTAGGAAGGACTTCCTTCGGGAGGGTGTGAGTGTCGCGCACCAAAACGCGTACTGTGGGAATACCTGCAGCCTTGGCAGCCATTGAAGTTGCCGTGCGTGGGGTCTCCAAGATTGTCCCAATCTAGGAACCAATCCTGGAAAGAAGCGGGAGGTACACTCTCTTCAAGCAGGGAAAGAAGACCAAAATGGGCAAATCTGCTTCCACGACAAGAACATTTGAAGCTGGGTCAAAACCATGGCACCACTGTCGAAAATGAGCCCTGACCGCTCGGGGGCTTATCGAGATGACCTTGGCAACCATCTCGGGAGTCTCAAACTCAATCTGGTAGTATCCTCGCCCAAGAAGCTCTATGTCGATGATCTTTCCGACCTCTGCTAGGAGACGGGCCTGAAGGAGATCACACACATCGCCTCTGCTAGGTCGACTACCAATAACTTGCAAATGACAGAGGTGGCCTGAAGCCACTCCACCTTTGTTGCAACGCTCGCTTGCTCTGTTGGCGATAGAGCAAGTCGGATAGAGGGCTCGGCGAGGCTAGGCGAGGGGGCTTCATTTGAGTCCTTGTGAGGCGGAGCACGAGCTTCCATCTATGTCTGCTACTACAAGTGAGGGTGAGAAGTGTTCCTGTTGGGGCGAAGTTCGTTGACAAAACCAAGGAGCCGTTGACGAGAACCCAGCCAAACAGAGAAGAGGTGTAAACGAAAGCGGGTGGAGACGGCAACGGGGGGGGGGGGGGTGCACTTGTTGGTGGTTGTCTCATGGTTTGGCAATAATTGCATACATATAGATATGGGTTCATTAACTTAGAAACTACAAGAGCACTTTCAATCGGAACTTGCTCCCCTTTGAGATTTACATCAAGAATAAGGTCCTTGCCCTTTTGCTTCAAGCAGAGCTTCCTGGCCTAGGTGTCAATCATGACATTGTTCTTATGATGCCATAGAATCTCCAAAAGGAAATCAAACCCCTCAAGTGGCACGATGCGAAAATCCTATCCAAAGTACCTCAGGACATGCGAACAAAGTTTGCCTATCAAAGGGGTCACTGCCCACCCATGCCCTAAAACTCTCAAAGCCACATCTATCTGTGGTCCCATCTCCTTGGCTTCACTCTGCACCTTGTGATATAAAATTTTCCTTGGGCCCTGCAAGGCTTGAAAGACTAATCCCCCTGCTGAGCCCCAAGGATATCCACTACAAGCCCAACATTAGTCTTTGATTCTTTTCTTTCAATGAGCAGATTTTGTGACCATCCTCATACATGTAAAACATTTTCCTTGCTGGAACCATTCCAGGTTCTGCTCTGCATACTTGTGAGTTGCCCAAAGCTTCCTCGTCATCTTCTTCTTGGGTTCCTGCTTCTGGTCCTTAAATCTTTTTCTGATCCTTGGTTTGAGGCTTCTCCTTGGAGCTAGTCTTCTTTGTCTCAAAAGTCAGCTCTCTCGTAAGCAAAGAATACCCATCTTGAGCGTGTGTCATCCTCCCTTGTATGCTAGAATCTTTATGCTTAAGGCCTCTTCAACAAGAGAGGCAACCCATAGTAGTATTCCTCCATCTGCTCATTCCAAGCGACCAACCGACAAGGAGCCACTGGTACATGCACATCCCAAAACCTCATAGGTTACAAAGTGACATTCTCCTCAAACAGAAGCTCATTCGATGCAGATATATTATGCCTCAAAAGCTTGTATCAACCGTAGAGAAGCAAACAAGTGTCTTGGAGCATGTTGCTGAATCAAAAGAGTAGACCGCCAGTGTAGAGCATTCCACTTCAAAGAGGAAGAGGCATTTCTCATCTTGGAGGCCTCTCTAAAATTGCCCAAGAGAAAGCTGCATCAAACTGCCGTACGCAGAAAGAAAGAAAGAAAGAAAGATTTTATTTACGTCTTCAAAAGGCCAAAGAGAACTGGCCTATGAGACAAATCAATGTACAAAGTATATATCCGCTGGATATCCTGTGTGCGTGCAAAGTAACAAAAATGTGGGGTGTGACCGGGTAATAATCGAACATCCGGTATATACAATGGGGTGTGTGACCGGGTAATAACAAAGCATCCGGTGTACAAAATGTAGTGTGACCGGGTAATAACAAAACATCCGGTATACATGATAGAATATACAACTGTGATAGGAGGGAGGAGGGTGTAGGGTGTATGTGGCTGAGTCAGCTCCAGCCAGTGGTGAGGGTAGGGTGTAGTATCTGATACATCCGCGAGCCTGAAGTGATGAGTCTAGCTATGTGAGCTAGGTCAAGTGTCTGCTCTGCTCTGCTCTGAATGTGGGCTGCATGTCGTGCCCTGATGGCCTGAACCTCTCTCCTATGTCTCTGGGATGCTCGAGAGCGATATCCTGGTAGCCGTGGTCTCCGTCTAGCTCTGGCCTCCTCAGCTCGTGCTAGAGTCATCCCCTGGTATGTGGGTGGCTGTGACTGCGTCTGTGTAGGTGCTAGAGCCTGGAAGTAATCCGTGAGTTGTGTCTATCTGTCCTCAGCTCTACCCTCCCCCATCTCAAGGGCTCGCTCTCTATGCTGGTGCATCTCTATCAAGAGTCTCCCCAGCAGCCTCTGATCCAATGATGTCATCACTGACTGTAGTGAAACTCTCGGTCTATCGAACAAGATGGGGTATCATGATCTGATCTCAGCATAGTGGGGACATCTGCACAGGAAGTGGCTCTCACATTCTACCTCCTGTCTGCACAATCTGCATAGCCTGGCCTCTCGTGGGATGCGGGCTGCTCTGCCACTCTCTATCTCTAGCTGATGTGATGATACTCTGAGCTGTCCAATGGCCACCCTCGTGCCATGCGGTAGATATATGTCCATGTATCTAGGCCGCTGTATGAACCCATCCTCAGTGAGCGTGAGGAAGTGGTCTCTGTAGTATGCCATCTTCGTGGCCAGTGGCCGCGAAGGTGTAATCCAGGTCTGCTCTGTGTATCTCTGTATGAGCTCATACCTGATGACTGTGTTCCTCTCAGTGTGTGAGAGGACCTGGCGTGGTGCATCTGGATCATACTGTGAAGGAGGCAATCTGTCCATAGAGTAACCATAAGTCTGAAGCCACCTAGTCACAGTGGCATACCATGACCTCTGATCTCCTGAGTCTGCTAGCTCTCGAGATGCCTCTAGAGCAAGACGAGGTAGTCTGTCTGCTCTCATGTCTCTCAATCTGTGAAGATATCCCACAGTCTGGAATAGTGCCTCCACTACCATAGGTGAAGCACCAAACTCTGCTCTCACAATATCATGGGGAACTGATGGCTTACTCCGAATCATCCGGGCAAGCATCAGTATCTGTGGCCTCTCAAGTCTGCTCCACATCTGCTCTGAAAGACCTGGGGTCCATACTGGGGCAGCATATAGTAGGGCTGGAGTGACTAAGGTGTCAAATAACCAGCTCTTCGTGCGAGCCTCCTGAAAATGTGTATGATGGCAGCCCCTCTCAAGCATAGCTAGCGCTGCGTATGCTTGGGTGGTGCGGTCTCTAACAGCCTGTGCCATGGAGAAGCGGCCTGTCCTAGCAGTGAATGTGATGCCCAAGTACACATATGACTCTACCACCTCAATCTGGCTATCTGCAAAGGGGAAGACTGATCTCCTCCGAACAATCCCTAAAGTGTGGAATATCAGAACCTTGGTCTTGCCAAGGTTCACTGTCACCCCTCTGTCTAAGAGCCTTCAACTCGTCCTGCCGCCCATCAAAAGTGTCAAACTTCACACTCTGTCCCCCTTTTCCATAGTACTTCTGACAGTTCAAAGGAATCAACAGATCATGGAGTGTGGCCTGCGTACAATATTTTATTTCTTCAAAGGTTATATCAAAAAATGTTCATCCCACTTCCATACATGCCTCCAAACAGTGGCCCAAATGAATAGCCCATCATGCCCTGCATGCCAAACCTACATTCCTCCTATAGACTCTGGCATAGGGGCCCCGAAGGCCCCATAGCCTCCCTGCATCCGAGACTTAGGCCCCCTACCATCTCCATAAAAGGACGAATCCTCCCAATGCCCAGTGTAATTGGGCATACCCCCTGCCATTTGTCTGTTGTGACTGTTGATGCATCAGCTGTCACCAAAAAGAATTTCCATCCTTTGTATGAGAAGACTTGATTCTCTTAACCAAAGCCTTTACATGGACATTGTTAGCTGCTAGCAGCAGAAGGCTCACCCAATATCAGTGCACCCTACTTCTTTAAACATTCACTTCAAAAAGTTATGACTACAGGGCTTTGAAACATAACTACAACGGAACAACCATAAGCTTCAAAACTTTGAGAACGACCTTTGAGCAAAGCCACATGAAGGACTTGTCTTAAACAAAGGAGAAAATAAACAATTTTTCTGGAAGAACGTAGACAATTGCAAATCTATATGTACTCAACTTATATTGCTCAATACGTCGCCTTAGCTTCAGCTTGTTAACCTCTCTATCTTTTATATCTTGACTATCAATTTCTTCAAACTCAAAATCGTCTACAATTTCTGGAGCATCTACAGGTTCCACAAGTATTTCATCCTCAACAGTGCTGCAAAAAAAACACACATAATCTTGAACAAAATCTCCAAAGCGACCAGGCCACACTACATAATTCAAAGTGTAACTCTAAAATGACTATGACACCTGAACTTGCATAACAAGCAATTGCAAACAAAACTTTTAACTTTAGCAAGAGACATGGCTGCAAAACATTCTTATCACCAATTGATTTGCATACTGTTCCACCTAACATCAGAGGACAAAATTAATGCCAGATGAAGCTTTTCTTTTATACAAGTGTTCGCACTCCAGAAAAGTTGCAGAATGTTTTGTGGCATTCCACCTCAAATCAATGCATGACAACTTGCCAAATTACGCAATTCTTCTACTTTAGATGAGGTTATATCTGGGATCAATTCTAAGCAATTACCTGAGCTTTTCCACAAGGGACAAGTTGAATCAGATGCAGCATATTTCAAAATCGTACTCTAGGATTTCCAATTTCAATGCATAAATGTAAAAATTAAAACCTCCTGTTTCTTGTGCTAGCCAAACCCCAACTATTAGAAAGATCAATGCCTTTAAAAAAGTCAATTATGCATGAGCAGATAGTCTGCTGAAGCTATCAGTTCCTAAAGAAGATATCAACACTGAAACAACACCAACAAAATGAGGCTTTGCTGCATGTTTTGTAAGCAGCCACTCACTTGCTAGCACCAGTGCTCACAAAGATCTACGAAACAAGCATGCTGCTCCTGTTCCCCCCCCCCCCCCCCCCCCCCCCCCCCCCCCCACCATTCGCAGCACAATTGCTCACAAGCTGCAACCTGCAATTCCCACCAGTTTTCCTGGCACATCTCGCCACACAGCTCACGCTACAGCCCCTGCCCCTCTCGCTGCCAATGCTGCCACCCTCTTTGCCTGCCCTGCCCATCCGCCTTATCTATGAGATCTCTTGAGGCTTGGGAATGTTCTTACGACATTAAAAGTTCTCTTCTCGCACACGTGCACTCACACACACTCATCCCTTAAGCACATACAACGTACAGTTACACGAACTTCTAGCTTCTGTAGAAACATTGCCCCCCCCCCCCCCCCCCCCACCCCTTCTTGTGGTTTGGCTTTTCGCCTATAGCCGCAGACGCGGATGGTGGACTCAACTCCAGCACCTCGGAAGGGACTCCAACGAAGACCCTCGCTCGAATTCACCTAGTCTACCATTCGACTTTCATTTGTCGTAGGAGAAAGTGAACTTAGTAACTGAGGTCAACCACCTTTAAGTGACCTCTATCATCTACAAGATTGTTGGCCCACACCCCAGTAGAGGGGAAGTTAGAGACTTTGTGAACAAAATCACTAATGTGCACATTCTAGCCGTAGATATTACTAGCTTGAATTTGAGAGTGCAGACTGGTGGCAAGTGTTACACCAAGCGAGAAATCAATAGCAACACATGAATAGAAACTACAACTAATTGAACTTGACTAGAGAGAAATGTAATGAAATGAAATGTAATATTAACGTCTTCAAAAGGCCAAAAGGACCTATGAGACCAAAAGGTTACATGTGGTCAATCTAATACCAAGTCTGGGTACAAAAAGTACAAAGAACTGAAAAGAAAATAGTGGGTAGGGGTGGGGTGAAAGCTGATACAATGGGGGGATACAAAAGAGGGGGGGGGGGGGGGGGGGGGGGGGGGGGGGGGAGCAGGGGGCGGCTGATACAATGGAGCTCTCTGACAGTAAAGACATCAGTATCCAAAAGGCTGTAGAGGTTCAATGTCCTCCACGATAAGCACTCTGTCTTGACGGCTCCTACGTTGCGCCAGTATGGTATGGATCCTCTGTCACAATCTGTGTCAATGTCGAGAGGGCCCCCTCATCCGTGGACAACGGGACCGCCCCAACTCTATCGCCCGATCAAGCAGTATGCTTCCGGTGCTGCTATGTTGTGGGGACTGCTCGAACTCCTCTGTCTATGATTGAAAGAAACCTGTAATCTGCCATTGTCGCTGGTTCTCTCTCATTGTGCCCCTCTTCAAGAAGTCCTCTCTGATTTTGCAAATCTCCAATAAGTATAATCCAAGGCATTTCTAATCCCGGTATCTCATGATTCTAGAAAGTGGTCCAAAACCCTCTTTGAATAGACAGTGAAAGCGGCCTCGTATCTCATAGTATATTGGGCAGTGACATATGTAATGTAGCTCTGTCTCCGGCTCTATCTGGCACACCTGACAAATCCTGGACTCAGATGGTACTCCTCTAAATCTGCCTGTCTCGATCTCTAGCTGATGTGAGGATGTGCGTATCTCACCGATAGCACATCGTATCCCGTGGGATAGATGAGTATTTATGTAACCTGGTATGATCACAAAACCATCCTCCATAAGTTGGAGAAGATGCTCTCTATAGGAAGCCATCTTCGTACACAACTCATGTGTAAGCTGTATCCATGTCCTCTTCATATCCAGCTGAATCAAGTCTTGTCTGATGAGCCTGGTAGTCTTTGCCCTAGTGAGGGAGTACATCTATATGCGTTGTGAGTGCATGAAACATGGGATTCTTAGCCAAGCATATAGCACTCTGGCCATTTAAGTAAACCACTTTCCTAGCAACTATGAGAGTGCGCATGCGCGGAAGGGGGGGGGGGGGGGGAAGAGGGGGGGGGGGGGGGGGAGAGAGAGAAAGAGAGACAAACACAAGGTGTGAGAGGAGGGGGCAATCGACCCCGCACGACTACCATGAACCACAACACTTGCAAATACAAACATATGTCAGATTGTGGCTGTGGGTGCCCCCCTTGGCCCCATATATAGGTGCCCAAAGGGAGGTAGGGCAATGCAAGAGAAAACCCACCACGACCCAACAAGAAAAAGAAATATAGAGGGCGCCCGGACAAGGTGGGCAGCCGGCCCAGAAGTGGACGGCCAGACAGTGCAATCTATATGCATATGCAAAGGGTGGCCAGCCCGGAGGCACACTAGCCGTACATGTATGCCCTACACCTGTGAAGCAACAGAGTGGTGTAAGTCTAACACCCCCTCCCAGCACCGGATGCTAAACAAACCGTATGAAGCCGAAGATGTGAGGCAAATGATAAAGATGTCTATTGTGATGTCTGCAGCAGTCTGGGGTGTCCCAACCTCCGAGAGATCTCCATGGTAAAGTGCCGTCACGAGCAGTGTAGCAAACTGTTGTACTCCGTCAAAATACAGGGTGAAGATACTGCGTGAATGTTCCGAACTGAGTGTGAAAACGACTCCTTGTCGTAAAAGAAGTGCCAATAGTCCTGCAAGTGTCCTGCCCAATAGGATATGTGGTGTCTATAGTCAAACCGTCTGGAGAAAATGGGGAGGCCCAAGAACCGTCATGAGAATGACCGGAAGCCTGTAAATGCATGAACCTATAACCCAAGGTGGACAAGTGGCTAAGTTGTGTAAAACTCCAGGAAGGCCAGATGTAGCAATTCGCGTCGTAAACGTCCTCCGAAACAAGGAAAGCCAGACTAAACAGTCTGCACTGTAGAAGCTACCGTAAGCTGCAGCAGTCACCGAGAGACCGCACGGACCACCACCGGATGGTGTGCTGTCAGTAGGTAGGGAAATCTAAGATGAGGGAAAAGCCAGACTCAACAGTCTGCGCTGTGAAGGGCCTCTAAGAAGATGTGTGGTTAGACCAAGCTGTCTGCACCGTAAGCATCCTCTGAGAAGAGGAAAGGCTAGACCAATCTGTCTGCACCGTAAGCATCCTCTGAGAAGAGGAAAGGCTAGACCAATCTATCTGCACCGTCTTGCCTGTATCTCCTGCCTCTAATCCTCGAGTGTTAACCAAAACAGAATCTACGCCAACAACACCACCGAACCGCGACTCGGTGTGGCTCTCAATGTGAATGAGCTGGGAGTGACCTACTGCCCAAGTCGGGGGATAAGTCCGCTATAAAGTTACTAAGGGTGAGTGTAAGCAACTCTAAAGGTAGCAATCCAAATGATCAGGAGTGTAGAAGAGCAACTGCACTACCATCCAAGCCAAGCTCCGGGTGACTCCGGATGTAGTCGTCGAATGCTTGATCCCCCGCTTCTCATGGCGCTTCTCGTGGGTAAACTCTCCAAGCGAGTCCAAAGCACTGAAGTCCCACTCCAGTCTGTAGATCCAAGCAATGAACCTGTCCAAGAAGAGATCCAAGATCCTCTCTCTAAGTCCATGTAGATGCTCCTGTGTAAGAAAGTGATCTAACGTGTCCAGGTCAAGTGGTAAGTGTCTGTCCACCCAAGATGGTGGTGTCTTCTCTGGGAATGTCGGAATCCCATATGCCATGAGCCGTGTGAATTCCTCTTATGAGTGCATAGCTGTGTCCATAGCAAACCATGAGTCACCACCCCCTCTGGAGTGCGCAACCGCCGAATGAAGACTAGAATGAATGGATCTCCCAAGGATCGCAAGCTCGTAGATGATCAAGCCAATGTCAAAGATACAGTGTACTGTAGTAGTCACTGAGAGACCGCACGGACCAGCATCGGATGGTGTCCTAGCAGGAGGTAACTTCATCCTCAGTGAAAAACGAAAGCCAAGAGGCTGCTGTCCACCCAAAAACACAACTGCGAGGTGATGAAAACGCTGCTGTCCAGCGATTTCCAGCGTGCTCATACGCTCCGGCAGGGTCAGGATCGGTGCAGTGGGTCTGGGGAGGGTGGGAATCAATGTCACAGCCCCAGGTGGGCTGAAAACAGATAAAAAACAGCAGGTGTACATGGCTGAAATCTGATGATATGGAGAGGAATTTCGCCAGCAAAGCACCGGATGCTAAGCCAGGTGGGAGGCAAGATCCATGGTGGGCCAAGGCTGGCTAGCGTTGTCCCCCTCAGCTGAAAACGCAGCAGCCTACCATAAATGCAGCTGCTGGCTGAAACGCAGATGGAGGGAGGGATTTTCCGGTGAGGAAAGAGCTTGTAGAGGCCAGCGCTTGCTACCTGGAGGTGATCGCGATTAGGGAGATCAAAAAACGCAGGTGGAGAAGGGTTTCTCCGCGATGAAAACTCAACATACCCCATCGCTTGCCTGGCTGATGCAAAACGCTGGCTGATCTTCTCTTTGGGAGGGAGAACCTGATGCAGAAGATGATGAAGTGCCTAGAACATGAAGAGCCTGTGCTCTGATACCATGTGAGTGCGCATGTGCAGGAGAGAGAGAGAGAGAGAGAGAGAGAGTAGAGAAAAACGGAAGGTGTGGAGGGGGCGATCAGTCCCCCATGACTACCATCAACTACAGTGTTAAGAGTTACACCACCGTTGCTTCGCCATTTGGTATGGCTAGTGATTGTCCCGGGTTGGCCACCCATCGCACATCATGTAGATTGCATGGGCGAACACTTTAGCACGTGTCTGGACAGTCATTTTCTGAGCCTAGCTAGGTGTACACTTTTTTAGCCATTTTTGGGCTTTTTATGTTTTTTGAACCAGTTACACATTTTGCCCTACCTAAACCTAACATTCTATAAATAGAATGGTTAGAGTCTTGTAGTCATACATTGTGTATTGAGAGCATCATTTGCAGAGCACTTGTGTTCTCTCTCTCTCTCTCTCTCTCTCTCTCTCTCTCTCTCTCTCTCTCCACCCATCCACACCACTCTCAGTTCTCACATCACATATCTCTTCCGTTCTCCACACTTCAGCTATTAGCTCTTTTCCACACACCACTCACACAAGACGCACTCCCCCCCCCCGGGACTATGCCTCAGAACCGCTGGTATGATGATGAGTGCAGAGAGCTATACCGACGCCTCCGTGCACGGCGAGCCTTAGGAGAGATCACAGAGAGAGAGGCCAGACGGCATATGAAGACGCTGACACGCCAAAAGCGGCGAGCATTCGAACAGGCACAGGAGCTTGAGCTATGCCGCCTATTCATGAGCATAGATAGCGCGACGGCATGGCGCACCCTGCGCGAGCCACGTCCGACTACAGCTATTGAGGATCCACAGATATGGCATGATTATGCAGAGCGACTTTACGAGGTGCCAGGGCAGCCTCCTATCCCACAGCCACACGAGCCACGCCCCACGTGCTCCTCCTTCTTTACAGCAGAGATGGTAGAGAGGGCCATACGCCGCATGCAGCATAGACGATCAGCTGACCATACTGGATTACAGAGTGAGCACATCATTTATGCGGCCTCCACTATAGCACCGTTGATTGCACATGTCTTCAACCGGGCTATAGGGGAGGGCTTCCCAGAGGAGTGGACACAGCACACCATAGTGCCTATCCACAAATCTGGCGACACCCTGGACCCAGGGAACTACAGGACTATCATGATTGGCCACACGATGGCCAAGCTATACGGAGCAGTACTTGAGGCACAGCTCAGATGCTACGCAGAGATCGAGGGTTTACGAGCTCCAGGCCAGGCAGGTTTCAGACGAGCTTTCTCCACCACTGATCACATCTTCGTTCTGCGCTGCCTCATTGATGGGGCAAAGGCGCGGAAGAAGAGGTTTTACTGCTGCTTTGTGGATTTCCGCAAGGCCTTTGACACAGTCCCACGCGAGAGACTCTTCCAGCGCCTTCACAGCATTGGGGTACCAATAGAGATGATTTGGGCCATATATGCTCTCTACGAGAAGGTGACGGGTCGAGTTCGTTGCCCAGGCGGTTTTTCAGAGACCATTGCTAGCACCATTGGTGTTAAGCAAGGATGCCCACTCTCCCCGACACTCTTTGGGCTCTACATCGACGAGATCTCCGACTACATACTGCGAGCAGGAGGAGAGGGGAGCGACTTGGCAGGTACTCCGGTCCACATCATGTTATATGCTGATGATATTGTGTTGATTTCAGAGTCACCCGAGGGCTTGCAACGCCATCTTGAGGCCTTGGACGAATTCAGCACACACAGGGGGTTGACTGTGAACCTTGGCAAAACCAAGGTTATGATCTTTCACACATCCAGTGCAGTGAGGAGCGCTGCCACCTTCACAGCAGCAGGAGGACAGGTTGATGTAGTCACCTCCTATGTCTACCTTGGCATCACATTCACCAGCCTACCAGGACCCTTCACTATGAGGCAGGCTGCTGCTGACAGGCTCACCCGAGGATATGCAGCTCTGGCCATGCTAGAGCGGAGATGCCACCAGGCACACTTTCAGGAACCCCGCACGAAGGGGTGGCTTTTCGACACCTTAGTCACCCCGGCCTTGATGTACTCGGCAGCAGTATGGGCACCAGGATTGACAGCTGACCAGTGGACACAGCTTGAGACGCCACAGGTATGTATGATCTCACGCTTGCTCCGCAGCAAGAAGACAGTGCCACATGACATTATTAGAGCCGAGCTCGCCACACCACCTATGGTGGTAGAGGCACTATTCCAGACAGTCTGCTTCATCCAGAGGATGAGAGAGCTACCTCCTGACAGACTTACTCGCAGAGCATTTGAGGCAACTATACAGCTATCAGAGAGTGGGCATGAGAGAGCATGGTACTCACAGGTCAGAGCATGGTTTGAGGGACACGGTCTTGACATGGAGAGCCTACCACCATTCCAGTACGACCCCCACTCACCATATGTTCACCTCTCTCGCAGTGAGAGGAACTTGGTATTGAGACAGGATCTGTGGCAGCTATACACTAGGAGGTCTGGGAGTCACCTGGCTTGGGGACGAGGATGTCAGATTACAGAGACCAGTTTCTCACCATATTGTCTAGGGGGTTCATACAGAGACCACGCTACATGGACACATATATGCCACATAGCTCACGGGTGGCGATTGGTCAGCTGAGAGTGGCTTCACACAGGTTAGAGATTGAGATCGGGAGACATATTGGTGTTCCCAGGGAGGAGCGAGTCTGCAGAGCCTGCACAGAGGAGGTGGAGAGTGAGGAGCACTTTGTATGTAGATGCAGAGCATACACTGAGATCAGAGGCAGGTATGAGGCCTTATTCAGAGGACAGCCCACTCTCCGAGAGATCATGGACTCTCGAGATCAGAGACAGCTCGGACGGTTCTTACTAGAGATACAGAGCCATCGGGACACACTACTACAGCCACACACAGCTACACAGACAGAGGGGAGACAGTCGCAGCTCACAGACTTCTTTCAGAGGATTGCCGCCCCTCCCTCACCAGACACTCAGAGGGGAGTGACACTCCCACAGGCGGAGGTGAGCCGAGCTAGACGACGACCACGAGTCACAGGCTACAGGGGCGCGAGATCCCACCACCGACAGATCGAGGAGATCCGAGCCCGGGAGCGCCGTGCCACTGAGGAGCGAGTGGCCCAGATGAGGGCCGACCCGACAGCTTTCATCCGGGTAGCCTTGGCACCAGACCCGCCCATGTACCACATCTTACATCCCCCCATTAGTACAGGATGGAGCTAGATAGCTTGATGCATTCTCATGATTGTACTACCTTGAGCATATAGACATGCATATACCCCTAGAGATAGAGCTCCATCCCTCCTCAGATACCCCACTACCTACATTCAGTTCAGTTTTGTTTCATTTGTCTTTCCGATAGACGGATGACATACACACCATGTACATTTGATTTGTCTCATAGGCCGATTTCGGCCTGACATAGACGTTAAAAATCTTTCTTTCTTTCTTTCTCCCCCCAACATTTTCGGCACGCGTGGCTCACACCCTCTCCACTGCTCACTCTCACATGGTACCAGTCGCCAAGTTGTGAAGAATCTTCAACGATTTCACATCCCGAGGCTAGTGCTTGCAACTCTGACCTTGTCCATTGCAGAAAATTGCAAAATCAGCCTAGCGCTTTTGGGACCTACGAGCATTTTTGCAGATTTAGCCAAGTTTTTGCATTGCCAGCCCCGCTCTGCATCCCCTACAAGCACCGCTTCCTTCTCAGCAGCAGATCGCGGCAAAACAGCCCTAGATCAGCCTTGCGTTTTCTGGGACCTCTAGCGTTTTTTGCATCTGCTGGCGTTTTTGCACTTGCTCAGCCTTTTTGAAAACCTGCTGCGTTTTCATTCACACGCTGCCTTTGCGCACTTGAGGAAGCGGCCTACACTCGCCTAGAGAGCCTATTACTGTTAGGCACTTGCAGATCTACACCTTCGTCAGGTATCTAAACCCAATCGGCACTCTTTTGGCATTGATTACTTGCTGTTTTTTCTCTGTTTTCAGCCCCTCGACCGCTAAGAAGTGCGAGAACCCCCTCCTTTGACACCCTACGACGCTCCCGTACTGATAGGTGGCGTAGAGGCACGCTGAAATCCCTATTACAGCAGCGTTTTCAGCACCCTTTGCAGCGTTTTTTAGGGCGGACAGCAAGCTGAACTTTTACCCTTTGTGCGGTTGATTACTCCCTTGCTCGTCAGGACACCATCCGGTGGTTGTCTGAGCGGTTATTTTGGACTGCTACAACATTGGAGACGGTACCTTCGTCGGTGACTTGCGATCTTATCAATCTACCTCTAGAACTACTCTTTGAGCACGCGACATGTCGACTCCGAAGCAGAAGGGACAACAACAACAACAGTAGTCACAACGTCTTCTGCAACTACGGCCACTTCCACTTCTGCGACTACGTCGGCATCTGCCAACACAACATCCAACAATTATACCGTTACCCAGTTTGCTAAGGAGAAGAAGTTGGATTTACACAACTATTCTGTGTGGAGGACACAAGTCCACACAATCACTGCCTACCATCGACTCTGGGAATGGTTGAATGATTTCACCCATTCGGCTACGAAGCCTTCCCTTCCCACCGACACTCGGGACCACATCGACGAGTGGGTGGATCGAGACATACGAGTCTTCACCTTTCTTAGATGAAACTCTCGGACCGCATCACGAAGGAAGTTTCCAAAGAGAAGCATGCACATCCATTGTGGAGACAGGTTCTTGACTTGAACGGGAGTTGTACAACGTCCAGTTCCGATGAGTTGACCCGCCGTATGCGGGAACTCTGAGACAATCTTGTCTCTGCTGAAGGTGACATCAGCTCGACACGCATGGCTGGCCTCTTACTATTCAAGCTTCCCCCTCCCTACTTTCAGTGTTTCCTCACAACTGGACGTACCTCTTTTCCCACCTAGGACCTAATTCTCCCTTCCCTTAGACAGATCGAGGGGCACTCTACATTCCGAGCCAGAGGTGCTCTTAATGCAGAAGGAGCTTTGATAGCTCAAGGAGGCAACAAGAAAGGTAAAGGTAAAGAAGAAGAAGAAGAACAAGGACATCGAATGTGTAAGGTGCAGCGGAATGAATGTTGTTTTTTTCTCAAGATGAGTGCTCCGTAATGTGCTCAAGGTTCCTTTTCTTCTATGGAAGGGAGAGCCTTCCGTTCTTAATGAGAGAGTGCAATGATCACAAACAAGTGAATGGACACTGCGTGAAAGTGTATGAGACTGAGAGATAGACAGAGAAGAGAATACGACACCAGAGACGTTGTAAAACCCTCCTCCGAAGGCCCCACTCTTGTTGGCGAGAGTGGTCTACTATTGATTGCACAAACTGGTACAAAGTGGATGCATGTGATTGATGCAAGTCTAGGCTAGACCGATGTCAATGACGGGGATGACGAGACCGATCTAAGGGCTGAAAACTGATGCAAACTTACTGCTGTCCAAAAACGCTACTGGCTGAAATCTGATGCCGATCTGCTGCTGCCCCAAAAACGCTAATGGCTGAAAATCACTGGAACCAAAAACGTGGATGTGGGCTGGTCTCTGCTAGCTGAAATCTGCTGATGCTTTATCTGCTGAAAACGCCATGCAAAGGGGGGGGGGGCGATTTGGGGTTTCTGGAAACGCTAGGGCTGAGGTTGTCTTGCGATGCAATCTTGATGAAAACGCCAAGGCTTGGGAGGCTATGGCGATGCTGATGCCTGCTGAAAACGCTAAGTGCTGAAGTCTTCCGGCAATGATGCTTGCTGATGAAAAACGCTAGGGCTGTGGATTCTTGCTTGGAGGGAAAACGCCACCAAGGGGATCTTGCTGAGAGAGAGAGGGGGAGAACCTGCTGCCTATGGCCTGTGTTCTCCTTGCTCTTCTGCCAAATAGTGCTAGGCTAGGTTTGCTTATATACAAACTTACTCAATTTGCCCTACCTACTTTCCAACAAAAGTCACTTAATAAATAGGTGAAAAATGTCAAAAATAGGGAAAATAGGTTGAATTCACTAGAAAATTCCCCTGAAGGATTCTGATGGATTCTGATGGGAATGCTTATGATCATGCTGTGTGCAACCAAAGGATATGCATCTATACTAAGTTTCTGGACATGCACGGTCTGCGAACAGACTCACAAAAGTGCCAGATCACTTCCTATTCTAGACTGACTGTACTGAACTGAACCCTCGTCATGTTGTAGCTTGTCCATGGACACATAGGGTTGGATGTGTCATGTGACCGAATGTTACCATTGCCACAAGAAAGGGCACAAAGAGTCAGAATGCAGAAAGAAGAAGCGAGACGAGGCCAACAGAGAGAAACAGATAGCTTCGACTGCAATTGTAGCCTCTCACGAGACAACGGGGACCGCTCTTGTCACGACAATGGACCACGCTCTACTTGGGTTGTTGAGAGTGGAGCCACCACTCACATGACTCCCCAAAAGTCTTGGTTTAGCTCTCTCAAGGAGACTCACGGGCACTAGGTAGACCGTCACTATGGGTGACAACCATGAGATTCCAATGTCTGGCACAGGTCAGATTACCCTCTTTCGTTCTACCTCAAACCCAAAGTTCAGATCAGTGGAGGCGCTTTACGTTCCAGACATGGCCTTCAACCTCCTCTCTGTGTCAAGTTTGGACTCTTAGAGAGCTGATATACACTTTGAGAGTGGCACAGTGACCATTTCTGATTCTACGACAGGTACTATCCTTGCACGCGGTGCGCAATGGTTCTCTATACCGCCTCACTGCTCTTCTGTCTCGGACCACGGAGTCCTCTTCTCTATGGCATGCACGATTTGGACATCTATGCTATCAGCAGCTTCAACAAGTTGCTAAGACCTCTATGGTGGAGGGTTTACCAGCGATACGCTCATCAGGCGTATGCGAGTCTTGCCAGATGGGCAAGCAACAAAGGGTTGCCTTTCCGAAGCACGCATGTCACGATTGTGACTATGCTGCATATTACATCTACTCCTAGTTGCAGATACACGAAGTGCCATGCCAAGGAGAACCCATACGCTTGGATGGTCACACCCCTTCGTCCAAGAGACATGCCTCCTTCGACGACTGGTCACACCCCTTCGCTCTACGGATGCGACTCTTCGCCCAATGGTTGCAGCTCTTCGCCGAAAGGATGTATCTTTACGTCTAAAGTCATGTCTCTTCACCAGGAGACATATTTTTTCATTTGTGTCTCTTCGTCTCCTATATAAGGAGCCTATTGTACTCAGTTTCTAACAATCATTCGATCAATCAAACACAGAGTCTTCTAAGTCTTGTTTCTGAGTTCAGTTCAAATTTCTTAAGTCTTAATCATGAGTTTAAGTACTTAATAAAGGATTAGTACCTAGAATCCTCACAGTGGTATCAGAGCAAAACAATTCCCGGGACCCTACAGTTGTGAGCCTCTCACCCTTGCCGCTACACTCTACCCCTCTCTTGGCATTGTATGAAATCCAAAGAACGGTGGCCTACGCACACATCTCCACATGAGGTAACTTAATTTACTTTTGTTCTCGTATAATACATACTACAACACACCAGAGACGACAGCATGGCTGTGTGTACCCGTACAGGTCGTGCTCGTGGTGATGCATGGGTTAATGCGAAAGAGTGTGCCCTTTCAAGCGCCACTGTGTACCTCTTCAGTTGAGTACCCCTCCGTGTGAGAAGCGGAAATTTTGAAACGTTGGCTGAGTGCACCCCTTCGCTGGAGCCTTCTCGCGGCCTCTCCCAAGCGGCACATACTCTTGTAGCGCAGATAGTGTGTCGTGCTCTCTACAGTGGGTGCTCCTCAGTGCAATGTGCGTGACAATCTCACTCAGAACATGATGAAAACAGGAAACAATAGAAAACAACTCTCACAGACACAACAGAGCAACAGCAACAGTAGACCACAACAACTGACTCGACTATCTCAAAGAACTGATACAGACTCTGGCGTGGCAGCACACTCAGCTCCAACCTAGGACTCTCAGGTACAATGGGGTGTCGAGGCTCACATGTGCGGGGATGGTAAGACGTGCTCTATGTACAGACTCACTCTAAACGATACATAAAGATAATCCCCAAAATGACTCAAACGACTACTCATATGCACAACCATAGAGAGCCACCAAAGGCTCATAAATGTCAGCCATCTAAGTCTATCCCGAAACTGAGTGGTGGTGACCTGGCCACGATGTCCACTAGGCCACCGTCCGTATCATGCCACGTGTCGTCGTCCAGCCGAGAGAGTCCGTCCAGTGTGAACCAAACCCGACCAACTGTACCAACTGTATGTCCTGGGAAAGTGAAAGTGACACTATAGCCCTGCTACAGGTTGCCCGCCACGAAACCACTCACCATCCCGGTGAGAGAACCGCTGAAACTGCTAAAAGGCTGAACTGTAATAATAAATGACTACTGTACTGACATGGTGAAAAGATCGTCACTCATCATCCCAGAGAAAGAGTAGTCGCTATAGCTGCACTCGAAGGATCGGTCTCCGGAGGTGGAGCCATCAAATCAATGATGGAACTTCGTTGTAGGGACTGCTGAGCTGGTAGAGGCTGTTGGGTTCTATCCATAATCTGGCCCCCTGTGAAAGGAGCCGACAACTGCTGCACGGCAGAGGGTAACACCTGTCCGGAAGTGAACTGAGGACGACGAGTGACACAGCCATGGCGGTGAGCCCCAGCAACACTGTCGCAGCAAGGAGCGCTATGCATGTGGGACGATGAGGACTGAAATCCGTGAGGGTACTGTGGACTGTAGTACTGAACTGGAGGCTGAGGCTGTGTGTATAGTCCCGTGAAGTGTTGAGAAGGACCTGCAGTCTGCAATGGTGATCCAGATCCAGTCCATCCAAACCCTCCCTGAGCCTGAGCCTGAGCCTGAGCCTGAGCCTGACGGTCTCCATGTAGAAGCATTTCCCTAAACATTTGTACCTGTGCCTATCCGACTTTATCTTCAAAGCTTGCTGTAGCGCGAATATGGTAGCATCCCGATCCGAGATGGCACTTTCGGCCACCTTCAGAGATCCCGCCATAGCTGCATATATGGCAGAGTGGCGCTGGTGCGTAGCAGCTAACTGTTCCGCTCCAAGCTCTATGGTAGCAATAGCATTCCTGGAGTCTTGTAATACTTTCTCCGAAAGATGTACCAGAGAAGTAGAGTCGGCCACCCCTGATGATGTCCCAAGTGGCACAAGTGGGTCACTATGAGGAGGCACTACTGGTCGAGTAGGATCTGAAGTAGGAGCTAAGACAAGATCTGAGATGGTAGTCGCCGGTGGAGTCAGATGTGTATGGGTGAAGATAGGGGAAGAAGGTAGAGGAATCTCCGAGGGAGAAGCCGCCGATTTGTCGTGAAATTCGGGAGTCGACACTGGTGGCGAGAGAGGGGTGGTAGACAGAGACCGCCGCGGAAGATGTGTGACTTTAGTCTGTTGGCTCTCCGATATTGGCAAGGAGATTAGAGATTTTGCTGCATCTTTGGCCACCTTTGCTTTTATCTTCTTTTTCTTGTGGATTGCAGGATCCGCATGAATGTTTAGTGATTTCCTTTTCCCTTGCACACATTGCGTATCATCATCTACTTCGTCTGGTGTAACAGGAATACTGACAACCCATGCCAAGAGAGGGGCTGCAAAGCATTTGAAGCTAAGCTGTACAGATCTCATCTGGGTCCGAAATCTTTTTGCCCGAGACTGTAAAGATGAGAAAAGGATCTGGTGAAATCCACAGGGTTGGGCATGTAGCAAACAGTAAAGACCATCCCAGTGAGATACTGTAGTGGGCAGTTCACATTTCCCTTTATTTTCTTTGGCATCTCTAGCAAGAAAGTAGTACCTAAAGATTGCTAAGATCTGTTTATTTCTTTCATAGTTCGGATGATTTGGACTGACCATTTCCTCGCATGACTGAATTGTGGCCTCCTTAGAAATCTGAGAGAAGGTTCTAGTGGCAGGCTTCACAGCTGGGAAGGTTTTCATACCCATAGCATGGCCCAGCCTTGTAGCGGTGAGTTTATGACCTCTGACCTTGGGAAAGTTCTTCAAAAGATCATGAATCATCTCTATAGAAACAGTGGTTGGGAGATCTTCGGCCAGTGCTGTGAGACCCATAGTTTGTAGCTGGTCCTTGGAGAGTATTTGGTTGAGAGACTGTCAAGGTGGCTGTAGATAAACGGCCAAGGAGAATGGTGTGCGACGTTTAGATGCAGCCGGCCGAGCAATTTCCTGGTGGATGACTTCTTGATTGCGTGTCTTTTTACCTGCTATTTTTAAGTTTGTTTCTTTTGAAGCATCCGACTCAGAGACAGCTTCTGACTCCGAAATTGGGGATGCCTTATAACTTTCATCGCTTGCATCACTTGAGGTGAAGTCATCCACATCATCCACATCTTGGCTGTTAGTTCCCGAATCCTCCTCCTCTTCAGCAGAACTCTCCTGTGGAGGTGATGGCTTCTTGATTGCTTTTCTTGAGGGTTTGCTAGTACCTGCCATGATAACTGGAGTTTCTTCTTGAACTACTGATGTGCACACCTCATGCAGAAAGACCCAATAGAGAGCAGAAGAACTTCAGACACTGTCAGTCGAGTTGGTTTTGAATAATCGAAAATTGGACTAGAGATGGCCCAGCGACCTGGTTCGAATTTCAACAGTTGGACGAATTTGGAAGTTTCCGAATTGGGAACGGTGAGTGATACTGAGCGAAATTGTAAAGCACGCCTAATTGGGTGGATATGAGAGGATTGCCAATTTGGGGGAAGGGGTGAAATATGAGAGTGCAGGGCTAAGGGACGAGTTTGAAAAAAGCTAGGGTACGAATTGGGGGGAAGTTTGACTAATTGGTAGAGGGTGTAATTTGGGCAGGGCTAAAGTCCACTGGCGAATTTCAGCAGGGGGCGAAAAAGGCAGCAGGGACGATTTGGCGAATGATAACTGCCATGATAACTGCAGTTTCTTCTTGAACTACTGATGTGCACACCTCATGCAGAAAGACCCAATAGAGAGCAGAAGAACTTCAGACACTGTCAGTCGAGTTGGTTTTGAATAATCGAAAACTGGACTAGAGATGGCCCAGCGACCTGGTTCGAATTTCAACAGTTGGACGAATTTGGAAGTTTCCGAATTGGGAACGGTAAGTGATACTGAGCGAAATTGTAAAGCACGCCTAATTGGGTGGATATGAGAGGATTGCCAATTTGGGGGAAGGGGTGAAATATGAGAGTGCAGGGCTAAGGGACGAGTTTGAAAAAAGCTAGGGTACGAATTGGGGGGAAGTTTGACTAATTGGTAGAGGGTGTAATTTGGGCAAGGCTAAAGTCCACTGGCGAATTTCAGCAGGGGGCGAAAAAGGCAGCAGGGACGATTTGGCGAATTTCGGCAGGGGCGAAAAAGGCAGCAGGGACGAATTTGGCCAAAGGAAAGGGGACGAATTTTGATAGGGCAGAGAAGGGCGAATTGGAGAAAGGGGAGGGGAGGGACGAATAGAGAGGGGGGGACGAATAAGCAGGGGAGGGACGAATATGGAGGGGAGGGACGAATAAGGAGGGGAGGGAGGACTAATTGAGACGAAGGGGATGGGGACGAACTGGAAGGCAGAGGGAGAATTTGGGAAGGAAGGGGGTCGAATTGGGCAGGAGAAGGCAGGAGAGGGGCGAATTCTGGAAGGGAGGGGGTCGAATTGGGCAGAGGGCGAATTTGGGAAGGGAGGGGGTTGAATTGGGCAGGAGAAGGGGCGAATTGGGGGTTCAGTCGGGAACTATTTTGGAGGGCAGAATAATAGATTCGAATTTGGGAAGGGAGGGGGTCGAATTGGGCAGGAGAAGGGGCGAATTGGGTGGGGCAAGAGGGATGAATCGGGAGGGCATAGGGGGCAAAATGGTGAAGGGGCGAATTGGGAGGGGAGAGAGGGACGAATTGGGAACTAGGGGAGGGGTTCGAATTGGTAGGAGAAGGCAGGAGAGGGGCGAATTTCTGGCAGGGACTAATTCAGCATGGGCGAAGTTGGGAGGGAAGGGTGGCGAATTTGGAGAGAGCAGAGGGCGAATTTAAGAGATAGGGGAGGGAGACTAATTGGAGAAATGGGATGATTGGCAGCCAATGTTGAAGACGAAATTTTGAGGCTGTGCCCCTCCGGTGAGGATACCATACATCACTTTGCACACTTTGCAGAGAGGCATACAGCAAAGAGTGTACCGCTGCTTTGCCCAAGCATGTCCTTGAATTTTGCCCATTGTGACCACTGTGGGAACAATGCCCAGCCATGTTCGAGGAAGGCCAAGCAAGGCTAAGAACTTACTTACCAACTTTACTGACAAGCTACTTATATGTGGCAGACCTTGAGAGAAGCTAGTAACCTTAAAGAAAATATGACAAAAGAGACTAGGAGCTTAACTGGAAATACCTTAGTGCTAATGTCAAATAACACTGATCATAGAACAATTAGAGAAAGAGTGATTGGATTGTAAGAAGTTGAAGACAATACCCAATTACCGAGACTGAGTGGGAAATGATACTTCAGACTAAAAGATGGAAACTTCTACAAACCTAGCAGAGATTGAGACATAACAGAACTCCCGTTCTGGTGGAAAGGTAGTTGGGAGGAGAGAGATGGGATATTTGAACCTACAGATGGCGAAATCGTTGCAGATTGCTTACTCAAAGTAATAGCACTTGATTCTGGAGCCATTTACCAGAGGCAATGGAACACCATCCAATGTTACTAACTGGATTGCTCCTTGTGGCAAAATTTCCTACACCCTGAATGGCACTTGCCAGGCTGGAACCAATTTTTTAGCCTTTTTCAGATACTTAGCTTGATAAAGTAGCACCAGTGCTCCTTGCGTTATTTGCGGCTTTCGGAGATGGCGATCATGCCATGCTTTGCGACGAAGCTGCTCTGCTTCCAGAGCCCGGGAAGCCAAACTTCGGCTTTCCTCCAGAAGGTAAAGACGAGAGACAGATGCCGACCCCAAATCTCCATTGGCACGCAGACTACCTACTCGCGAAGATCCTGAATTGAACTCGAAGGGTGCTATTGCTTCTAAACCGAAGGCTAATTGAAATAGGGTGTGATTGGTTGTGGCTTTGAAAGAAGTGCGGTAGGCCCAAAGGGTGCCGTGGATAGCTTGACCCCAAGTTGCAAGATGCAGATGACATGCTTTCCGCAGAAGTGCTATAAGAACCTTATTAGTGCTCTCCGCCTGCCCATTTGCTCTAGGGTAATAGGAACAAGATATTCGGTGAAAAATCTTGTAGTTGGCCAACAAGGTTGAAATTGTTTCATTCACAAAGTGACTACCCCTATCACTGGTGATTTCCAAGGGACACCCAAACCTGCACAAAATATTTTCGTAGAGAAACTTGGCTACAGTAGTGCCAGTGCAATCCGTTGTTGCCAGTACCTCTACCCACTTTGTTGCATAATCTGTAGCCACTAGTACATACTTCCGATTGCCTGGTTGGGCGGAGGGAGTAATTGGACCCACAAAATCAATGCCCCATCTCTCAAAGGGCTGCCATGCCATAGAGACCTGCAAGGGACGGTTTGACTGCTTGCTTGGTTTGGGGCCACAGCGCTGACATACATCACATACTTTGACATAGGCAATGCATCTTGAAAAATATAGGGCCACCATAAGCCACACTGGAGAATCTTCTGAGCAGTAATATGACGAGGGTAATGGCCACCAGTGGGACCACTGTGGGCATCCTCCAAAATAAACTCCACTTCATGAGGAGAGACACACCGCCTCAGAACACCATCCTGTCCTGACTTGTATAGCTAGCCCCCAATTAGTGTGAATGGCCTTGCCTTCAACAATAGTCGTCGTTTCTACAGTGGAGAAGCGTTCTCTGGGTACACGCCAGTAGAAAGTAGATGCAAAACATCGCCGTACCATTCCGGAGTGGTATCCATCTTAAAGAGGCTGCTATCTGGAAAGTCGTCTGCAATCCCTGTTGCTTCTTCACCCGTGTGCATGCGAGAGAGGTGGTCGGCAAGGACATGATGTTTGTCAGGCCTGAGTACCACTTCAAAATCAAATTCTTGAAATAGGAGTAGCCATCGCCATACTCGACCTGCAACTTGCGGCTTGTTGAGCAGATAGCGCAGGGCATGGGGATCAGTAATAACTGTGAAGTGGACCCCTAATAAATAATGCCGAAATTTTTGCAGAGCATACACAATAGCTAAGCCTTCCCTTTCTGTGGTGCTATAGTTGCGTTCTGCCTTGGTGAGTAGGCGACTTGCATAGTGAACAGGGCGATCGAGGTTGTACTCCTTACTAGGCTGAGTCAGCACAGCACCCACAGCCAATTGACTGGCATCAGTATGTACATGAAAACGGAGAGACCAATCGGGAGCTACTAGGATAGGCGCTTCAGTGAGGCGTTTTTTGAGATATGCAAAGCTTTAGCCTCTGCACTCGACCATTGGAAGGGAACAGTAGCACTGGTTAGGCGTGTTAGGGGCTGAGCCACCTGCGCATACATGCGTATAAACCTGCGATGATAGCCTGTGTGACCAACAAAGCTCTACACCCCTTTTGGATTGATGGGGGGTGGTAACTTCAAGATTGCCACAATTTTCTCTGGGTTAGGTGCTAAACCTTTAGCAGACACCACATGGCCTAGCAGTGTGCCCTCAGTGACCAAAAAATGACATTTGTTAGGATTCAGCTTTAGGCGAGCCTCTCTGCACCAGAGGAAGACAGCAAAGAGCTAAGCGAGGTGTTCCTCTAGATTTTCCACTGGGGTTGAACATTGAGCACCTGAGAAGGTCGAAATATCGTCCATGAAGATGCGAAGATGATCCGTAAGCAGAGGACAAAAGATGAGATATACCACCCGATTGAAAGAAGGTGGAGCATTTTTCAACCCAAAAGACATCCTAGTGTAGATAAAAATACCCCAGGGAGTCACAAAGGCCGTTGTCACAAAGGCCGTTTTCAGCTGATCACTTGGATGGATGCCCAACTGATTGTATCCACTAAACCCATCCATGAAACTGTACAAAACATGCCCTGCTACGTTCTCGAGCACACGCTCAGTGAAAGGTGTGGGGAAACCATCATGGATAGTTACCTTATTCAGTGCGCGGTAATCTACGCACACGAATTTTATTTGACTGCTTCTTAGGCGCTATCACCATAGGTGATAACCACTCAGAGTGCTCCACAGGTACAATGATTCCTGCCTCTTGCATTTTTTCGAGCTCTGATTTGACAGCCTCTGCATACTTTGGGTTGAGCTTATAAGCTCGGCCTCTGACAGGCTTAGCCCCTTCAACCAGAGGGATAGTGTGGAGACCCAATTTTAATGGGATCCCTTTCAAATCCTTGTAGGACCAAGCAAAAACATCCTTAAAAGAGTGAATAAAAGAAACTACCTGATTAAGTAATGCGGGATGCTCCCATAACCAAGCTGCTAAGAGGACGTACTGAGGGTCATCAGGGTCGCCCAGGTTGACTTTTTTGACAGGGTCAGGGGGTGTAACAGTGGAGGGTACTTCAGAAGTTGAGAACTGAGCTGCCTCTTGGAGCCTCGAGACTTCATGTGCTGGTGTTTGATCGATTGGAAACTCTACATACTCTTCTTGTAACCATCCTGGTGGAAGCTCCTCGAAGGGTAAATCTTCAGACACAGGCATAACCGAGTGCTTTGGAGGGGGCGGGGCGTCCAACCTGGGAGATGTTAGAGGGAGGGGGAAATCATTGGCGAGTTCATGCAGAGGAGATTTTTCCCCCTTCGGTGATGTGTTATAGGTTCCCCGAGGCCGAGGGCTTCCGTAGGAGGATCATCTGAATCATGAGAAGTTGGGGTTGACACACTTACTTGTTGGACTGGTCCACTGTCTGCTATAGGGCTTGGGACATTTATGTCCGCTAGAGGAGTTGGGAGAGAGAGTGTTACCGGCACAGGTGAGTTTTGAATAGAAACAACATAGCATGGCATCGAGGCGGTAGCTTCCAACCACTGCAACAGGTCTTCGTCAGACCCGTCAGGTGGGATGGGCTGCTCAGGGTCGGGGTTGGACTGTACTGACAATGAGTTGTGATGAACCACTGGATCCATACCTCCTTCGAGCCGAATTGGTTGCATGGGGGAGCCAGGAGTATGTATCCACATGGCGTCGTTTCCCCAATCATGCAGTGCCTTAGTATGCCGCAACCATGGTCTACCAATCAGCAACCGAAATCCTCCCCCCACCTGACGAAGACTCACCACCACAAAATCTAAGCTAAATGTGAAGCCTTGTACCATCAGCGGCACCTTCTCTACTATGCCCACCGGGTAGACTGTCCTCTGGTCTGCCAATGTAACAGTGAATGGTGCAGGGCGGGTAGGCTGCAGGCCTAAGGCCAACATAGTAAATTCTGGCATCAGATTGATCCCAAATCCACCGTCCACTATGACGCCTAAGAATTGATGCCCAAGAATAGACACAGTGAGACGAGGACTTTTGTAGTCGGTGAGGGGAGCAGCTGGATATGAAATCATATAGGACTCTAAGGGCTGCACAAGTAGGTGCCCGCCACTAGGCCCTGCACTCGGGTACAGAGACTGGATGATGGAAAGGGTGTTGCTTCTAAAATTTGCATCAAGTCGAAGCATGTCATACAGTGACACTTGCTGAAAAGTGTTTTTTAAGATACACTCTGTTGTGGGCTTGTTTCCTTTGAGAGATCTTGCTCTGGTATCTTGACCTTCTACAAGTCCTCTACTGCTTCCACGAAAGCACCATCAATATCCGATAGAAGCAAGGTAGGTTGGCTCTTGACACTACCTGCTGGTTTGTCAGCTACTACTGGAGTTTGACTCATTCGAGTGACAGGAGATGGAAAGATTGGACCGCCAAGGAGGCGGAGGCCAAGAGCAGCTCTTTGTGCTCGTGTGAGCACACCAACCGGCTCTTCCACTTGCTTCAACCCATCTCGAGAGGCAACTACAAGCGTGGAAGGCGGGGCCTGTGGAATGGAGTTTACTGTGATGAGGTTAAGCTTTGGGAATGTAAACTCCTGTTGATTCTGGCTTGTGCTTGCAGATGTGGACGCTCCTTGTTTTGGGCAATCCTTAGTATAGTGATCCTTAGCTTCAGGGAAATGTCGGCAAGGAGGGGACCCTTCTGGTAAGGGACATTTGCTCTGATAGTGTCCATACTCCCCGCACCTGTAGCACAAAATTGGCCTATTTGACGGACAAGGTGGTCTCGGCCCTTGCTGCATGTGACCGGATGCTGACGTGTAGAAGCTTTGGGGAACTGAAGGGGTACTAGCATGATAAAAGCTGGGGGATGTAAAGTTGTTGTGCATACCTTGCATCGGTGGTGTTGCAGCAGAGGTGGCATCAGGTTTTGATGGCTATATGGTGACACCATGTTTGATGCAGGTGCTAGCCCTTGTTGGAGAGACGGACCTAGACTTTGTTGTATCTGTCGTAATCCCTTGATATAATAGCAATCCTTGTCTTCATGCCCAGACTTCTCGCAGAAGTGGCAATAAGCTCAAAGGGGACAGTCTTGTGGAGGATGTCCTAGAGAGCGACACGAGCTGCACCATACCATAGCTTTAGTCTCCAGTTGAGACTGAAGCTCTTCTAGCTCTCTCTTGCTTTGATCCAAAGCCTCTAGATGTGGGGGTTTTGTCACCAACGTGTGACTACTATCTATCCTTTTTGTTGATTTCTTTCTTATTATCTATTTACTTTCACTTTTTGGAAACACCCCTCGGGAAATCTAACTGCCCTGCATTGCATAGCTAGTGTGGAACTGTCCAGAGGGAGTCCAGGCCCGAGGGCAAGAGAGCACTAAGGTTGGACAAGGACTATGGTTAGCTAAGTGGGGTCATTGACTAGCCAAAGCGAATCCTTTGCTACAGAGGCTACATTTCAGTTCTGGATGTGGCCACAGTGTACAAAGAGGGTCGGATGACCTAGAAAGATACAATGGCAACATCTCCTAAAATTTAGGGAACTGCTATTTTGGGACCTGAAAATGTGTTTGCGTAATTACCTCCGGAATGACAAGGGGAACATTTTCTTACTCTGCCGTGAAGTCAACTGGGCAACCGGTTGGGAGATTTTTAGGCGGCAACCCCGAAACGGGAAAATGCTCATAAATGTGCCAAGTGGCACCTTCTGGTGCACTTTCCTCATGCAAGAGAAGGGGGCGCTGATTTTAGAGAGGAGAAGGGCTCATTTTCAGTCTGTCACACGTTAAGAGCTATGGAGTGCTTGAGCCTTGCTTTCCCTCTTATGTAAAGTGCGGTGACAGGAGTGATGCCCTGCACGCTACGCACTGCCCTCTCTCTCCCCTATGGCAATATGTTATGCCCCTCTAGTGGGCTTTTCATTTGACCAATGTACAGTTGTGTGGGTTCATGCGCGATTGCTGAGGCAAGAGCCTCTTGCACAGGTACTGGATTAGCTAGCGGCTAATCCCCCCGCAGGTACAGGTGAATTCGGAGAGGTTTAACGCCAGAAATCTCGTCCGATTCAAAGGGCAAGTAGCCCTACAGGTGCGGGAGCTCGAGGACTTGCTACGGATGCGACCGGAACGCGAAACGGAGCCCGAAATAGTAAATTACAGCCTGCTGTGTATTTTTGCAGGTTTAGAGTTTTGGCCCTAAACGGACCCTAATATCCCCAGGAGTTCGGGGACGCGAGGAGACCGCTGTACAGGTGATCTGGCACATTTTCGGGGCTGAAAACAGAGAATTCAGCGTGCTGCAGATTCTCGCCAGGTTTTGCAAAGTGCCCGTCTGCGTCGGGAAAGTCAGTCAATGCGTGGGAATACTGACTGTGAAGGGTCCTAGTACAGTTATGCTGCCGAAATCGGGCCGGAACAATTGAAATTCAGCCAAGCGTGTGCGGGGCAGCTTGTAGGGATCCACAGCGTTTATTCCCTCTTTTGAACAAAAAAGAAATACCAAAAGGGGCGCCTAAATTAGGGGCCAATCTGGTGTCGGTCTACTCATACAGGTGCAATCTAGCAGCATGTATCCCTCTCCCCTTTGTTGTGTCTTGAAAGTACAGGTAAAGTGGACGACAAATTAAATGGGTGAAAGCTAAATCAAGGTTTAAAGTAAAGTCTACCGCCCTTTTTGGATTGAACAGGCCGGTTCCAGAATCCATGGTTCCATCGACGGGATTTGAATCACTTTTTCCCATAGAAGTGAGCCTTGGTCAGTTTGGGCTTGAAGACATAGGGGATCATAGACCAGACACACGGAATTGCAATTATGGCTGACAGACCAGATGATGTGACTGAAGAGGTTTCCTCTTCACAGGGTCAACAGACACATGAAGTGGGTGAGTCTTCAAGACCACCACAGACGGATGATGATATATTCAGGACCCAATTGGCTACTGTTGTGGCTATGTTCACACAAGTAATGCAAAACCCAAGGTTTTTAGCCTTTCTGCAACCCCGTGTTCCGTCTCAGCAAGTTGGGTCACTGGATCGTATTCAGAAGCCTGTTAAGGCTCAAGCACAGGTGATTCATACTGCAGAGTCAATGGAAACACCTGTACACTTGACGGAGAACATGCAATCTTCACAACCTGTGCCTAAGGTGCAAGAACAGGTGGCTGAGATGCCAGTCTATCAAGCTGTACCAGTTCAGCCCGCCACCTTTCAGCAGCCTATAGCTGGTTCTAATGGACAGGGAAGCAACCTACAGGCTATGCAACAAGTCTTCCCACCACTCTGGCTATTTTGGAGGTGGATCGGTATTCCAGAGCATGGCTGGTCATGCACCTGGAAATGAGTTTTACACGCCAGGAACAGTGTTTGGGGGTGCTCAAACGATGATGCCTAACCCCATGTATGGTGTCACGGGCATGCTACCAGGGTTTTAGAGCACTCAGGGCCAATTTGGGATGCCACAGGAAAATTTTGGTATGGCTGGAATTACAAATCAGCAACCAAATATGGCGTTTCCAGGTCAACTTAATTGCGGTCAGGGAACACAAATGAACCCTAACAGTGTTCCCATGTTTCAGTCACTTCCATATGACAATTTAACGCCGCTGGAGAGGCCAACTCCGTACAAAGAAGGTGGCAAAGGTGTGTCATTCACGACCTTTACAGGGTTTGATGACAGGAAGAAGGCTCTCTCATTCCTCCAGCAGTTTGACAAGGCCTATGCAAGGGGAAACTTTATAGAGGCTTCAAAGGTCCGCAAGGCAGCCACTTTCTTGACAGGGAATGCGGGACAATGGTGGACAACTTTATTGCTTCAAGGGCAAGCTCCGTCCACATGGATTTACTTCAAGCAGATTTTGCAGCAGCATGGTTATCTGATGACTTTGAAGCAGATGTCATGACAGAATGGCACCAGCTTAATGCTGCTACTTGCAAGAATCTGGATGACTACAATCGGAAGTTTTGGAAAGCTCTACTTCCAGTAACTTCCTATAGGTTTGTGCCATTGACAGAACAGATTGAAAAATACTGTTGTGGCCTACCCAAGGGATTGAGAAAATACTGCACGAAGACCAAAGTCACTACTTTGACGCAGCTCATCGAGGTAGCAAACAATGGCAATGGTTTGCTCAAGGGAGAAGATTGTGAATTCAATACTGGCGTCAAGGAAGGATCAGCCAAGAAAAATTCAGCGAAGAAGTACGTTCCCAAGGAGGTTCCAAAAGAGACTCAGGAACCAGCCAACGCAGGGAAAGACAAAGCTACGGCTGAATCAGAAAAGGGACCAACGAAGAAATGGAAAAGACGTTTTCCTCGCAAGTCTGAAGAGCAAAAGAAGGTCTGGAGGTCAGAGAACAAATGCTTTATTTGTGAGCAGCCTGGCCACATTGCTTACAATTGTCCTACAAAGAAAAGGCCAGCTGATTCTGAAGACAAGGAGGACAGGAAAGGAAAGAAGTCCATGGCTGGTCTAGTGCCAGATATGGTGGGAGACAAGCCAAATTCAGATGCAAGTGAGCTTTGCAGAGCATGGGGAAAGGTCAGGGATCAAACAGTGCTTATCTTCTTTGATCCACGTGCCAAAGCCAACTTCATTTCCCCAGAATTGGCTTCAAAGTTGGGAATCAGACCTGAAGAGATGGGGTATACAGCAAAGGCAGGTTTGGCATGTCCTGGCCATACAGAGGCTATGACACGCGTCATTGGAAAGTTGCGCCTACATATCCAATCCTATGTAGATACTGAAGAATTTTACATCATGCCACTGGACAGATGTGATGTGTTGTTAGGTATTCCTTGGTTATTTCGTGTACAGGGAATCATGGATGCCTACAACAAAAGGATCACTGTACAGAGCAGGGGAAAGACTCACATTCTGGATGTAAAGCTTAAAGGGGAGTCTATTCCCACTGTATCAGCTTCTGCTATTACTTCTGTAATGAAAAAGCATCTTTCTGCGTACTTGGTTTTTGCACGTGAAGTGTCAGATTGTGATGAATCAAATTTATTTGTGCTAGATAAAGAAAGGTCAATGTTTTTACAACAGTATAGTGACTGTTTTTCCGATTCATTACCGTCTCAACTACCGCCAGAGAGACCCGAGGACCATGCGATAGATTTGGTGCTAGGCAGTAGCCCACCAAATAAGCCTCCGTACAGGGTTAGTGCGGCTCAGCAGAAAGAGATAATGGGCCAAGTACAGGAGCTGTTAGAAAAGGGGCTGATTCAGCCCAGTTCATCTCCATTCTGTTCTCCAGTGTTGTTGGTGCAGAAAAAGGATGGCTCATGGCGTATGTGCATAGACTACCGTGCACTAAACAAGAATACCATCAAGAATAGGTTCCCTATACCTAGAATTGATGATATTATGGACAAATTAGAAGGAGCAGCTATGTTTAGCAGGATAGATCTAAAGAGTGGGTACCATCAGATCCGCATTAGGTCAGAGGATGTGCACAAGACTGCTTTTAGAACAACGTTTGGCCTTTACGAATTTTTAGTGATGCCCTTTGGTCTCACAAATGCTCCTGCTACGTTCAATAGGATGATGGACAAAATTTTCCGTCCACACCAGCAGTTTGTTGGTACATTCTTTGATGACATGATAGTCTACTCAAAGAATGAAGAGGAGCATAGGCATCACTTGGCCATTGTGTTCGAAGAGCTACGTAGTCATAGGTTGCTCATCAATGCAAAGAAAAGTGAGTTTTTTCTGGAAGAGATTCACTTTCTGGGGCACATTGTCTCAAAGGATGGTGTCAGAATGGATCCTGCAAAAGTTGAAGCGATCAAGTCATGGCCAAATTTGAAGACGGTGCACGATGTCCGAAGTTTCTTGGGACTATGCTCCTATTACAGAAGGTTTATCCGAAATTTCGCTGAGATTGCTTCACCTTTACATGCTTTTCAAAAGAAGGTAGTCACCTTTAGATGGACACAGAAAGAGATTTCAGCTTTTAATCTCTTAAAGGAAAAGATGACTTCAGATCCCGTCATTGTGTTGCCAGATCTTAGGAAGTCATTTGTGGTCCAGTGTGATGCCTGTGGTAGTAGCATTGGTGCAGTGCTAATGCAAGATGGCAGGATAGTAGCCTATGACAGTAGAATTTTGCAAGGGCCAGAGATGACCATGCAGGTCTATGAGAAAGAGTTACTGGCTGTGATTCATGCGCTCTTAAGTTGGAAGCACTACCAGCTAGGTGCAGATTTCGTTGTCCAAACGGACCATCAGACCTTGCGATACTTCTTGACACAGACAAAGTTATCTGAGAAGCATATGCGATGGGCAAATATCTTGTCCATGTTCCATTTTCAGATTGTGCATGTGGAAGGCAAGAAGAACGTTGTGGCTGATGCCTTGTCAAGGAAGCCACAAATTTCAACTGTGTCGATTCCTTATCATCATGAACTTGATGATATGAGAGAACAGTATGCGAATGATGAAGATTTTGCAAGGGTCTTCGAGCAGCTAATGGATGGACAGCGTCATGAACACTATCTTCTCAAAGATGGGTTCATGATAATGCATGGCAGATTGTGTGTCACAAAGCCATTGCGACGCAAAGTTATAGAAGAGAGTCATGTCCCACCGTATGCAGGGCATCGTGGTATCGATGCTACAGTTAAAGCGGTTGAGACATTCTTCTATTCGCCTACATTGAGAAGGGATGTGGATGCCTTTGTACGAGAATGCCTAATTTGCCAAAAGGTCAAGTTTGACAGGCAAAAGGCACCAGGGTTATTGCAACCACTACCTATTCCAGCCAAACCATGGGAAAGTATTGCTATGGATTTTATCTTTGATCTTCCGAGAACGCAGACAGGAAACGATGGTATTTGGACCATTATTTGCAGATTCAGCAAACAGGCTCATTTTATTCCTATCAGGAAGAAGATAAAGCCAGATCAGATGGCACGCTTGTTTATGAGCAATATTTTCAAGTATCATGGCATGCCACAGTCGATTGTTAGCGACCGTGATCCACGCATGACAAGTTTGTTATGGAGAGGCTTGTTTGAGAATATGGGCACAACGCTCAAATTCTCTTCGTCATTTCATCCTCAAACAGATGGGCAGTCAGAAGAGGTAAATTCTACTGTCCTAGATCTGCTGAAGTGCTATGTGTCAGAGCATAAAGGAAAGTGGGAGCAGTATTTGCCATTGGTGGAGTATGCATACAATAATACAGTGCATTCATCAACTGGCAAGGCACCTTTTAAGATAGTTGAAGGTGGCAAGAAAGTTCCTCCCATACTGCATACAAAGGACAAGATATTTGAAGCAGATAAGTATGTTCAGGACATGGATGAAATGTACAAGAAGGTCAAAGTGGCCTTAGAAAAGACTCAAGTAAAGCAAAAGAGAGCAGCTGATCGTCACCGTCGTGAAGTGGTATATTCACTTGGTGATTGGGTGCTTCTACGCTTTGAAAAGGCAAGGTTAAAGACGATGAAGGGCAAGGAAAGACTGTTTCCAAAGCTCAGCATGCGTTACTATGGGCCTTTTCAAGTGTGCGACATAATCAGTGATGTTGCATATAGGCTGAAATTGCCTAACAGCTGGAAGATTCACAATGCGTTCCATGTGAGTCTTCTCAGACCCTATGTGGGTGATGTGCCAGAAGATATGTCAGCTGAAGATCAGCCGGATGTCGAGGAACTTGACGAGATCTTGGTCCCTGAACAGATTTTGGCACACAAAGAAAGGAAAGTGAAAGGCAAGGTTGCTAGGCGTTACTTGGTAAAGTTCAGAAACTATCCACCAATGGATGCTAAGTGGATGGAAGAAGGTGAACTTGCAGAGTCACCAACTGTGTTATCACTTTACCTTGAAGCCTTCGATTTGCAACCTACCTTGACCCCTTGAGTTTCAAAGCTACATGGATTGTCAGTGTGACAATGGCTTTTGAAAGAAATGATGTACATGGTATTTAAAGTGAGCTCAAATGAAATACCTGTTACATGAATGTTAGAGCTGTACAGATTGTCAGTTTGGCAATTGCTCTTATGGATGTCCAAAAGTTTGGTTAGTGCTATAGAAGTCTGTATTTCTTGTCAGTTTGTCCAGGATACAATAATTGCTTCTATTAAAGAGTACATGTGTAACTGCATTCTTAAACTGTCGATTTGGGTATGCTCGAAAGTGTTACGGGATCCAACGTGTACTAAAAGACAGTGGCAAAATGTGCAGCTACCATTTTTTCATTAGAAAGTTAGTGACTCAAAGCAATGGCATAGTGCGAAGCTACCACTATGTCATTGGGACAGGGTTCACACGCAGGCAATACATGAGTCGACGAGGTGTTGAATACACCAAGGTTGACAATGAGCATGTATGTGTCGTACATGTGTCGACAGGTGTTGAATACATCAGTGTTGACCGTGAGCATGTACGACATAGATGCAAACAAGGACGTTTGAGATTTCAAGAGGGGGGTATGTCACCAGTGTGTGACTACTATCTATCCTTTTTGTTGATTTCTTTCTTATTATCTATTTACTTTCACTTTTTGGAAACACCCCTCGGGAAATCTAACTGCCCTGCATTGCATAGCTAGTGTGGAACTGTCCAGAGGGAGTCCAGGCCTGAGGGCAAGAGAGCACTAAGGTTGGACAAGGACTATGGTTAGCTAAGTGGGGTAATTGACTAGCCAAAGCGAATCCTTTGCTACAGAGGCTACATTTCAGTTTTGGATGTGGCCACAGTGTACAAAGAGGGTCGGATGACCTAGAAAGATACAATGGCAACATCTCCTAAAATTTAGGGAACTGCTATTTTGGGACCTGAAAATGTGTTTTCGTAATTACCTCCGGAATGACAAGGGGAACATTTTCTTACTCTGCCGTGAAGTCAACTGGGCAACCGGTTGGGAGATTTTTAGGCGGCAACCCCGAAACGGGAAAATGCTTATAAATGTGCCAAGTGGCACCTTCTGGTGCACTTTCCTCATGCAAGAGAAGGGGGCGCTGATTTTAGAGAGCAGAAGGGCTCATTTTCAGTCTGTCACAGGTTAAGAGCTATGGAGTGCTTGCTTTCCCTCCTATGTATAGCGCGGTGACAAGAGTGATGCCCTGCACGCTACGCACTGCCCTCTCTCTCCCCTATGGTAGTATGTTATGCCCCTCTAGTTGGCTTTTCATTTGACCAATGTACAGTTGTGTGGGTTCATGCGCGATTGCCGAGGCAAGAGCCTCTTGCACAGGTACTGGATTAGCTAGCGGCTAATCCCCCCGCAGGTACATGTGAATTCGGAGAGGTTTAACGCCAGAAATCTCGTCCGATTCAAAGGGCAAGTAGCCCTACAGGTGCGAGAGCTCGAGGACTTGCTACAGATGCGACCGGCACGCGAAACGGAGCCCGAAACAGTAAATACAGCCTGCTGTGTATTTTTGCAGGTTTAGGGTTTTGGCCCTAAACGGACCCTAATACCCCCAGGAGGTTCGGGGACGCGAGGGGACCGCTGTACAGGTGATCTGGCGCATTTTCGGGGCTGAAAACAGAGAATTCAGCGTGCTGCAGATTCTCGCTAGGTTTTGCAAAGTGCCCGTATGCGTCGGGAAAGTCAGTCAATGCGTGGGAATATTGACTGTGAAGGGTCCTAGTACAGTTATGCTGCCGAAATCGGGCCGGAACAGTTGAAATTCAGCCAAGTGTGTGCGGGGCAGCTTGTAGGGATCCACAGCGTTTATTCCCTCTTTTGAACAATAAAGAAATACCGAAAGGGGCGCCTAAATTAGGGGCCAATCTGGTGTCGATCTACTCATACAGGTGCAATCTAGCAGCCTGTATCCCTCTCCCCTTTGTTGTGTCTTGAAAGTACAGGTAAAGTGGACGACAAATTAAATGGGTGAAAGCTAAATCAAGGTTTAAAGTAAAGTCTACCGCCCTTTTTGGATTGAACAGGCGGGTTCCAGGTTTCTCATGGCAAAGAGAGATATTTTTCTCCTCTTGCAGAGCGCGTTGTAGTTTTAGGGCTTCAAGTTCTCTACGCAAAGAAGTCAATGGATCAACAGTACTTTCCGAAAACACAGAGGGGGTCTCTATGTGAGAGGAGTTGTTGAACAGCTTCCTAGCCCCCTCTATCCTAGTAGCAGCTGCGATGAACTCCTCCAAAGTGGCATCGGGTCGGAGACTCTCTCGAAGTTTTTGCTGCGATGTTTTGGGAAGCGCCTTCTCCACCCACTTCTTAACCATGAATTCATCGGGTTGCTGGGGAAGCTTGGCAACCAAAGACTTGGTCTTGGTCATAAGCTCTGCAAAAGTCTCCTCTGGCTGGAGCACCATGTTGGCCAACTCATCCAACACCTTCTTCTGGTAGTCACCTGGCCTGAAAGCTGCACAGAACTGTTGTCTTAAGGCTGCCCAAGTTGCAAAATGATTTTGTGCAAACTGGTTGTACCATTTGTCTGCTAAGCCATCCAAGGTGGATGGAAAGAGTACCAAATAAGCATCTTCCCTGTTAAGACCACGACCCCTACAGAGAGAGACAAACCTCCTTGCATGGTCATCAGCATCTTCTGAAGAGAGTCCTTTGAATGTAGGGAACTTGATGTTTACCTTGGCCAAAACGCTAGCCAACGGCTCCATGGCCCCTTGCTGAGCCTGTTGCTCAATAGCCTGATGTAGCAGAATAGGAGAGAGCTTTATTGGAGAAGGTGATCTGGATTATGTGGAACCGGATGGAGGAATGGGTGATGTCGTATGTGGAGGTATGGGTGACGAGGTTGATGGACTTCTACTAGGTAATAAGGGTCGTCTTCTATTGTAGTACTTCAAAGGGCTCAGTAGTGCGCTTTGACGCTCGATTGACTGCCTTGTATGTGTCATGCAGTGACCACCAATCCAACCGAACCTTGGGCAAGAAAACCTGTACTGGTTGAAGACAGGTCTAGACTCAGATTGAAGACAGGTCTAGACACAGGCTGGACCAAGGACGAGGAGAGACTAGACCAGGGATGAGGACAGATTGGACCAGGCTAGAGAGACCAGACCAATTGGACCAAGGCGAGATAGGACCAAACCAGATGGACTTAGACCAAGGACGAGGACAGATTGGACCAGGCTAGAGAGACCAGACCAATTGGACCAGGGCGAGAGAGGACCAGCCCAAAAGGACCAGGGCCAAGAGAGGAACAGACCACCAGGCTACACAGTGCCGGGCAAAGTAGGCGAAGCTAGTTAAACCCAACTAGCTTCCAAATTTGCACTTCACATAGAGTGAGACTTCAGTTGAGGTCCCACCGTGATCGCCAAAATGAGAGCATCTGTAGCGCAGATCGTGTGTCGTGCTCTCTACAGTGGGTGCTCCTCAGTGCAATGTGCGTGACAATCTCACTCAAAACAGGCTGAAAACAAGAAACAATAGACAACAACTCTCACAAACACAACAGAGCAACAGCAACAGTAGACCACAACAACTGACTCGACTATCTCAAAGAACTGATACAGACTCTGGCGTGGCAGCACACTCAGCTCCAGCCCAAGACTCTAAGGTACAATGGGGTGTCGAGGCTCAAATGTGCGGGGATGGTGAAGACGTGCTCTGCGTACAGACTCACTCTAAACGATACATAAAGATAATCCCCAAAATGACTCAAACGACTACTCATATGCACAACCATAGAGAGCCACCAACGGCTCATAAATGTCAGCCATCTAAGTCTATCCCGAAACTGAGTGGTGGTCACCTGGCCACAATGTCCACTAGGCCACCGTCCGTATCCTGCCACGTGTTGTTGTCCAGCCGAGAGAGTCCGTCCAATGTGAACCAGACCCGACCAACTATACCAACTGTATGTCCTGTGAAAGTGAAAGTGACACTGTAGCCCTGCTACAACTCTAAGCGATGATTCACCAAGCAGCGGCATATTCCCCAAGCGGCAACCAATTTTCTACGCGCTTGCAGTTTACGATGGCAGCAAGTCACTTTTTTACAATTATTAAAGTGACCTTAATTCACTTGATTTGAGTTGGCCACCCAGAACCAATTTTTTAAGGCCTATGTGAACGCACCTATTCAATAAAAATGAACAAAAACATCAGCCAACCAGCGTTTAACAAAAACGTCAGCCAGCCAGCCCTCTTGTTCACACTCCCACGCTGGCGAGATTCTCTCAGTACAAGTACAGTGTATGTGCAATGGTCGATCTTCCTGAGGAGATCCTGCTAGAGATAGACTCTGGTCCTGCTCCTCAACCTCTTCAAGATCCATTACTAGCACCAGAAGCAGACCCCATATAGCAGGAGTATTGTGGATATGTGACATATCGTCACACCACGCAGTTCAGTTACTCCTGCTGAGCAATCACATGGCCGGATCACAAGATAGCAACGACCATAATATGCCGGAGGACCCGATAGCAGTTCTCAAAGCGCAGATGGCAGCACTTTCCAGGAGCCTCGCATCAATTCACACTCGCTTGGATCATATGCAAATGCAAACCTCTTCTCGGAGTCACCCAACAGCTTCTCGGACAATACAGGCATCTTCTTCCGACGCTTCAGTGGTCAACTGGGAAGAACCACTCAAACAAAAGCCTTCGGAACTCAAATTTTCTCACCCAAAGCATGGTTTCTCAGAGACAACTAGACACAAAGTACCTTCGTGCGAGAAGCAAAAGTCTCAGCATGAATATTCTTGGAAAAGTTGCAGTTCTAAGCAACCAACTTCTTATTGGAATCGTCAGCCCAACAGAAGCAACAATGTGAAGCTTCCAAAGGATCATTAGCAATATCAAGATGGGCTTCCTTAGTGGCACATATATTCGACCCTAGTCGAGTACTCGGTCGTGAATGCCGCGACGTTGGACAAGTTCCCCCTCGCGAGCCATGCCCTACGTTTAAGTCTTTCTTATCTGATGGTGGTAAAGTTGAAGATTTACTGATCCTTTCCTTGTGCAAGAGGATCATTCAGAGGTCTAAGAGGCAACAACTCCCTCAACCTCCCCCTTCTCAATTGGAAGCCTTAATACCCGCTAAGAAAGCTGAAGATTCAGAAGATTCCGGTTCTTATGTAACAACCAACAAGCACATAACCCCTTCTTTGGCCGTGATCCAGGCAGGAAAACTTGCCTCGTCAACGCCCTTGCAGAATATGATTTGTCTCTAAACAGATACCAGATGCTATGGTGAATGATAATTCTTCAAACTTGAACACTCCAGCCTTTACCTTCAATGATACAAAGGATAAAGCAGATACAAACTCTTGCAGCACGACTTTAGTCGCTGCAAATGAATCTTTGGACACAGCTTGTTCCACAGATAAACCTTTACAGATGGATATACCTCCAAACACTACTCTGTCTCAATCTACGACATCCCTTCAAGAGGATTTTACTGTTTCAGACAAACCAATGGAATACCTTACAGATTTCCAACTAGCGGTCATCACTCAAGAGAACTCAAGTCAGTTTACCAATAATTTCACTTGAAGCAGATAAAGATTCAATCTTTTATTGGACAAAGCTCGAAGTTACAAATGACTTTGACAAAGACACTTATCAAGTTGCAGATATGATCAGTTTTCATTTTGGTAAAATAGTCATGGTCAATAACAGTGCCATGACATGGGACTTAACAGAAAGAGCTTTGGATGCAGAAGCACAACAACAATGCATTTCCTTCTCCCAGAGTTTCTTCAACTACCCTGGGTTTTATTTAAAGAGGGAGGGAATGTCACGATTGTGACTATGCTGCAGTATTACATCTACTCCCAGTTGCAGATACGCGAAGTGCCATGCCAAGGAGAACCTCTACGCTTGGATGGTCACACCCCTTCGCCCAAGAGACATGCCTCTTCGCCAAAAGCCACACTTCTTCGACGACTGGTCACACCCCTTCGCTCTACGGGTGCGACTCTTCGCCCAATGGTTGCCTATGGTCGCTTCAAGGGTTGCACCTTACTTGGTTGGTGCGATTCAGATTGGGCAAGAAATCCAGATACTCGGCGCTCTACTATAAGAGTAGTTTTCACACTCGGCTTGGGACCCATTTCATGGAGCAGTAAGTGGCAACCCACCGTTGCGCTATCTTCCACAGAGGCGGAGTACAAAGCAGCTTACTATGCTGCTTGTGAGGCCATATGGCTACGGAGATTATTGGGAGAGTTGTGTTTTTCCTAGATGCCTACGACTCGTCTTCTGTGCGACAATTAAAGTTGCATTGCTATTGCCAAGAACCCTATCTTTCACGCTCGAACAAAGCACATTGAGGTGCAGTACCACTATGTTCGGGAGCGGGTTTTGGTTGAAGATCTTCATTTGGAGTATGTCCCTACAGCGGACAATGCAACAGACATGTCACGATTGTGACTTGCTACACTCTTCTTGATTCATTACAAATGCAAATGCGAAGAGTGACCAACCCAGGAGGACTCCTGTTCTCGAACGGTCACAACCCTTCGCCCAAAAGTCATACCTCTTCACCAACAACCACACTCCTTCGACGATCAGTCATGTCCCTTCAACAAATGGTTGCGGCTCTTCATCGAATGGATGTGTCCATTCGCCTAAAGACATGTCTATTTGCCTAAAGGATGTGTCTCTTCGTGAAGGGTCATACCTTTTCATATGTACATGTTCGTCTCCTATATAAGGAGCCCTTGTATCCCACTTTCAATCAATCAAACACAGAGACTTCTAAGTCTTGTCTCTGAGTCAAGTTCAAGTTTCTTAAGTCTTAAGCATGAATTTGAGTACTTAATTAATTCTTACAATGGTATCATAGCAAATTTTGTCCCAGGACCCGAAGGTTGTGAGCCTCTCACCCTCGCCGCTACCCTCTCCCCCCCTTCCCAGAGTTGCATGGAAGCAGAAGAACGATGGAATACACACAACCCAGCATGATGTAACCCGAAACCTTCTCTTCTAAATAATAAGTAAATCAAGAGCAGGAGATGTGTGTCGAGGCATGCCGGCTGCAATTTTGGAGTATGCCTCTCCATCAAGAGGTGCCTCATCGCGTGCATGGGTTGCGCCTTTTACCATGAAGAGTTGCGTCCCCCTTGCTGTATCCGGTCCTGGCATGTGCACCTGGAATGCCTCTTCACCCGGTACCCCTCGCGCTGCAGCCCACGTTGGCATCTTTTCGGCAAATAATTCTACACAAGGGAAGGCAGCAACGTAACGTTTTTATTAAACTCACCCAGCGCTTGAGTTTTTAAGTGGCCACCCATTAAACTATTAAAGGGTTTGGCCGGCCGCCCAATAATTGCAAGTGGGCACCCTTTTGGTACAAAAATTAAAACTCCAGAGCAATGAGGAACCAGCGTGAGAAATTGTTGTTGAATGCTCTTCTGCAAACTTCCAGTGCTACAAATTCTGGCCGTCACCTGGTGCACGCACGATGGCTGATGATGGATTGCCTGCACTTCCTCTCTATATCTCATACGTAGGCAAGGTCCCTGAAGAAATCTTGCAGGAAAATCCTCCTCCTGTTCACGAAGTGATCGTCATTCCAGATACCCCAAAACCGGAACCTGCACACAAACCGGAAGTGATTATCTTTCCGGATTCCCCGTCTCCAAAACTTGCACCTGTTCCAAAAGAGATACAGGTTCCCGAACCCGTTCCGGCGCCCGCACCTGCTCCTGTTCCTGCATTACACCCAACAGTTTTGCCGCAGAATTATCTGGTGTATGTTACCCATTGCTACGCCTCTCGATTACAGGTCTGGGTGGTGTGGCACATAATTGTAGCACAGAAAAAGAAAATCGATGCAAAGTTGCCACAGCCATACAACGGTCGCCGCGATAAGCGCGTGCTGGACCATTGGCTTTTCAAGATGGATGTTTATTTTGCAAACACCGATCTCATTGAAAGAAAGAAGGTTGCTTTGGCAAGTTCCCTGCTAAAGGATACTGCCCTTTGGTGGCGTCGACGAGTTAAAGATAGAAAAATCACCGCTACATGGGACAAATTCCGACGCGTCCTTTGCAAGGCTTTTGAACCTGCAAATGCAGATTTTCATGCCCCGTCTTCTCTCCGCCGCCTGAGCCACACTAGTTCCTTGGCCGCGTACATCTCGGAGTTTCAGAAACTAACTCTTGAGATAGAGACTCTCAGCCCCTCCGACAAACTCCACAGTTTTGTTGACAAACTTGAGCCTTCCCTACGAGATGATGTCCATAAATTTAACCCTGCCACACTAGATGTTGCAATCGCTTATGTCGAGCGTCTCGGCGATAATCGGCGCCTATTCAAAAGTTTCCCTCCTGGCAATCGAGCTTCCTATTCTGCAAGCTCTTCACAGCGTAATCATCAAAGACAAGGTGATCAAAACCAGCGTTCTTTCTCAGGACCTCAATCTTCGAGACAATACTCTGCTGGACAAAATTCTTTTCGACCCAATCTTCTGGACAAGCAGCCACTTCCAGAGCCTCATCTTCTGCAAATAATCAGAATTGGCGACACAATCGTGCCAATCATAGAAGGAATGGTTGTCGTGATTTTCGGCAGGATACTTCTTCTAGGCAGCAAGCCTCTTCATCGGCTCCTTCAACCTCCCACTCCAACCATCCAAGATTATGCTAATTTGCAATGGACAGCACAAATGGTATGAGTGCCCCAAGAAGCCGAACCCTTCAAATCCTCGCCAGAATTCTCACATGGAGACCACAATTTCAAAATCTATCCACACCCATCCTCCTGCCCCAGACAAAGGCAAGCAAGCAACACGTTGTGTTCGAGTTTCTAAGGTGGTGAGTGCCTTAATGTTAAATGCTTGAAATCATGTCACTGCTCCAGTGGACCTTTCGAATCAGGTTCTTAGCCTCCTTGGCTTTGTTAGCAAGCAGCCAATCAATGTTCTTGTGGATAGTGGGTGTTCTATTAATTTCATCAGCACATCCTTGATAACTAAACTTCGCCTTCATACACAACCTAGTGAGGCGGCTTACCAAGTAGAACTTGCTGATGGTTCTTTTCTCGAGTGCAACAAAAGGACTGAAAAGCTGAATTTTCAGATTCAGGATTACCAGGATCAGCTTGGTTTTTCAGTTATGCCCTTGTCACATTACGACTTGATCCTTGGCCAATCTTGGTTATTTCAATATAATCCAATAATCAGTTTCAGAGATCACTCAATTCGGCTCTTTCACAAGCAATAGAAAATGGAGCTTCGTAGTCTTTTCAGTACCAAACCCATTATATTGGTCTCTGCTTTACAAGTCAAACAGCTGGTTCGAAAACGTGATTGTGCTACTACATTAATCATGTTGCGAGATATCAAACCCGATGCAGAAGAAGAAGCTAAATCCTCGTCAAACATTGCTTATTTGCAACAATCCTTCTTTCAACCCCATCTGGACTTGTTTCCCAACGAGCTACCAACAACTTTGACTCCTCGGCGTCCTGTAAATCATAGATTTGATCCCTGGCCAACCTCCACCAATTCGAGCCCCTTATCGAGTTTCATACTCAGAATCTCAAGAGATACAGCGGCAGCTAGAAGATTTATTGAATAAAGATCATATTCGCCCAAGCAAAAGTCCCTTTGGAGCTCCCATCTTGTTGGTCAAGAAGAAAGATGGGTCTATGCTCCCCGGCCAACCTCGACCAACTCGAGCCCCTTATCGAGTTTCGTGCTGAGAATCTCAAGAGATACAGCGGCAGCTAGAAGATTTATTTAATAAAGATCATATTCACCCAAGCAAAAGTCCCTTTGGAGCTCCCGTCCTATTGGTCAAGAAGAAAGATGGGTCTATGCGTCTTTGCATCGATTATCGTGCTTTAAATAAGTTGACAAAGTTTCCCTTGCCTCACATCGATGAGTTATTTGATCAATTATTGGGTGCAAAGATCTACTCCAAAATTGATCTAAAGTCAGAGTATCACCAAATTCGTATTCGCATTGGTGATAAGTACAAGACAGCTTTTCGCACAAAGTATGGTCACTATGAATTTTTGGAATTGCCATTCGGGTTAACCAATGCCCCGGCCTCTTTCATGACGCTAATGAACGAAATCTTTGGTCCTTAGTTGGACAAGTTTGTGATCGTATATTTAGATGACATTCTGCTTTTCAGTCGAACGATGGTTGATCACAAGGAACATTTGCAGCTTGTCTTCCAAATTCTATGAACCAATGTGCTATACATAAACAAGAAGAAAAGTGATTTCTTCAAGAATCGGGTGGAATACCTTGGTCATTTTATTTCTGCTAATGGCGTTGTCATTTTATTTCTGCTAATGGCGTTGCAGTAGATCCCAAGAAAATACAGGTAATTGTGGATTGGCCTTTACCACTCACCATCTCAGATGTGCGCTCTTTTTTGGGACTTGCAAATTTCTATCATACCAAAGTGCACAAGTTCTCAGGTATTGCAACTCCTTTGACTGAGCTTACCAAGCAAGATAAACTTCAATGGTCTGAAGAAGCAGAACAGTCGTTCAAAGCCCTTAAACATGCCTTGACGACAACTCCAGTCTTGGCTATTGCAGATCCCACTCAACCTTTTAAAGTAATGACAAATGCGTCAGATCGTGCTTCTAGAGGTGTTCTTATGCAAAATGAGCATGTCATTGCTTTTGATAGCCGCAAATTTTCAGCCATTCAAAAGAACTCCTAGTTTATGACAAGGAATTTTTTGCCATTGTTCATGCTTACCACACTTGGAAACACTATCTTCTTGGTGCCGATTCCGTGGTGCAGACAGATCATCAGTCATTAACATACATTTTTACTCAACCAGTGATGAATCCTCGTCAAGGACGATGGGTTGAGTTCTTGGCATATGATTATTCAATACGTGCCAAGCCTTGCAAATGCAATTGCAGATGCCTTAAGCCGCATGCCTCACTCTATCAACTTTGCCATTTCTAGTATGCAAATGGAAATACCTGCTTGTTTCAAGCATGAGTATTTGACAAATAGAGATTTTGGAGATGTATTTCAAGCTCTTAAATCCTCTACTCCGACTCCTGCAGAGATGAATATGTTTGCAGCTTACACCATTGTTGATGACTTGCTGTATTACATTGATCGCATTTGTGTTCCACACAATTGCAGATGCCTTAAGCCGCATGCCTCACGCTATCAACTTTGCCATTTCTGGTGTGCAGATGTAAATACCTGCTTGTTTCAAGTTTGACAGATAGAGATTTGGAGATGCATTTCAAGCTCTTAAATCCTCTACTCCGACTCCTGCACAGATGAATATGTTTGCAGCTTACACCATTGTTGATGACTTGCTGTATTACGTTGATCACATTTGTGTTCCACACAATGCGCCATTGAGGAAGATTTTGATTCAAGAGCATCGTGAAGTCCCTTTTGCTGCTCATCCAGGCATCAACAAGACATACAGATTATTATCCGCAATATATTTTTGGCAACAAATGCAGCAAGATGTTATCAAGTTTGTCAAAGCTTGTCATTCCTGTCAAACAATGAAGGCTTCTCGACAACTTCCTCAAGGTTTACTTCATCCTTTACCAGTACCTCAAGAAAGATGGGAAAGTATCAGCATGGATTTTATCACTACTTTGGCTCGTTCCCAAAAAGGCAATGAACAGATCTCATAAGGCAATGAATAGATTCTCATAGTGGTTGATCAGTTTTCAAAGATGGCACACTTTATTCCTTGCAAGAAGCTGCTTCAGCCCCAAACGTTGCGCAATTGTTTGTGCAACACATTTTCAGATTACATGGATTACAAAGTCTATTGTTTCATACAGAGATCCAAAATTCACAAGACCTTTTTGGACATCTCTCTTCAAATCTCTTGGTACAAATTTACTATTCAGCTCAGCATACCATCCTCAAGCTGATGGTCAGACAGAAAGAGTGAATTAAATTTTGAAAGAAATGCTTCGACATTACATACAAATTCGATTGGGGTCATGGGAAGAGTATTTGCCACTTGTAGAGTTTGCATATAATAACTCTATCCATTCAGTAACTGGCATGACGACATTCCAAGCAGCTTATGGGCATACTCCTCTTGTACCCATAGTTGCCACGGAGTTTCGAAACGTTTCGTTTGAAACAAGTTTCAGAAGTTTCGAAACGGTTTCGTCCGAGAAAGAACGCCAAAACAGAAGTTTCGTGCAAACTAAAGAAATGTACGTAAGTTTAAGTGGTATAAGTTGAGATCTATGTTTTAAGCATTACCTTACAATTAGACATAAAAAGAAGGGAGAATAGGACTAACTTTCCTCATTAGAAGCAAAACAGAAGCTACATTCATGACATTGAGGATTTCATGACCGAAACAAAGAACAAGAGGCTTCAAGGTTTACATGTAACATGAGCCTTGACTTTACCTTTGAAATGTCCAAACTCATACAGAAACGTTTCCGGAACGTTTCATGAGTGAAGAAACGCGTTTCTTGGCAACTATACTTGTACCGACAAACTTTGTTCTTCAACACAAAGTAGCTCTAGCAAATCAGTTGGTTCAAGAAATGCAAGATGTACTTATTCAAGTACGTGACAAGTTGGTTCATGTCCAACAAAAGTACCAAAAACAAGTCAATAAGCATCGACGACATGCAGATTTTCAAGAAGGAGATTTGGTCCTATTATATGTAGCACCTCATCGCTAGAAAATTGTGAAATCGGTCTTTCCAAAGTTGCACCCTCGCTTCTATGGACCTTTCAAAAAAACCAAGAAGTATTCAATTGTCAGTTACAAGTTGGAGCTTCCACTCTCATGGAAAAAAATTCATCCAACCTTCCACATTTCTTGGCTCAAACAGTACATACAAGGAGATTCGCCAATTCCTGACTTATCTTCTTATGTGCCAGAAATGGAGGACAAACACATAATTCTTGTTCCAGAAAAGATTCTTGATGTTCGACAAAAAGAGACAAGACAAAAGATCACAACAGAATTTCTTGTTAAGTGGATTGATCTTAATGAGTCAAATTCAACTTTGTAGACGGATGAAGACATACAGCAATACCCTAACCTTCTTAAAGAGTTCTTTGACAAGCGGATGACTTTCATTTGAACGAGGGTTTTTTTTTATTTTAAATGGGAGGGAATGTCACGATTGTGACTTGCTACACTCTTCTTGATTCATTACAGATGCAGATGCGAAGTGTGACCAGCCCGGGAGGACGACTGTTCTCGAACGGTCACTACCCTTCGCCCAAAAGTCATACCTCTTCACCAACAGCCACACTCCTTCGACGATCAGTAATGTCCCTTCGACCAATGGTTGCGGCTCTTCATCGAATGGATATGTCCATTCGCCTAAAGACATGTCTATTGGCCTAAAGGATGTGTCTCTTCGTGAAGGGTCATACCTTTTCATATGTACCTGTTCGTCTCCTATATAAGGAGCCCTTGTATCACACTTTCAATCAATCAAACACAGAGTCTTCTAAGTCTTGTCTCTGAGTCGAGTTCAAGTTTCTTAAGTCTTAAGCATGAATTTAAGTACTTAAGGATTAGTAACTAGAATCCTTACAAGACATCTTCACGAAGGCGGTACCTCATCGCACTTTGGCTTTTCACCTTCGACTTATCTGCGTTGTCTCAACATTCGGTGCTAAGAGGGAGTGTTAAGTTATACCACCATTGCCTCGCCATTTTGTATAGCTAGTGATTGTCATGGGTTGGCCACACGTCGCACATCATGTAGATTGCATGGCCGGACACTTTAGCATGTGTCCGGCCGGTCATTTTCCGAGCTTGGCTGGGTGCACAACTTTTATGCTTTTTGCACCAATTACACAATTTTGCCCTACCTCAACCTAACAATAGAATGGTTAGGGTCTTGTCGTCATACATTGTGTATTGAGAGCATCATTTGCAGAGCACTTGTGTTCTCTCTCTCTCTCTCTCTCTCTCTCTCTCTCTCTCTCTCTCTCTCTCTCTCTCTCTCTCTCTCTCTCTCTCTCTCTCTCTCTCTCTCCAACGTTTTTGGCGCGCGTGGCTCACACCCTTTCCGCTGCTCACTCTCACACACAAGACCTACAAATATAGTGTATGTCAGACTATGACTATGGGTGCCCCCCTGTATGCCCTAGACCTGTGAAGCAACAGAGTGGCGTAAGTCTTATAGCAACGAGACCAAAGTCCTTGAACAAACAACCAAGCCAAATAGCTTCCTTAGAAGCTTCTGTGGATGAAATGTATTCAGCTTCTGTGGTAGACAATGCCACAATGCGGTGCAATCGAGAACACCAAGAAATTGCACCAGTAAACTTACAAGTATCCACATCACAAGCCATGTCTACATCACAATAACCCTGTAAAAAAAGAGTATCGCTACCATAGCATATACATGTGTCCATCGTACCTCATGCATTTCACCGCTTCCCAATGTGCCTGCTAGGGTTAGATAAATATCTGCTCACTACTCCCACTGCATGTGCAATGTCTGGGCGCGTAGCAACCATGTCATACATGAGAGATCCACAAGCTGAAGCATAAGGAATACCACTCGTAGCATTACTAGGATCATCGTTTGGACAATCATTTTTGCTAAGCTTCATGTGTGAGGTAACGGCACTCTTGATGGCTTAGCATTTTGCATATGAAATCACTGAAGTACCTTATTAAGATACTTTTCCAGAGATGACAGATAAATCTTTTTCAAGTCTTTGTCTCTCCTGATTACTTACTGAACAACTCTCTAGCGATGCTTTATGTCACCCATCATATAACACATCAGAGATGTCCATTCTTGATGGCTTTCTCAATCTTTTAGATCTACATTTCTTTTGTTGTCAGGTGCAGCGGAAGTGTTTAAAGATTTAGTTCGGATCTAGTACTCCTTGGGCCCTTAGTGCTTTAGGTCCCTTGGGCCCCAATGAGCGGGGTCCCGTAAGTTGGTGGGAACTCGTCTTTAAAATTAGGCCTCTCAGCAAGACTTTGCAAGTTGGTAAAACTTCTTTGCTGCTGCTTCTTCTTCTGCTACTTTTGCTTCTGCTGCTTCTAGGGTAGAGGCCCCTCAGCCAGGATCTACAGGTTGGCTCCGTTCTTCAGTGGCTTGACACGTCAGCAGTTTGTGACATATCCCCTTCTTGAAAGAAAGTAATCGTCCACGATTACAGCATATCTGCAAAACAACTCAAGTTAGCTCAAAAATTTCCGAGGGACAATCAGTTTTCTCAATCCAGATTGGAGCTCTTGATATCCTGGGTCGTTGGCTTCCCAAAAAAATCTCATCATAAGGAGTCTCATTCCATATCAAAGCTCTTGATATCCTGGGTTGTTGGCTTCCCAAAAAAATCTCATCTAATAAGGAATATTTAGTGGTTTGCATATCACAGTGGTTGGCATATCACAATGCAACACATATGCTCACATATGCATGTTACAAAACATAGAAACATAAAACCACTGATGAACACTCCCCCCACCAATAACCATCCAGGTCCGGGCCATGAGCTGTTCAACAACTCCCTCATCACTCCTCCGTAAATAACCTAAAAAGGTCCAAGCCATGAGCTGTTCAATAGCTCCCTCATCTCTCCTCCCATAAATAACCTAAAAAGGTCCGGGCCATGAGATATAGAGGCCTTTTACAACCAAACGCTCCCCAAACCGCAACTTGCATCATTTTGAGAAGCTGAGAGTAGCCACTACTCAGACTTCTTAATACTCCCCTCGCAAATAACCACAAGGGTCCGGGCCATGAGTTACAACAACAATACTCCCCCCGTAAATAACCAGAAGGGTCTGGGCCATGAGTATGAGCAAGCATTCTCAAACATCATTTCTCTTCAGTACTCCACCCGAGGTTTAAATCACCAATCATTGAAACCAGTATTAAAACCAGAGTCAAACAATTCAAATCGACACCAAGACAGGTTTAAAATAGTTACCATCCATTTCAAACAAATTCCAAACAGGATCACTGAACAAGTTCTCAAACAAATTCAAAAAATTGAAAGCATTCTCGACATCAATCGAGCTCGAAAGTTAACAAGGCTTCTGTCTTTAAACCTGCACCAAAATTAGGGTTAGATTTCTTTCATCATGTTGTAGCTGACCACGGCATGGTCCATAAGCTCTTGAATAGTCGCCTCGACAAGCAATGTTCTCGTGGTTGTGATGGTATCCCCAAGATATAGCAATCACACTAAGCCCCCAAGGTTATCAGCTCGAGAAGAAACACCTATTGCAAGATGTTGAGAAATTTCAAGTTATAATCTGCTAGAGTTTTCGTCGCAAGCATTTCAGGATACCCCACTCTGCCAGCAACTGCACTCCGAAGAAAGATGTCTGAAGGCATATAACTTCGGGCAAAAGAAAATCTTGAAATCTTGCCAAGTCCTTGGAGTGTGCAGGTTGGTAGCTATAGACATCCACCATTGCATGGCACTCCCTCTGAGAAAAACAACGGCTTGAAAAAAATCATTGATCCTTCTCTGGCTTATGCCCTGTAAGACAAAGCGATGAAGATGGGAGCGCGCCTGATGCGTAATGGAGTAAGGATGGGAGTGGCGGGGTAAGACACAAAGATTTTTCAATAAAGTTTCATGTAAAGCTTGGAAACACCATCTTGCTCTGTCTGCTCTTTGGTAGGACTGGTATGCTTTCAAAAAAGCACACGCTTGAAGCTTTGATACCACTGTCACGGGACAAGCACCACGCGCCAATGGAAAAGAACAGATTGTACAACTTTAAGTACTTCAAATAACAACTGAATTGAAAGAGATGGAGAGTGCACGACACATGAGACGGAATGTGGCGGAGTTCCACCCCTAGAGAGCACTGGTCCCAAACACTGGCGCCCCTTTCAGTATTTCTTTATATTGCTTGAACTCAGTATATCGCGAGTACTGCATCCTCTGCACCTCCACAGGGAGCATGCCAAAGAATAAAACCTTGGCCTATGAAAGCAATTACAAGAAAAGCTTCAAACTCAAAAGCAACTAGTCCAAAAGCTGTCAGCACCTTTTGTAGAAATCCGTACAACTGCCACGTCATCAACGTAAAACGTGGAATTCCATACAGGCTTGCCACGTGGCACTACCAATGCAAATCGCAGGCGTCCATACAACTGCCACGTCATCATCTTCTATGCTTTTTGTGTGTGTGTGTGTTGGTCCCGCTGTAATTTAATGGCTTTAGGTCCCTTGGGCCCCAGCCGACGGGGTCCCGTAAGTTGGTGGGAACTCGTCTTTAAAAATAGGCCTCTCGGCAAGACTTTGCAAGTTGGTAAAACTTCTTTTTCTGCTTCTTCTTCCTCTACTACTTCTGCTTTTGCTTCTTCTAGGGTAGGGCCCCTCGGCCAAGATTTGCAGGTTGGCTCCGTTCTTAAGTGGCTTGACACGTAAGCAGTTTGTGACACGATCTCAATAATAAGCAAAAAGTCACTTATTATTAGAAGCTTGATAAATCATAGAAGGTGGTTCACATGCGGTAAATGGAATGCGGTAAACTGCTTATGCTAGAATGACCGTACTGTGCAAGAGAGAGGGTATGCAACTATGACCTGCCTAGGCATGCACGTCTTGCTAAAGGCTCACAAAGTGCCAGGCTAGATCCTACGCTAGACTACGTCTGACGCTAGACTGTAAGCTTGTCCACGAAGCGCAAGTGCAATGCGCACGTGACATCCCCCCTATTAAAGGTGAGGCACAACTGCCGAACTTCTTTTGGATGCTTTCTATACTTCTGATGTTTAATGCTTTTGATGCTTGTGGATGCATAACCCAATGAAAACTCCTCCAAACTTGTGGATATTGCAGATGTAGGTACTATCGCTATGTAATCACCAACCATACCAGTCACTAGGTAGCCTTACTACTGTCACAGAATACCAACCTTGATACTAACTCTACCTTGCGAGCAAGTACTACCACTCGAATAGTCCTGTCGTGAAAACATTGCAGGTGAAGCTGAAATGTAAGGGTGCTCGGAGATATTTCCAAGGGTTGCTTGTCGACTAAAGAGGATGCACGCTACATGCGAATGCAAATGCAGAAGAGGGTTAAGGATCTTTTCTCCAACTCCTTCCATATCTGCATACGAGGCAAGCAAATTTTGGTATTCAAGATCTAGATTTTTGTGTATCCAATGTCGATCTTCGTTCAAAGACACAGCGATGAAGAAGGAAGCAAGCCCGATGCGCGATGGACTAAGGATGGGAGTGGCTAATAAATCCAGGATCGGAACACGAAGATTCTTTAAAGAAAAAAAAATGAGAGAGGTTCTCTTGGGTTCTTGATTCTTCCCTTGAGTTTGAGAAGCCAGAGCGCGCATAGAGCTCTGATACCAATGTAATGTGCAACGGAAGTGTTTAAGGATTTAGCTCGGATCCATTTACCCATTGCATACCTTGTGTTTGTGCAGAGTTGCATACCCTCTCTCTTGCTCTGATACCAATGTAATGTGCAACGGAAGTGTTTAAGGATTTACTATGCACAAACACAAGGTTACTTTACTTCACTTGAAAAGAGAAACTGAACTGAACACAATGACGGAGAGACACAGATGGAGAGAGAGAGAGAGAGAGAGAGAGAGAGAGAGAGAGAGAGAGAGACAGACGACACGGCATGTCGGGTTCCAACCACCGTCAAGGGCCCCCTTGCTCTGTTGCCAGAGCAAGTACTTGCTTCATTTCTTGCACAAATGTTGATACAATGATGCTAAATGATGAGATGCTGAGATGCTAATGGGTACTTGTTGGAGATGCTTGATACGGCGAGGCAACGTGCTGAAAATGCAAAAGGATGTTGCTTGGAATCTATGACTACGACGAGGCTATGCGCTGATCCGCTATCGCCGGTGGTGGCGACAGGCTGAAAACTGAAAAACGCTGGTGGTGCTACGGGCTGAAATCTGAAAAACGCTGATGGGATTGCGGCCGGGACTGCAACCGCGACGGGGCCAGGTTTGATGCTGAAATCTGAGGCTGAAATGCTGAGACGCTGGCGGTGCTGAAAAATGTTGGCTGGTTGATGCTGAATTCTGAAAACGCTGGCAAGGCTGATGCTCCCAAAAGTTAAAACGCTAGGTACTGGTTCTTGTGCTACGGTACTGCGGTAATTCTGCTGGTTCTTCTTCTTTTGCCTTCTTCTAGCGCCTCAAAATGATGCATATATAGGCCCTTTAGGCTGGGTCAAGCAGCTACAACTTAAAGTTTCAACTCACGATCTCAATAATAAGCAAAAAGTCACTTATTATTAAGAAGCCTGATAAGAGGTGGTTCACACGCGGTAAAATGGAATGCGGTAAAATGCTTATGCTGGAATGACCGTACTGTGCAAGAGAGGGTATGCAATTATGACCTGCCTGGGCATGCACATCCTGCTAGAGGCTCACAAAGTGCAAGGCTAGGTCCTACGCTAGACTACGTCTAACGCTAGACTGTAGCAGAAGCTTGTCCACATGGCGCAAGTGCACTGCGCACGTGACACTTGTGCACAAATGTACATAGTCCTAATTTTATTAAATATAAAATTACTTAGAAATAAGAAAATAGCCAATTTAGCAACAGCATGACACTAAGCTAGCAACCTGGGAGAGATTATGCATGTCTCTATGTTTTGGTGGTGTTTTGGCACCATAAGGCTTTCTTGTAGTCACAACGTTTGATAGATTCTACTTGGATGACATACTTGGTGTGAGAGGGGAGTCCATGACCATCATAGCAGGCACTCCTCAAATCAAGTGTTAGGTTGCATGAGAGCTTCGAGAATCGACATAAAGAATTTGGGTGAGGCAAACCGTAATCTTTTCATGTTAATAATGAGAGACAAGAGTAAGAAGGCTCTTTACTTGTCTTAGAAAGAGTACATTTTTTGAGTTCTCAAAGGTTTCAATATGGAGGGAAGGAAGTTGAATAGTACTCCATCGCCTCCATATGTTAAACTAAGCCACTAAGATGGCCAATATTCCTTATGCATCTGTTGTGTATTCGTTGATGTACGCCATGATTTGACCTCGTGCGGAAATTGCGTTTGTAAGGTGTTAGCATATTGATGGAAAATCCTAGCAATAAGCATCGAGAGGCAGTGACAAGATACTTGATTTATAGAAAGGAGTTGGGTATTTGCTTGAAGGCAAAGCAATCGGTTACCTAGATGCAAATTATGCAAGGAATATTGACATCAAAAGCTCTACATCATATTATGTCTTTACATTCATTGGTGGTGCAACTTTGACATGGTATCATAGCTTCTTGGCTCGTGATTGTGTGCGAAGATATCATTGACAGCTCTGCTTCATCAAATTTGCTATATTGAGTCTACTTCATTGGCTATACTGCATCAGCTCCGCTTCGCCAAAATGGCTCCTTAAACTTACCTGAGACAACTATGCTCATTGAAACTTGATTATGCAACTGTGGCTTCTACGCAAAGGTTTGTGGGACATCGTTGACAACATGGAGACAAGATCCACAAGGTTCGGCAATAGCACGTGGACTCCAATTCAGAATGACAAGTTTCTTCAATCATGCGTTGATTGGGATGTGAGTAATGTGAAGGAAATGTCAACCATTGTTCAGGCACTCACGAAGGAAATCTCTTGATGCTACAAACTTTGGAAATTGTCAATGAAATGTGGTCAAATCTTGCAAAAATGTTCGATTGAGACTCTACAATGCGAGCGGTCACCCTTCTTGGACAATTATTTTCCATCAAGTTTGAAACTCAGACTTCCATGCAGTCCTTTTTTATGAATGCAAATGTCATCGACGATCAACTCTCGGCTATGGAAAGTACATTGACTAGTACTCAATTAGCTGCCTTGGGATTTACAAAGTTTCTTGAGGAATACAAGATGGTGGCAAGGGCATTACGCTTGCAAATCACAAAGGAAAAGCTCGATTTTGATAATCTTGACTCTTTTCTCATTAAGGAGGAAGCTATCTAAGTCTCCCAAGGCAAGGTTTGAGTTTTAAAAAGTGATGAATCGGCACATGCTATATCAAAAACTAAAAAGACGTCACGGAGTCATTTGTTACAACCGTAGAAAGCGTGGTCATTTGTCTCGGGATTGTAAATCCAAAGGCAAAGACAAGAGCTCACAAAAGGGTAAAGGCAAAGGCAAGTTGAATTAGGATAGCACTAACAGTGATTCTACCGAGGACTCAACAGAGTTTGCCGATGTGGCACAAACTACATTGACAAAAATTCCAGCCTTCGAGTTCGCTAGGGGTGCCTCGACATGCTTCAACTAGAGAGAGGTACATGAGCGGCAAAGGAGCAAGTGATGCTCCCACTATTTGATTTGACCCCGTGTGTCAAAGTTCTTGTCTTCGGTATCTGGAACCGTCTATCGAAGTTCAAAGCACATTGCATCTGACAAGGAACCGACATGACATATACACAACACTATGAATGTGTTGCAAAGATTTCATTGTTGTTGGTGGGATTATAGACAAGGAGTGTTCCAAAGTTCATATCTCGAAGTGTGGTCTAAAGTTCAACGTTCTTTGAGGCAATCGATGCTCAAGATGGACAAGTTGGTAGTACCGAGGTGTATCCAGTAGCCTTGCCACTGTTGGGGTGTCCATGGTAGCTTCTTCATCGACTTGGTCTTCCTGATTATGTCCACTATGAGTTGAAAAGAGGGTGTTAAAAGTTCATGCATCTCAAGTAAATGCAGAATGTGATCCTATTTATTTACTTTATCATTTTAGGTATTTACTTTACTTTTTTGGCATGGGTCCGCTCGGGCAATTCGGGAGAGGGGTGGGTCTTTACATCCCCCAAGAGTAGTATACAAACACACTTGCCCCATTGTATAATCATCTTATTCATTGCCTTGGTTGGTTAGTTTGAGTAACTCTTTTGCATTCTCTCTCTATCTCTACACTTCCGCATCGTTAACCTCGACAATAAAAACCATGTGACTACTCAGTTGCACGTGCCTATAATATTATATCTAGAATTTGAAGGCAAAAGATTACTGCACGCTAAGTTGTGAGCTAGTTCAGTAATACGTCCAAGCATGGGCAATAGACAAGCTATACATGTGTTATTTTATTCTATGACCGGGTGTAAGGCAAAGTCCTTTCCTCTCTCCGTCCATGCTTGTACTCAAAGGCATAAGTTCCAGCATCGCTTAGCATACAAGTCTGTATGCTAGTGATCACAGTCCATAACTACTAACAAACCACGGGTTCAGCAGAATCTAATTTTTTTGGTTTGAAGGGGGGGGGGGGGGGGGGGGGGACACACGCAAGAAGAAGGGGGTGTAATATTGTAAGTGATTGGAACTATGACGAAAAAGTCAAGAATATGAATTGCAGGAAAGAAGAAACAGGAGGACGGTAACGTACCCCAGCATCATTATTTTAAGGTTGGGTTTGATAGAGAGCTGAGAGAGGAACACGGAGTCATCGGCTGGCTTGGATCCCATCTTGAGATTGAGGAGCTTCTGACGCTTCGGCAGGACATTAGTGAGCTCGCAAATGCGGCGCTTAAGCTCACCCACTGTATCGTCTGCGCACACTCGCACTACGTACTCTTTGCCCACCCACTTCACGTTAAGTGTCATCTCTTCCTGTGAAGCCTCGTTGATGCTGCTGCTGCTTGCCGCCATCTTCAACTTTCAAGCTTTTTGAAACCTTTCTTTTGATGATTCGCATTCAAGATTTAAGATCGAGTATTTTACCTCAATACATTTATATCTGCATCTACACATTTATATGGGCATATGTGTGTGCGTCACTCGATTACATTATACGATCGTGTGATAAAAATTATACGTATTATTTGATATTATACATTATATTTTTGAGTAATACCAAATAAGACATATAATTGATCGCATAATTTTATAATCTAAATTTGAGTTTTAAAAAATTATTAACATTAATTTATATCTAGTGGAGGTGCATATTCGAATAAAGTTTTTAGTTTTTTAAACAAAAAATTTAAGCTTATAATTTTAATATTAAAAGTATTAGTTTTATTTTTTGTAATAACTTTCAAAATAAACGTGAAACAAATGATTATCTCTAATGCAAGTAAATATGTTTATTTTAGCACAAAATCTCTATTTATCCATCTTCAAGTGTGGGTATATACTACGACACAATGATAGACGACATAAAATCTTAATCTTCTCCTCTTTAAATGTGAGAAAACTCGGACACAAAAAGTGCAAAGTTCTAATTTTTAAAATTCTATTACAAATCATTTTTAAAAAAAATTATAGATAAATTTAACAACTAAATTTTATAATTAGCTTATATCTTTATTTTTTCAAATTTCTAATTGAAAGATAGAGAGGATTACTTTTTCAAAATAAAATAATATTTGTTTGTGTCAAATGGCGTTAGGAGAGCACCGACAGCGTGCTATATATACTTATCATATGATTGAAGTGCTAAGAAATAATTCGGTGGACCAATTTCAATGACATGTCTCCGTATACTACAGTCGTTTTATTTTGCAAACGTATTATACGTCCATTAAACGCAGCTTAATGTGCGTGTGTGTGTGTGTGTGTAAGATAACGGCACTTGTGATAACGGCACTTCTTAAATGTAACTTAATGTGCATGTGTATATGTAAGATAACGGCACTCATGATCACTCGGCCTGTCCGACGGTAGTGAGCGTCATGGTTCTGGCTGACAGGTGCTACGTAATGTTGAGTCTGGTTGCTTCCTTACACGCTTCGACGTCACCCTGAGACTCTAGAGATCCTGCATTGTTTAACAATACTTGTAGCCTTAATAAGTCTTACTTGACATCTGATAATTTTTTGCCACTAAAATTGTTCATGATCCTATGTGCTCAAAATGACCTAGTTTACTGGATTTGACTAGCACCGAGGGACTATATTGTGACACATAATTAGATAAACAGGCACTGTGTCAGCACCAAATACTCATATTCTCCACATGTGGAATATGTCTCATATAGTGAGATGTCAAGAAATATGACACCCATCAAGTACGAGATGTACTTGTGTGTGGAGGCAAACTGTCAACATTTAGCTACACGAGCGAGAAGAACACTCGTGAACCTTGCTTCACATTGGCTAAACCGAACTCCATGAGTTCCTAAACCATGTTGCACACCTTGTGACTAACAACATGTGCCAAAAAAATTTACACCATGTATGCCTATAATTGCTTCAATAGGGACTAAACCTTTGATTGTATCATAGTGAACAATTAAGAGTTAGGTCTTTGAGTGAGCTCAACGGAGCGAGCCTTTTTTTTCTTTGGAGTGCCGCCCTCCCTACCTTCCCTTCGTCCTCTTGCCGCCCATGTGCTTCCTCCTCTTCCCTTCCTCCTCCTCCTCCAAAATCCTTCCTCTCCTCCTCCTCCTCTCTCCATCTACTCCTCTAACCACCTTCCCTTCCTCTAGCTCCTCTTCTAGAAACCACCATCCCTTCCCTAAAGTCCTCCTATCTCCTACTCCCTTCTTCCTCTCTCTTTTCTTAGTCACTCTATAACCCCTCTCTCCCTCTCTCTCTCTCTCTCTCTCTCACACACACACCACCCCTCTCTTGTGTTGTATTCCCTCTGTGCATGTGTCTCTCTCTCGCCCGCCACCCCTCTCTCTTGTTGTCTCCCCCTCCCACCCTCTCTCTCTCTCTCTCTCTCTCTCACACACACACACACACACACACACACACACACACACACTAGGATGAGAGGGAAGGGTGGCAAGGGTAGACTCTCTCTCTCTCTCTCTCTCTCTCTCTCTCTCTCTCTCTCTCTCTCTGAGACACACACACACACACTAGGACGAGAGGGAAGGGTGGCAAGGGTAGAGATAGAGATAGAGATAGAGAGAGAGAGAGAGAGAGAGAGAGAGAGGGTGGAGAGAGCTATTTAAAAAAACAAAGCACTAGCAGTATCTCTAGCGCCTCCCTTTTTTTGTAAAAGAGGGAGAGAGGGTGAGAGAAAGAATGATAGCGGGAGGGGAAGAAAGAGGTGCGGCGATTGGGAGGGAGAGAGAGATAAAGAGAAGAGGGGTGGCAAGTGGAGAGAGTAAGAGACTGGAGAGAGGGAGTGCGGGGGGGGTTGTACAGGGTGAGCCCGTCTTTCTTTTAAAAAAAAACAATACACTTCACCTCTCTCCCTCACAATTTTGTCGCCCCCTTCTCTCTCTCTCTCTCTCTCTCTCTCTCTCCCCACTGCATCTTCCTTTTTTCTTTCTCTGCCTCTTGTCACACTGTCGCTTGAGTCCCTCCAATCCCAATGAGAAATGAAATGAAATGCTATGTTAATTGTCTTCAAAAGGCCAAAATGATCCATGCGACCAAACTGATACATTCTTGGTGAATCTAATACAATGTATGTACAAAATAAAATGAGAGAGAAGGGGGGAGAGGGGTCCGCAAGGGAAGGGAAGGGTTGGGCGGGCGAGGGGGGGATTGTGAGAGGGGGAGAGTGGAGTGTAGTTTCTTTTTTTTTTTTTAAGGGAAAGAAAGGGGGTGCAAGGCGTGCTCAGGCCAAAAATAAAATAAAAAAGTCATCCAAAGCAATAGCGATGTTGCTTGGATGACTTTTTTTTTTTTAAAAATGGCCTAAGCACCCTTTGCACTCCCTTTCTTTCCCTTTTAAAAAAAAAAGAAACTACACTCCACTCTCCCCCTCTCACCCCCCCCCCCCCCCCCCCTCTCTCTCTCTCTCTCTCTCTCTCTCTCTCTCTCTCTCTCTCTCTCCCCTTTCACCACAAGTTCGAGAGTCTAAGTACCACACACTTCTAGAGTGCTCAACTTTTGGTCACATGCAAACTTACTTCCTTCACATTTTCAGCCATGACCTAGACCTACACACTTTCCTCTCCCAGCTATAGTGTGGGCTCTCCATTGCGACTCTCATCACCACAATCTTGGACCATCAAGAATCACTCATCAGCGACACAAATACTACATCACGTGTAACTTTGGTCCCATATGTCATATTTGACGTCCGAGGACGATAATAAAATCTATCTATCTACCTCTCCCTCCCCCGCTGGCCCCTCCCTTCCCTCTCTCTCCCCTCCCCCCTCTTTCTCTCTCTTTCTCTCTCATTTTCCTTTGTACTCATGCATTGTATTAGATCCACCAAGACTGTATCAGTTTGGTCTCATAGGTCATTTTTGCCTTATGAAAATTCTTAATATAGCATTTCATTCCATTTTAGTTAATATAACAATTCATTCCATTTCGTTTCATTTCTCTCTAGGGTTGGAGGTGTTGGAATTAGGGTTGCAGAGAAACGCACACAGCTTGGAGAAGACGAAGGAAGCTCAAAGCACACAATAGAGAGTGTGTTACTTAGTATGCAATGGAAAGATAGATAGCCCTAGAGTGATGGGCGTATATACAATGCTCGGGGGGAAAAACCTCCTAAAGAGGGAAAAAATGCCCTGGCGGTCCTAGTGTGTTCACACACATCACTACCACATGTATATGGTAACAAATCCCCCCTGGAGTGATGCGGTGAATGAGAGATGGCACATGAGTAAAGGGAAGTGCCATGCCCTGAGGACATGATCAGTCCACAAAGGGGAGTAAGCCCAAAGCTTTGTGGAAAGCTTCAAGCTTCTCACGAGACAATGCCTTTGTGAAAAGATCTGCAAGGTTGTCCTGTGTTGGCACATAACCAAGCTGAGAGCCTCTCCCTAACATAGTGGTAATGCACCTCAATGTGCTTTGTGCGAGCATGAAAAACTATGTTCCTCACAACTACCAATGCGCTCCGACTGTCAGTGTAGATAGTGTTGGCAATGTCCTGTCCAACACCCAAATCAGCCATAAGGCGTCTGAGCCATATACACTCAACCGTAGCTGTGAAGACTGCCCTGTACTCAGCCTCACAACTCGAAGTGGCCACAGTAGGTTGCTTCTTGCTCAACCATGATATACATGAACTGCCAAGCATGAAACAAAAACCACTTATGGACACTCGCGTGTCAAAACAACTTGCCCAATCTGAGTCTGAGAAAGCATGTAAGCCTGGGGGCAATGATCCCCCCTTGGGATAAAACAAGCCAAGATGTAAAGTGCCACTAAGGTAGCGGAAAATCCTCCTGACAGCCTGCCAATGCTTAGACCCTGGGCTATGCATAAATCTGCTAACATGTGAGACTGTAATCTGAATATCTGGCCTCATGTTGCATACATAAATGAGGCAGCCAACAGCAGTTTGGTAAAGAGTGACATCAGCAGGATCGCCAGCATCATGTAGACTCAACTTCAAACGTGTTTCCATGAGAGTGGCAATAGGTTTGCAATCCTCAAGTCCAAACTTACATAGCAATGTCTCTATGTAACTTTTCTGACACAAGGCAATACCACCATCACACTGCTTAAACTGTATACCCAAGTAATGATGCAATAGCCCCAAATCTTTCATCTTGAAAGTAGCATTCAAATCAGCCTTAAATTCAACAATATGTCTCTCATTTGGTCCAGTGATCAGCAAATCATCGACATAAAGAACCACAATGAAAAGTACATCACCCTCACGCTTTACATACAATGTGCTTTCTGTTGGAGTGTTACGAAAGCCTCGTTTAACCAAATGAGTGTCAGCTTTCTCATACCTAGCACGAGGAGATTGCTTCAACCCATACAAAGCCTTCTTACATGTGCACACTTTGTCCTCTTGTCCTTTTATGACAAAACCACGAGGCTGTGTTAGATAAACTTCCTCAAATATGTCACCATTCAAGAAAGCAGTAACGATGTCTGATTGATGTACAACCGAACCAAAATGAGATGCCAATGCACATAGAAAACACACAGTAGTCATACGACAAGTGGGAGCAAAAGTCTCTTCATAATCTATGCCTTTTTGCTATGCATAACCCTTTGCAACAAGTCGAGCGTTATGGCGATCGATCTCACCATCCGGCTTGCGTTTCAACTTGTAAACCCGCTTCATACCAATGGCGTTTTTGCCAAGAGGCAAATCACATAAAGTCCATGTGTCATTTTCTATAAGTGCATCATATTCTGATTGCATGGCAGCCATCCAATTTTTTGAATTATGTGCTTCATCAAAAGACAAAGGCTCCTCAACATCATGTAAGCTAGACACAACCAAAGCATAACAATCTGATGCATAAGATGCATGGCGAGATCCTGAACGAGTACGACTAGACAAAGATGCATCCAATTTACTGTCACGCAAAGTGTGCACGAGCCATTTTGGCATACCTCTAGCCTGCTCATTTTCAGCCCTTTCCTCATCAAGTACATCATGTACATCTGCATCAGTAATAGGCTAATCCGTAACATTTTCAGAAACCCCCATAGGCTGTACATTTGCCGCATTGAAAATGACATTCGTATTTTCACCACTGAAAAGAGGCAACAAAGTGTCATTAATGTCCTGTGAGCTTACATTACTGTCTCTAGTACATGACAACAAGGGGTGAACAGAATCTTCCACAAACACTATATCCCGTGAAACCAGAATACGCTTTGTTTGCGGATGATATAACCTGTAACCTTTGCTTTCAACACTATAACCAACAAAAATCCATTTGACTGCCTTATCATCCAATTTTCTGCGTTGTGTTTGTGGCACCAAAGCATATGCCAAACACCCAAAAACACGCATGTGCTCAATAAAAGGCTTTCTATCATGCCATGATTCATATGGATTAATAGACTACAAAGCTTTCGTAGGACACCTGTTAAGTACATAAGTGGCACACATGATGGCCTCAAGCCAAAAAGAATGCGGCAAAGCTTGACTTTTGACCATACATTGTGCCATTTCCGTCAGTGGCCTGTGTTTCCTCTCAGCAACACCATTTTGCTGAGGTGTATAAGACACTGTACATTGGTGTTTTATCCCACGACTAGCCAGAAATGCATTAAATTCATGAGACATATACTCCCCCCCTCGATCGGAACGGAGGGTACCCATAGTACATTTCGAGACATTTTCAGCCATAGCCAGAAATTGTTTAAAGCACATAAAAACTTCAGACTTCGCTTTAAGCAGAAATACCCATGCATGCTTGGAGTAATCATGAATGAAAGTCATGAAGTAAAGGTAATTGCCCAAGGACGGAGTTTGCATGGGCCCACAAACATCACTATGCACAAGCTGCAACCTGCACGTGGCCCGAACTGAACCATCCTTTGGAAACTTAGAACGTTGTATCCTACCCAAAATACAGCCTTCACAAACATGTTTGACAGGTGCTTCAAGAGGCGGCAAAGAAGCAACCATATCAAATTTCTGCAAACGCAGCAAACTGGCAAAATTCAGATGACCAAAACGTGCATGCCAAAGTTTTGCATCTGAAATAGCCCTTGAATCTGCAACAGCATTTGCATAATTTTGTCCACACTTGTCATACAAAGTGAGCTTATACAGCCCACGACACAAAAGGCCAGATGCAACAATTTCATCACCGAAACTGAGATCATGAATTGTACATCTGTCATCCACAAATTTGACTACAAGTCCAAGTCTAGCAAGTGCGGATACAGACAAGAGATTCTTCTTGATCCCAGGTACATAAAGTGCATCAACAAGTGTGAAGGAACTGCCATTTGCAGGAATAAGCACAATCTTTCCAACTCCTGAACCGGATAAGAGGCATTGTTGGCACAAGTGACTGAATGCCAATGACGGACATACTCGAGAGAGGTAAACAATTCACGATGTGAGGTAATATGCTTTGTAGAACCACTGTCAAAATACCACACATGTGAATCTGCAGCAAGACAAGCATGCATCATGGACAACAGGATTGTAAGTTCACTCTACGCTAAAAGCCCATTCTGCATCAACATCAACAACACAATCTCCTTTCATAGAAGACTCAACAATGGCTGCATTTGTACTGGAACCACCCTCTTTCTTCTTAGCCTCTTTGGCCTTCAACTTAGGACACGACTTGATCAAGTGATCATTAGCTTTACAATAATGACAACGCATCTTCTTTTTGCCCTTATCACCATAATTTCCAGACGAATTGCTGCCAACAGCAGAAGCATTAGGAACATAAGTTTTTCCACTCGCAGCAGAACCATAAGAAGTGGTTGCATTGCTATTACCACCCTTTCTTTGAGAAGCAATAAAAGCCTGTTCAACTGCATTCTGCCTAGTTCTGTTTTTTCAGGAAAGTGACTCTTGCAACAGCAATGTGCATAATGCATCAAACTTGACAACTTCAGGATTTCCTTGGGTCATCAGTCTCCAAGTACGAGCAAAAGTCTGGTAAGAATCTGGTAAGGCATCGAGAACAGTCTGCACAAGGGAACTGTCTGAAATGACTTCACCTGTAGAAATAAGTTGCTCATTGATATCCTTGACACCAGCAAGGAAAGTGTCCACATCATCTTCCTCATGCATAATCTTCGACTCCAGCTCTTTACGCAGTAAAGCAATTTTAGACTCATTGCGTCTTGCATAAAGACCTGCTAGAATATCCCAAGCCTATTTTGCAGATTTTGCTGAATGAATGTGAGGAACAATGGTGCGCTTCACAGACAACGCAATCAATGCATGAGCCTGCGCATCCTTTACATCCCAACGAGCTTGTTCTACCGTAGGCAAAACAACTCTAATAGCAGCAATCCTTGCAGCATGACCTGCAACATCCTCAACATCGCCTACATCCGCAGAACCAGGATGTACATCAATGCCTTGTACAATGTTCCAGACGTCCTTTGACACAAGAACATGTTGCATCATATAAGCACACATAGGGTAGTTGTCCCCATCCAACCTGTCCTCAGCAGCAAACATCTTGAACACATCTGTGTTGTTGTCAGCCATGGTAAATGCTGCACCTGATGTGAAAACTGCCCGAAAATAGGAGAAACGGAGCGGGAACAACACATGCTATATAGCACAAAACGTAGAAGACTATGAGGCACCTGCTATGCAGGAAACGACACTGACAGAAATTTTGCACAAAATGACGAAATAGCATGTGCAGTACTGCCTGTAGTGGAAACGCAGGCCGAAATGAGCGTGAATCAAAAATTTGAGCAGACTAAGCTCTACGAGCTCTCCCGAATTTTTTTTTGACCTGCAAACGCTTGCCAAAGCTCACTGAAATCGGATAAAGTGAGCAGGCGTATGCTGGAGCAGCTGGCGACTAAGCCCGGGAGGACGCAACCTGCTCTTATACCAATTGTTGGAATTAGGGTTGCAGAGAAACGCACACAGCTTGGAGAAGACGAAGGAAGCTCAAGGCACACAATAGAGAGTGTGTTACTTAGTATGCAATGGAAAGATAGATAGCCCTAGAGTGATGGGCGTATATACAATGCTCGGGGGGAAAAACCTCCTAAAGAGGGAAAAAATGCCCCGGCGGTCCTAGTGTGTTCACACACATCACTAACACATGTATATGGTAACAGGAGGGACTCGAGGGGTGGTGTGGTGGGAGTAAAGAGAGAGAAAGGGAATAGGGGGTGGGGAGAGAGAGAGAGAGAGAGAGAGAGAGAGAGAGAGAGAGAGAGAGAGAGAGAGAGAGAGAGAGAGAGAGAGAGAGAGAGAGAAATGAAATGAAATGAAATGAAATGTTATATTAACGTCTTCAAAAGGCCAAAATGACCTATGAGACCAATCAGTTACAAAATAGTGAATCTAATACCATGTCTGGGTACAAAAGAACTAGAAAAGAACTAGAAGTGGAACAAAATACTACTACTACTACTACAATCTAAAACTACGTGGGTGTAGCAGCTGATACAATAGGTACCCGGTAAACTGGATGTAACAGTGTGTGAAACAAAGATGGAAGAAATGGTGAGGATCCATCCTCATCTGGAGAGAGAGAGAGAGAGAAAGGGATAGGGAGAGCAAGATAGGAGGACATATATATATATATATATATATATATATATATAGAGAGAGAGAGAGAGAGAGAGAGAGAGAGAGAGAGAGAGAGAGAGGAGGTCCTTGGCTACTCCACTGGAGGGAGGGGCAGCAATGGGCAGTGGTGGTAGGAGTAGGGGTGGCACATGGTGGTAGTAAGTTAGCACCACTAACCACCAGTGGTGGGCTAGGGTGGTGGGTGGTGATGGTTGCTAAGGGGCCGCAATAGGAGGTAGTGGTGGTGGGATGAAAAAAAAAAAACTCGCTTCATTAAGCTCGCTCCTAAACCGTCCCTAACAATTAATAGAGAAAGTAACGAGTTGCAGAAATGGTATTTGGTACACTACTTGCTTAAAATCCTTTGCTCATACATTACCTTGTCATGTGTTTGAAGAGTTAAGTGGATGAAAGCATTGCAACATATGCATCCCACTTGGAAAGCTCAATCAAAGCTATTTAGCCTCAAAAGGCCATGTATGTCTTGGACTTGCTAAACACTGAAAGTTGAAATTAGTGAAGATAAAAAAATATTTAAGTGAGAACCCTGGGTGTTCCTTGGAAATCTGAATCCCTTGGTTAGATTCAACAAATCCAATTTCCTTGCATAGATTTTACAAATACAAACTCGTTGATTAGATTATTGTCATCAACATTGATTGTAAAAAAAACACTTGCAGATATTGACGAGATAAAGTTAGTTTTAAAACTAAAAAGCGTTTGAAATAGGTCTCGAAAAAGACGCTGGTTTCGTGTCGTCAGTATAAGCATCGGTATACTTTGCGTCGAAATCAGCTATGAAATAAGCGCTGGTACTTCTAAAGGATATTTCAACGCTTCATCCGAAGTTTATACCGACGCTTGTACCGTACTCTGTACCGATGACCAAACTTGCAAATTTTTTTGGGCGGAGAGGGTTGGGAACTGATACTGCATGTACTGCAACAAAAAAAAATAATCCTTCTCTGCCCAAAGGAAGAGTGCACAAGCAACTGTACTCCACCTACAAGCTGACGCTAAAGAGCGAGTGTATGGCAATTAGCAAAATTGTAAGAATAACATAACCACAAAATCAAAAGCGTGATCATGGCATAATGGCATAAAGATACCATAATTAAAACATGAGTCGAAAACTGCAAAACCATAAACATAACCTGTTTGCCATACCATAACCATTACCATAACTTGATTGTCATACCATAACCATAACAGCCATACCATACTTGCACAACCATAACCATAACCATAACCATAATCATAACCATAACCATAAATATAACCATAACCATAACCATCACATGATTGCCATACCATCATAGCAAAACCATAACCTTAACTTGACTGCCAAACCTTAACCATAACATCTGTGCCATACCATAAACATAACCATAAACCATAAACATAAGCACTACAAAACTGTACATATGCAAACAATCACTGAGTGAGACTGCATCAAGAAGACCACAACTACAAAAAAGACTGTACCAAGAAGATTGTATAAAGATGACTGGCTAAAATTGTATCAAGAAGACCCTCATGGTAACGCCTCCTAGTCTACGTCCTCTCCCTCCTCCTGCAGCTGGGTCAAAAGGGCCACAAGTCCATGCTTGTACCCACACTTCTTCTCTCGACGTGTCGGAGGGCGCTTCACGGTAACTTCCTGCAAAATTATGGTTTAATCATTAGATAAATCTTCAAATAACATATATATTTCCAATAATTTAAATCATACATATAATACTTACAAATTCATGTCGAAGCATATCGTAGTCTCCACTCCCAAGATGTGACGCTCCAACAGACTCCAAACGTGCTTTGGCTTCATCTCTCTGCTGTTGAAATCTCTTAGGATTGTCTTGTGTCTCTCGTGCAATCCCCACCCACTCCTCTGAGTCCAACCATGCCGGTCGGCATTGTACCTATCTCTCGCCTCCGACTGACGGTGTGACATTGTGGCCTTTGCCACGCTTAAGATCCAGGGATTCCAGACTGGATTGTACCCCTCTGCCGGCCTGTACTCTTTGTGAATGGCTTCGACAATGTAATTCTTTCTTTCAAGATCAAGATTATCCCAAACCTCCATCACAGAGTGACCAAACTAAATTGTACAGAGTTGTCGAATCCTATGTCGCATGGTCTTTCCGACCCTATCTGCCACAACAGCCCCATCCCTGCTCTTGTACACCTTGCTAGGATCATGCTCGTGCGATCCCCAAGGTGTACGTGGTGTGCTAATCAGTGAACTAAGAGAGTGGTGGATGCTCTCTCGGTGGTGTGGACGCATTGGTAGAACCGCTATCAGAGCAACCACCACCTCCAGAAAGACGCCTACCTCGTCTCGAGGATGAACCACCCGTCGATGTAGGGGGCACACGAATCCTGGGCATAGGGGGCACACTCGACTGAGGTGTGGGGCCGCTCGGTGTAGGGACCACACTACTCTCGAACGTAGGGTCAATCGTAGTAGGTCTAGAGGAACATGTTGCCCAAAGGTGCTGTGCCATCGCGGTCTGCTATGGTGTGAGCTGAGACAAAAACAAGCCCATTTGCTCGGGTTACATCCCGGCCGGAGTGACAGGAAAACTAAAACTAGGAGAGTATGGCTCATCGCCATCGGCCATGGCTAATCATACACAAATAACACTCAAAAAATACGTTAGTTTACAGAAGAAACGCTTAATCAATACAAATAAGAAATCGACGAAGCTGCAACACAAATGAATGAATCTAAAGTGTATTGTAGACTAATAAAAAGAGTTTTACAAAAGAATTCCTAGAAAAACTCATTAGTTAATCTCTCATCTTCTATGAGATCTGATGCACCAAAGATATTTATCTCAATCTGTACTTCTGTATCTTCATCGTCGACTCTACTTCTTCGTCGCTCTCCGCGTTAGCTTCAGTATTTGACACCTCATCTCTAGGTTCAGGCAATTGCTCACTGCTGACATCCACCTCAAAATCTAAACTTAAAGTTTCCGTTGGTCCTGCGCTTTGTTCACGAATCACCTCTTCGACCTCAACGTCCAATCCTTCACACTCTTGCTCCGTGGAGCAACTTGAATGACATACAGCAGGGTTTAGACAGATCATTCTCATCATTTTTTGTCCATAGTGGATCATGTGTGAACACAAATTGTTCACAATGCTGCGGAAGTATGAATGTATCCCGCGCATCTGTCCACACCCGCCTAGAGTTTACTTGAATCAATCCAATCTTGTCTTTACGCACAATTGCATTAGGGCTACTGGTAATAACTTTGAACCACTTGGCATCAAAGATAAACATATCAAACTTTCTAAAGCTAATCTTCAAGATGTCTTGGATGTAATCAAAGTATCAAGTTGTCTAGTCTCTGTGTTCTCATCCTTGGCACTACTACTTTCTTGGACGAAGCTTTCCCTAACATGACTGTCGAAAGTGACCCTTTGTCGTCGATCCATTGTACTCTGAAGTGTTTCCCATGCGACCACAAAGCTCCATATTTGTGATACTACAACCACAAAATTGAAACAGACTAAAAGTTATTAAAGCAATGTGATCATGTGGAGCTCGAAAAGGAAGTTGTGAAAATATACATGCCAATCGCAACCCCTTGACATCTCCTCTTCCTCTTCAGTAATCAACACTCCATTCCTCTTTGCCTCTGAGATTGTCGCATCTAACCACCACCTAGTTGGAAAGTCATGCAATTTTTTTGGATGATCTGGAAAAGGAAGGTTTCTAGTGGCACGATTGCGCTTGAATTGCAAGTGATGTGAGCGTTGTTGCTTTTCCCCTTCGTACCTCTCTAGCCACTTTTGCATGATGGCTGAGTTGAGAAGGCAAAATCTCATAACCTTTTCTCGCATTGTGATGTCCATCTTCCTAACGATGTCTTATCCCTGTGGCTCATCCCCTGTCACCTTGACGTTGACCTTAGTAGTCCACATTTGGGGCATTTCTAGATTAATTGAGACAAAAAATTCACTGATGAGGACAAGAGACTCTTGTACAAGCCATCCTTCGGCCATGCTACCCTCGGGGCGAGCCCCTTGACGAACAAACCCCTTTAAAGTCTTCATAAATCTCTCCAAGAAGAACATCCACCTGCTGCTATGGACCACCTCGAGCAAAGAAGACTTCTAGTTGTGGAAAACCCTTGAGCCTATCATGTCAATACCTATTTAGTAAGGAACTACTGAAGATCATACCACATCTTTGGAAAATTCTGCAGAACACTTTAGAAGTAAGATATCACAGGACTAACGACTTAAAAATCCAATGAGTTGCAATTAGAAAAATCTCAAAGAAAACTTGTCAAATCCTATGAACGAAGTAGGAAATTACTGTGAGGGCAACAAGGAAAACACAACTCTTCTTGTGGAGTATAATGATGTCAAAACCATGGTTGTATTGGATAGTAAGGCAAGAATTTCGACAGCCACAAAAGTAGTATGAGAAGCTTGGGGTAGACTAGCAATTAGACAAACAAGAATGAAATTGCAATTGGAAGATGATCACATTGAACGATTAGTGGGACTACTAGAAAATGTGATAGTCAACTCATGTGGGATTGACTATCGACATACATTTTCCATTGTAGATTTTGGAAAGAAACTCAGCTATGAGATAATTTTATGATAACCTTTCATGAGACAAATACTATTGATCCAAGACTAAGGAAATCATTATGTATATCTGAAACAACTCAGATTGATTACATAAGTAAACCTGAAAGATCACTCTTACAAGGATGTTCTAAAAACACATATCCAAGATTTCAATTATGGAACATCAATCAAAACTAGATTATCGTCATTGTTGGACAAAGATACTCCTATTTGGATGTGTAGGGCTTGAGAGAATGGTAGTTTAAAGTGAGAGGATTGCATCTTGGATCGGGAAGTGAATGATACCAATTAGGTACATGAAGCATTTTTTGAACACTTATTCAAGCCATTTGAGTTGACTCAATTATTGGCTACCATGAATGTTTGTATCAACAAGTCTACACCAACCTTGTTCTATGATGAAGAAGGCTATAAAATTGTTCCAATCCAAATGGTAATTATTGTACCATTAGACGATCAACAAGTTTTCTTGGACCATTATTATGATGCGACCAATGAACTAGAGAAGAAGACTCTTACAATAGAGGAATCTGACTCCAAGAAGGAGCACCTAAAAGCAAAACTATTGCTGAGAGGAGGAGAGAAAAATTTCTTAGAATTTCCATTCAGCATCAAAGAATACAAGAAAGGTACACAAAAAAATGGTAGAGAAAACAGAAAAGAAACCAATTCGTGCCAAAAATCCAAGGCAAGACGCAATTCTTGATGATGATGGTTGAAGCGGACAATTGTATCAAAGACAAAATCACCGGTAGATACCCCATCTCAAAAAAAGAGAAGAACACAAAACGATAGCCCAAATCAAAACGAAAGGCTCAAAAAACGAATGAAACCAAAGAAAAGGAACCCTCTATGACTAAAACCAAACAAAAGGCCAAATATCAGGAACTAAAAAGAGCCTAAAAGAGGTTTGGACCAGTGAAATGGAATTAGAAAGCAAAAAATAAGGGGCTATAAGTGTTCCATCACATTACAAGAAATACACTCTACAAGACCAAAGGATCATTGTAGAGAATCCCATGAGACATCTTTGAGAACAGGACCAATCCTACAAGGAGCTATAACACACCAAAAAGACTTACCTAGCAAAACCTGGGGAAGAATCAGAATTGGCTTACATAGCAACTAACCTATCTCAAGAGGAAGAGGGGATCTTCATCGGAACCCTAAAATAGTATAGGGATATCTTTGCATGGTCTTATAAAGATCTCAAGGGAGTGGATCTTGACATATGTCGGCATACTATACGCATGCAAGATGATGCTAAGCCAAGCAGACAAAGACCCTATACTTATAATGTGACTTTTACAAAAAAGATCAAGAACGAATTAAAAAACTCAAGGACGTAGAATTCATCTATGAAATTGAGCACAATGAGTGGCTATCCCAATCATGGTGGTACCAAAGAAAAATGGTGAATTGAGAGTGTGTGTTAATCTCAAGAAGATGAATGTTGTGACTATGAGAGATAATTACCTTCTTCTTATCACTGATCATGTTTTGGAGAGAGTGGCTGGAAAAGAAGCTTACAATCTCTTAGATGGATTCTCTAGCTATAATTAGCTAGCCATTGATCCTAAGGAGCATAAAATGGCTTTTGCTACCATGGAATGGGGAATATTTATATATGGAGCCATACCTGTTAGGTTGACAAATGATCCAATAACATTTCAAGGTTAATGTGCCATGATTTTAAGGAATACTAATGAAATTTCTTGGAAGTTTATATGGATGACTTGTGTGTGCGCTTATCCAAACGAGCAACCCGTTTTGAGCATCTCAAAATTGTCTTTGAGAAATGCCATCTATATAGGATTTGCCAATTTGAGCCTATTCTCTTTGTGCATTGAGTCTCCTAATTGTGCTTAAAGTGGCTGCACATGATGCTCTCACCACCATCATGAATGCAAGTGTAATCTATCCCCCTTAAGAATTTAGGATAGAAATAAGCTTTTTAGATTGACTTCATTGTATGTATATTTAGTTTAGTTTGCGCTTCAATTTCTCAAGCTTGCCATCATGTATTGGCACCATTCTCTGCAAAAAAAAAGGTGTGTGTGTGTGCGCGCGTGTGTGCATAGGGGATGCTCATAAGCTACCCAATGAGCTCAACCATGTCATCTTGGAGTTCAATTGAGCACTTGGGTTCTTTTCTACAGTGAGTTCAAGACTTGCAGAGTTCACTTCCCAGTTGACGGCCTCGACGCCTTGGCTTATGGAAAACACCCTATTATTAGAGTGGGGTTGTGGGCTCAAATAATGCGTGCTCTATTATAAGAGAGTTAACGAACCTCAAATTGCTCTCATGAGGCACCTATGTTGTGGTTCGAGTCCACAAGGCATGCTAAACACACCATGTCCTATAAGGACAAGGGAAAACCCAGGGGGGTCATCGACCTAGGCCAAGGTCCGGCTGCTAGATGTGGACACGGGATTCTAGATATGGACCCAAGGGCTTATATAAAGGGTGGTAGGGTAGAGAGTCCTCAAGGCAATTTCCTTGGGTCTCATATTGGTATCAGACCTCAAGAAGCAGACACCCATGGCGGAGGGGGAAGAGCATCGAAGCTTCATGGAGGCTTTTCTCTCTCTCTCTCTCTCTCTCTCTCTCTCTCTCTCTCTCTCTCTCTCTCTCTCTCTCTCTCTCTCTCTCTCTCTCTCTCTCTGAGGACAGAGGAAAGGGATGGAGTGAATGAAGCATGCAAGGTCAGGGCCTCTTGCAGATGCAACCGAAGCTTTTATGGCGTGCTTCTCGAGGGGAAGGAGGTGGGAACACCCACCTACACCCACACCCGATTGCAAGAGTAGCACCAATTGAACGGCAAGCAGGCTCAATGGGAGCATGATGGCGAGCCAAGGGAAAATCATTTCTGCAGCATTCTAAAATGAGCCATGTATGCAATGCTTTCTTCTTCTCCAGCTCGCACTCGTTGACGGCCTCTATAGCAGCCATGAACATGCTTCTTTTTTTTCATATTGAGTGAAGTTTGGGTGTCCAAGGGGTAGCCTAAAGGTCATCCCAAGAGCACCCTCCCACCAATGTTGAAGACCTCTTGTGGCGGTGCTCACCTGAAGGCCAAGTTGAAGCATGCAGGACTGTTGATGGTTGAGCCATGGCCATGGATAACTCCAGCATTATGAAGGTTATGCTGCACATGGACACACACAAGGATTCTATCAAGCAACATGTAAGAAATCCCAACTCTTCGTCAACTAACTAAAATTCCCATTGTGTAATTTGAATCAACCTCAAATGCATTGCCCTCCTTTGTTCAAAGGGGATTTACCACCCACCGACAAGGCAAATCACAAGGTTTCTGATAAGGAGTTTTGGCATGGCCATTTTCTTCACGCATGTAAGGCACGGTCCTTGGTGGCCTTGGCTCCAAGCATGTATGGCATGGCCATCATGGGGCTTGGTCCTTGGTGGTCCAAGGCCTCGAGCAATAGCCAAAGCAAGAATCTAGGCTCAGAGTCCCAACAACGATGATCACGGCAAAGGACCATTCTTCTAGCAAGGAAACCTCGACAAGGAGCCTTGGAAAGGCCATCTCGGCATGACTCAAAATTGCAAAGGCTACACAAACAAACAAGGTCAATCAATGCAAGCAAGCTCTCTCAGCAAGGGTTGCAATGGTACTATGTTCCAACTTGATTTGAAGATCATTATGGGCTAGGACAAAGGGCCCTTGAGCTCAAATTCCATGGATGCAGCTCTCAAGGAGGGTGAAGGTCTTGAAAGTTATTTTCTCCTACATTGAAGGTATTGATGCATACAACAAGCTTCCAGGTACTCATTTTCTAGTATCAGTTTCAAGTTCAAATTGGTTTTGCAATGATTACCACCCAAGGGGTATGCATAAGCTTCTCAAGTCTCGTTTGCTTGTTGTTACAACAAGGCTATGACTACATTTAGCAATTTCCATTTATCTACATGGATTCACAAATACAAATGTTCGTTATTTTTACAATTTTACATGCATATGAATTATGCATCTGCAGTATACTTGACGTTTGTAAGAGTGAATTTCTACATACCATCATGCATTGTTATTTTCCAATTTGCAAAACATTAAGGCGGGCATGGCTTCATTGGGTTACAACATGATTGTAAGTGGATTGGGCCATAGATTTCATTGATCAATATCTATTTTGATATATCCTCTTTGTATTATCACAAGGAGGGGAGAAGCAAGGCTTCCAAGAGCATGGCTCCATATATATGTATATATATATACATATATATGCACATATATATATATATGTATATATATATATATATATATATATATATATATATATATATATATATATATATATATATACATATATATGCATATATATATGTATATATGTATATATATATACATATATATGCATATATATATGCATTTGGTGCCTAATCGCTCCAAAGAAATTGCAGCTTGCCAGAGTGTATGCAAAATAAGCATGCAAAGTGCATTGAAAGCACAATCATGCCACAGGGTGCTACGACTTTTGATGCCAAGGGCGGTAATTTTTAAAAATTTGTAAACACATTAAATTTCAGTTTCAAACTTTGAACTTTCTTACTCTTGCAGAATCTTTTACAGTGCCAACTTGCATTGCTTCGATCAAGCAGTGTTTGGCAGTTTGATGACATTTGATAGTAGCTAAGTTTCAAGTGCTAGCTCTTGAGTATCTCTTTCAATATTGGGCAATCTCATGATTCTCAATAAACTCCATGATTTGGCAAGGTTGTTTCTCTATAAAAGATTGACAAGGTTGATTCTTTCTGCTTTGACATGAGCACTTGTTGGCTATGAGCATCAATCTCCGTTCTTCTCATATCCTAGATGAACTTATGTGAAGCAAGGATTCACTTTAAGGCACATTGCTTGGAAGTTTCCAAAGTTTGGAATATGTTAGTAGCATACAAACTTGGAAAAACTTTGGCAACATGTCTACCTACTTATTGGAGGTCGGTATGAACCAAGCCATGAGGGCATGTAGGGTACATGTCGCCACCATCTCAAAATTTCTCACCATATATGGCTACGAGTCAGCTCCAAACAAACTCAACTCTTCTCAAAGGGGAGACAAGGTTAGCCACTTTAAAGTTCTTCTTCTTTTTTGTGTTTAACCTTTAAATTGGACATAATTTTTTGGTTGTGCAATGCAAGTGTTGTAATAGTGTTAAGGAGAAGCAAGGCTTCCGTTTCATGCCAAAGTATTATCCATTGATTTATGATCAAGGATAACCGCACACGGATTTGGCAAATTGGCAATAATAAGATATAAGCTCACAACTATGTTGGGCTATTACAAATCGTGCAACACACGTATGCTACTGGCTCAAATTTTTGAGACCGTTGTTAAATCAAAGGGCTTATCACTTTGTACTAGCACGCCATGCATGCATGGCGTGCTAGTACCCTGGAATTCTTTCCACTGAATCATTCTTTATGCTTTTGCTATATCATCAACAACTCTATTTTGGAAAAGTTGAGGCTAGTATATTCGCTTCTGATCGTTGTATTTGACTACAGGGCCATGCAATTTATAGTGCTGGCAATACAGAATAAAATTTTTGTGGATTTGTAGGATAGCGAGTAAGCATGGCCTTGCTATCAAGAAAATAATTCATGGAATGACATGAATAGAGTAAGAGAGCTTCAAAGAAGGTGATCTCTTATTTGGGGTGTTGATTTTCTTTCTCTTCTCTTCCTGATTATTTCAAGCTCTAGTTGTGAATATGATTCCCATTTACAAAGATTTATTGTTGAATATACAACACCAACTGTGGCTGTAAGAGTGGTATTTCTAGAGATATGACCCATCCAATACCAAATCCGCAATTGGTTATCCTTTCCTCGCTTGTAGAGGTGGTCCTTGGTTAACATGTAGCTTTTTGCTTTGGCCTGAATGTATCTTCTCCTTGATTTACTCAACATCTCTAGTAAGAAAAATTTGGTTAGGTAATCCACAATGTACGGACTCCACTTGGCTACAACAACTACTCAAAACAATGTTGCATGTTCTATAGGTGTCAAATTTGCGCAAATGTCATAAGAAGTAATGTAGTCATGAGCAGTCAGTTGCATTCTAGGCCACTACATACCAAGTCTCATTAATCGTTGAAATGTCTATGCTTTCCCATTGTGAATTCTTTTTGTTTGGACATGAGCTTGGCTCAAGTATACGATTCTTTTTGTTGGCTCTATACAAAGCCTCAATAGCCCTTGCTTGTATAGCCTTCCAGCTATTAGCACAGTGTTCATGTTTGTTCAATGATCAATGGCTCTTTCTCAATCTGCAATGAGCCAATGGTGAGCAAAGGTATGACATGTTCACTCGACCTTGGTACCATCTCAATATTGAATAGACGAGAGTTGAGTAGGTCATGCTCAACTCCCTTCTGTGTTTCTCCATGAGTCAATTTAGACAATCGGTCAGCCCTTTGATGTGCAGTCTCTTTCTAAATACTACGATGAAATCAGACTCGAGCAATATGGTAAACATTGAACAATACATGTTATATTGCATGGTTTGTTCACCAAGATAGTTCTTGAGATGATCCAAAAAGAACACAAATTTGTTAGCGAGAAGGTAGTGTCTAAACTTTTTCACTGCATAGACCTTTCCTAACCCTTCTCTTTCCGTGCTTATGTAATTATTTTCCGCACTACTGGCTTCACATAAAATAAAATCCATAAACACAAAGATTCCATCGCTCCTCCTCTCCCTTGGTACATGTGCCCTCGTCGTCTGGACTCTCCCTCGCACCTCCTCTTGCCCTCGAATCCTTGGCGCTGCTCCTTCCGCCCCATAGCCTCCATCTCCTGCTGTGTCCCATATCTCACGACTTCTTCCTTCCTTTGCCTATGCGCCATAGCTTACTATACCTCTTCACCTCCTTGCGCCCCCATTGAACCTCTCTCTCTCTCTCTCTCTCTCTTGTTTGTCATGAGTTCATGAATTCTGTTGGTTGGCTTTCACAGCTTATTGGTATTCTAAAGGTGAAGTCATCTTGTTTGAAGATGATAAAGACCACCACACACAAGACAATCTCTCAAATGGAAATCTCGTCGTAAATTCTTTGACAAGCTTCTACATCACGTGTATGGGGGGGGGGGGGGGGGGGGAGAGAGAGAGAGAGAGAGAGAGAGAGACCCACTCCCTCTGCCTACAAGCGTAGGCAGCGACCCACGAGCTTCAAACCCACCAATGCTCATAAAGTGTAGAGGTGGTGCATCTATCTTGCGCCACCTTTGGCACCCTCCCATTCGGACACTGCTATACGGCCCAGCTTGACGACCTCATCTTCCAACTCCCTGCTATTTTGTTGCTCCCAATTGTTGCAGGTTGACTGCCCTATGGTGCCGAAAGAGATGGATGGAGGGAGGGGGGTTTCATGCAAAAAAGAGAGAAAAAGGGACTCAAAAAAACTCCAGATGTCGCTTACAAATAACATTAATTGTCATGCAACCTTGCACACACACACACACACACACACACACACACACACACACACACACACACACACACACACACACACACACACACACACACACACACACACACAGAGTCTTTAGAGATTCTCCTCTTCTATGATTTTCTAAAATCGTGGCCACCTACTAAGATGTCTGTTGGAGTAATAGATGGGAAAATATATGTTGTTCTCTTCATGCTATGCTAGGATGCATCCGATAGCATATGCCAATGCATCGACGATCGACGTGGACATGGAATATCTAAGTCCAATCAGGAGCTTGAGAATCGGAGTAGAAACCAATCTCTGCTTCAATTGCTGGAATGCTTCTTCACATTCATCAGCCTGCTCAAATATTGGAATGAGAGCATAGAGAGGCTTGGCAATGATTTCATACATATAGATAAACCTTCTATAGTAGCCACAATGACCTATAAAGGCTTGTACCTCTCTAACTTTTCTTGGTCTTAGAAGAGAAACAATCACTTGTATCTTTTCAAGATCTGTGGAAATGCCATTCTTGGAAACAATGTGCCCCAAAATCTTTCCTTGTCTTACCATGAAGACACATTTCTCTGGATTTAAATAGATACGATAAGTCCTATATTTTTCCCTTTTTCCATGGTGGTAGATTCCCGGGACAAGGCAATGGAAGAGAAAAATGTTACCTTTTGAAGATGTCTACAAAAGGTCCTGCATCAAGTGTGGATCTAGTGAATTGAATGACTCGAAATGGGAGAGGTGACTTGAGGAATGATTAGGTTCACTTTGATCATACACATAGGATAGACGGATGGGCAACAATGTCGTGTTCCATGTATGATCCAAGGTAAGTTTGTTTATGATTAGAAATATGAAATATTTATCCTCCAAAAGGGTTTCCTAACATTTGCATCATATTTGGCTAGCATGGATAACTCTCCTCAGTATACACAATTCTTCATGCTCTCTTCCATAGGTCTTGAGTGGATTTTCATAATATAAAGTTTGTGGTAACATTTTTTGACTCGTGAGCGCTTCTACATGCTATGCATATCAAACAATTTCCTTGTTGTCTTGAGGTAAAGGAGGCTGTTGGATCAACACAAAGGTCCATATGGTCTTTCCATCACGTAATTTTTGTTGTAAAACTAATCATTGTTCTCATGATTGGTATACTTCTACTCAGTTGCACACCACTTCAAGGCTCACGGTACATTTCCTATTGGAGGCGGTTGCTGTCGTAGATTCGGATTTTGTTGATAGCTTTGGTTTATTCTCTTGATCACTTTCTCAACTGTTTGATCAAAATTCGGTGCATTTGAAGCCGGAACACTCCGCTTCATTGTGGGTTCACTTGTGATTGAAGAGGCACTGCTGGTAGTATGTTTTGCATCTCCCGATACTTCTACCTTGCAAGTTTGCATCTCTCGATTCTTCTACCTTCTAGCTAGTTACAATGCGTCTCTAGTGACTTGCTCAAATGTGTTGTACGCTTTTAAGTGCAGGTGCTTTTTGAGAGTTTTGTTTCTCAAACCCTTGATAAAGAGACCTGATAATCTTTCATCTTGTGGTAACTCTCTAATAGGACATCTCTTGATGCATTGCTTGAAGCGAATAGAAGCTTCCTTCACCTTTTTGTTCTCTTTCTTCTTGAAAGCATAGATTTGGAAAACCGTGCTATGCTTGATCTCCCTTTTTGAGAATTCCTATGCAAACTCTCATAGGAGTTGTTGTATGTTTGGGAAGTCTTTTCTATTCAATTGCTCGAACATGTGCATATGGCTCCCCTTACCCATTGTACTTTGGAATTGGAGCCGATCTCTTGAGATAGCTAATTCCAGTGTTAGAAGATTTTAGCTACTGGTGATGTATGAGTTCAGACAGTAGACTGCACAAAGGAACAGAAACTGAACTGGAATACACCTACTGAAATAAGAACCATACTATGTACTGAGAATGAGATGTAGATTCAGATTCAGATTCAGATTACTGAGTCCAGAGTAAGTATCACTGGAATATATTGTTGTATTTGGAATTACAGATGGAGGATTACAATGAGTATGATGTGGCTTATGAACAAAAGGATAGACAGTGCACAACCGACAACAACTGCCAATGATTGACAACTCGAGTACAATTGCCAACAAATGCCACCAAAACGCTAACCCGATTATGCTAACCCGATTACAATGTAATGGGCCCTATTTATATGCCTTGGGTTTACCATGGTAATTACTGTAGTAATTACTGACTGATTCACTGCCCGTCTCATAAGAGAGCGTTCCCACCTAGTGAAACTGTCTCAGCCATCTACATCCTTCTAAATTTCTGAAAAATTCCCCTATCTGATTCTCGTTTGAAGCTGAAAAATCCACTGTCTGCTTCTGATGTCGGGGATTGGACTTGACCAATGATAGAGAGCCAGCTGGAAAGGTCAGTGTAGAGCTCTCATCATCTACACAAACTGATATCAACCTTCCACCTGAGAAGGAAAAGCCTCCAACTGAATTCTGAGATGGAACTACCCAGTATCCTTCCACTGAACCAGCTTCCGTTTACTCTTTGGCCTGGATGGCGTCTGAGAAGTCCCAGTGCCAACATTCTCCTTCTGAATGAGCCGGTAAATGTCCTCCTGCTCAAGTTGATCCTGCCTTTCTGTGGTCATCTCCACTTCATAAGGCGTAAGAGAGTGATAGGTTTTGGTGTCAGGATCATAGAGCGTGCGTCTGCCTTTGGTGATCCTAGTTCTGGCGAGCTTGTGACAATGCGAAGCAGTATGGATCCATCCTTCTGGAAGAGCCTGATTGGTTTTGACCCGAGCTTCAAAAAGAATCTCAGACATCTCTCTATACTGTGGTGCTAGGCCTGCCTTAGGTGCAATATCCTTTTCAGGCAGTTTAGAGGACTCAACAGTAAGTTGCAGCAACTGATTGGTGATCTTGGTAAGGCCTCTGATCTGAATCTTCCACTGATCCATACACAGCCGGATCCTCTGCATCTCCTCTTTCAGCTCGTGAATATCATTGAGTTGGAGAGCATCATTGAACAGTGTTTGCCAACTTTTCCATTCCACAATCGATCGCTCATATCAATCCTGGAGCTCATCAATAATCTTGAAATATGTAAGGCGATCGACTGGTTCTGGATGTTGAGGGTAAAGTGTCGGAAAAAATCTTGGCAATTCTTTCTCTCTTGTTGGGAAGGCATACAAGAGAACTGGAGAATTAGGCACGAATTCTAAAAAATTGAGAACAGCCTGGTTCTCTTGCTGCATCATTTTTCTGGTTATTCTCACTAGCTGAAACAGTTTGTGGAGAGCAGTTACCTGTTCTCCGACTGACGTCCTACTCTGAGGTCCTTTACTGGTGGCTGTCTGATCTTCAAGAATGGCCCGCACTCTTTGATCCAAGACTCCTCTGGCGATTTGCATATGGACCAGAACCTCTTTCAACTGATCCCTAACATACTTCATACATTCGTAGGTTGGCTTGTTTCCCCGCATAAGTTCTAATTCAAGAGCGAGAGAGCGACAATTTGTAGTAGACTGTCTTTGCAAATGTGGGTTGGTCACTCTCTCTTTAGCAGTGATTATCCATTCAGGGACCCTTTCCAGCAGCAGCTAGACTCTGCTGGGATGCGTAGGTAATCGGCAAGTCTCTTGATAATGAAAAGCAACTGATTTCCAATGCTCCACCATTTCCCTGGCTCTGACATACAGTCGCAAAAAGCGTTCCAGATCAGATAGGAGATCATCGTCCTGCAAATATTGCCTGGTTATGGGAGCCTGCTGATGTCTCAATCGCGTGTTAAGGGTGATAAGCTGTAAGGAATTCTGATGATCAGCTACTGCTGGTCCCTCTTCCCTAACTTTGCTTTGCCCTTTATCCTCCCCACTGAGCTGGGACTGGTTTGCTGGCTGATTCCCAGTGTGACTGGGTCGTTGTTCTTTCGACTGCTGATTGCCTGACTTCTGCCCTTCATTTTGGTCTGGCTGTGACTAACCTCCTTCAGTTGGCCCTATGTCACCAGTACCAGGTCCTGGAGGTGGAGATGGAGGTGAGGCATCATCATCATCATTAGTATGCCCTTTGTCTTGGTCATCCTCCTCCTTATCAACTCCTTCTTCCTTATCCTCCTCTTCTTCCTTATCTTCTTCTACTTCATCTAGGGAATTATGCTGCTCAATATAATCCACGATTTCTTGATTTGTCAGAGCATTATTATATTCAACCACTTTGTTCTGCAAGTCACTCTGCATAGTCTCCATAAGAGACTTCAAGTTCTCCATATCAAAGACAGCGTTGCTTGCTGGATTTAAAATTTCAGCCAGGCTATTATAAATATATCTGTCAGTGAGGGAAGCCTTCAGAGCTGTATGGCGAAGCAGCAAGGAGTTGTAGTCAACTCTCTTCATTTGCAGCATCGTTGCAGCCTGATCTACATCTCTCTGTGCTTCATTCCTTTCTTCCTTCACAATCTGCATATCAGACTCCACCTTAGCTAACTTGCTTTCCAATAGCTTAATAGACCTCTTTGAATGAGCTTCAAGTAGCTTATAGTGCAGATTCTGGTCGTCTCGTGCTTTCTTCAGCTCCCTTCAAGTCAACTTTAGCCTTATTCAGTTCTTCTTCTGACCCTACAATATCCATCATTTGTCCCATACAGTTGACAATAGTGTTCCATGAAGACTGGATGAGAACTGAACATCCATCATGGACTGTGTCTGGGTCAGAATCAGTGGGCTCATACATCGTAACTGGAGCCATATAGGGTAAGGCTGCATAATCAACTTTCTGTAGGAAGAGACGCCCTTTCAGTGGATGGGTCTGCATCTGCTGCAACCTATCCTTCTTCACCAGGTGCAAAGCTTCTTCATTGTTTGGGATGGCGACACCATCGAGTAAAGTTGGAGATGTTGGACCTTTGACTTTGTCCAGTTGACCTTTATCCTTATCCGACTATTCCGCCTTCACAGAAGTCGCTGCTTTTGCCTGATCTTTGCCAGTACCAGTAGTGACTGTAATCTGTGCTACTGATTAGTTGAATTCAATGCTCTGAGCAGGTTGTTTGTCAGCTTGGCTAACTGTAGCCTTTTCAGTAGTCACGATTTTGACTTGACTCTCTATCTGCTTCAGAAAAGCACTGCTCTTCGTCAGTGTCGTCTTCGGTTTCTTTGAGCTGCCAGACTCATCTTGGGTGGCCTTCCTTTTCAGACCAGTCGAAGTGGTCTGACTGTCCGTGGCTTCTTCATCTGAAGACAAATCAATATTCTTTGCTGCTGGAATTGGCTTCTCACTCCAAGCCATTCTGACCTGGCCATGAGCATCTGGAGCAGTTGCCCAATATAAAAATTGCCAAACATACCAAGCTTTAAAAACACTCTGGGACTTCAACTTGGCAGTTTGTTGAAGCACGTTGTGTGACAAGATCTGACAAAGGTTGATAGAAATCTTTGAATCCAATGTCTTGGCTAGCAGCATAGCAAAAACCTTCTCGGACACATATGCTGGATTATTTTTAAGACTCACTGCTTCAGCTACAAACTTGTAAGCAGTAGAGGCCTCTAGTCCTGCCATTGGAATCCCTTGACCACTGGCTTTTCTTTTACGCTTGGCAGCTTCATCCTCCTTTAGGACTATACTGACTTGCTGTGGGGTTGCCACAGACGGCTTGGGCTCATTTGGCATCCGAAATGCAAAAGCCAAAAGCTACGTCGTCTGGTGTAGCAGATACCTTTTTACCATACACCATAGCACTGCCATCTTCAGCATCGAAAGATTCAAGAACCTACTTTATGATGGCCGCGTCAAAAGCGATTCTTGTAGCTTGCAGAACTACCCATAGATCCCACAATTGCAGCAAAGCCATAGCTTGGTCTGTGAACATGTAACGCTGAATCTTGCTGGAAGGAATGATGGGAAGGTTTGCCTTTGTAGCAGTGACAATGGCTTGGGTTTCTTTGAGAGATTCCAACATCTTTTCTGAACGCTTCTTCCTACCCATACATTGTTGCATTCCACCTAACTATCCTCTTTATAACAATCTCATCTTTGGCAATAATAATAGGAACATTGCCCGTCGGGATGTTGTTTCTACCCATTTGATGCTTGTAAACCTTAGCCACATGTTGAAATATATCCTCCCTGACCCCTGTTTAACAGTTATGGAGTTCCTTGTTGCCCTCATGGTGGTTGAAATATGGGTTCCCCCAAGGTTCAAAGAGAGAAAGTTGTGCATTCTCGTACCTCCCCACAATTTAACAGCCACACCAAATGCGGTGTGAACTAGATGTGAACTTATCCACGACGACATGATCTATAAACTTAACACACACACACACACACACACACATTAAGTACACGATAGCTTGGCGGTTGCAATCAATCTTAAGAGAGGGGACATGGGTTCAAGCTGTAGACTTGGAAAAGTGGGAATCTTTTGCATTCCCTAAACAATCCAACGGTCACGATCAATCAGTGATCGTTGAGCCGTTGATCCGGGTGTCCATTAGTGACATGGCTGACCCGGTGTGTTACTCACTAAGTGTAACTGTAGCAGACTGCAGCCCTAGCGGACCCCTGTAAGACGCCAATTTTTTGAACGTCCAATGTAGACGAAGACGATGGTGCAGGCGAGTTCTGAAGGTTTGCTTGCGGAAGGAAAGGCGCTAGTGCCTAAGTTTGGAAACAAAGGGTTTTCAGCGACCTTCTCGGCCCCGGCGGGGTGCAAGGAAAACTTCAGTCGAGATTTTTTTAATCTGAAGTGCCAGTGTAGGCCTCCCAGGCCATCAAATTCTAGTCTGTCTTCTCGGCTTTTGCTGGCAGATTTCGCATCGCGTTTTGGTGTACGAGTATTTGGAAAGAGGATCACTCAACCGCTGGCTCTTTAATGGGGCGAAGGATGATAATGTGCTGGATTGGTAGAAACGGTACAGCATCGTGCTCGAGGCAGCTCGGGCTCAGAATATCCAACAAGATATTCTGAGGCTTGATGTCAAAGTGCAAGATGGCTTAGCATGAGCAGTGTGAGCAGGGCATCTTGCACTTTGACATCAAGCCTCAGGATATCCTATCCTACTGGATCATGTATTTGTGTCGAAGATTTTGGATTTTGGGATGTCTGAGTTGATGCAGAGGGACATGTCATATGCGGTGACAGGGGTGAGAGGAACAATAGGGGATATAGCTTTTCCTCTTGAGTGGTTTTCCCATGGGACGGTGAGCAAGAAGAATGACATATACAGCTTGGGGATGATGATGTTGGAGATTGTGGCAGTCAGAAAGCTTCTGGATCCATTTTTGCGCTCCATGAACAAAAGCTTGAGGACGATCGATTATGATTCAGGGCAAGTGAAATGACACTTACCGAGTTGAGAGTCCCAGAAATAGAAATTGGAGCAAGGGGCTCTACTAGACGTGGGCTTGCGAATTTGTGGCTTCAACAAGTAACAAGTACAAAATGCTATCCTGTGGTGTACTCAGGAGGACCCCGTGGCCAGGCCAACTGCAGTCACTCAAGTTACACATATAGATCATGTATGTATGTTTCTTCACGTTTGAAGGATGGACTATAAAATATAGTGCTTTAACATTATTGTGATGTTGGTCATGTCCTAGATGGAAAACTTTTAAATTGTTTTAATAGAGTTGAAAATGGAGCCAAGCCTTCTCTCCAAATGCAATCACCTATGCTTTGCGTTTTCAAGGCATGTGCCATCATGCAAAGACGCCCAAACTAATTCATGGTAAGATGCACAGTCAAGGGCTCTTGAAAAAAGATGATGTTCTCGGCCATGCTTTGATTAACATGTATTCCCATGTGGTGTATTTTCGAATGTGCAATGACTTCATGAAAAGGTTCCTATTTAAAATGTCTCATGGAATGCACTTATTGCATGGATGCAGGAGGCTTTGGGCTGTCCTCAACTAATGTGAAGCTAGGGCTTCTCTTCAAATACAATCAAATATTTATGGTTGCGCGTTGAAGACAGGTATTGGAATAGAAGTCATGCTTGAGATAGCTTTAGTGGACATGTGTCTCTTGGGCTGCACTGACTGTAGGGTATGGCCATATGGGGAAGGCTCTTGGTTGCTTTGACAAATGTGGAGCTAGGGACTTTCTCCAGCGCAATCACTTATGCTTGAGAATGAGAATATTCCTTAACACGTACGATTAGAGACGCTAAAGATGCATAGAGGTCAACTTTGTTGATCTCTATTCAAGTGGTGACAAAGACACATAAGCTCTAGGCTATTTTGGGTAATGTTTAGGTCAAGTACAGTGCTAGTCTCAGATGTAGACAATTTCATTGACAAGCTTTTGGTTGGAGTTGTCAACTCTTGGAGGAGGAGTCGTGTTTGCAGTATTGTTTTGGGGACACAAAGAGACTACTCACAAAAGGCGTAAATATTCTTGGAGCGTCTTTTTGAATTTTTTCATCAATTGTGGCAAAGGTTTAATCTTAATAGCAATATGTTGTGCTATCTCTATGAAGAACCTACTTCGTTGAGCCACACTATTGTTTTGAGAATGTCACTTTACAGTTTCATGTTGTGTTATCTCTCTGGGGGTTGGGGGGGGGGGGGGGGGGGGGGGGGGGCGGTCCCAAGTCGCTGAATACAGATTCCGATCAAGATGTGGGCGCATATTGTTGTATGCCAGCGTATGAAGCCTGCCGCTCTCGCTTGCAGACTCTACACGTGCACCTCAAACTAACCGTACACCTGCTCTTGGAATGGCTGGATGGTAAATTTATAACTGCACTTGGTGCAATGGGCTGCGGGACGAGCTTTTCAAATCGCAGAAAGCCTCCACCTTGCCATGACTATTGTTGCAGAACTTTGGGGTAGCTTATACCTCATCCCTCTCCTCCGATCTCTGCCCTCCACCCTGCTACTTCACTTGCGAAAACACTCTCTTCTGTTAAAGTGTCATCACGTTGACAGCTTTGCCGTGAGGCTACTGTCCAACTCCCCTATGCAGGCCTCCACCACCATACAACCCTGCTTTGGCCACACGCAGCCCCAAACTGGTGTCCTTGAATACTAGTATCGCCTGACGGCTCCTCCCTTGGTCGTGTGCTCTGGGATGGGGGTTCGCCTCCAGTAGGCTCTCTGTCCAAGACAACTAATGCCACGCCACGCTCTAATATTTTCTCCACCCATGTATACACATATGCTCTACCCGTGAGTATGAATGATGTGTGCAGAGCCGTCAGTCTCCATTACTGCATTACCATCATCGATTGCCCTCCCTCTCAGTAGCTCCCTGAGACGTTTGGCCCCATTGCGACCATCCTTCCCTCCTCCCCCACAGACATCTCCCCTCGAATCCCCCTCTACCTCCCCAAATCGACCAATCTATGGCCTACATCGTCAACACTGTCTACTTTTGCTCAGTTTCCCTTGTGCTGACCCAGCGCCACCGACCAAAGCAATGTCATTCCCAAGTTTCGATTGGCCTAGCTGATATCTTTATGCCCAACACTTCATGGCTGTTAGATTATGCCTCAACAGCCATGGCCAGCTCCATATTGATTGCAACTGTGAATGCGCGCTTTTGATTCCTCTGAGCTCACCATGGCCACCAAAATCCTGCTTTTTGTAGCTTGGGTCGTGCCCTCAAAAGTGACTGATGACCCACTGCTTATGATGCAGATATGTCATACTGTGAAGAAAAAATTATTCATCATACAGTAATAAAGCCGGTGCTTCATGGCTTTCCATGCTCCTATTACAATGTTCGAAGTGTGGTGGCTTCACTATCAGCTTCTCTGTGAACCACGCCGTCTTTGATTGATAAGAGACTGTTGAGTTTGTTCTCAGTAGCTCAAGGAGCTAGAATGTTGGTCCAGCCCAAGCCTGCTACAACCATGGTGAAGCCTAGAGAGCTACCCCAAATTAAGTTCTAGCCTTTGGGAGTATCTTAAGTTGTCAGCCACTCCAAAGGACACTACATCACACCTCGCGGACTTTGACTTTGTTGCAATTCAGCTCTCTCAAAAATATATGTGCATAAGTAGAGCATACCACTTACCTTTTAAGCAAAAAAAAGTCGATCTCCATCATACCTACTTATCTTTTTTTTTATTTTAGCAAAACTCACAATTGTGAGTGAATTATATTGACCGGCCCAAAAAATTACAAAGTCTTGGCATGCTCTTGCTGAGCCATGACATCATCCAGGGACTATAATTACATCGGCTATCAGGGCAACCACCCCCACCAACTTATCTTAATCTTCTTCATGACATACTTGACTTGTCCCAACGTGCAACTTAATTGATTTCTTGAGTTTCCGTGTCAAGTAGTAGGGCTCCCCAATCTCAAAAAGATAAAAATCTTTTCAAAAGATGTCGAATGCATAAGTAAAGGATGAGTTTCAGAAATGAAAAGCCCAATGGAAATGGAAAGCCAAAAGAGTTTTCATCTCCCTATAAAAGACATGGCCGACTATCCATTTCTTCCATCTTCTTTTCTTGCCTTGGCTTTCCTTTGGCGTTTAGTTTAGTTACACTACTAAATGTAAAGTAGTGAATTTAATTATTTTGGAGTCATTAGGAGAGCTGAGGGCCCAAGAGGAGCAGGTGCAGGAGGTTAACGAGGAGACACTAGACTATGTCCGCGCGCGCGCAAAAGTGAGAGAGAGGGTGGAGTAACCCAGACATCGAGTCCCCTCTACAAATTCTCAACAAGGTCCTTGTACATGTGCGAACGCAATGGCAAGCGGGATTCATTAAGCATATTTTGTTATAGCCAATACGGTTCCCGTACTAGCACGATTGGTTTACGGTAATGAAGGCGTTTCATCAAAGCAGGGCAAAAATTTGAAACTTGCTCTTAGATTTTAGGATGCTGCCGGGCCATTGTTGGCGACCTCCGAAGGTGGGTGGGAGGAATCTGGGTAATAATGAATAAATAGAGAGAGCGAGTAGTAGTATAGTATATTGAAAAAACTGAAGGTTTGGCTGTTTCTTCAAGTTTTTGGGCTTTGTGAAGGTATGATTTGGTATGTTAGGATGGTCTTTTTAAAACTTACATCCTCACATACATGCAATGTTTTGCAATTTTATTTCAGGTTTTCTATGTATCCTACCTTTGCATGCTTTTGCTGTATAGCATGATATGAATCTAGATGTTGTTTTCTCTATACAAGTGACAATTGCATTGGGTGTAGTCAATGCCATGGTTAGCCACATTGATTTTTATTTTTTGTATCTTGGCTCTTGAGGGTAAGTTGAATGTGACCAACTACCCATTATGGGCAGTGATTATGTGGAAAGTATAAGGTGTGAAAATCATAAAATATCGAGTATGACATTAGTGTGAATGTACAAAGGTAAGAGAGCCCTAGGATGATGGGTAAATTTATATAGGCTAAAAAAGCCCTTCTTGAGTGAGGAAAAAGACAGAGAATCTTCCCAACAAGGTCTTCTTAGCTAAGACCCAAATTGTTATTGTCTAAAAACTCAAAAGTCTTGTGATAGCTATATGAATGATAACCATGCTCATCCAACTATCTATCTTCTTACAGAATTTGACAATTGATTACATTTACATCAATCTCATGCGTGCATGCTCAAGTAGTCTAGTTTTATGTACCACAAAGATGTTGGCATTTTAAGGCTTTATTAACTTTACATCAACACCACATGCATGCACTCACGTAGTCTAGGGTGTCCAATACTAAAAGGCCACTAGTTCCATGATTGAGATCAGGGACTAAAGACAAGTTCAACTTGCGGGTTGTCCAACAATCCATAGAGTCAACACTATCGTACTAGGCTACAACTAAAGAAATTTAGAGAGAGATTGAGAGGGAGAATATTTCTCCCTACCTACCTCTAGCCTTGGTTAGGCGTCTCTGTCTTTGTCAAACATAGGCAAACACCAAGCAATTTTTGTGCACAGCTCCCTTTTTTCAATCCCTAGTGAGAACCCCAAATTCACCCCTTTGTTCAAATGTATAATGAGCTCTTCGTCAACTTTGGAAGGTAGGCTTGAGCATCCAAGGAGGCCTAAGCTCTCTCTTGCATTCAATTTTATTTGCTCTCCTTGAGTGATGAAGGCGATTGCATGGACACTTCTTGACCAATATTAAGGATTTCAAAAAGTTATCAAGTGTTGCAAGAAATTCTTTCTAGATAGCCAACTGTTATACCTTTCCTTCTAAACATTATTAGAGTTTGTGTCCACACAAAGAGGACTTTCAATGCCTTCTCATTTGAGTAGTTAGTTTTTATTTTGCTACAAAAGGACAATCGAGGCAAGACAGAGCATCATGCATGTTATAAACTAGAAAGGCTGATCAAAATGAAACTTTAGTCCAAGAAGAAAATTTTCATATGTAGTAAGGCTAGTGATTGTGTCATTGAGACCTATCCTCAAAAAGCTACAAAAGAGGCAAGGAAGGGGAAATTATGGTTGTTGTTGCCAATGCTTCTCCATTCATTAATAAGTATGGAAAAACAATGCAGGATGAAAAATGAGTGTTTTAATGCAGAATAATATGCCTAATGTGGATTCTTGGTCTTTGCTACTTTTAATTTGTGCCACCAAGTACATTAAATTTAGTAGAATATGATGCCTTCTTTTTAGCCTACTCCTTTAGGACACACTCTCATATGCGCTAATAACTTCTTGTATCTAGTGCAAGGAAGGAGCAAAATTGGAGAATATTTTTCACTTCAACATGTGTCTATTTTGCCTCTTGTTGTTTTGTTGGTCATCATGTCTATCCAATTTTGTGTTTTTACTTCTTCCATTGATCCAATCATTTGGGATGAAATCCCCACTCTGGTTGGGATGGCTCCACGTGAGCTAAATAACCACTCATTAAATATCCATAAGTAAATATTTGAGTTATGGCTTGATATGAAGGATACATCCATTGGTTTGCTCTCAAACCCACGCTCAAAGGTGCTTCAAGATTTCTTGTTGTTTGAATATGTAGCATACCTCTTAGTCGAGGTAGAGACCCTAGTGGTAGATGATTTGACATAGTTGATGTTCACTCAATACTCTCAAGATAGTCCTTAACTAGCTAACCTTGGCATAGTGCAAGTATTCTCTTTTGCCCCTTGTCAACTCTCTGGTGAGTCAGGTCTTGGTGGCCCTCACATAAGGAATTTGGTCCTTTTAGTGCTAGAGAAGAAATGTCGTCCAATCACTACAGAACGGGCTATGGCAATGGTAGTTTTGTTTTCTCATATTTCTATCTCAATTTTTTGTATTTTACAAATTCAAAATGTATTTGATTAAAAAGCTTAATAATAATATACATCATGATTTTGTCAAATCTTCCTTCTTCCATGAATGCAAAACGAATGGGCCATAAATCACACTCAATGCAAGCACATTCTTTTGATATGCAAGATTTCATGGTTCTCTTGCTCATTCCCATTCGCTTGCGCCGAGCTAACTATTATGTTTCAAATGCATTCTCTTTGTGCTTGTTTACACTACTAAACTCTCTCTCTCTCTCTCTCTCTCTCTCTCTCTCTCTCTCGTGTTGTGCCTCTTAAGGACGTAGAATAAACACTAATGGAGAGTAGAAGACCTTGATGTCCATTCACAAGCATTAAATCAATGGAACTATTCAACAAGTTTGATTTGGACAATGCTCTTGATGCCTATCCACCACCATCACCATTGGAAGCTAGGTGGGAGAGATATCCATTATCTTAACTTTACCTAGGGATGGGATGCTCAAAATATGGTCCATTTTCTTGTCAAAAATGGACACTAGTGCAAGCTCCTTGTCATACTTGAATTGCAAAGCTATAGCGTGTTAATGTTGGCAAACATCACACTAACTGTGTGGACATGAGCTGTTAGGACATAGTTGTTTTGGAAGATTTCAATGAGAAAATCTTTGATTGCCTTGTGTAGGAAACCCATTGCACTTCTTGCCCCATTAGAAATTGAAGCCGGTCCTCTTGCAAACTTTGTTGACAAATCTTTGAAATGGGAGCTTAGGGATAACAAGAGATTTATGTCTTTAGAGTTTGTGAAGCTCCAGTAGAACATTCCAATTCTACTCACATCTTTGATTTCTCATTGTAGCATGTAAATTGGGAAGGCTTTTGCCTACAACACATGAGGAGGATGTTTGGCCAGGTTGTGGATACACCTTCCTCAATGTCTACTTCATGCATGTGATGGGAATCCTAAACTAATGCAAAAAAATGTGGAAGGAAAAGGAGTAAATTGGACATGAAGAGAAAGAGAAATGAGTGTTGGTGGTATGAGAGCAAAAGCTAGCTCAAAATTTGGATGACCTTGCTCTAACAATAGTGGATCCAATGGAAAGAAAGATGTTATATACGAGGGGAGCCTTGCTCATTGTGGAAAGTGGTGCCTTGCAAAGTTTGCACCTACACACACGGCAGACACATGGTAGCCAGTCCCGCCCAACGCCTAGCGCAATGTCACACCACAATATGACTTTTTTTTTTTGGGGGGGGGGGGGGGGGGGGGGGGGGAGGTGTGTCAAAATAGCCCAACCACACTTGTGTTGTGGTTTTAGTATACCTGCAATGCCCTCCTATCGATTTTTCTCACATCATGTATGTTGCACAATTTGTAAGGTCATTTGTAAGGCCCCCATATAAGGAGAAACCAATAGTGCACATACATTTGGTGGATTCTAACGTGCATGCTTATGAGGTCTTTATTTGTGATTGTGGAAGGTAGAGGGATAATTCAGGAGCCCCACCTTGGGATCCAAATTGTGGTGGTCACAGTGGTTGGTATTCTAGTCTGTCCGTGGCCATGGGTAGACACACACACACACACACACACACACACACACACACACACACACACACACACACACATCTACCACCCACCCATAGCACTATATAAGGAGGCCATCTCCATGAACCATAGCATATTATGTTGAAGGATAACCAACCCCTTGTATTTGTGCCTACTAGCTCTAATTGTCTATATCACCATCTGAGCTCTATCTTGAGAGCGCATGGGTAGATGATGCCATCACTTTGCAATAGTGAAAATCTAAATTTTGTTTTTTCACTAATCTACTTTGCATCATATCTCCCTCTATTCTTCTTGTTGCAAGATCCTCTTTGTTCTATATTTCTTACATGGTATCACGACTTTGGGTGCTTGGTGCTAAGATTATACAAGAAGTACTTGTATTACCTTGCAAAATCAAATTTTTATTACATCATTATCTTCAAACGTAGTTGTCAGTGCTACTCCACTATTCATTTTTCCACCAACCTTCATGGTGAAGTCGCGGAGCGGAGCGTGGGTCGACTCTCTCTCTCACACACACACAGTGAGCTTACACAGTACACAGTACGCACAGATCTGTTAGAAGGGTTATCTCCCAAATCCTTAGTATTCACAAAGAATATGTTAGTATATACAAAGAGTTAGAGGTAAGTGAGTTAGGCGGGCGGGCGGCCATATCCGCATAAGAGGCCACTTGGGCTTTAATCCCAACAACCTCCCACTTAAAGTCCAATGTGGCACTTTAAGTAACTGTAAATCTATGAACATAAATGTACAAAGATTTACATGGCTGCCATCTATCCAATGCCCAATAACTCACGACAATGCACAAAGCCCTCTCCTGGAAGTCCCTTTGTGAGTAGATCAGCAGGATTGTCCTTGGTGTGGATCTTCAGCAGTTGTATCTGCTTGTCTTCAAGTACTTCCCTAATGAAGTGATACTTCACATCAATATGCTTAGTCTTCGAATGGAACACTGGATTCTTTGCCAATTGTATAGCACTTTGACTATCACAATATAACTCTGGCATATCTGCATTGATTCCCAAGTCTGCAACCAATCTACCAAGCCAAATAGCTTCTTTGCATGCCTCATTTGCTGCAACATACTCAGCTTCTGTAGTAGACTGCGTAACACAATCTTGTAATCGAGATTGCCATGATATGGCACCTCCAGCCAATGTAAAGACATAGCCTGATGTAGATCTCCTCTTATCCAAGTCTCCTGCATAATCTGAGTCAGTGTATCCTCTGACACTCAAATCCTGACTACCATAGCATATGCGCATACTCTTTGTATGTTTTAAGTATCTCATGATACCTTTCACTGCCTCCCAATGTTTCTTGCCGGGATTTGACATATATCTGCTAACCACTCCCACTGCAAATGCAATATCCGGACGTGTAGCAATCATTGCATACATCAAACTACCCACTGCAGACGCATATGGAATCTTATCCATTTCAGCCTTTTCTTCCTCAGACACAGGACAATCTTGTTTGCTAAGTTTCACATATGGTGGCAATGGAACACTCAATGCCTTTCCCTTCTCCATATTGAAACGTTGCAAAACCTTGTCAATATACTCTGTTTGAGATAACCAAATCAACTTCTTTGATCTGTCTCTCTCAATGCGCATACCAAGTATATGACTTGCCTCACCCATGTCTTTCATGTCAAACGATTTTGCCATCTTTGACTTCAAAGCTGAAATTTCTTCCAAGTGTTTGCCAGCAATCAACATGTCATCCACATACAAAATAAGGATCAGCCAACTGCCATCCTTAGCCTTCTTTGTATATAGACAGTGATCGAAGTCACTACGTTTGTAGCCTTGAGAAAGCATAAACTGGTGGAACTTATGGTACCATGCCCTCGGTGATTGTTTTAAGCCATAAAGACTCTTTAACAACTGGCATACCAAATGTTCCATGCCTTTCTTAACAAACCCTTCTGGCTGCTGCATGTAAATTTCCACATCTAAATCACCATGCAAGAACGCTGTCTTGACATCCATTTGGTGCAACACCAAATCCAATATAGCAACCAATGCAAGAAAGCATCTCAATGTAGTCATCTTGACCACTGGAGAGAAGACTTCATCAAAGTCAATGCCTTGTTCTTGCTTAAAGCCCTTGGCAACAAGCCTTGCTTTGTACTTTGGCTGACTATCATGAGCGGTGATCTTATACCTGTAAACCCATTTACAAGGTAGAGCCTTTTTGCCCTGTGGTAATTTAACCAACTTCCATGTCTGGTTTTTATGCAGAGCTGTCATCTCTGACTGCATGGCCAACTGCCATTTTTTCGAGTCAACCACTTGTAATGCTTCCTTGTAACAAGATGGTTCTCCGCAATCTGTGAGCATGACATAATTTAGAGATGGCACATAACGATCAGGTGGTTTGGAGACACGCTCAGAACGTCTCACCACAACTGATTCTGCCTCTCTAGCCACTATAGGCTGTTCCTGAGCCTGACCATGCTGTCTTGATGTGCTAGCACTAGGTCCATCTTCCCTGAAGACAACTCTTCTGATCTCCTCTGTCTTCTCTGGCTTAGCGTGAAACTTGGCTTCATTGAAATGCACATCATTGCTACGAATGAGCTTTCTGGACTCAGGATCCCAAAGCCGGTAACCCATCTCGCCCGATTCTCCGTAGCCAAGAAATATACACTTCTTGCTCTTTGGTTCTAACTTATTTTTGAACTCCTTAGGAATATGGCTATAAGCTTCACAACCAAAGACTCTGAGATGCTTATACGAAGGTGCCTTGCCTGTCCATAGCATCTCGGCCACTGCACTCTTATCCAGAACCCTACTAGGAGACCTGTTGATCAATTGGACTGCTGTAGCCACTGCTTCCGCCCAAAATCCATCAGGCAACTCAGCATTTGACAACATGCTTCTGACCTTCTCTTGTATGGTCCTATTCATACGTTCTGCAACCCCATTCTGTGAAGGATTATATGGTGCAGTAAGTTCCCGCTTAATCCCTTTTTCTTGACAAAAGTCTTGAAAAGCTTTGGAAACGTACTCTCCACCATTGTCAGTTCTCAAGCACTTCAGCTTCTGACCACTCTGATTCTCCACCAGCTGCAAGAATGTCTTAAAGACCTTGAGCACCTCATCCTTGTGCTTCAAGAAGTAAACCCATACTTTGCGAGAATAGTCATCTATGAATGTACAAAAGTACGCTGCTCCCCCTAGTGACAAACTAGGCATTGGTCCGCATAGGTCACTGTGTACAAGAGCTAACCGTTCGTCCCTACGATTCCTCTTTGATCTGTGCGGTTCCTGTGTTTGCTTACCATAAACACAATGCTCACAAAACTCGAAATCTTGAAATGAAAAGCCAGGCAAATAACCATAATGAGAAAGTATTTCCATTCCTCTTTTTGACATATGTCCCAACCTACGATGCCACAGTGACACACTTGGCTGCTCAATCACATTAATTACATGGTTTTTAACCTCTGAAACATGTAAAGTGTACAGAGTTCCTGACTTGCTGCCATGTGCTACAGTCATCGAACCTTTGGAGATCTTCCAAGCGCTGTTCCCAAAAACTGTCACATAACCCGCATCATCCAACTTCCCTGTACTAATCAAGCTCTTTCGGATTGCTGGAACATGTTTGACATTCTTGAGCCATAAAGAAGAGCCATTCTGAAACTTCAACTGCACATCTCCCACTCCAAGTATGTCACAAACCTGCTCATTGCCAAGTCTGACATAGTCTTTAGTAGCCACATATGATGTAAACCACTCTTTGTGCGGAGAAACATGTAAAGATGCCCCTGAGTCGATAATCCAATCACTCATAGCATGTCCATCCTCTGCAGTCAAGAAAACAGAATCAAGATTGCTTGTAAGGAAGATGTCACCACCTGCTATACCAGAATCACTGTCTGAACTAGATCCTGTGACATTCACCTCTTCAATCTTCATTGAACTCTTCTTTTCATCTTGCTCAGAACTCTTTGTTTTGCCTTTTTCTTGTTTCCACTTCGTACAGTCTCGCTTCATGTGACCCTTCTTGCCACAATGGTAGCATTCTATGTCATCCTTTGACTTCGAATCACGAGACTTACTTCGGTTTTGTGCCTTCTTACCCTTCTTCTCTTTAAACTGTTGTCTCCCTCGAACGACCAAAGCACTATTGCCTTTGCCTTTGTCAATGTTCTTCCTGTTCACTTCCTCTATGAGCAAGCTGCCTTCTACATTGGCACTTGTAAGACCTTCTGGCGCGACAGAATTACTTAACGCTGTACGAAAAGTATCCCAACTGTCTGGCAAAGTGATTAAGAGAAACATAGCTTTCACTGAATCTGGAAAGACTATCTCCTGTGCTGTTAACTGGCTGAAAATTGAGTGAAATTCATTCAGATGATTTGACATGGCTGTCCCTTCCTTCATCTTCAAATCCACCAATTTCTTGAGCCAGTAAATCTGAGAAGCAGCACTTTGTTTCTCGTACATATCACATAGCTTTTGCCATACGCCATACGCTGTAGTCTCTTCTGCTACGTTGAAGTAAACATTTTCTGCCAGTGTCAGCATGATTGTGGAACAAGCTATCTCGCCAAGCTCTTCCCACTCATCTTCAGCCATAAATTCTGGTCTCTCCCCTTTGAGCTTCAGTGGCTTCACTTGTTTTTTCTGCACCAAAACCTGCCAAATCTGCTTCTTCCAGAATGGAAAGTTTGTGCCATCCAGCTTCTTTATGTTGTAAAGAGTCTCACTGTGAGAAGATGCCATATCTGCCAAACTGTTTACTCCTGAGAAAAATCCGGCAGAGTTTCCCCTGTAAACTGGCCTCTGTACACAGTAAACAAGCTGTAATCAACAAGCTGAACACCTCTCCTCAGGAACTGTCAGTATTTTGAAAATTTTTGACAGAGTCTCCCCTGTAAACTGAGCTCTGGGAACCAAAAGATAGCTCAAGAAACAATCATAAATAGCTGACCAATGACAAATCTAAAAAATCCCTGTAATATGCTGTCCTGTAAGCATACACTATCTCCTCTCTGGGCGATGACAGAACCTGTATCTGTCTCAAGACTGAACTCTGAACAATGCCTCAACGGCCTGACGCATAAGATGCAATCCAGTGTCTACACAAAGTCATACATCCTAAGGGATAAAAGTCGCCGAAGAGGATGCGTGTAGAGGGGAACTCCAGCAACCTAATCCACCTCACACTGGGTAACCCAGCCCCCAGTGCTTGGCTTCAAAAAACCTCACACACGACCCTCTCAGATGGCTCAGCAAACTGCCCAGAACTAGCATACATCCTATAATAGACCAATCACTGTGCTATGACCGCTGCGGCGGTCTGTCTGCTAGCGTGACTCACAACTAGCAGACCCACAATCACAGTACATCAATCTGCAATACATGCCAGTGGTGTCAAGCCGTCGTATGGCCACACCTCCCCTGGAACCTGGCAAGCACAAGAAGTAGCAATGCAGATTGCAATATATATATCTGATGATATATATGTGTACCTGGTCTATAGATGATGCTCTGAAGACGAATAAGTGATGTATGTCGATGTCGATATTGATGTCGACCACCTCCTGCTTGCCAATCTACACAAGACGGATTTCTTTGCGGCTGAAATCTATCTTCTGCTGTAGTGCTCAGAACGAAATTCTGAGGGCATAAACGGCTTCGAAAAGGGGGTAAAACCCCAGCTCGCCTGGTGGAAACGCTCCCGGAACGCCGAGTGTGAATTTTCGAACTCCGGATCCAGAATCTGCCGGAAAAGTGCGCGCGCGCGCGATTGCGCAAATCCGCACTGAACCAAAGCTCTGATACCAATTGAAGTCGCGGAGCGGAGCGTGGGTCGACTCTCTCTCTCACACACACACAGTGAGCTTACACAGTACACAGTACGCAGAGATCTGTTAGAAGGGTTATCTCCCAAATCCTTAGTATTCACAAAGAATATGTTAGTATATACAAAGAGTTAGAGGTAAGTGAGTTAGGCGGGCGGCCGGCCATATCCGCATAAGAGGCCACTTGGGCTTTAATCCCAACACATGGAAGGTAAGCTTGATGTAGTACTAATTTGAATGAATTATTTGATAAAATGTTGAAGCAAAATGGTGTGGACCTAGGGCATGTTTGCAACAACTCATCTGGAAAATCCAAGTCTTATAATTCCTCTAGATGCGACTCTTCTATTACGTGCCTAGAAGAGAAGGAATGTGGATGCATTTTGTTCCATTTTCATGTGTATAAGTGATTCTGTTCTCACTTTGATTCAACATACCACTAAATCACATGAAGCTTGGAGCATAATTGCTCACCAATATGAGGCACAGTCACACCAAAATTCAAAATATGAAAAATCAGCTTGCTAGTGAGAAAGTTGCTAAGGGAGAGAAGGTGGACACCTTTATCAGGAAAATTAAGGATCTCCAAGATCAATTAGTTGCTATTGGTGTGGCTATTTCTCTTAAATATTTGGCTCGGCGTTGCATTTTCATACTTCCAGCGAGATATGATGGTGTTGTTATGGCACTCTACACTCAAGTTCATCCAGCCCCTCTTACATTTGAAGAACGGAGTACAACTTAGTTCTAGGGATGGTAGGGGTGATGGTACAACTTAGTTCTAGGGATGGTAGGGGTGATGCTAATTTCACGGCCTATGCAAAAGGCAAGGGGACTACGTCAAATGCCTCTAAGATGAAACCCAAGAAGAAGAAATTTACAGTATCTGTTTATACTGTGACAAGAAAAGGTCATGCTCTTAAATTTTCGTAAAGAAGAAAGTAGCAGATGAGAAGAACGGCGCCATGAAAGCTTCTTGGAAGGAAAGAGAATCTGCCAACAATACTGTCAAGGTAGATCTTGAACTATGGCTACCATAGAAGAGGTATTCTCATTAGCACAAACACTGTCTGTTAAAGGTTCTTGTTCTGGGCTTCTAAGGTAATCTAGAAAGACCACCAAAAATAGCTTTTTTGGTCAAGATAGGTTTGAGAAAAGCTATGAAAACTCTGGGATAAGTCAAAACAAGCCTTTGAGAGAAAAATTCAAAGTCTGGCAAAAAAAAAGAGTATTATCTCTTTTGTGATTAATGCATGGAAATTTTGCGAAAAGTACGTGCAATCTACTATATAAGACTTGAATGGCATCAAAATTTAACAAAGTTTATTTCCAAGCCTATAGAAAATAATCACTTTTTTTCAAGGCGTGAGATTGGACCTTAAACTCAGGAGTAGCTTGTCAAGGTGAAGTATAAACACTTTTGTGAAGGCTCTAGGAGTTTTGATTGCATTCGTGTGCGAAATTTGAACCGGATCTAGTTCTACATTTGATCAATAGGTAACTAAAGGTAAGTATACCCAAAATTGTTCCACATTGGATGAAACCTTTTGACAGGTCTTAAAACACCTTGTATTAACTATGTGTATTGCAATAGGTTGAAAAAATTACAAACCTAAAACACCAAGATAATAAGCACGCTTACAAAATTTATATTATTTGGCAATACCATAGGCTAGAACATAGTGTGTTGAGCTACTGATTCAAAATTTAATTCATGTGGAAAGCAGATACAAAATTGGGCTTAGGAACTTTAAAATTTCATGAAAATCACCAAGTGATTTGGTTATAGTGTGAACATCCAGTGCAAGTAAGAAAAGTGGAAAAAGTCCTTCATTTCAAACCAAGAGATGAGAAGTGCGTTTATTATCACCTGCCCTCAAAATTCAACTTTTTGAAAATTTCTTGAGGGGACTTGATCTAGTGTAGTAATATAGAGCGCGTAAGTCAAATTTAAATTGACTTGGATAGCCACTTGAATTGCATAAAAAATTATCAGACACTAATTTTTTTGGAAAATTGTGCTAAACTTGCTCAAAGATTGTAAAAAATTGATTCAGAGCTTATTGAACACACTCTCAACCAAGGAGAATCAACAAAAGTGCAAAATGATGTTTTTTTGAGCTAGTAGATAATAATTGTGCTTAGTATCTCCTACTTGCCAACGAGCTCATTTTTTACCTTTTTGTTGGAATTAGGGTTGCAGAGAAACGCACACACCTTGGAGAAGACGAAGAAAGCTCAAGGCACACAATAGAGAGTGTGTTACTTAGTGTGCAATGGAAAGATAGATAGCCCTAGAGTGATGGGCGTATATACAATGCTCGGGGGAAAAAACCTCCTAAAGAGGGAAAAAATGCCCCGGCGGTCCTATGTGTTCACACACATCACTACCACATGTATATGGTAACAAATCCCCTCTGGAATGATGCGGTGAATGAGAGCTGGCACATGAGTAAAGGGAAGTGTCATGCCCTGAGGACATGATCAGTCCACAAAGGGGAGTAAGCCCAAAGCTTTGTGGAAAGCTTCAAGCTTCTCACGAGACAATGCCTTTGTGAAAAGATCTACAAGGTTGTCCTGTGTTGGCACATAAGCCAAGCTGATCTCTCCTGCTAAGAGCCTCTCCCTGACATAGTGGTAATGCACCTCAATGTGCTTTGTGCGAGCATGAAAAACTGGGTTCCTCGCAACTGCCAATGCGCTCTGACTGTCAGTGTAGATAGTGTTGGCAGTGTCCTGTGCAACACCCAAATCAGCTGTAAGGCGTCTGAGCCATACACACTCAACCGTAGCTGTGAAGACTGCCCTGTACAGGTTGCTTCTTGCTCAACCATGATATGCATGAACTGCCAAGCATGAAACAAAAACAACTTGTGGACACTCGCGTATCAAAACAACCAGCCCAATCTGAGCCCGAGAAATCATGTAAGTCTGACGGCAATTGATCCCCCCTTGGGATAAAACAAGCCAAGATGTAAAGTGCCACTAAGGTAGCAGAAAATCCTCTTGACAGTCTGCCAATGCTTAGACCGTGGGCTATGCATAAATCTGCTGATGTGTGAGACTGCAAACTGAATATCCGGCCTCGTGTTGCGTACATAAATGAGGCAACCAACAACAGTTTGATAAAGAGTGACATCAGCAGGATTGCCAGCATCATGTAGACTCAACTTCAAACCTGTTTCCATGGGAGTGGCAATAGGTTTGCAATCCTCAAGTCCAAACTTACAGACCAATGTCTCTATGTAACTTTTCTGACACAAGGCAATACCACCATCACACTGCTTAAACTGTATACCCAAGTAATGATGCAATAGCCCCAAATCTTTCATCTTGAAAGTAGCATTCAAATCAGCCTTAAATTCAACAATATGTCTCTCATTTGGTCCAGTGATCAGCAAATCATCGACATAAAGAACCACAATGAAAAGTACATCACCCTCACGCTTTACATACAATGTGCTTTCTGTTGGAGTGTTACGAAAGCCTCGTTTAACCAAATGAGTGTCAGCTTTCTCATACCTAGCACGAGGAGATTGCTTCAACCCATACAAAGCCTTCTTACATGTGCACACTTTGTCCTCTTGTCCTTTTATGACAAAACCACGAGGCTGTGTTAGATAAACTTCCTCAAATATGTCACCATTCAAGAAAGCAGTAACGATGTCTGATTGATGTACAACCGAACCAAAATGAGATGCCAATGCACATAGAAAACACACAGTAGTCATACGACAAGTGGGAGCAAAAGTCTCTTCATAATCTATGCCTTTTTGCTATGCATAACCCTTTGCAACAAGTCGAGCGTTATGGCGATCGATCTCACCATCCGGCTTGCGTTTCAACTTGTAAACCCGCTTCATACCAATGGCGTTTTTGCCAAGAGGCAAATCACATAAAGTCCATGTGTCATTTTCTATAAGTGCATCATATTCTGATTGCATGGCAGCCATCCAATTTTTTGAATTATGTGCTTCATCAAAAGACAAAGGCTCCTCAACATCATGTAAGCTAGACACAACCAAAGCATAACAATCTGATGCATAAGATGCATGGCGAGATCCTGAACGAGTACGACTAGACAAAGATGCATCCAATTTACTGTCACGCAAAGTGTGCACGAGCCATTTTGGCATACCTCTAGCCTGCTCATTTTCAGCCCTTTCCTCATCAAGTACATCATGTACATCTGCATCAGTAATAGGCTAATCCGTAACATTTTCAGAAACCCCCATAGGCTGTACATTTGCCGCATTGAAAATGACATTCGTATTTTCACCACTGAAAAGAGGCAACAAAGTGTCATTAATGTCCTGTGAGCTTACATTACTGTCTCTAGTACATGACAACAAGGGGTGAACAGAATCTTCCACAAACACTATATCCCGTGAAACCAGAATACGCTTTGTTTGCGGATGATATAACCTGTAACCTTTGCTTTCAACACTATAACCAACAAAAATCCATTTGACTGCCTTATCATCCAATTTTCTGCGTTGTGTTTGTGGCACCAAAGCATATGCCAAACACCCAAAAACACGCATGTGCTCAATAAAAGGCTTTCTATCATGCCATGATTCATATGGATTAATAGACTACAAAGCTTTCGTAGGACACCTGTTAAGTACATAAGTGGCACACATGATGGCCTCAAGCCAAAAAGAATGCGGCAAAGCTTGACTTTTGACCATACATTGTGCCATTTCCGTCAGTGGCCTGTGTTTCCTCTCAGCAACACCATTTTGCTGAGGTGTATAAGACACTGTACATTGGTGTTTTATCCCACGACTAGCCAGAAATGCATTAAATTCATGAGACATATACTCCCCCCCTCGATCGGAACGGAGGGTACCCATAGTACATTTCGAGACATTTTCAGCCATAGCCAGAAATTGTTTAAAGCACATAAAAACTTCAGACTTCGCTTTAAGCAGAAATACCCATGCATGCTTGGAGTAATCATGAATGAAAGTCATGAAGTAAAGGTAATTGCCCAAGGACGGAGTTTGCATGGGCCCACAAACATCACTATGCACAAGCTGCAACCTGCACGTGGCCCGAACTGAACCATCCTTTGGAAACTTAGAACGTTGTATCCTACCCAAAATACAGCCTTCACAAACATGTTTGACAGGTGCTTCAAGAGGCGGCAAAGAAGCAACCATATCAAATTTCTGCAAACGCAGCAAACTGGCAAAATTCAGATGACCAAAACGTGCATGCCAAAGTTTTGCATCTGAAATAGCCCTTGAATCTGCAACAGCATTTGCATAATTTTGTCCATGGGAGTGGCAATAGGTTTGATAAAGAGGCAACCAACAACAGTTTGATAAAGAGTGACATCAGCAGGATTGCCAGCATCATGTAGACTCAACTTCAAACCTGTTTCCATGGGAGTGGCAATAGGTTTGCAATCCTCAAGTCCAAACTTACAGACCAATGTCTCTATGTAACTTTTCTGACACAAGGCAATACCACCATCACACTGCTTAAACTGTATACCCAAGTAATGATGCAACAGCCCCAAATCTTTCATCTTGAAAGTAGCATTCAAATCAGCCTTAAATTCAGCAATATGTCTCTCATTTGGTCCAGTGATCAACAAATCATCGACATAAAGAACCACAATGAGAAGTACATCACCCTCACGCTTTACATACAATGTGCTTTTTGTTGGACTATTATGAAAGCCTCGTTTGACCAAATGAGTGTCAGCTTTCTCACACCAAGCACGAGGAGATTGCTTCAACCCATACAAAGCCTTCTTACATGTGCACACTTTGTCCTCTTGTCCTTTTATGACAAAACCACGAGGCTGCGTTACATAAACTTCCTCAAATATGTCACCATTCAAGAAAGCAGTAACGATGTATGATTGATGTACAACCGAACCAAGATGAGATGCCAATGCACATAGAAAACGCACAGTAGTCACACGACAAGTGGGAGCAAAAGTCTCTTCATAATCTATGCCTTTTTGCTATGCATAACCCTTTGCAACAAGTCGAGCGTTATGGCGATCGATCTCACCATCCGGCTTACGTTTCAACTTGTAAACCCGCTTCATACCAATGGCCTTTTTGCCAAGAGGCAAATCACATAAAGTCCATGTGTCATTTTCTATAAGTGCATCATATTCTGATTGCATGGCAGCCATCCAATTTTCTGAATTTTGTGCTTCATCAAAAGTCAGAGGCTCCTCAACATCATGTAAGCTAGACACAACCAAATCATAACAATCTGATGCATAAGATGCATGGCGAGATCCTGAACGAGTACGACTAGACAAAGGTGCATCCAATTTACTGTCACGCAAAGTGTGCACCAGCCATTTTGGCATACCTCTAGCCTGCTCATTTTCAGCCCTTTCCTCATCAAGTACATCATGTACATCTGCATCAGTAATAGGCTGATCCGTAACATTTTCAAAAACCCCCATAGGCTGTACATTTGCCTCATTGAAAATTACATTCGTATTTCCACCACTGAAAAGAGGCAACAAAGTGTCATAAATGTCCTGTGAGCTTACATTACTGTCTCTAGTATATGACAACAAGGGGTGAACAGAATCTTCCACAAACACTATATCCCGGGAAACCAGAATACGCTTTTTTTGCGGATGATATAACCTGTAACCTTTGCTTTCAGCACTATAACCAACAAAAATACATTTGACAACCTTATCATCCAATTTCTGCGTTGTGTTTGTGGCACCAAAGCATATGCCAAACACCCAAAAACACGCATGTGCTCAATAGAAGGCTTTCTATTATGCCATGCTTCATATGGAGTAACAGACTGCAAAGCTTTCGTAGGACACCTGTTAAGTACGTAAGTGGCACACATGATGGACTCAAGCCAAAAAGAATGCGGCAAAGCTTGACTTTTGACCATACATTGTGCCATTTCCGTCAGTGGTTTGTTTTTCTTCTCAGCAACACCATTTTGCTGAGGTGTATAAGGCACTGTACATTGGTGTTTTATCCCACGACTAGCCAGAAATGCAATGAATTCATGAGACATATACTCCCCCCCCCTCAATCAGAACGGAGGGTGCCCATTGTAAATTTTGAGACATTTTCAACCATAGACAGGAATTGATTGAAGCACATAAAAAGTTCGAACTTCGCTTTTAGCGGAAATACCCATGCATGCCTGGAGTAATCATGAATGAAAGTCACGCAGTACAGGTAATTTGCCAAGGACGAAGTTTGCATGGGCCCACAAACATCACTATGCACAAGGTGCAACCTGCATGTGGCCCGAACTGCACCATCCTTTGGAAACTTAGAATGCTGCATCTTACCCAAAATACAGCCTTCACAAACATGTTTGACAGGTGCTTCAAGAGGCGGCAAAGAAGCAACCATTTCAGATTTCTGCAAAACGCAGCAAACTGACAAAATTCAGATGGCCAAAACGTGCATGCCAAAGTTTTGCATCTGAAATACAGACAAGAGATTCTTCTTGATCCCAGGTACATAAAGTGCATCAACAAGTGTGAAGGAACTGCCATTTGCAGCAATAAGCATAATCTTTCCAACTCCCTAAATCGGATAAGAGGCATTGTTGGCACAAGTAACTGAATTCCCATGAGGGACAGACTCGAGAGAGCAATTCACGATGTGAGGTAATGTGCTTTGTAGCACCACTGTCGAAATACCACACATGTGAATTTGCAGCAACTGACAAGCATGCATCATGGACATTAGGATTGTAAGTGCACTCTGCACTAAAGGCCCATTCTGCATCAACATCAGCAACACAGTCTCCTTTCACAGAAGACTCGACAATGGCTGCATTTGTAGTGGAACCACCCTCTTTCTTCTTAGCCTCTTTGGCCTTCAACTTAGGACACGACTTGATCAAGTGATCATTAGCTTTACAATAATGGCAACGCATTTTATTTTTTCCCTTATCATCAGAATTTCCAAACGAATTGTTGCCAGCAGAAGCATTAGGAACATAGGTTTTGCCACTCGCAGCAGAACCATAAGAAGTGGCTGCATTGCTGTTACCACCCTTTCTTTGAGAAGCAATAAAAGCTTGTTCAACTGCACGCTGTCTAGTCCTGTTTTTTCTGGAAAGTGAGTCTTGCAATAGCAATGTGCATAATGCATCAAACTTGACAACTTCTGGATTTCCTTGGGTCATAAGTCTCCAAGTACTAGCAAAAGTAAGGTAAGAATCTGGTAAGGCATCGAGAACAGTCTGCACAAGGGAACTGTCTGAAATGACTTCACCTGCAGAAATAAGTTGCTCATTGATATCCTTGACACTAGCAAGGAAAGTGTCCATATCATCTTTCTCATGCATAATCTTCGACTCCAGATCTTTACGCAGCAAAGCAATTATAGCCTCATTGTGGCTTGCATAAAGACCAGCCAAAATATCCCAAGCCTGTTTTGCAGATTTTGTTGAACGGATGTGAGGAACAATGGTGCGCTTCACAGACAACGCAATCAATGCATGAGCCTGCGCATCCTTTACATCCCAACGAGCTTGTTCTGCCAATAGGCAAAACAACTCTAATAGCAGCAATCCTTGGAGCAAGACCTCCAACATCCTCAACATCGCGTACATCCTCAGAACCAGGACGTACATCAATGCCCTACACAATTCCAAACACCCTTTGACACAAGAACGTGTTGCATCATATAAGCCCACATAGGGTAATTGTCCCCATCCAACCTGTCCTCAACAGCAAACATCTTGAAGACATCTGTGTTGTTGTCAGCCATGGTAAATGTGCACCTGATGTGAAAACTGCTCAAAAATAGGAGAAATGGAGCGAGAACAACACGTGCTATATAGCACAAATCGTAGAAGACTGTAAGGCACCTGTTATGCAGAAAATGGCACTAGCAAAAATTCTGCACAAATGACGAAATTACCTGTGCAGGCCTGCCTGTAGTGGAAACGGAGACCGAAATGAGCCTGAATCAAAAATCTGAGCAGACTAAGCTCTAAGAGCTCTCCCAAAATATTTGACGACCTGCGAACGCTCGCCAAACCTCACTGTAATGGGAGAAAGTGAGCAGGCGTGTGTTGGAGCAGCTGGCGACTAAGCGCGGGAGGACGTAACCTGCTCTAATACCAATTGTTGGAATTAGGGTTGCAGAGAAACGTACACAGCTTGGAGAAGATGAAGGAAGCTCAAGGCACACAATAGAGAGTGTGTATCTTAGTGTGCAATGGAAATATAGATAGCCCTGGAGTGATGGGCGTATATACAATGCTCGGGGGGGGAAAACCTTCTAAAGAGGGAAGAAATGCCCCGACGGTCCTAGTGTGTTCACACACATCACTACCACATGTATATGGTAACACTTTTTTGGTTGCCAAGGGTAGAATACCTATCGGATAGATATCATGAGAAATTTGGAGTCATTTGGACATTGTTTGCTACTTGAGATGCGTTTTTTAAGAATTGAAGGTTGCAGATTGGTCCTTTGCGTACTATAGCCTTGCGGGATAATTGCGAGAATTTTAGAGAAGGGAGCATTGTGAAGGACACACAGAGTGAGCAAAATACATTGATTGTGCCAGCACATGCATGACCCATTGTGGAAGCTCCAATGAATGCCAAAGAGGATATGTGCAAACAAATGAATGACATGATAAGTAATACACAAAGGGTAGCAGTGAGAGGGCCAAGACAAGGTCCGCCACAAGGGCAACCTCTGGGACCAATGAAGCCATCTAAATGGTGTGCCATCAAGATAAAATGGACAAACCATGAGACTAATGAGTGCTATTATAGGCCAAAGTATGATGAGAATGTCCAGTACCTGCCGATGAGACCGCAAGGACAACCTATGTATAGGTGTCCACCTAACATGGGACAAATGCAAAAGTCACCCATGGCTATGGAGAGACCACTGCCCATGCCAAGTCCTATTTAGGAAACAATGAAGCACTAGTCAAGTGCATGCATCCTTCAAGACAAGTGGAGGAGCAAGCCATAGTATCGGTCACACACTATAATGAAGCTAGTTCATTAAGTGTGGTAGCAGAAGAAGGATAGTACACTCAACTACAACCTACCATGGTGGAGCCAATCTATCGGGAACCTCTAGAGGTAGCACCTATGTATTTTATTACAAACCAAGAAGCTAAGCCACCCTGATGAAACAAATTCCTAAACCAAGAATGAAAAATTTCCATAATTGTGGATCGATGGATGATCATTGGAAAAATCATTGGATGATCTTTAGGGATGGTCATTGGAAAAATGATTGCCGAGAACCTAATAAGAATGCTAAGCCAATTGAGGCTTACTGCATGTAATATGGCAGAACAAGTGGACAATATCCTGAGGATTTTCTAAGGAACCCAACCAACAAAGGAAAAATAACAATCAACATAGTACACGTCATGTAAGGTCCTCTGACAGTGAACCTACGGTTCTAGTCAAAGTAGTGACAAGGGCACATACAAAGAAAAATAAACAAAACAGTGCTAGTGAGACTAACAACAGAAGAAAGTCCTCTAAAGACTCAAAAAAAGAGAGACGAAAATGCTAGGCGCTTAGAAGACAAAAACAACAAAGAGATATTGAAATGAAATCTAGAAAATTGTTCAAGAAAAGAACAAAGTCAGTGACAATTGAGTTCAGGAACAGAAGCCAAAATCAGGAGGCTCCATATTGGTAGATAAAATATCTGAACACAACTCATGGTATGGAAGCCGCAAAGAGAGAAGCTCATCAAAACTTAATGAGGATCACACAAAGGATGCGATTCTTTAGTTGAAAATAGAAAACTTGAAATCATAGCACCAAATAGTGAAGATGAGCTAGAAGGAATCCCATCAGTGGAGAAAGATGGTACTGATCACCTATGGGAAAAGGTAAGAGAGGTGAATGATGGAAGCTTGACTCTGAGGTCAGCCCCATTGAAGAAGTACATGTAGAACACCCATGGAATTGGATGAAAAATCTCTCTATGGAGATTGGGGATAAAAGCAATCAAGCTTTCCTAAAGCCCAAACTCTCAAAACCCTACCCTCGTACTTGGGAGATAATCAAGAAATATCTCTAGTATGTAAGACCACAAAATTAAATCGAGCAAAGAAGGCTTTAGTTGTGGAAAACCCTTCAGCCTACCATGTCAATACCTATTTAGTAAGGAAGTACTAAAGATCATACCACATCTTTGGAAAATTCTGCAAAACATTTTAGAACAAGTAAGATATCACGGGACTAACGACTTAAAAATCCAAAGAGTTGCAATTAGAAGAATCTCAAAGCAAACTTGGCAAATCCTATGGACAAAGTAGGAAATTACTATGAGGGAAACAAGGGAAAATAGACTCTTCTTGTGGAGTATAACGATGTCAAAACCAAGGTTGTATTGGATAGTAAGGCAAGAATTTCCACGGTCACAAAAGTAGTATGAGAAGCTTGGGGTAGACTAGCAATTAGACAAACAAGAATGAAATTGCAATTGGAAGATGGTCACATTGAACGATTAGTGGGACTACTAGAAAATGTGATAGTCAACTCATGTGGGATTGACTACCGACATACATTTTCCATTGTAGATTTTGGAAACAAACTCAACTATGAGATAATTTTATAATGACCTTTCATGAGACAAATATAATTGATCCAAGACTGAGGAAATAATTATGTATATTTGAAACAACCTAGATTGATTACATTAGTAAACTTGAAAGATCATTCTTACAAGGATGTCCTAAAAACACATATCCAAGATTTCAATTATGGAACATCAATTGAAACTAGATTATCGTCATTGTTGGACAAAGATACTCCTATTTGGATGTGTGGGGCTTAAGAGAATGGTAATTTAAAGTGAGAGGATTGCATCTTGGATCGAGAAGTGAATGATACCAATTACGTACATGAACCATTTCTTGAACACTTATTCAAGCCATTTGAGTCGTTTCAATTATTGGCTACCATGGATGTTTGTGTCAACAAGTCTACACCAACCTTGTTCTATCATGAAGAAGGTTATAACGTTGTTCCAATCCAAATGTAACTATTGTGCCATTAGACGATCAACAAGTTTTCTTGGATCATTATTATGATGCTACCAACGAACTACAGGAGAAGACTCCTACAATAAAGGAATTTGACTCAAAGAAGCAACACCAGTTGGGGTTAAGGCCTATTTGTCTTGACCGGTCACCCAGGTCATGGGCGCCCGCCCACTGTTACCCTATACTTATACTGAGTATAATGTATAGGGGGAGCTGCCACTTCACAGTCTCCCCACCCATATCTGTGTGTCGTGTGTCTCCTTCTTTCTCTCTCTCTCTCTCACTCTCCGTCTGTGGTGCTCCCCGATCCCCTTCAATTGGTATCAGAGCGACAGGTGTGAGAGTGTAGATGGACGGCTTCGCGATGAACTCGTCGGCTATGGCGGAGAGGTCACAGATCTGAGCAAAGAAATAGAGGAGGCTTGTGGACAGCCATACAGAGGCTTGCAGGAGAGCTCTCAGGGTTTTCTAGTGTTCACAGAACAGTCCACAGTTCCTCTACAGATCAGCCCACTGTGTACAACATTTTTCCTCTTCTCGGCAAGCTTTGCAACGGCTATATCGGCGACAAATTGGAGCTTGGAGCTTCCATAGACATGGAAGCATTGTGCGATTGATACATTCAGCTCACGCATCGAGGTGGGAAGTGAGTTTGAGCCTTTCTATGAGCTCAAAGAAGCACAGAAGAAAGTCGTTCAGTTTTTGGCAGTTTGACAGCAGTCTACCGTTTTGCTCATAACTTGAGCTACAAAGCTCCGATTCCAAAACTTTTTGGTTCAAAACGGAGCTGGCTTCAAGCTCTACAACTTTGTAGAAGGAATTGTTTTCTGATTCGGAGTGCAGGTAGCAGGCACATATGAGGTGGATTGGTTTGATTTGCTCGATTGTGAGCATTTGCAAGTGTTACAAGATCGGGTTTGACTCCCAGGTACACGTTGAGTTTAGTACTCCCACAGGTGTTGCCAGTTGTAGTTGAGCGTTTCTTTTGCAGTGTTGTGGCTTTCATACATGGTCTTTGAGCGGGTAATGCTCTATGTATGCTTATGTGGTTGTGGATGATATGTATGGTCACTTGTGGTACTCTTTGTGAGCATTTGCTGGACACAGGTTTGCAGAGCTTATGCATGTTTGTTGAGTGTAGTTTGATGCACATTGATTGCTCATTGTATTGAGCTTGCAGGACAATGGTTATTTTGTGTTCATAGCCATTGTGCGTCGAAACTCTGGAGAAATTTTCCCAGGAGTTTTATGCGCATAAGTTGATGCGATCCAGGTTGTGATGCGATTGCACTCAATGATTACGTGATGTGTTCTCTGCAGGTGGGAGCTTAGCGCATGTATGCATCGATACCGCACAGTGTGGGCTTGGTGATTAGTTCACAGATGTATGCTCTATGAGGGCGTGTGTGCACGTGATCTTCATACCGAACAAGTCATAACTTCTTGGAGAATTTTTGGGCTAATTCTTGATGCGCTACGGTTGGTAGTGTGGGGCTGAAGTATGGACTGTTTATGGCCATGAAAGAGGGCTGAGAATTTTGTAATTGTGGGTTGAATTTTCAGGGCTGATTCGGTGAAGATTATGTGTTGGAATTAGGGTTGCAGAGAAACACACACAGCTTGGAGAAGACGAAGAAAGCTCAAGGCACACAATAGAGAGTGTGTTACTTAGTGTGCAATGGAAAGATAGATAGCCCTAGAGTGATGGGCGTATATACAATGCACGGGGGAAAAAACCTCCTAAAGAGGGAAAAAATGCCCCAGCGGTCCTAGTGTGTTCACACACATCACTACCACATGTATATGGTAACAAATCCCCCCTGGAGTGATGCGGTGAACGAGAGCTGGCACATGAGTCAAGGGAAGTGCCATGCCCTGAGGACAGGATCAGTCCACAAAGGGGAGTAAGCCCAAAGCTTTGCAGAAAGCTTTAAGCTTCTCACGAGACAATGCCTTTGTGAAAAGATCTGCAAGGTTGTCCTGTGTTGGCACATAAGAAAAGCTGATCTCTCCTGTTGAGAGCCTCTCCCTGACATAGTGGTAATGCACCTCAATGTGCTTTGTGCGAGCATGAAAAACTAGGTTCCTCGCAACTGCCAATGCGCTCTGACTGTCAGTGTAGATAGTGTTGGCAGTGTCCTGTCCAACACCCAAATCAGCCATAAGGCGTCCGAGCCATACACACTCAACCGTAGCTGTGAAGACTGCCCTGTACTCAGCCTCACAACTCAAAGTGGCCATAGTAGGTTGCTTCTTGCTCAACCATGATATACATGAACTGCCAAGCATGAAACAAAAACCACTTGTGGACACTCTTGTGTCAAAACAACCAGCCCAATCTGAGTCCGAAAAAGCATGTAAGTCTGGCGGCAATGATCCCCCCTTGGGATAAAACAAGCCAAGATGTAAAGTGCCACTAAGGTAGCCGAAAATCCTCTTGACAACCTGCCAATGCTTAGACCCTGGGCTATGCATAAATCTGCTGGCATGTGAGACTGCAAAGTGAATATCCGGCCTCATGTTGCATACATAAATGAGGCAGCCAACAACAGTTTGGTAAAGAGTGACATCAGCAGGATCACCAGCATCATGTAGACTCAACTTCAAACCTGTTTCCATGGGAGTGGCAATAGGTTTGCAATCCTCAAGTCCAAACTTACATAGCAATGGCTCTATGTAACTTTTCTGACACAAGGCAATACCACCATCACACTGCTTAAACTGTATACCCAAATAATGATGCCACAGCCCCAAATCTTTCATCTTGAAAGTAGCATTCAAATCAGCCTTAAATTCAGCAATCTGTCTCTCATTTGGTCCAGTGATCAACAAATCATCAACATAAAGAACTACAATGAGAAGTACATCACCCTCACGCTTTACATACAATTTTCTTTCTGTTGGACTGTTACGAAAGCCTTGTTTGACCAAATGAGTGTTAGCTTTCTCATACCAAGCAGGAGGAGATTGCTTCAACTTATACAAAGGCTTGTTACATTTGCACACTTTGTCCTCTTGTCCTTTTATGACAAAACCGCGAGGCTGCGTTACATAAACTTCCTCAAATATGTCACCATTCAAGAAAGCAGTAACAATGTCTGATTGATGTACATCCCAACCAAAATGAGCTACCAATGCACATGGAAAACGCACGGTAGTCATACGACAAGTGGGAGAAAAAGTCTCTTCATAATACATGCCTTTTTGCTGTGCATAACCCTTTGCAACAATTCGAGCCTTATGGCGGTCGATCTCACCATCCGGCTTGCGTTTCAACTTGTAAACCCACTTCGTACCAATGGCCTTTTTGCCAGGAGGCAAATCACATAAAGTCCATGTGTCATTTTCTATAAGTGCATCATATTCTGATTGCATGGCAGCCATCCAATTTTCTGAATTTTGTGTTTCATCAAAAGTCAGAGGCTCCTCAACATCATGTAAGTTAGACACAGCCAAAGCATAACAATCTGATGCATGGCGAGAGCCTGAACGAGTACGACTAGACAAAGGTGCATCCAATTTAGTGTCACGCAAAGTGTGCACCAGCCATTTTGGCATACCTCTAGCCTGCTCATTTTCAGCCCTTTCCTCATCAAGTACATCATGTACATCTACATCAGTGATAGGCTGATCTAGAACATTTTCAAAAACCCCCATAGGCTATACATTTGCCTCATTGGAACTTACATTCGTATTTCCACCACTGAAAAGAGGCAACAAAGTGTCATAAATGTCCTGTGAGATTACATTACTGTCTCTAGTACATGACAGCAAGAGCTGAACAGAATCTTCCACAAACACTACATCCCGAGAAACCAGAATACGCTTTGTTTACGGTGATATAACCTGTAACCTTTTCTTTCAGCACTATAACCAACAAAAATACATTTGACAGCCTTATCATCCAATTTTCTGCGCTGCACTTGTGATCTATGAACGGCGCTGAAGAAGATTCTGATTCAGGTGAAACCATGGAGACCGAAATGACCACTAACATAGAAACCAACAAGGAAGATCTTCATGAGCCACAATGGCCAGGATCCAAAAAGAAGATAGGAACTTATCCAAACCCTACAAAGGAGATTGAGTGAGTCAAGCAATTAAGGATTTTGGTAGAAGATACCCAAAGGGCTCTGAAACCAATGCCTAGGAAGATCCAGATTACAGACACCATGTTCCCTACGCAACAACAACCTCACCAAGTCCATAGACCCTTGGATATACCTAGTGTCATCCAAGAAGAAAGTGACTTAAAGTCATGGGAAAGTGGGCATACTCACTTCTTGATGGAAAGAATGTTTACAGAGGGACTACCTGATCCTATCGAAGAAATGGAGATCCCATCTTCCCCATGTTAAGGGACTCAATGCCAAAAGGTGCCATTAAACATTGCCAAACTGATGGATTCATGTCTTCAGAAGTTAGAACCACCATTATGTCCAAACTATATAAAGACCCCGAGCGAGTCTCAGCTCTTCGAGCCTTCCTCAATGGAGAACTGAAGTTTGGGCTACCACAATTTGCACAGATGGATGGAGCTGGGGAGATGCCAATAGAGGAGGAACACATAGATCCACAACCCAACCTAGATGAGAACCTTGTTATAGAAATACATGTTAACAAGTTGGGACAATACTTTGAGGCTGATGAATCCAATGCGACTATACCAATCACTACTAAGGGATTAACTGTGAAGGGAATCCTTGATGGTGGCGCTGGGGTTAGCATTGTGACTAAAAATTGCTGGGAAACTATGGGAAGACCTCACCTTGCGACCACAACCATAGTAGTGAAGATGGCCAATGGGTCTATTGTTAAACCTATTGGGATGCTATAAGATCTCAAGATCAAGGTCTTTGGACATAAAATAAGGATTACCTTTATTGTTATGGATTTCTCCAAACACACTATGGCATCGGAGATGATCTTAGGACGTCCTTTCATGAGGGAAGCAAAAATGGTGCATGACTGGTCCAAAAACCATGTCTACCTGCAGTTCCAAGATTCTGTCATTCGAGAGGATCTTGTGACGGGTCGAGCACATCCTCTAGGAAACAGGTTTATAATCGATCATAGATCTGAAACCACAGTTCACTCGGCCCCATTGCAGTATTGTTACACGTGTAAAGCGGACACTGATGTTGGGGAAGATTCTCCTTATATGGATGTACTACCTGGGATGATTGAATCGGACAATGTGGATTGGGTCCACCTAGCAGCAACCATGATACTTGGGAAAATAGGGGGACGACCTGGGTAACACCTGAGGGGGATGAAATGCATGTACCCTTAAATATGCTATAAGCAATGCATATAGCTTCTGACAAGACTCATCCTCATCTAACAAGAAAAGCATACAAGTGGGTCCCTAAATCTTCTTTAGCGACCATAGCTAGTGCTAAAAAACAGAAGCCTTGTAAGAAACGTCCCACTCGCCCCAAAAAATGTAAGAAAACGTGGCGATGGATTCCTAAACGACTATTGGAAGCCCAAGGCTACTATCAAGGAAATGATCAAATCTGGGTGCCAAAACGTAGATTGTGTTCTTACCTGTCACCTGACCCATGTGAGCTCAATCCTGTAGCTCCAAAACAAATTGAAGATCGTGGAAAGGAAAAAATCACAGAATGCTACACACCCGCTCAAGAGCTAGTTTGGGTACCGAAGAAAGAACGATTTGTTCCACCTAGCTCAGGAAGGGGGGAGTCCCATGAAGCTTCTAGCTCTTCATGTAATTCATCCATAGAGGTAAAAGCTTCTCCACAGCCTCCACCTACAATAGTGGACCTCATAAAGCTACAAAGGAATCCACACTTCTCAGTGTTCAAGAATCACCTGATGAACCACTTCAAGTCCGATCCTGGGAGAGTACCTTACCACCCTTGCAACTCGATGAGGCACCTAAGGTAAGAGAAAACTACTCGCAAAAATCCCCACCTACTACCAACTGGAATAATTGGTTTCAAAGCGTGACAAGCTCATTTCAAACGGTATGATCTACCCAAGGAAGGGGCGAGTGTTTGCTAACATTCATCATTCACTTGCTTCCCTCTCAACCTTGTTTCCCTGACCTCTCAATCACCAACCTTAGGGAATGTACATATAAAGCCTTATACTCACAAAAAACAAAAATAATAAAGAGCAAGAGCAATTAGCAAATGAGTATGCACAATAAAAGTCAAAACATTGACCAGACCTACACATTCACATCCGGTACATGAAAGAGAAACCTATGCCATAAAACACCTTTGATCCTCATCACTCAAGTGATGGAGGGTAGGTAGAATTAGTACGATAGGAGTGTTTCTGTTTTAGAGTTGAGTGATTAGCAAAGTTTCTTTTTCCCACTAATGTGCCTCCTAGAGGTATTCTTTGTGTTTCCTAGTGTGTACAGGAACGTGTTGCTGTTGTTAGGATTTGGACCTTCATGGGATCTTTCTCTCATTCACACTTCAAATCAAGCGCGACCAGCGACAATAACAGGTGTTTCTTATCCATTAGCATTGCCCCTTATCTTTTTGCATCCATGTTTATCTGTTTTGATTGTCATTGGTAGCATAATATTCATCGCATTTGCTTAGTACCAAATATTAAATTCAATGAATTTTTTGTCATAATAACTTGTCTAGGTGTTAGAGATCTTCTCTTAATACCATGGGGAATGCCTTCCTAATAATCAATGGTTACTTAGGTTCTTAATCCGATTTAGGCAGCATTGTGTGAAATGTACTAGGGCTTTCTAGTGGGCTTGACCCTATTGACCTTTTGCTTAAGTATTATAAAGGGAGTTTACATGTGTGATGAGCCTGGGGAGGTGTATGAGTGTTATATGACCCCCCAAAGTTACAAAATTAAAATGCTGAAAATGAACAAACAAAAAATCAAAGTGCCACATTGTAAAATCTTAAGCTGGAAGAGAAATCTCAGCTTGATTGGGTACTTCACTCACATGTATTGCCTATGGTACTAGAGCCCTAGAGGTTCCCAGTGTGGACGCTTTTCCTTGAAAAGCAAAAAACCCAAGGCATACAAAATAAGCACACACATCAAAATTGAATCACTGTGAAAAGACTTTGGGGGGTCAAAGAAAAGGTAATCAGTCAGGCGATGATTTCATGAGACTATTCCTTTTATCGTAGCTTAACTTCAAGGTCTTCTAGGTATAGCCTCTAGTCAGCCCTCGAACATGAAATACTTGGCTCTCGCGATTAAACAACTTAATTGACCAGAGAAAATTAAGAAGCTTACCCATGGTATTAATAGTCGATCTCTAGTGCCTTTCGATCGTTAAATTAGCGACCCCAGACTTGTTTAATTTTTTACCTTTACATCTATTTATGCATTTGATTATGTTGCAATTTAATGTTTATTGCTGACGAATTGTTTAAAATTCTGTTACCAATCAATTTGCCTGCCTAAAACTACATATGCTTTTTAATCGCTTATAAGAATGCAATTACTGTGCCAATGTTGTTTGATTTTGCAGTGAGACTGAAGAAGGCTAAGGACATTCATCTCAAATGCTCTTCCACCTCAACGAACGAGCTTCAACTCAATAGCTTCCGAGGACGGAATCTACATCAGGAAGGGGGGCATGTTAACCCTCACAGCTCACGGACACCCTATCACCTACGGCGGACATTGTATTATTTATTTGGTAGAGTCAGGTACCGGGCTTGTCGGTCCAATAGGAAAAGGGTAAGAGTGATCGCCGATGAGAGGTGCACTCTAAGTGGAACATTCAAGGGATTAGTTGGCTAAGCATGGGTGCCCAAGTCTGAATGGGGCGAGCTCATATAAAAGTCAACTAAACCTAAAATTCACTCATTCTCTCATTTGTGCAATAGAAGAGTGCTCTTGCTCCATCTCCATCTTCTTCTTCTTCATCTCCTTGTGTGTGTGTGTGTGTGTGTGTGTGCGTGAGAGAGAGAGAGAGAGAGAGAGAGTGTGATCGAGCATTGCGACGACCGCACGGCGGTGGCGAAGCGGCGGCTCCTTCTTCTTCGCGGCGAGGAATCCTCCATGAAGCAAGCGTAGAGCGGTGAGTGACACACCATCGCCTTCTTTGAGCTTACTAGTTTAGGCTTGTTGTGTGCTTGGAGCCATTTGTGGCTTGCACGCGGTGTATCGGCAAGTTCCTTGCATTGACACGTGCGACATAAGCGCACAATGCTCTTAGAGAGTATACACGTGAATACTTCATTCACTGCACCCCCTAACTCTTCAAAGCTATTCCCCTCTGAATTTATATTACATGACGGTAGAAGCCTTGCCGAAGTACCAGAAGTTGAGCAAGATATCATCGCGGCTAGGGAAAAGGAAATTGAGAGCTTACGCAAGGTGGAGCAACGAAGAGAGTTAAAAGCGAAAGCCCCTATGTCAATATCTTTGCTAAGGGAGCAATCGAGTGCTCCTGAATTAGCGACCACTAAGGGTCAACCCATAGAGAGCCACATTGCAGTTAGTTCAAAGGACATCTCTAGCACCTCAAGCTTAGATGGAGCGTTCCTAAATGAGAACTGGGAGTACGAACTACAAATGGAAACTCTAATCGACCTATACACAGGTCACACCTATCACGTTAGTTGGTTAGATGTCCTACAATCCATAACGGGTGCTACTAGTATGGAGGATCAACAACAAAGAGTTTGTGAGGTCATCCATAGGGTTATTAAGCTAGAGAGACAGAACAAGGGGATCCACATGCCTTCAACTGGTCTCATGATATTCTTGGATATAGGGAAGGCTAAACAACCAACCGTATCGCAAATGAGGACTCCCTCGGTAAGTCCGTCGAATCCCCCATATGTTGTTTCACCAGGGGTCTCAGTGCAATCTGAGCCCACCAGTGAGAGCTTTACTTTTCCAAGTCTACCTCATCTTTCCCTTTATGACACCACTGCTACCATGCCTACCCCAATGATGGGCATGCCAATAAACACGCCATGGACCTCATTTGTTAGTAAAGCACCGCTACATGGTAGCTCAATGCTGACAACGGCCCCTACAAGTGTGTACCAATTGTATGCACCTATGGGTCATCGCACTCCTGTAGTCCCTACCCCTCCCATTGTTTCAACTACCTATGCTCCACAACCACAACACCCAAGCTCTTAGTTCCATGGGACCATACCGGCTAGCATTAGCATGTCACATCCGAAGTCCGATGTGCCTAGGGCCACACATATGAACTTTGGACTGCCACATGGCACAACACCGTACCAAACGTGGAACCCATGGGCTTCCTACGCGCCAAGACCAATGCCAATACCTACTCCACATGTAGTCTATGGAGCGCCTCCACCCATGGTTCCTGCTCACTTAGGTGACTTGGCAACATTTGCTCAAGCTATCGGTCGATCTATTGCTGAGAATATGCGTAATACGCCTGATAGAGAACCTAGAAGTAAGGCAATACAAATAGCCAAGCTCACACAAAAATTTAGTGGAGACGGGGATGTGAGAAAGCATATCGAAGTGTTTGAACAAATATGCGATTCTCTAGGAGAACACAATGATGTGCATAAGAGTAATGCTTTATTAACCTTAAGTGGAAAGTCTAGGAATTGGTATAGAACCCTAAGGTGGAAGAAAAAACAAATTACCCTACTCTTAGGAGACTGTTCTTAAAAGAATACATACGAGAGGGAGTTCTTTGAGGTGTAGCCTCTCAACTCTAGAAAGCCCAACAAGAGGAAGGAGAGTCGGTGAGAGAATTCATTAGTCGCTTGAAGCATTTAAATTCTAGTTGTAATCCAAATGCGTGCTTCAATAATAATCAATTGCTTGATAGATTCATTAGGGGATTACGACATGAGGATATCTACAATGGCCTAGTCATTAGAGGTATCACCACTTGGGAAGCAGTCACCACCAATGTGATCCAATTGGAGGATAATTTAATGATTCAAGGAGAAAGAGTGTCTGTTGAGCCTAAATCTATTAGCCAGCAAGCATCGGGGCATCAACCAATGATCCTAAAGCCTATTGCTAAGGAGCCAAAGATATCTGAGATGAGTTTAGCAGATCTGACCAAGGCCATTCAAAAGAGTCTTAGAGACAATCGTGCTCCACAAAACAATCATATGTATCCAAGAAGGGAGCAACAATGGTGCTCAGTATGCTATGGACCGCATAGTACTAGTGAATGCCCTACTTTTAGGGTAAAATTCAATGGGAACTGGAGTGCCCGTGGGAGGTATGGTCATCAAGGTAAGGATTGCATAGTATTTAAGCACGCAATGGCCAATAGACCAACCTTAGCATGGACAGACACACCTCGAGTGCCTGCATTGATGCCGGCCCCACCTCTTGAACAAACGTCACAACGCATGGTCCCTTGGCCAAAATATTGTTCAAACAACACCCTTACCACCTCCACTGCGAGGACCACAACCACCACATCCAAGAATCACTTCTGTGAATCAAGTGGGTTGTGAGTCATCTATTGCTTGTTTGGAAGGCTGTGAGTTAGATATAGACCCTAATATTGCCTATGGGATGGATGCGCTTGAAGAAAGTCCACAATACTACATGGAGGACTATTGGGGACAAGTCAAACGTTTTTTTCAAGTAACTGCTCTTGTTGCAAGAGGCCAAAATATCAATTACACTGCTAAGAAACCACTTATTCAATGCTATGAGTGTGGAGGTCCACATCGTGTGCTCGAGTGTCCTATTAGGCTACAAAACAACGCCACACTAATGCAAACCAATCAAGCGAGCACGTCTATAATGCCGATACTCATGTGTAATCGATGTGGCATAGATCATTTGATTTCCCATTGTCCAAATAATCCAAATGCACCGAAGATCATGCCATTAAACTTAATTGAGGTTACCGAGGAGCCATCACAAAGTACACATGCGGTACCGATAAACGTACTCACACGATCAATGCTCCAAAAACAAAATTATATTCTTGAGGAAAGAGACACGGCATCAATTGCCCAATCTCAAAAAAAAAAAAAAACATGAAGGAAGAGATCGCAAAAAGCAGCGAAGTCAGATCTTAATTCAAAGACCAACATAGGGACTCGTGACAAGCTCGTACATAGTGAAACCATGGAGACCAAAATGACCACTAAGATAGAAACCAACAAGGAAGATCTTCATGAGCCACAATGGCCAGGATCCAAGAAGAAGATAGGAACTTATCCAAACCCTACAGAGGAGATCGAGCAAGTCAAGCAATTAAGGAGTTTGGTAGAATATACCCAAAGGGATCTAGAACCAGCACTTAGGCAGATCCAGATTACAGACACAGTGTTCCCTACGCAACAACAACCTCACCAAGTCCATAGACCCTTAGCCATACCTAGTGTCATTCAAGAAGAAAGTGACTTAAAGTCATAGAAAAGTGGACGTACTCACTTTTTGATGGAAAGAATGTTTACAGAGGGACTACCTGATCCTATCGAAGAAATGGAGATCCCATCTTCCCCACGTCAAGGGACTGAAGCCCAAAAGGTGCCGTTAAACATTGCCAAACTGATGGATTTCATGTCTTCAGAAGTTAGAACCACCATCATGTCCAATCTATATAAAGACCCTAAGCTAGTCTCAGCTCTTTGAGCCTTCTTCAATGGAGAACTGAAGTTTGGGCTACCACAATTTGCACAGATGGATGGAGCTGGGGAGATGCCAATAGAGGAGGAACACTTAGATCCACAACCCAACTTAGATGAGAACTCGTGGTAGAAATACCTATTAACAAGTTGGGACAATACTTTGAGGGCGATGAATCCAATGCAATCATACCAATCACTACCAAGGGATTAACTGTGAAGGGAATCCTTGATGGTGGCGTTGGGGTTAGCATTGTGACTAAAAATTGCTGGGAAACTATGGGAAGACCTCACCTTGCGACCACAACCATAGTAGTGAAAATGGCCAATGGGTTTATTGGTAAACCTATTGGGATGCTAGAAGATCTCAAGATGAAGGTTTTTGGACGTAAAATAAGAGTTACCTTCATTGTTATGGATTTCTCCAAGCACACTATGGCATCTGAGATGATCTTAGGACGTCCTTCCATGAGGGAAGCGAAAATGGTGCATGACTGGTCTAAAAACCATGTCTACTTGCAGTTCCAAGATTCTGTCATTCAGTGGATCTTGTAACTGGTTGAGCACATCCTCTAGGAAACAAGTTTATAATTGATCATAGATCTGACACCATAATTCACTCGGCCCCATTGCGGTATTGTTACACGTGTAAAGCGGACATTGATGTTGAGGAAGATTCTTCTTATATGGACATACTACGTGGGATGACTGAGTCGGACAATGTGGATTGGGTCCACCTAGCAACAACCATAGAAACTTGGGAAAACATGGGGGACGACCTGGGTAACACCTGAGGGGGATGAAATGCCACCACTCGTACCCTTGAATATACTAGAAGCAATGCATATAGCTTCTGACAAGACTCATCCTCATATAACAAAGAAAACATACAAGTGGATCCCTAAATCTTCTTTAGCGACCGTGGTTGATGCTAAAAAGCAGAAGCCTGGTAAGAGACGTCCCACTCGCCCCAAGAAATGTAAACAAACGTTGTGTTGGATTTCTAAAAAACTATTGGAAGCCCCAAGCTACTATGAAGGAAATGATCAAATCCGGGTGTCAAAACGTAGATTGTGTTCTTACCTGTCACCTGACCCATGTGAGTCAAACCTTGTGACGACAAAGCCGATGAAAGATCATCGAAAGGAAAAATCGCATAATACTATACACTGGATCCGGAGCTAGTATGGGTTCCCAAGCGAGAAAGGCTTGTTTTGCTCAACTCAACAGTAGAAAAAACGAATAAAGCTTCTAGCTCCTCATGTAATGCATCCATAGAGGTAAAAGCTTCTACACAACCTCCACCTACCATAGGCAGCCTCCATGAAGTTACAAAAGATTTGACACCTCCCATTGTTTAATTATTACCTGATGCACTACTTCAAGTTCGTTCATGGGAGAGTACCTTACCACCCTTGATGAGGCACCCAAGGTAATAGAGAACTATTGGCAAAAATCATCAACTATTACCAATTGGAATAACTGGTTTCAAAAGGTGATGACATCCTTTTAAAGTATGATATACTCAAGGAAGGGGGGAAGTTTTCATTTACGTCATCCTATTGAATTATTTTCCTCTTACCCTTCTTTCCCTGACCTTTCAATCACCAATCTTAGGGAATGTATATATAAAGCCTTATATTCACAAAAAAGAAAAATAAAAAAGAGCAAGAGCAATTAGCAAACAAGTATGCACAATAAAAATCAAAACATTGACCCAGACCTATACATTCACATCCGGTACACTGAAACAACGGAAACCTATGTCATCAAACACCTTTGATCCTCATCACTCGAGTGATGGAGGGTAGGTAGGATTAGTACGATGGGAGTGTTTCTGTTTTAGAGTTTAGTGATTAGCGAAGTTCTTTCTTCCCACTGATGTGCCTCCTAGAGGTATTCTTTGTGTTTCCTAGTGTGGACAACAACGTGTTGCAGTTGTTAAGATTTGGACCTTCATGGAATCTTTATTTCGACTCACACTTCAAATCAAGCGCGATCATTTAACACAAACAGGTGTTTCTTGTCCATTAGCATGGTCCCTTAACTTTTTTGCATCCATCTTTGTCTGGTTTAATTGTGATTGGTAGCAAATATTCCGCGCATTTGTTAGTATCAAACATTAAATTCAATGTAATTTTTTGTCATAATCACTAGTTTAGGTTTTAAAAAAACTAGCAGTCCAACTAAGCTAGTTTAACCAAGCTAGGCGTTAGAGATCTTCTCTTAATACCATGGGCAATGCCTTCTTAATAATCAATGGTTATTTAGGTTCTTAATCCGATTTAGGCAGCATTGTGTGCAATGTACTAGGGCTTTCTAGTGCGCTTAGTCCCTATTGTCCTTTAGCTTACGTATTATACAGGGAGTTTACTAGTGTGATGAGCCTGGGGAGGGTAACAGTGTTATGATGCAGCGTTCGAGATATTGGGAGATATCATCATGCGAATTTGGAGGGACCTACGAGTCTACTCAAGATGGAAAGCAAGCATTTAGGACATGCCTCTATAGTTTAATAGTCTTTGCAAAAGAATGTAGATGAGTACCAAACTAGTGTAATGGATGTATAGGTTTGTCAACTAGAGGAACAAATAACAACGCTAAGAAAGGTTGTTATAGAGATGGGAAGCCAGGTAAATAGGTTAAATGCAGTCATAATAAGGTTCTCCAACAGTTTGAAAAGAGGACGCTTGTAAATATTGAATTTGATTTGTAAATATCTCTTGTTAAATAGACAAACCATCACTTCAAATGGCAACTAATCATATATTCTTGAGAAACTTAATGGTCCTAAGCATATGCTGAGGAATCTAAATATGTAATTCAATTTCTTTTAATTGTATATACCGATTACAAATTAGTAATATAGTAAAGACTTCATCAACTGTTTTTAATAAGAGTTGAATTTGTAGATATCAAAGAGAAGAGAGAGGACTATTCGGATAAAGAATACCACAATTGATTGTCTTATAAGTGTTCAAGACGTGCAGGGCATAGAGTGCAAATGTCCTTGCACTTTATACGATGCAAACAATGAAAAACAAAGCAAAATTTGTAGAGCATACAGCTACGGTAAGGCAGCCAGTTTAGAGACGAAAAATTTTGACCCCCAAGTTAGAAACATATATACCCCCAATTTAGAGGCAAGAAATTTGGCATATTCCTAGAATTTTGCTTATGTGTCATGTTATGATTTGTTGAAAAGTGTACCAGTACTCGGTCTTGAGTGTCTCTAATGCTTCAAAAAGCCTCAAAAGCTAAAATTTTTCAAATGGAACATTTAAATAAAATTTAAAAAATATTGATTTTGGTATCATTTGATTCGCCTTTTCATGAGGAATCTCATGCAATGTGTAAATATTAAAAATGATGAGATTTGCAAAATCCCCCCCAAAAATAACACGTTTCCACAAAATGCCTCTAAACTGGCTCCCTTACCCTAGACAAAGCTTCATTTAATGCAAACCTTTGCAATGTATGTCCCACATGCATCCAACGAGAAGCCACTCCAAATAATGAAGGTGTCAAAAGATGACTTTTGCCTCTAAATTCAATCCATTGATTATGTAAGATGTAACGTTACGAGAATAAAAATATTTATTCTTTCCTAGGCCCTAAATATCAAATATTTGTCCATAAAATATGTGTCAAGCTTCCTATATTCCTTTTTTTTAAATTTTTGCAACACCCGTTGAAGAGTGCCCAAAAAAACTTTTTTCCAAAAACTTCGAAAACCTGGATACGAATATTTTTGAAGGTTCACACTACATTGTCTGAATCTGGTACGTCAATTTTATAAGTTAGAGGTAAATCTCAGAATTTGTAGGTGGGATTACACTAAAGGTTTTTATCGAGCACTGAAGTGGAAGCCCATACCTTTCTCATCATTCCTAGGTTTACTAAGGGCTGGCCACTGCATCACTAAATCCTTTTTTTTTTTGGTAGCAACACAAGCATGCCCGCTCGCATGATATAATGAACATCTGTGAGCGATACAAGGGTCGGCTGGCCACATTCGAACCCATGACACAGGTCACGGAGGTTAAATGCTCAACAAACCAAGCTAGCTCCTTTGGACTGCATCACAGAATCCTAATAGCAACATAATTATCATTCATTATGGGAAAGACCTTCCATTCTTTAGCTTTGCAGATTGATTTGCAATCAAATATTGTTAAAGATTATTTGATGTGTACTATATGGCTTCATCTAAACATACAGTACCTCTTTACCAAGGTGAAAGAAATTCTCCCAAGAATATATTTCGCATGACAACGTACTCGCCAGCTGCATGTTTTTTCAAAGCTCTGAGTAGCGAGCTTTTGAAAACTGGGTAGTCCTTTTAAAGCGTTTCTTACAAATACTTCTGTCCTTCCACATAGAATAGATACCTTGCAAGTTGTCAAAATCATCCAATTTCTAATTTTAAGAATCAAAATCTTATTTTGAAGGATCTATTTGTCTACAGAATAGCTACAAGATTACGAGGCTTATTGCTGCATCAAACAAACACTGCTCAACAAGGAAAACTGGGAGTAGGAGACAAAATACACAGTAACACTACTTTTTAATACCTCGCATGATAACCCTGAGATGGATAAACTTGTCACTAATTTAATTTTGAGAGGTTTGCGACATCTTTGAAACAAGTGGGCCGGGGGATGATCCTCATCTTCTGCTCTTTTGCTGCTCCTTGCCTGCCCTTCTCTTTCATAGCCTCATGCAACATTGAAACCGCATGCATTTCAGCTCCTTTGTGACATGCAATCGCAGTCAATATGTTGATGTAGTTCCAACCCTCGTCACACAGCAGCTTACCTGATGGTTCGGACTCATTATGGAAGCATGTAATATATTGACAGCTCTGAGCAGAAGCACAAGCAATCAGTAAACCGAGCTATATCTGGCCTCATACAATTAAGGTCATTTCAGACTTATTTCCCACCTTCTCAAGCTCCATGCATAACCCAAGGGAGTGAATCCTAACTGCCAATTTATCTTTTCACGGTACTACAAATTCTCTAGCTTCGACCGTCCACAGCGATGCCAATACATCACCTACTGCATCTAGAAGAGCTGAAGCACCTAAGATCATTCCAAAGAAGCTTTGAAGGCATTCAACATATACTTGCAAAACATCACTGTAGCCTAGTCAAACAGCAGGGTGAATCCAACGATCCAGCTAAAGCAAGACCTATGTACTTACAGAGGTAACAATCTGCATTTTGAATAATGATACCAATATTTGGCCACATTGCCAAGATGCAGATTGTAAGATGCTTTTGTTATATCTGAAGACGCTCTTTATATAGAACTTTACTCACGCTATGCTAACTCTATGCAATTCTTCTTGAATCAAATATGTTGGAAGGAGAATGACCATCAGTCCTATCACAACCCACTAAAGTAACTGACTCTCCATCAAGACGTGATCAACGGCTCACAAGCTTGACGCACATGAGCCATCCATTTCCTTGGGCAGGGAAAAAGCCAGCCAAATTGAGGTTCACACTTGCTATCTCTACAATGCAGAGCCATTGTCAGGCCACTACACCATTGCTCACGACTTGACGATGCGGTTGTACAGTGAACTTCGGGTTTCCCCATTGCCGTAGTTCATGCATGGTTCACAACATATTCACAAAAGATCACCTTCACACACCTTGTATGGCTCAGAATTAGCTTACATCCTAATCACAACATCACGTTGTGATCACATCCCATATAGTGCACACCATGATCAGAACAGCACACAAAGGGGATCTGACGGTGTAGATGAATACTGCTCATACCTTTTCAAATGGACCATTGATCCCTTTTGGGGAGCTCCGTGTCAATTAGTCTTGAGGATCAACAATCATGGGTGTAGTCAAACAATACTTGCAAGCAAGGGTCACTTGGCACACATCTATGCATCCACATAAAGGCATTTACACCAGACGAACACGCAAGACATTAGGCCAGAACACGCAAGACATTAGGCCAGAACACATAAGGACGAAGAAAAAAGAATCAGTAGGCGTGAAACCCATCAAATATAAGCTTTTATGAACAAGCTTAACAAAAGCTTATTTCAGCTAGATTTTTTGAGATCCCTGAGAAAAAACCTTTGAAAACGAGAATAGACAAACTGGAGGAAAACCCAAATTCTTCAAAAAAATGTATTTTCACAGGATAATCAGAACAGAGAGGAAACAACCAATTGGAGTAGCAAGCATGTACAGAACCTATGTTGCGTTCGTTGACAACAGCCATACAACAAGACTTATGACTCTTACCTCAAGGATTATCCCTGAGAAAAAAAAAAAGAGCACACCTAGTGCACAACATTGCAAAATCAATGTCTGGCATGAATTCTGTACAACAGATATGCTACATACACCGATGCAGCTGCCCCCATGACAGCAAAAGCTGCCAGTGTGTCCTCTCTTTCCCAAGACTTTAACCACCAGGAGGGTTGCCACCAGCTATGGATACAAAATCGATCTGGCCTCCACCTATCGTCCTCCCCTTTGTCCGAAAAGCTTGTGCGGGGAGGATTCAAACCCCTTATGTCTGAGTAGCTTTCAATTATCTCTTGTGTAGCTTGCAAAAGATCATCACTGTCCACCAGACTTTGGGTAGAATTATGCACAGAATGTAAACTTCCCGACTCTGATCGTCCTTGAAAGCTTCTGCATCAATAGGTATCCTCAGCCAAATTAAAAACTGAAGCGCATGCCAAAACTTCCGCATCAATACAGCATAGGCATTTACACAAAATGTCCCCCGTTATGCATGCCAAAAGCATACTTCCAGACACAAATAAAATGCATGTGCATAGAGAGAAGTAAAAACACACACATGCATACTATCAACCCTTAAACTAGTTGCCCACCAACTAGAGGCCCCTTCTGCATGCAGAGGGTTTTACACAAATGAGCATACTGTCTGATGTAAGTTTACGCATATATGCAGAACTTCTGCCACTTCTATAGCAAAACCACCATAGAGCATAGTCGCCTTCCTGACTGACCTTCGGTGCCCTGCAACTAGAACCCCTATGTTGAAGAGTTCATCCACTAGCTGACACACATCATCGGCTGTAACTGAAGCATAGCTGCAGAAAACAGAAATAGCTTTGAGAAACATCATGCTCGATCAAGCATAACAAAATACGGACAGAAATAAACTCACCACTTCACTTCCAAGCTGTAAAGAATTACGTTGGCTTTGTATTTGTGACCCCCTATGTGGGTACAAGGCCTGACCCAGACATCTGCATCAAGACTTCGAGCCCGCAACTCATTCCTCAACCTCCCAATAATGATGGGCCCAGAGACCCCACAGCGAATGTCATGACTAGCATGTGAACAAACAAAGATATGGACCCCTGTAAGCCTTTCTGGCCTTCCTGAAATCCATACTTGATTTTGTACAAGTACTTCGTCAACAAACGTATCTACATCGAAATGAGTCAAACCCCTGCAAGATGCACAAAAGCACTTATGATCTCTCTCTCTCTCTCTCTCTCTCTCTCTCTCTCTCTCTCTCTCTCTCTCTCTCTCTCTCTCTCTCTCTCTCTCTCTCTCTCTCTCTCTCTCTCTCTCTCTTGCCCGCTCTCTCCTACTCTATTTGGTATGTATGTGGATGAGGTTTCTGACTACATTGAGAGAGATGGTGATAGAGGTGCACAGCTGGCAGGGACATGGATTCCATTATTGTTATATGCTCTGATGATATTGTGTTGATCTCCGACTCTCCGGAGGGGATGCAACGTCATTTGGATGCTTTGAATAGGTTTGCTCAGGAAAGCGGTTTGTCCGTCAACCTTGGTAAAAACAAGGTCATGGTATTTAATACCACCCCACAGTGGATCAGGAGGTCAGCGCCAGCATTCACATACGGCCAGGAGACTGTGGAGTATACAGATGTGTACACTTACCTCGGAGTGGTTTTTAGTGGGCCAGCATTTTCATTGAGGAGGGCAGCAGAGACTAGACTGACCAGAGCCCATGCAGCATTGGGTAGATTGGAAAGGATGTGTTCACAGGTTCAGTTTCAGGAGCCTCGGACAAAGCTCTGGCTCTTTGACACTCTGGTGGCTTCTGCATTGCTTTATGGAGCTGAGATTTGGGGACCATCATTAGATCATCACGGGAGGACAGGCCGCAGTGATGGATGGGGGGACATGGAGAAGCCTCTAGTCTCTATGATCTCGCGGCTCATTAGAGCCAAGGCCTCAGTACCACGTGCTATTGTGCGAGCAGAGCTAGCTGCCCCACCACTAGTGGTTGAGGCGCTCACCAGATCGGTCTCCTTCATACACCGCATGTGGGAACTTCCCAGAGACAGATATGCCCGCCTTGCACTTGAGTCCTCTCGACAGTTAGCCATGCAGGGAGATACAGCATGCTGGTACGGGGAGATGACATCATGGTTTCATGCGCATGGGTTCAGCATAGACAGATTGCCTCCCTTCCAGTACTCACTGGATGCACCTCTCTGACTCTTACACAGTCCGAGATCACCAGGCTCATCCGCCAGGACTTGACTCAGCTTGACACCAGGAGGACATGGATACAGGCAGCACAAGAGCTGGGCACGAAGATGGCTTTCTACAGAGAGCATCTCCTCCAACTTACGGTTGATGGTTTTGTGACGAGGCCCAGATACATGGACACCCACTTGTCTCATGGGATACGATGTGCTATCGGCCAGATACGTACATCTTCACACCAGCTGCGGATCGAGACTGGGAGATACAGCGGAGTACCAGCAGAGGCCAGGACATGCCCCCTATGTGGCATCGAGCCTCAGACAGAGTTGCACTACACATGCCACTGCCCCGTCTACTACGAGATACGAGGCCGCTTCCATTGCTTGTTCAGAGAGGGCTTTGGACCATTCTCCAGAGTCATGCAGTACGAGGAGCAGAGATGCTTGGGCTTGTTTTTGCTCGAGCTACGCAGACACAGAGAGAGCCTGATGAGAGGAGAGGCTAGCCAGTCCCAGAGCACAAATTTCTTTAGAGCTGCCACTGGACACCCGGAGGAGTTACTACCACAACAGAGCTCGTCGTCTCACACCAAAGGCACACTGCTCGACCGAGCGACTGAGCTGGGAAGATCCAGACGCCCACGACTGCGGAGGACTACACAGCATCGGCGGAGGCTACATCAGAGGATTCGGATCACTTTGGCTCGACATGCACGACGCCCGATCAGACTACTGACCATGGAGGAGATTGATGAGATCCACCAGCGAGACCGATGCTGGATCTCTTGTGATCTAGCTATCCCTGTTCACACCTAGTAGTTTAGGATTCCACAGTATTTTATTGTGACATTTGTCATTTCATTTTTGTCATTGTTGTCATCTTCTTACTCTGACTCTGACTTTGTATCAGATCCACCACATTGTAACTTTCTGGTCTCATAGGTCACTTTGGCCTTTTGAAGATGTTAATATAACATTTTATTTCATTTCATATCTCTCTCTCTCTCTCTCTCTCTCTCTCTCTCTCTCTCTCTCTCTCTCTCATTATCTTTCGCTGCCTAGTGCGACAAAAGAAAAGAAGGGTTTATCTATCTCAGCTAGAGCGGGATTTGTATCAGCTACTTATGAGTCAAGACTCGAGCGAAGCATGGAGGCTATTCCACGAGCATTCACTATCACAAACTCCTGACGTGTCAAATCCTTGAAGAATGGAGCCAACTTGCAAATCCTGGCCGAGGGGCCTAAAATCTAAGAAGAACAAGTAACATAAGAAGAAGTCATACCAATTTATGGGGACCCCGTCCAATGGGGCCCCAGTGACATAAAGGAAGAAAAATAAAGCAAGACCCATACACACACTCACGCAAAAACTGATGACGTGGCACCTGTACGGACGCTCCGCATTTTGCGCTGATTGTTGACGTGCTAGTTGTACGGAAATCCATAAAACGCGCTAGCAGCTTTTTGGCATTGCTTTTGGACCAAAAGCTTTTGAGTTTTGAAGGCTTTTCATTATAACTGCTTTTCATAGGACAAGGGCCTTTAAATATGTGCTAAGGGCTCATTCTTTGGCATATGCTTCCTAGAGAAGGTGCAGAGACTGGAGTACCGGCTTGTACTGTGTTGATGCAATATAAAGAAACAACAATAGGGGCGCCAAGGTTTGGGGCCAATACTCTGGAATTCCGCCACTCCGTGTCGTCTCTCTCTCTCTCTCTCTCTCTCTCTCTCTCTCTCTCTCTCTCTCTCTCTCTCTCTCTCTCTCTCTCTCAGTTCAATTGTTATTGAAGTGCTAAAAGTCTATTCAGTCTGTCCTTTTCTATTGGCACGTGGTGCCTCTTAACACTCGGAGCTATTATTGAGGAGGGTAGACACCATGGCAAGAGGATCTACTGTAGCTTTGTGGATTTCCGCAAAGCTTTTGACACAGTGCAGAGAGCCAAACTTATACACACACTACAGGACATGGGTGTGCCTACAGAGCTGATATGGGGTATTCTGGCTTTTTACAGGACAGTGATGGGGCGGGTACGCACTATTGAGGGAATGTCCGACATGGTCCACTCCACTATTGGAGTAAAGCAGGGATGCCCCCTATCTTCGACTCTTTTTGGGATGTATGTTGATGAGTTTTCGAACTATGTACAGCGTCAAGGAGACAGAGGGGCTCAGATAGCAGGGACATGGATTCCGTTGTTACTATATGCTGATGATATTGTGTTGATTTCTGACTCTCCAGAAGAGATGCAGCGCCATTTGGATGCTTTGCATACAGTTGCTCATGACAGTGGATTGTCTGTCAACCTAGGGAAAACCAAGTTTATGGTGTTCAAGACCACACCACAGTCGGTCAGGAGGTCAGCACCCACATTTACGTATGGCCAAGAGACTGTGGAGTACACAGATACATATACTTATCTTGGGGTAGTCTTTGGTGGAATGGTGTTTCACTGAGGAGAGCATCAGAGACTAGACTGACGAGAGCATATGCAACCTTGGGAGGACTCGAGAGGATGTGTTCGCAGGTTCAGTTTCAGGAACCGCGAACAAAGCTCTGGCTTTTTGACACTCTAGTGACTTCAACTATGCTCTATGGAGTTCAAGTATGGGGACCCTCAGTATACCACCATGGGAGATTTGGCAACACAGATAGATGGAGATGTATGGAGAGGCCTCTGGTCTCTATGATCGCTCGGATGATTCGGGCTAAGGCCTCAGTGTCGCATGAGATTATCTGAGCCGAGCTAGTCCCCCCCCCCCCCCCCCCCCCCATCGATGGGATACGATGCGCTATTGGGCAAATACGCACATCCTCGCATCAGCTCCAGATCGAGACTGCCGATTTCGAGGGGGAAAGACAATCGGAGAGACGAATCACAGATTTCTTACACCAGCCAGGGGAGAGCCAGAGGAGATTCATCACAGTAGATCTAAGAGCCCACCTATGCTAGAGGTACGTTGCTTGACCGAGCCACTGAGCTAGGCAGATCCAAACGCCCGCGACCTCGGGGGGTCTCCCACCATCAACGAAGGCTGCAGCAGAAGCTACACATCACTCTAGCTCATCAAGGACGCCCAACCAGAGTCCTGACCATGGAGGAGGTACCAATGAGAGAGTTCATTATCGAAGGGAGTTCATTTAAACCCACCAAACCCCTCCCCTATATCTGATTCTATTACTTGAGAGTCCGCCCAAAGCCATCAAACAGAAAACTGGAAAACTAGATACAACTAGGCACAAAGCCAAAAGGCAAAGACGGGATGCCAGGGTAAAAAAACATCTCCTATAGACAGTAAAAAGTGCCTACCAAGCTAATTGGAGAGGTGAAGACAGCAGACAGCAGCCTCTGAAAAATAGGCACTTCCACCGAAAATCCAATAAGCAAATGCAGATCAAGAATCTGAGCTACCAAAGGCCACCAGCGGTGAAGATGACAATGATCAACTGCGCGAGCTCGACGTCACGAGCAGCAAGCGGAGAACCAAGAAACCAACAACCAAGGCGACAAACCACCTAAATCAAAACAACAAGACCCCAAAAACCCCAACAAGAAAAGTAGGAAAAGAAACGAGAACAAAATCAACGAAAACGAAAAAGCAAACAAAATGTACTCTAAAGACATACTTTACCCAACCGCACACTCTCTCAAACACGCACTCACTCGAAAGCAAGCCATATAGTACATCAAAACAAAACCAACAAGCAAAAACTTTGCATCACACACACACACACACACACACACACAAAAGCAAAGAAAAACAACAAACAAGACAAACATGGAAACCGGAAAGCAACAAAAGATGTAGAAAGAGGCCAAACCAAGGAGCTCGCCAGCACCGCAAGACCAACAAAACCAACATAGGGAACAAACTCTTGAACAACTATTAGGAAGTCTGCAGCATAGTTTACCCGAAACAGGTAATCGGTAGAACTGCAATTCTGTGTTATGGATACTCACGTCTGAAACACGGAACGGGGAAAGGAGACCTAAAAATGGCCATTTCCTGTAACTATGGTCTACAACACCAGGAGGACATCGGTGGTGTGGGAGGTGAGGTCGAGCTTTCAACCTTCTTCGGGTAGAAACGATGATCCCAACAGGCTCCATATTTGTGAAGGAGAAGCGGCACCATGAGGTTGAAGAGCAAGGCCAAGATTCCGCACCAAGCAAAGAGAGGAGATGGGCGCTAACCTCATTTTGCAAAGGCCAATGGGCAACGCGGAGCCGGGACCAACAGAGGGCATCGCAAAGGAAGAAGACGTCACGAGGCTGGAGGCAGGATTTGCAAAGGGCAACACATAGGGCAAATGGGGGCATAGTAGAGGGTAAACGCGGGCACAGCAGAGACCAATGGACGCACACGGCAAGGCGTGGGCAAAATCAACAGGCAACATCGCTAGGTCTCTCTCTCTCTCTCTCTCTCTCTCTCTCTCTCTCTCTCTCTCTCTCTCTCTCTCTCTCGCTCTCTCTCTCTCTCTCTCTCGTCAGCTAGATCTTTAAGGTCTCTTGGGAAAGTTTCCTACGATGTTAAAACTCTCTTCCCTTCTTCTTCTTCTTTCTTCTCTCTCTCTCTCTCTCTCTCTCTCTCTCTCTCTCTCTCTCTCTCTCTCTCTCTCTCTCTCTCTCTCTCTCTCTAAGGTGCAGCGGAATGAATGTTTGCGCTTTGCTCAAGATGAGTGCTCCGAACTGTGCTCAAGGTTCATTTTTGTTCTTATATAAGGTAGAGCCTTCCGTTCTTAATGAGAGAATGCTATGATCACAAACAAAGTGAATGGACACTGTGCGTGCACGTGTATGAGACTGAGAGATAGAGAGAGAAGAGAGATACGACACCAGAGACGTAAAACCCTCCTCCGAAGAACCCACTCTCGTCGGCGAGAGTGGTCTACTTATGATTGCACAATCTGGTACAAATGGCATGCATGGGACTGATGCCAGTCTAGGCTATGTCGACGATGACGACGATGATGACGAAGTCGACCTAAGGGCTGAAATCTACAATCTTTCTACTGCTGTCCAAAAACTCTATGGCTGAAATCTACGACTAGTCCAAAAACGCTGACTTGGGGGCTGTTTTCTGTGGGTCTTTGACGCTGAAAATCTGTAGGTTTATGGCTGAAAACTGAGGTTCTTCAAGGCTGAAAACTGATGGTCTATCCGGGCTGAATCTGCTATTCCTTAGGGGCTGAATCTGCTACTCTTCGAGGGCTGAATCTGCAACTACTTCATTGCTGAAAAACGTTGCAGTTGTAGCTCTTCAAAAACGCTAGGCATGTTGAGTTTCCAAAAACGCTAGGGAAGGTCTTCTGCTGGCGATGGTTACTGATGCAAAAACGCTAGCTGTTGGGGTCTTTTGGTGATGGCAAATCTGATGCGAACGCTAGGATCTGGAACTTGTTGGCGATGACTTGTGGAAGGAAAAACGCTATGCTTGGGGATCTTTGCTCGAAGGGAAACCACCAAGGCTTGGTCTTGCTGAGAAGTTGCCTGCTGAGCTTGGCTCCTGTTGCCTCTTCTACCAAATAGTGCTAGCTCTAGTTTGCTTAAAAACAAACTTGGCAAAATTGCCCTACCTACTTTCCAACAAAAGTCACTTAAAAATAATCAGTGAGAAATGTCAAAAATAGGAAAAATAGGCTAAATGCATTGGAAAATTTCCCTGACTGATTCTGATGGATTCTGATAGGAATGCTTATGATCATGTTGTGTGCAACCAGAGGATATGCATCTACACTAAGTGGCTGGGCATGCACGGTCTACGAACAAACTCACAAAAGTGCCAGATCACTTCTAATCTAGACTAACTGGACTGACTGAACCCTGATCATGTTGTAGCTTGTCCACGGACACATAGGGTTGGATGTGTCACGTGACCTCCCCTCCTTTTCAAAGTGAGGTACTGGTACCGAAATGTATGGCGTCGAGGGAGATCGCCATAGCATCCGGAATCCTCGAAGAGACTCTTCGCCGGTCCACTCTGATGTGTAGGTCGTGCGGTACTTGAACTTCATAAAGGTCTGCAATGCTTGCTTCTTTGGGCCGCGCCGAAAGCGACACAAAGTCTTATGTGGCTCCTTCAATGCTTCAACGTCGTCGAGAGTCATGCTTCTTTCTTCTTCAAGAATCTCCATGGCTGAAAATTCATGAACCCATTTCCAACACAAAACCATGAACATACCCATTCCATGTAAAGTGAGTGGAAAAAATCGTGTCCTCCTCAAAGACTGTGCATGCAATGTAGATGAACAAAAAGACGGAGTGCTAAACCGTTCACCACATACTCGCAAACAATGAGATCGAATCTTTCTCTTATGATCTAGAGCAATCAACTGTGGCAATTCACAACGGAAATGCCATGCTTGGTGTTGATACTTTCATGTGCTCGTTCTACGGATGTGTCATGCCAAGGAAGAGACATGGAATGTGACTTCCTTGAATGCATACATTTCAGCTTTTCATGAACAATCCGCATAGATTCGTACTCATTCATGAGTGAAACATGCTCAACGTACAATATGTCATGCCTAGGAAAAGGGATCACATAAAGACGCTGACTAAAATACAGGAAACGATCACGAATGAAACACTCGAACAAAGCGTGCGCATCAATCATGCGAATACATAATACTTCCTATGAGGGCTCTTTGGACCTAGGCTCGAGAGCCAAGATCGCTTCTTCTTGAGGGGGTTCTTTGGACCTCGACTCGAGAGCCATGATCGATCCTTCGTGATTGATCGAATCTGCAACGAGGTTAGCTTCGCTAGAAAAAGCATCCACTAACACATCATCCTTGTGAAGAATCACATCTTCTTCATGCAACTCATCATGCTTGTGAGAAATCACATCTTGATCAAGCAAATCATTATACTCATCATTATCATCCAAATCATCATGCAAGTCATGTGTGTCATTCTTTGGAGAAAAAGAGACTGAGAGAGTCTCCTTCTCATGAATCCGTTCAATCTTGTTCTCCATATTAGCAATGAGAGATGGAGAATAAACAATGTCCTCTCCATGAATGACAATGGGAGAATCACTTTTGGCATTAAGAGTGATAGTGTTAGCCTCCCAATCAATGAGAGGGTTAACATCATGAAACCATCGAATGCCCAAAATCATATCACATCCTGAGAGAGGAGAGACAACAAATCTACTAGTGAAGGCAGCTTGTTGAATTGCAAACAACACACCAAGACACTCCTGCGTGATCAAAGCGTCCATACCCGGAACAAAGCCAGAGACCTCGAGAGGAGATCTCTGACAAACTTCTAGGCGGGCTCTCTCAACAAGAGAGAGACTGATCACATCATGCATACTACCTGGGTCAAACAATATGTTGCCCCGACACCTGATCATAACATTTAATAAGAGAATCGTCAATGGGAGGGTAAAGAGAAACTTGGGACACACTTGTGTTATGATTAATTGCATTCACAGAGGAAGTGGGTTTTGTGGATTCTTTAGATTCATTCGATTCAAGCTTAGGACATGTTCTTTTTATGTGACCCTTAATGTGACAATGAAAACAACGACCTTCCTTAGAATAAGTGCTTTGCTCTTCCGACGTGATGTATCCTCCTACAATTCCTTGTGCTACCTTTTCATCTGGAGTAAGCTTAGGTTTAGCAATTGTGTTAGCCTTACCCTTAGATTCATTGGAAGAATCTTTTCTGAGAGACTGCTGGAAGATTGGTTAGAAGAGTTACCATTCTTACCGTTCTTACCGTACTCAGGGTTCTTAGAAGTCTCCGAGCTACTTGTGGAAGTCTTGTTCTCCTTAGGCTTTCCCTTGTTGTGCTTCATCTCCTGTGCGAGACCAATCGCTACCGCCTGGTTGAGATCGATTGGATCGAAGACTTCTACATCAAACTTGATATAGTCGTCTAACCCAAAAAGGAATGCCTCTTTGCATTCATCATCCGACTTGCGTAATTGGGTACCTAGCTGCAAAACACGATTAAAAAAAGACATAACCGGCATACCATTTTGCTTGAGGGCGCACCAATCACCCTTCAATCGTGCAAGGTACTCAGGTGGCCACGCCTAGAGCTTGTCTTGGAAATCAGCCCAGTTGAAGAAAAGGGACGTGAATTCGTCGGCTTCCTCTAGGTGCGACGGCTAACTGTGCCTCTTGCCATCCATGGTACCAATTGATGGCATCACCGGCAAGGTACATGGCTGCCATCAAAACTTTGTTATTTCTTGTCTTCTTAGTTGTCGCAAAATAAGCATTAAATTGATGCAACCAAGAATGAATAACCGTAGCATCCATCTTACCATCATACTTACTGAAAGTCAACTTCTCTGTGACTGCATGGTTGGAATCCGCATCGTGGCTTGCGCCACTTAAGGAACTCCCACGATCTTTGGCTTGTTCGGATTTCGAGGCAAGTACTTGTCGAATCAATTCTCGAGTGCGTAGTTCTCTTTGAGCCTCACGCTCGATCTCCAAGGCCACTCTGAGCTTCACGCTCGACCGCCAAGGCCACCTTTTGAGCTTCACGCTCGACCTCCAAGGCTGCGCTTCGTGCTACCGCTTCCTCCTTTCTTTGTTCTTTTCTTTCTTTTCGTTCGTCGCGTTCGCCTTCCAAAGCAAAGCGAGTCTCTTCTTGTTTGGCCATCATGTTAATGCGATTTGCTTCTTGTTGTGCGGCAATTCTTTCGTTTCTTTCGGTGCGCTCGCGGTCCTTAGATTCCTGTTGTTTTGCTTCTCTTGCTAGTTGTGCCAACGCAACACAATTCATATCTTGTTGTTGTGCCATCATGTCCAACGTCAACTTGATCATCTCCTCCATAGAAGTTGGTACAATTCGTGGCGTAGATGGCGAAGGAGGAGGTCGGAAAAGTTGGTGGGGAGAACTCTTCGTCGCCTTTCTCATGCTCACCACCTATATGCGAAGTATCCATTCCGCTTCGGCTGATAACCATGCACTAGGGTCTTGGGTTCTTGGGTTCTTGAGGTTCGTGAGGGTCTTGACGTTCTTGAGGTTTTCTTTCACTTGCAAACCGCGTTTGAGAAGGATCTTCTCTTCACCCGAGTTCTGCTCTTTTCCAAGGGCGCATCCCTTGGCGGCCTTGCACTGACACCAAGGTTGCTTTTTCCCACCGCACGTCGATTGGCCGGCCGCTAAGTGCACGGTCCGCTCTCAATGAGTGAAAAGAGGCATAAGGGGAGGCTGGACAGGCCCTTCTTTCTTGGGATTCTTGTCACTCTTCAAAAACACGATTAGGAATCGACATCGTGCGACCGCAACAAGCAAAAAAAATTCATGCGGTTCTTGTGGTTCTTTCCTTGAGTGACACAGGACACTGTCAAAGCTCTGATACCAATGTTAGCTGCAGCGGAATGAATGTGCGCTTTGCTCAAGATGAGTGCTCCGAACTGTGCTCAAGGTTCCTTTTTGTTCTTATGGAAGGTAGAGCCTTCCGTTCTTAATGAGACAATGCTATGATAACAAACAAAGTGAATGGTGTCACCAAGAGGTGTATTTTTCCTGTTGCCTTTCGTAAATAAGTACTAGATATTTTTATTTATTTTTATTTTCACTTGTTTTCCTCGGAACCCTTGAAAAGGTGCAAGTGGACATTGCATGGCCAGTGTGAAACGGCTGCGGCCGAATAGGTTTCTCAGAGCGGGAGTCTGGGTCGGTCAGTCTGGGACTGGTCGGGCCAGTTAGCACTGAATTCTGATGAGTATGTAAGCCTGCGTGCGCCAACTGAAATCTGGGCCACTCGGAAAGTCACTTATAACTTTATAAGTCAGTGGGAACTAGAGAATTCACTCAAAAGGGGCAAACTGGACACATGGAAGCTTCTGGGGAGTTTGCTACTTCCAGCAGAAGAGGGGGCACCCAATTTGAGAGAGGAGGCTGATTTTTGATCATAAGTGAGCTACATTCTGTGTGTGAGTAGTGGGTGCAGATCTACAGCTTTAATGGAAAGCTTGCCTTCTCCTCTGTCTCATGTAGCGCGATGATTTGCTCTCGTGCATCTCTCTCCCCCTTTTCGCACATATCGTAATGCCCCACTAGTTGGGCTACTCAGATGAACATGTACAGTTCTAGGGGTTTATGCGTGTTTGCCAAGGCAAGAGCCTTCTGAACAGGAACCGGATTAGCTAATTGCTAATCCCCCACAGGTACGCACAGTTCCATCGCGAAATATTGCAAGTTTGGAGAGTTTCCTCGCGTGAAAACTCGTCCAATTCACAGGGGAACTGTCCCATTGTGTGCGGGAGCCCTTGGGACACGCGTAGGCGTGTTCGCTCCGCTAAAAACGATCCGAAACAGCGAATTACAGCCTCCTGTGTTTTTCTGCAGGTTTAGGGTTTCGCACCTAAATTGCAAGGGAACACTGGGGGAGCCTCGTGAGAGCCTTGGGATGCGTGTATAGGCTTTTGGGCACCCGGCAGTGGAAAACAGCGAATTACAGCCCGCTGAATTTCTGTGACAGCTCACCAGAAAGCTTCCAGATAGCGAGGGAATCCGTCCTAAACAGGTGCTTTTGACCTACAGGGGTTTTGCACCGTTATGCTACCAAAATCAGGTCGAAAACCTGCGTTTCAGCCCTCGCCAGGTTTGAACAGCTTTGAGAAAGCTTGTGCTAAGTGGTCGGATCATCTACCTTAATTTGAATAAAGAAATACCAAAAGGGGCGCCAATCTTTGGGGCCTACAGGGTGTCGGTCTCGTGTGCGTAGTGACATTCTAGTCGCTGAACGCAACTGTGTTCTCTTCCCTTCTCAGTGCTCTGTGTAAAGTTAACAGGTAATTAAAATAGTACCGCCCTCTACGATGTACAGGCCGGTTATATGGTTCCATCGACGGGATAGTCACTTTTTCTTCAAAAAGTGCAGCGTGGATTGTTGTGGGTGAAAGCAACACAGAGCTTGTCGATATGGCAGAGAAGAGAGACCAAGCACCTGAAGAGGGATCTTCCTCACATGGCACAGAGAAAATTCCTTCAACTCTTCAAGAAGAGGACAGGTTGTTTAGAACTCAAATGCGTTGTTGCATGGACATGTTTCAACAGTTGGCTAACAACGCAAGGATGCAGGAGTTCTTACAGGCTCCGGCACAGGGTTTTCAGCCTCCTACACAGGGCATGACTGAGCCGTTGCAGGAAAAGGAGATTTCCAATGCGTAGAGGACTCATGATGCTCGAGGGAAAGCCCATGTGGTTGAGCAATTAACGGTGTCCAATGATCCAAAGCAACTTGTTTTAGCTGGACAGGAACCGTTTGTGAATGGTGAAGGGAGTAATGAACACGCTATGCATCAGACCCTTCCATTACCTATTACTTATCCTGGTTATTTTGGAGGTGGTTCAGTGTTTCAAGCTATGGCTGGACCTTCCACAGGTTATATGCCAAGGAATGTGTTCGGGACAATGCAAACAGGCATGGGTAACCCTATGTACGCGAACATGGGTGTCCAACCAGGTTTTCAGGGTGCCTACGCCCAGTTTCGAGAGCCTGGAACACAATTTGGTATGGCTTGTTTTTCGCAGCCATACCTACAAAATGCAGATATGACAGGTAAAACAATTGATGCAAGTGCTGGAATGAACAATCATGGAGCACCACTGTTACAGGCACCTATTTATGATAATGTGGCTCCTTTGAGTCAACTGAAGGATTACAAGGAAGGTGGGCAAGGAGTGAAGTTGGAAACTTTCAGAGGAGCTGAGGATCAATTGAAGGCTTTGACCTTCATACAATAATTCGATGCAGCTTATGCTGGAGGAAACTTCACGGAATCTTCGAAGATACGCAAGGCTGCCACTTTCTTGAAAGGGAATGCGCTTCAATGGTGGACCGCATTGTTGAACCAAGGTCAAGCCCCAACAACGTGGGTCCAATTCAAACAGCTTTTTGCGCCTGCATGGTTGACAAACACTTTTGAAGTGGATGTGATGACAGAATGGCACGAGTTGAATGCTAAACAGTGTGCGAATCTCGAAGAGTACAATAAACAGTTTTGGGCCACACTGTTGCCAGTCACCTCTTACAGGTTTATGCCATTGTCAGAACAGATTGAGAAGTACTGTTGCGGATTGCCTAAGAAAATCAGGGACTATTGCACAAAGACTACTGTCATGAATATGTTTCAGTTGATAGAGAATGCAAGAGTGGCCAGCAATCTGTCGAAGGGAGACTCCGATGGATTTAATAGCCACAAGAAAGGGTCCCAGGGCAAAAAGTTTTCAGCCAAGGGCAATGTTGCAACACAGCCTACTGAGCCTTCCGCAAAAAAGCCCTCCACTCAAAAAGGTGATACGTCCAAGAAGCAGTCTAAATCTTCTTCGGGATGAGGACAAGGGCAAAAAAGGCATTTTTCTGGCAAAACTTTTGAAGAAAGGAAAGCTCTTAGGGAGGCCAAGAAATGCTATATTTGTGAACAGGAAGGACATTTTGCAAATGAATGCCCACAGAAGTAGTCACAAGATAAGGATGACAAGTCGGACCATAAAGGGAAGAAGCCAAAGCCAAGTGCAGGACTTGTTCCAGATTTGGTTGGAGACCAGCCAAACACAGATGCCACGGAGCTGTGCAGAGCTTGGGGCAAAGTTAGAGACCAGACACTGCTGGTTTTCTTTGATCCAAGAGCCCGTGCAAATTTCATATCACCAGAATTGGCATCAAAGTTGGACATTCGTGCAGAGGAGATGGGTATGACAACGGAAGCAGGTTTGGCATGTCCAGGTCATTCAGAGCCTGTTACTCCCATTTTGGGAAAGCTTCGTCTGCACATTCAGAGCTATGTGGATGCGGAAGAATTTCATATTATGCCACTTGAGGACTGTGATGTGTTACTGGGTATCCCATGGTGTTACAGGTTGCATGCTACGGTGGATACTTACAACAAAAAGATTACCCTTGTACATAGAGGAAAGACTCGTGTCCTTGATGTAAAGCTTAAAGGCGAGTCTCTTCCAGTTGTTTCTGCTTCTACTATTTCATCTGTAATAAAGAATCATCTTTCTGCGTACTTGATCTTTGCAAAAGAAGTACCTCAAGTTGTATCTAATTTGTGTACCTTAGATAAAGACAGGTCAACTTTTCTGAGTGGTTTCAGTGATTGTTTTTCGGACTCTTTGCCAGGGGAGTTACCTCCTGAGAGACCTGAGGATTATACCATAGATCTTGTGCTAGGTTCTAGTCCACCGAATAGACCACCATACAGGGTTAGTGTAGCCCAGCAGAAAGAGATTATGAGTCAGGTCTACGAGCTTTTAGAGAAGGGGCCGATTTAGCCCAGTTCATCCCCTTTTTGTTCGCGTGTACTCTTAGTGCAGAAGAAGGATGGTTCATGGCACATGTGCATTGACTATCGCGCCTTGAATAAGAATACCATCAAGAACAGGTTCCCCATACCGAGGATAGATGACATTCTTGATCGGCTTGAGGGAGCGTCATTGTTTACAAGGATAGACCTAAAGAGTGGCTATCATCAGATACGCATTAGGCCAGAAGATGTCCATAAGACTGCATTCAGGACAACATTTGGTCTCTATGAGTTTCTTGTCATGCCATTTGGTCTCACAAATGCTCCTGCCACGTTTAATAGAATGATGGACAGAATTTTTAGACCACATAGAAACTTCGTGGGTACCTTCTTTGATGACATGATTGTCTATTCGAAGCTCGAAGAGGAGCATAGGGATCACTTGACTGCAATTTTCAATGAGTTACGTAAGAACAGGCTACTCATTAATGCGAAGAAGAGTGAATTCTTTTTGCAAGAGATTCACTTCCTTGGGCACATTGTTTCAAAGGATGGGGTACGCATGGATCCCGCTAGAGTGGAAACAATTAGATCATGGCCACGCTTGAAGTCCGTACATGACATCCGAAGCTTTCTAGGCTTATGTTCCTACTACAGGAGGTTCATCCGAAATTTTGCTGAGATTGCTTCTCCACTCCATGCACTACAAGGAAAAGGAGTTACTTTCAAGTGGACAGCCAAGGAAATTTTAGCGTTCAAACACTTGAAAGAGAAGTTGACTTCAGATCCGGTAATCATTTTGCCAGATCTTTCAAAACCTTTTGTGGTTCAGTGTGATGCGTGTGGCCATAGTCTTGGTGCAGTTCTAATGCAGAATGGCCGAGTAGCCGCATATGAGAGCAGAATTCTTTTGAAGACTGAACGAAACTTGCAAGTCTATGAGAAAGAATTGCTGACAGTAATTCATGCTCTCACTAGTTGGAAACACTATCTGCTAGGAGCTGATTTTGTTGTCCAAACGGATCATCAAACCTTGCGATATTTTCTCACACAGACGAAGTTGTCTGAGAATCACATGCGATGGGCAAACATCTTGTCAATGATCCATTTTCAGATTGTGCATGTGCAAGGAAAAAAGAATGTGGTGGCTGATGCGTTGTCACGAAAGCCCCAAATTTCAACAGTGTCGATTTCGTACCATTGTGAACTAGACGAAATGAAGACACAATATGCTGAAGCTTCAGAGTTTGCAAGGATCTATGACCAGCTTGTTGATGGGCAACATCATGAGCACTATATGCTTAAGAATGACTTTCTCATGATGCATGGAAAGTTATGCGTTACTAAACAGTTACGGCCAAAGATTTTGATGGAAAGTCACGCTCCACCTTATGCTGGGCATCGTGGAATTGATGCGACAGTGAAAGGGGTTGAGGCATTCTTCTATTGGCCAACTTTACGCCAAGATGTTGACACATTTGTAAGATCATGCTTAGTATGCGAAAAAGTCAAATTTGACAGACAAAAGCAACCGGGATTGTTGCAGCCATTGCCGATCCCTGATAGGCCATGGGAAAGCATAACAATGGACTTTATCTTTGATCTTCCAAGAACGCAAACAGGCAACGATGGGATTTGGACTATCATTTGTAGGTTCAGTAAGCAGGCCCATTTCATTCCTGTGAGGAAGAAGATAAAGCCAGAACACATGGTCAAGATATTCATGAGCAATATCTTTAAATACCACGGGATGCCTCAGTCAATTGTCAGTGAGACAAGGATCCACTTATGACGAGTCTTTTCTGGAAGGCATTGTTTGAGAACATGGGCACTACGCTAAAGTTCTCTTCTTTGTTTCATCCGCAAACTGATGGACAGTCAGAAGAGGCCAATTCTACTATTTTGGACCTGCTCAATGTTATGTGTCAGAGCACAAGGCAACTTGGGAACACCATCTTCCATTGGTTGAATATGCTTACAATAACACTGAGCATACGTCAACAGGTAAGGCACCATTTGAGATAGTGAAAGGAGGGAAGAAAGACCCGCCCATTTTGCAGACTAAGGACAAGATTTTTGAGGCAAACAAGTATGTGCAAGATATGGATGAAACATACAGGAAGATAAAGATTGCTCTTGAGAAGACTCAGGCTAAGCAAAAGAAAGTTGCTGATCGTCACCGTCGTGAACTTGTATTTTCACTTGGTGATTGGGTGCTTTTGCGCTTTGAAAAGGCCAAGTTAAGGAAAAGGAAAGGCAAGGAACGCTTGTTTCCTAAGCTCAGTATGCGATATTATGGTCCTTTTCAGATTTCAGAAAAGATCAGCGATGTAGCTTACAGATTAAAGCTACCAGCAGGCTGGAAAATCCATAATGCTTTTCATGTCGGCCTTCTAAGACCCTTTGTTGGTAATGTGCTAGAGAATATGCTTGATGAGGAACAACCCGAAGTGGAAGAATTGGATGAAATCCTTGTTCCTGAACAAATATTGGCACATAAAGAAAGAAAGGTTAGAGGAAAGGTTGCAAGACGCTATTTGGTGAAGTTCAAGAACTATCCATCATTGGATGCCAGATGGATGGAAGAGTCTGAATTGCTTGATTCACCTCAACTATTGCAATTGTATCTTGAAGCCTTTCAGATGGAACCCACAATGACTTGATGTAGACTTTTTGGAGCAAGGCAAGAGCATGGTTCATGATGCTCAAAAGACTAGTTAAGCAATTGTATCTACTCTTTCCATACAAAATTTAGCTAGAGAAGTTTGTGCTTGAGAGTACACTAGAAGACTTCTATGCTTGATATATGTGTCGTAGCCAGGTTGGTGGGATTGTTTAATCATCCAACGCTACATTTCCGGAAGCATGTATATCTTGGATTCCCATCATAGAATATATGTGATATCACGAGATATTGCAAGTATTATTGGCATGCAAGCGAGGTTGCTTGCAGTATTTCAAGGGTGGGGTGTGTCACCAAGAGGTGTATTTTTCATGTTGCCTTCCGTAAATAAGTACTAGATATTTTTATTTATTTTTATTTTTACTTCTTTTCCCCGAAACCCTTGAAAAGGTGCAAGTGGACATTGCATGGCCAGTGTGAAACGACTGCGGCCGAATAGGTTTCTCACAGCGAGAGTCTGGGTCGATCAGTCTGGGACTGGTCGGGCCAGTTAGCACTGAATTCTGATGAGTATGGATGCCTGTGTGCGCCAAATGAAGTCTCGGCCACTCGGAAAATCACTTATAACTTTATAAGTCAGTGGGAACTAGAGAATTCACTCAAAAGGGGCAAACTGGACACATGGCGACTTCTGGGGAGTTTGCTACTTCCAGCAGAAGAGGGGGCACCCAATTTGAGAGAGGAGGCTGATTTTTTATCATAAGTGAGCTACATTGTGTGTGTGAGTAGTGGGTGCAGATCTACAGCTTTAATGGACAGCTTGCCTTCCCCTCTGTCTCATGTAGCGAGATGATTTTCTCTCGTGCATCTCTCTCTCCCTTTTGGCACATATCGTAATGCCCCACTAGTTGGGCTACTCAGATTAACATGTACAGTTCTAGGGGTTTATGCGCGTTTGCCAAGGCAAGAGCCTTCTGAACAGGAACCGAATTAGCTAATTGCTAATCCCCCACAGGTACGCACAGTTCCATCGCGAAATATTGCAAGTTTGGAGAGTTTCCTCGCGTGAAAACTCGTCCAATTCACAGGGGAACTGTCCCATTGTGTGCGGGAGCCCTTGGGACACGCGTAGGCGTGTTCGCTCCGCTAAAAACGATCCGAAACAGCAAATTACAGCCTGCTGTGTTTTTCTACAGGTTTAGGGTTTCGCACCTAAACTGCAAGGGAACACCGGGGGAGCCTCATGAGATCCTTGGGATGCGTGTACAGGCTTTTGGGCACCCGGCAGTGAAAAACAAGGAATTACAGCACGCTGAATTTCTGTGACAGCTCACCAGAAAGCTTCCAGATAGCGAGGGAATCCGTCCTAGACAGGTGCTTTTGACCTACAGGGGTTTTTGCACCGTTATGCTACCAAAATCAGGTCGAAAACCTGCGTTTTCAGCCCTCGCCAGGTTTGGACAGCTTTGTGAAGGCTTGTGCTAAGTGGTCGGATCATCTACCTTAATTTGAATAAAGAAATACCGAAAGGGGCGCCAGTCTTTGGGGCCTACAGGGTGTCGGTCTCGTCTGCGTAGTGACATTCTAGTCGCTCGACGCAACTGTGTTCTCTTCCCTTCTCGGTGCTCTGTGTAAAGTTAACAGGTAATTAAAATAGTACCGCCCTCTACGTTGTACAGGCCGGTTATACACACTATGCGTGCAAGTGTATAAGACTAAGAGATAGAGAGAGAAAAGAGAGATACGACACTAGAGACGTTGTAAAACCCTCCTCCGAAGGCCCCACTCTCGTCGACGAGAGTGGTCTACTTATGATTGCACAATTTGGTACAAATGGCATGCATGGAACTGATGCCAGTCTAGGCTATGTCGACGATGACGACGGTGATGACGAAGTCGACCTAAGGGCTGAAATCTCAATCTTTCTTCTGCTGTCCAAAAACGCTATGGCTGAAATCTGCAACTAGTCCAAAAACGCTGATTTGGAGGCTGTTTTCTGTGGGTCTTTCACGCTGAAAATATGCAAGTTTAGGGCTGAAAACTGAGGTTCTTCAAGGCTGAAAACTGATGGTCTATCCGAGCTGAATCTGCTATTCCTTAGGGGCTGAATCTGCTACTCTTCGAGGGCTGAATCTGCAACTACTTCATTGCTGAAAAACGCTGCAGTGGTAGCTCTTCAAAAACGCTACGCATGCTGAGTTTCCAAAAACACTAGGGAAGGTCTTCTGGTGGCGATGGTTACTGATGCAAAAACGCTATCTGCTGGGGTCTTCTGGCGATGGCAAAACTGATGCAAACGCTAGGATCTAGAACTTGCTGGCGATGGCTTGTGGAAGGAAAAACGCTATGCTTGGGGATCTTTGTCATGAGGACGTGGCAATTGCTAACCTTAGTTGTTGGTTTCTTTCCAATGATTTTTGATTAATTTTTGAGACCCTCTTTTTGAAGTTGCAAATGGTCGGACATTGTATTGTCAATGTGAACGGTAGTTTCACCCGCAGACGGGAAGTGATCGGCTCTGGAATTCGTATAGTAAGAGGATGTCTAGGCTCAGAGCAAGATCATATAGGTCCCCCTGTCACACTTAGCAAGTTGGTGGATAGTGGGAAGTAAACTCAATAAAGGCACAAAGTCAAGCTGGGACTACCAACAAAAAGTATCCGACAGTTGGGCCACATTGCACTTTTGGATGCGGTCCCAATGAGGATAGATGGTCATATGACCAGTGAGAGCCCAACGGAATCATTACCTAAAATTTAGGTAGCTGCTATTTTGGGCCGTGAAATGTGTTCGTGTCATTACCTCCGATATGACAAGGGGAATATTCTACAACTCTGCCGCGAAGTTAACTCGGCAACCAATTGAGAGATTTTTAAGCAAGAAGCCCAATGCGGGGAAATTGCATGTATGAGTGCCAAGTGTCACTTTTTGGTCAATTTACCAAGTTTGGGAGAGCAAAAACTCGTAACTGACTTCTTGGAGCAGTTTTGGAGGCTGATAACTGTGATTTTCAGTCATTTCTCTCCATTTTTGAGCTTCCCATGACTTTACCTTGGACCAAGGAGCTCATTTACAGCATTGGAAGGCATCAAATGCGTGTTTACAGGGCCGTTTTGCTGCGTTTTCAACGATACGCAAGTTTCCCCTTTTTGCATCTATTTGTTCACAGATGCATTACAGGTCAAGGGCAGCAGAGGGGGCGCTCGATTTATGTTGGGGGGATGCTTCATTGAGAAGTTGTCACAGGTTAAGATCTATGGGAGCTTGCTTTCCTCTCTATGTACAGTGTGGTGCTAGGAGTGATGACCTGCACACTACACACTGCTCTCTCCCTCCCCTACGTGCACTTATGTGATGCCCTACAAGAGGGCTCTTCATTTGACTAATGTACAGCTGTGTGGTTTCATGCTTTTGTGCTAAGGCAAGAGCCTCCTTGAGCAGGAACAGGGGTAGTTAAGGTAGCTTAACTGCTACTCCATAGCAGGCACCGGTGAGGGTCATAACCTCACCATACAGGTGCGTTTTCAGCGCTGTGTATGCGCTGTAAATTGACTGTTTTTCAGCCATTCGGACGCCAAAACCTTTGGGAATCGTGCCCCACTGGCAGAGGACAGTTAGGGGACTGTTTGGGGCTGAAACAGGGCAAAAACCAATAAATACAGAGCGCTGAATTTACTGTTTTTGGGCACGAACCAGAGGGTACACGCCAGTAGAATTGAGTTCTAGAAGGGGAATTGGTTTCGCACAAGTTTGGGGCTGTTATGCTGCCGAAATTTGGCCAAATCAGATGGTATTTAGCTGGATACGGGTGAAGGATTCCCAGGACTCTTCTTTGTAATTTACCCTCCTAAAGAATAAAGAAATACCTAAAGGGGCGCCAATTTTGGGGCCTACAGGTTGTCGGCGTCTGCTCGGAGCATTCTAGCTTCCGAGCCGTGTGTGTACTTAAGTGTTAATCCCTGTTGCAAGTTACCTTTGCGAAGTGCTCTGTGTGTGTGTGTGTGTCTAAAGTAAAAATGTTTCGGGTGAAAGCCAACGCCTACCGCCCCACCACGGGCCGGTTTCAATCTTTGCTCGGAGGGAAACCACCACGGCTTGGTCTTGCTGAGAAGTTGCCTGTTGAGCCTGGCTCCTATTGCCTCTTCTGCCAAATAGTGCTAGCTCTACTTTGCTTATATGCAAACTTAACAAAATTGCTCTACCTACTTTCCAACAAAAGTCACTTAAAAATAATAAGTGAAAAATGTCAAAAATAGGGAAAATAGGCTAAATGCACTCGAAAATTCTGCTGACTGATTCTGATGGATTCTGATGGGAATGCTTATGATCATGCTGTGTGCAACCAGAGGATATGCATCTACACTAAGTGACTAGGCATGCACGGTCTACGAATAGACTCGCAAAAGTGCGAGATCACTTCTAATCTAGATTGACTAGACTGACTAAACCCTGATCATGTTGTAGCTTGTCCACGGACACATAGGGTTGGAGGTGTTACGTGACATCCCCTCTCTCTCTCTCTCTCTCTCTCTCTCTCTCTCTCTCTCTCTCTCTCTCTCTAGATGGGGGGCTTGGTACCCCTTCGTATTACGTAATCAAAAATACAGGCCCAAAGGCGTTACATCGGCTTGTAAGCACACAAATATAACATATCTAATAGTGAAAAAACGTTGGGATTCTTCAACAACCACAAACCATGAAAGAAAAACTACCAGTGATACAAAGTTACAAAAGATGGGCAACAATCAAAAGCTAGAAACGGAGGAGATAACGGAAGAAAGTAACAACCACAAACCATAGGGGAAAAACTACTAGTGAGACAAAGTTACAAAAGATGGGTAGCACATCAAAAGCTAGAAATGGGGGAGATAGTGAAAGAAAGTAGTAAAGAGATGCAACAAGAACAAGCCACCTAATCTTTTACTGAGAGGCCAAAAACTCTAGGAAAGAATCTCACTAAGAGCCCGAAGGCAATACAATGGCCCGTAGGCATCACGAATAACCAACTGGTAGTGAAAAAACCCTGGGATCTGACAACATTACAAGACCAAAGGGAAAAAACCACCTATGACATACGGGATAAGACTATGGAGATACGCCAAGAACCGGAGACAAGGGAGTAGGGGAAGAAACTCAAAAACTCTATGAATTGAGAAAGGCAAGGGGAAGACACACCTCTGGAAGTGAGGTAAAAGTGCCCTCTCATCAAAGGAAGAGAGGATGACAACAGCCTTTGAGAGACGGGCACTTTCCACAAAAAGTTGACTCAAATTATAGTATAAATCCCAAGATAAACAAAAGGCCACTAATCCTATCAGTGAACACACTACATATGGCAGTTGCTCAATGTAAGGCGAGAGCCCACCAACTAGTGTCATCTACAACCATGGGACTATGAAACAACTATGAAAGTTAATAGCCGATGATGCAGAAGAAACAATCGCCGTCACCAAGAAAGTTGTTAGAGATCCAAGAGAACCATCAAGAAACTAAAGAGGAGCTGCCAAGGAGGCCTTGAAGCACTATAGAAGAGAATCCACTTGTTGAAGGCAACTCTTGTACTCTAAAGCTGTAAAGGCTAACACTAGAAAGACAATGATAGGGAAATCCAACGTCAACCAAAAGATGTCCATCAGCATATATCTTGGTATAGCTTGGTAGAGATCCAGCCCAATGCACACCCTGCTCAAAACAAAAAAGGAGACTACACTAGAAAACCAACATGAAAACCACAAGAAATCGAAACAAAAAACTAAAAAGAAAACTTAGGACAATATCCAAGCCAAGCTTCACACCTTCGAGCACACACAACCCTCTCCTCCACACTCACCCAAAAAAACAAAGCAAACAGAGGATATAAAACTATAATTACAAGGACATTCTTATTAAACTCACCCTACGAGAGCCTTTATGGAAAATATTTAGACACGGCAAGATTGAAAGTGATACACGCCTACATTTTCGCCTAATTATAGGCAAATTGATTAAAACAAATCATCTTCGATCAAAGAGAATTATGTTGAAATGTGTGCCCTTGCTTGCACACGGGCAGAATGTATGCCAAAAGCTGAATGGCACTTGCCAAAGAAATTTAAAGATGGAAGACACGGGCTAAAGGGTGCACAAAGGTCCTAAGACGGCCACCAATTTTGCATTATTTTTCGGCACGCCACTAAGTGGTTGTAATTATCCAAGCCCATTTATTCAAGCCTTATGGCTGAAATCCCACATTTTGGTATAGAGAACCTTAGGAGTTGATTGTGAAGCTTGGGAAATTTTCTTGTATTTATATGGAACTCTCAAAGCCCAAAACTATGCACAAAGACTATAATTAACCAGTTTTGGCTGATCAAATGTGAACCCTAGTTTTTAAGCTCCATTATGATAAAAAGTCACTTTCAACTCATTTTGGGGGTGAAGAGCTAGTCACATCAAGCTTACTCTGAGAGCACTAAGGAGCTTGCATAGCTTCCTCATCCACTTCAAGGAGCTACCCACTTGTATTCTTTTGTTCTCATAAGCATGAAGATTGAGATTTTGGATGAAACCGATGTTTCTTCTCCTTCACTTGTTTTGTGCATGTGTATTTGAGGTAGCTAATCAAGTTTACTTAATCATTGTGTGGTGCCTCCTGTGAGAATGGTGATGCCCTAGGTTACGCGTAACAGTAGGAAGAACTACGCAGCACGCTTGTTTGCTCATTTATGCGCACACAAAATAGCTACATTACTTCATCTTGCACTGACAAGGTTTCATTGAGCATTTCATGGTGTGAGCATTACACAAGTAAGAAAGGGTCAGCATAGTGGCACGTGCACATCTAACCATATGTGCAGGTGGACAAGCTAGCTCCTACTTTTAGGGTTTAGAACAACCTAGGAAGTGTCTTGGCACCTTTGTGAGCCTGTACGCAAGACATGCATGTCCAACAGGGTTGTCCTCGTATGGCATACGGGACAATTAGTACGTTCCGTATCGTACCGTACGACTCGTACGTTCCATACATGACGTTTTTTTTTTGCGAGTGTGATTTGTGGGGTGGGACCGTTTTGCAATTTCGACTGCATTTGACCAAGAGCCCAATCGCTACATTGGCTGAAACAACCATCACCTATGTGTGGCGAGGCTCGGGTAACGGATCTACTATGGTCGCCACCACTCTAGAGATCATGATTCTTCTTTTTTCGGACATTGCCGTTTCCAATGTCCATGGACAAATCTTTCATGTCCTAACTTGTAAGACTTAAGTTGCCATATTTAGTACTAAGATCTATGTCATGACTCATATGATCTATCATGTTCTAACCTCTTAAGTTTGAAAACTTCTTGGTTTAGTCTCTCTTATAGTGTGTAAGACATATGAAATTTTTTTCATCGTACTTACGTCAACGTAAGTCTAATTTTTTTTGGTTCGATTAGTACCGCACGTCTTCGTACGTGTACCTGTTGTACGTGACTGCACATGTCAACCTTGATGTCCAAGCACTTAAGATTAGCTGCATACCCTCTAATTGCACATGAGCACCGCCAATGTCTGCTAGGTGCAAGCACTGGGGAGTATTCCCATACTCTAGCATGAGCATTGCCAATGTCTGCTAGAAGTAGGCACTGGGGAGTAATTCCCATACTCTAGCATAGTTACCTGCATATGAAGCACCTCTTAGTAGTAGTATTTACATTATTAATAAGTGACGTTTGCCAGGTCATGGAGCATCCTCTGGCATTCCTACTACTAGACATACGCTTCTCACACTTTAGAGGCGACCCCCTAGGTCATCACTTGCATCATAAGTCAATACCATGCATGGGCAGCATCGCCCTCAAGCACCAGCCGTAGCAAGTCAACATACTAACATACAGCGTGTGGACACCCCAAGTCTAAATTTTGTCACGACACAATAGAGATTCACTTCAAATACTTTACAAAAAATAGAGTCGACACGGCTCGACGTAGTTCCGTGCCAAGAGAGATTGCGGCAAAATGTCTTCGTGCCATTACGTGCAGTTTGACATGGGGATCATTTTCTTACTCTGTGGCCAAGTCAACAGAGGCTGCAGGTGAGATATTTTTAGACCTGAGGGTCTAAAGCGGGAAAATGCACAAATGAGTGACACTTGGCACTCTGAGGCAAGTTTACTACTTAAAGAGAAGGCAAAAACGTGATTTTCAGCTGTGAGCTTGTTTTTTGAGTGTTGTCACAGGTGGGAGAGCTTCAATGGAGTGCTGGCTTACCCTCTATGTACAGTGAGGTGCACGATGTCATGACCTGCACACCTCTCACTGCTCTCTCTCTCTCCCATATTCTTTATGGTTATGCCCCTCTAGTGGACTCATCAGATTGACCATGTACAGTTGTGTGGGTTCATGCGCGATTGCCGAGGCAAGAGCCTCTTGCACAGGTACTGGATTAGCTAGCGGCTAATCCCCTGCAGGTACAGGTGATTCGGAGAGGTTTCACATGCGAAATCTCGTCTGATTCAAAGGGCAAAGGGCAAGTAGCCCTACAGGTGCGAGAGCTCGAGGACTTGCTACGGATGCGACCGACATGCGAAACGGAGCCCGAAACAGTGAATTATAGCCTGCTGTGTATTTTTGCAGGTTTAGGGTTTTGGCCCTAAACGGACCCTAATACCCCCAAGAGGTTCGGGGACGCGAGGAGACCGCTCTACAGGTGATCTTGCGCATTTTCAGGGCAGAAAACATAGAATTCAGCATGCTGCAGATTCTCGCCAAGTTTTGCAAAGTGTCCGTATGCGTCGGGAAAGTAATCCAATGCGTGGGGATACTGACTGCGAAGGGTCCTAGTACAGTTATGCTGCCGAAATTAGGCCAGAACAGAAGAAATTCAGCGCAGATTGTGCGGGGCAGCTTGTAGGGAACCACAGCTTTTATTCCCTCTTTTAAAGAATAAAGAAATACCGAAAGGGGCGCCTATTTAGGGGCCAATCTAGTGTCTGACTCGCATAGAGATGCATTCTAACATCTGTATCCCATTCCCCTCTCTTGTGTCATTATAGCACAGGTAGAATAGACGACTAATAATGGATGAAAGCTAAATCAAGGTTTGAAGTAAAGTCTACCGCCCTTTTTGAAGTCAACAAGCCGGTTACATGGTTCCATCGACGAGACTAAATCACTTTTTCCTCAAAAAGTGAGCCTTGGTCAGTTTGGGTTAAAGACACAAAGAGAGTTTGGGATGACCTTGAAAACACAGAGAGTTTGAAAGTAGATCGAATGGATTTACAAGTGCGAAAGGCTACGAGAGTCTTTCTTTGGATACAGGTGAGAAAGGCTACAAGTCTTTCTTTGGATTTACAGGTGAGAAAGGCTACGAGAGTCTTTCTTTGGATACAGGTGAGAAAGGCCACGAGTCTTTCTTTGGATACAGGATGTGGATGGCAACAAGGAAGAGGGTTCCTCTTCAGAGGATAGACAGCCTATTCCAACTGCACATGAAATTGGCGAGAGTTGAGGCCAAGCAGAGAAAGCTTTGCAGGTTGTTACTGCTGTGACCATGTTCAAGCAATTGATGGAGAATCCAAGATTTATGGAGTTCATACAATCTTCATCAACAGCACATCAAGTTCAAGGCAGTTTTGGCATGCCAGGAACAGTGTTTAGGGGTATGCAAGGCATGGTGCCCAACCCCATGTATGCAAACATTGGTTTGCACCCAGGATTTCAGGGCACACAAGGTCAGTTTGGGGTGTCACAAGGCAACTTGGGTATGGCTGGTTTTTCAATCCCATCAGTGAATATGACACCTGGACATCAACATGTTATTGGCAAGGGAGTACAAATGGCTCCCACAGGTGTACCCATTATGCAAACTGTCTCTTTTGACAATTTGGAGTCAATGGATAAGCTAAAGCCATACGAAGAAGATGATCAGTGAGCCCATTGGCACATTCAATGGTTTTGATAAGAGGACAAAGGTTTTCTCTTTCCTCGAACACTTTGACAAAGCATTTGTTGGAAGGAGCATTTAAAGTTAGGAAAGCTGCCACTTTTCTGGAAAAAAAAAATGCAAGTCAGTGGTGGAATACACTGTTGTTACAAGGACAGACTCCTTCCACTTAATATTGGCAATTCCATTTTTGTTTATTTTCTCTTTCTTTGGGGAATTTTGTTTGTTTTACCTTTTGGAAAAACTCCTCTGGAAATCTAACTCCCCTGCATTGCATAGCCAGTGTGGAACTGTTCAGAGAGAGTCCAGGCCTGAGGACTAAAGAGCACTAGGGTTGGACAAGGACTATGGTTAGCCAAAGTGGGGTCATTGGCCAACCAAAGCAGAATCCTTTGCTACATAGGCTACATTTCAGTTCTGGGTGTGACTGCAATGTACAAAGAGGGTCAAATGACCTAGAAGAATGTAATGACAGAAACTCCTAAATTTTAGGGACTGCTATTTTTGGACGACAAAATGTCTTCGCGTTATTACGTGCAGTTTGACATGGGGATCATTTTCTTACTATGTGGCCAAGTCAACAGAGGCTGCAAGTGAGATATTTTTAGACCTGAGGGTCTAAAGCGGGAAAATGCACAAATGAGTGACACTTGGCACTCTGAGGCAAGTTTACTACTTAGAGAGAAGGCAAAAACGTGATTTTCAATTGTGAGCTCGTTTTTTGAGTGCTATCACAGGTGGGAGAGCTTCAATGGAGTGCTGGCTTACCCTCTATGTACAGTGAGGTGCAGGATTTCATGACCTGCACACCTCTCACTGCTCTCTCTCTCCCTTATTCTTTATGGTTATGCCCCTCTAGTGGGCTCATCAGATTGACCATGTACAGTTGTGTGGGTTCATGCGCGATTGCCGAGGCAAGAGCCTCTTGCACAGGTACTGGATTAGCTAGCGGCTAATCCCCCGCAGGTACAGGTGATTCGGAGAGGTTTCACGTGCGAAATCTCGTCCGATTCAAAGGGCAAGTAGCCCTACAGGTGCGGGAGCTCAAGGACTTGCTACGGATGCGACCGGCACGCGAAACGGAGCCCAAAACAGTGAATTACAGCCTGCTGTGTATTTTTGCAGGTTTAGGGTTTTAGCCCTAAACGGACCCTAATACCCCCAAGAGGTTCGGGGACGCGAGGGGACCGCTCTACAGGTGATCTTGCGCATTTTCAAGGCAGAAAACAGAGAATTCAGCGTGCTGCAGATTCTCGCCAAGTTTTGCAAAGTGTCCGTATGCGTCGGGAAAGTAATCTAATGCGTGGGGATACTGACTGTGAAGGGTCCTAGTACAGTTATGCTGCTGAAATCGGGCCAGAACAGAAGAAATTCAGCGCAGATTGTGCGGGGCAGCTTGTAGGGAACCATAGCTTTTATTCCCTCTTTTAAAGAATAAAGAAATACCGAAAGGGGCGCCTATTTAGGGGCCAATCTAGTGTCTGACTTGCATAGAGATGCATTCTAGCATCTGTATCCCATTCCCCTCTCTTGTGTCATTATAGCACAGGTAGAATAGACGACTAATAATGGGTGAAAGCTAAATCAAGGTTTGAAGTAAAGTCTACCGCCCTTTTTGAAGTTAACAGGCCGGTTACAGCACCCCTTTCAGTATTTCTTTTTATATTGATCTTTTAGCAAAGTACAACTCCCGAAGGTGCTCGCTCTCAAACTCTGCATCTAAAGACAGGTAAACTCAAAAGCAACTTGATCCAAAAGCTGCCAGCAAAAAGCAATCAACGCAATTGGTGGAATTCCATATGGTGTTGCCACATCAGCAACCAACGCAAATCGCGGTTGTTCGTACAACAGTCAACAGAAATCGTGATCGTTCGTACAACAGCCGCGTCAGCTGTCACAAACGGGAGCGCACACGAATAATCAACAAGATGAAAATAAATAATCTTTCAACTAAACAAAGTTGAGGGAGAAGTTCGACACAGTATTTGGGACCAAAAGATAGGCTGGTCCCCCCCCTTAAAGAGAATCCTTTATTAGGGAGAATCTTTTTACAAGCACAAGAACCGGAGAAAAACCCCTCCGTTCTAAATCTCTGACTCAATGGTCGTTCCTTCCCGTAAGGGAAATCCGAGAGACGAGCTCTCAATCCTTTTTCCGTCTATACTCGGAGTCGAGACTCCGCAGACAATTTCCGAATTCCGTTCCCGGAATTCCCAAGCGTAGGGCCGAAGCCTTCTCGCTTCTCCTTCGCGATGAAGTACCTGCAAACACACACAAACACGCGACAACAATTTGTATGGCGAATCCACAATACATACCTATCGCTCTTGCACGGGAAAAGCGACTTCCGTGCTTCGTAGTCTCGAGATCTCTTGCGATAGAGTCTTCTCTTGTTGACGTTGGTAACCTCCCTTTCAGTGAGGGCATGTGGTGCTTTTATAGCTCCTTGGCCACGGCACGAATAGCTGCTCACGAAATAGGGAGAGAGAATTCGCTGGCGCTTTTTTTTTTTTTTTTTTTTGCGCTGCTTTACCCGAAATACGGAGAGAGAATTCGCTGGCTGGTTTTGTTGCTTTATTTTCTAAGTGGCTGCCCACTTATTAAGTGGACGGCCGGCATATTTTTAAAATTGGTATGAACCTGTTCAAAAACTCAATAAAACCTTATAAGCTAAAAACAATGCCTTGCACAACATTTCCCAGGCATCGTTGGATGCAACCACATGCAAGAATGCAATGCAAACATAGATTCCTTGCGGGAAAGCGTCTGCTCTTCCCGAAAAACTCGTTAAAATATTCCGCTTATTAAGAAAAGCTTCTCTGAACCCATCTTTATTCTTGTGCTTGCGTCTTTACGCGTATTCCTCTTTCCAGTTCGGGTTTCCTGCCAGACCCACGAGATATTCCCTTTCCGATGCTCCTGTCACCCCATCACATGACGCATCAGGAATATTCGTTTCCCGGTCTCTCCCACCGAACTAACGGTAAAACCCCTTCGCGATGCTTAATGTCACCCATCATATGACACATCAGAGTTTTCCGTTCCTGATGGCTTTTAATAATTCCAGTAGATCTACAATTTCTAACCTTACGGTTCAAGTGCACATCTCTAAATATCCTAATTTCAATAAAAAGAAAATACTCGAGAAAATAAGAAAATACGAAAAAAAGTCTATTTAGCAACATCAGCAACCCTTTCCGCATTATTTAATGCCTAGGTGTCCCTTTGGCCCCTCAACAATTGATCATAAGTTGGAACAACTTATTAGTTGGTCATGCCATGTCATCAGTTTGTGACATACCCCCCTCTTGAAAGAATTGTAATCGCCCTCGATTACGCCTGCAAAACAGACAGAGGCCATAAACCATTTCAACAAACACTGACTCTAAGTACCGACACACTAGACACGACACATCTAGCACTTGTACAAAGACGACAGTCACATCACTGCACATGACATCACAACACAAATCAATCACAAAAAAAATCATTCCAAATCTCAGACCATGACTGCCAGCAACGTATTTAGTAACCGCATCTAGATCCATCCCAGACCTTACTGATGTCGTGTTAACTAATCCTTACTGCGATCATGTCTATAGAGATTAATGAGACCAAAATGCTAAAGTCATTTCGTCTTCCGATTCCTGCACTTAAACAAGTCAGATGAGAGAGTATATCATTCATGTCTAGTTTCGGGAATTCCATCTCATAAAGTCATACACCCTCTGCACCAGATTCAACCCTGCTGATCTGCGGTATCTCTCAGAATAGACGTAGCTAAACTGAATTCTTCAAGGTAAAGTTCCAAAATTTGCAGAGTATCTGCTAGGTCCTCCTCCTCCATCCGCTTTGCATCTAATACCCGATAATTCTTGAATTCAACTAAGAACCCTCAAATCACTTTACCTTCCACTTTTCTTTCCGTATGTGCAAAAATCTGTTCAGAAACGAGTATCTCCTCTCTCTCTTCCACTTCAAGTTGCTCATCTAGCTCCCCATCAATTGGCACCTCACCTTTAAAAGGTTTAGAGAGACTCACATGGAATGCATTGTGAATCTTCCAACAAGCATTTTGGTCTCATAAATCTCCATAGACATGATCGCAGTAAGGATTAGTTAATACGGCATCAGTGAGGTCCGGGATGGATCTAGATGCGGTTACTAAATACGTTGCTGGCAATCATGGTCTTTCGATTCCTACACTTAAACAAGTCGGATGAGAGAGTATAAATCATTCATGTTCAATTTCGGGAATTCCATCTCGTAAAGTCATACACCCTTTGCACCAGATTCAACCCTGCTGATCTGCGGTATCTCTCAGAATAGACGTAGCTAAACTGAATTCTTCAAGGTAAAGTTCCAAAATCTACGGAGTATCTGCTAGGTCCTCCTCCTCCATCCGCTTTGCATCTAATGCCCGATAGTTCTTGAATTTAACTAAGAACCCTCGAATCACTTTACCTTTCACTTTTCTTTTCTTGTGTGCAAAAATCTGTTCAAGAACGAGTATCTCCTTGCTCTCTTCCACTTCAGGTTGCTCATCTAGCTCCCCATCAATTGACACCTCACCTTTAAAAGGCTTCAAGAGACTCACATGGAATGCATTGTGAATCTTCCAAGAATCTGGCAGCTTAACTCGAAAGGAGACGTCATTTATCTTTTCTTTAATTTGGAAAGGGCCAGAATACCTCATGCTAAGCTTTAGAAAAAGCCGCTCCTTTCCCTTTCGTTTCCTGCGTGCCTTCTCAAAACGTAAGAGCACCCAATCGTCCTCCTTTAGTTGCAAGTCTCGTCGATGTTGATCTGCTGCCTTCTTATGTCGTACTTGAGATTTCTCTATAGCCTCACGAACCTTGGCAAGAGCAGTGTCCAAGTCCCTCATGTACTGGTCGGCTTCAAAAATCTTGTCGAGGCCGCTATAGAGAGCGCTCAAAGATTAGAAGGATAGCATCATTTCTAAAGGCAATGCACGGACATGGTGGTCCACTCTTTTGTTAAGAAAAGAAGCACCGACAAAGTGACTGAAATTCAAGAAACTCTTTATTTCTTCATGGCTCACTCAAGAATATAAACGAGATGTGAGAACCAATTAGAACCACCTTCGGATGATCAGAGGTGATACTTTAGTTAGTAAAGATTTTGGGATACTTTCCTTCCGACCTCTTCTTTCAAGAAGATCAGTTTTAAGGAGCAGATTGAGAGGTTTCGATGTGGACTCCCCAAAGAAATTTGAGACTACTGCCTTGAGAAGAAGATAGAGTCCATTCAACAATTGATGAGACATACTAAGCAGGGATTCGCTATGCATTCAAGTAACTTGACTTACCCACCAGATGAACCTTCGACAAGTAGAAATAGACGGCAGACAGATACACGATCGACTGATACAAGATCAAAAAGATGAATATTTCAAAGCAAGAAAGTGTTTTGAATGTGGAGAACAAGGACACATCGTTGCACGGTGCCCCAACAAGGCACAAGAATAAGGATGACTGACAGAATGGAAATACAACGGAACGAGGAGATACTCGTTCCAGACAAGATTTTAGATAAAACATTATGGATGAGAATTAGCATTATTTCGTTGTATAAATTTATGAAATAAGACTTTTTGGAAGAAGATCTTGAATTTTTGGATGAAACCAATGTTGTATGGAAGAACCTGTTATTTGTGAACCTGTTATTTGTGAGCATATAACACAATTATGAATGAAATGATGATAATGGCTTTGGAGCAGTGATAGCTCCTGGATGAACCTGAATTGAAAAGAGCCAAAAGATACTCGTTCAAGAACAAATACCGGCTTTCCAAGACATGAAAGAGAAAGGTAAAGTGAACGGTGGTTCTTAATTAAGACCATCGGACAGTAAATGCGAAATGGATGGAGGAGGAAGACCTAGCAGATACTCCTCGGATTTGGAACTTTACCTCCACGCTTTTGGTCTAGCAGTGGCTATTCCAAGAGTTCCCACTGATCAATGCGTTGAATCTTGTGCAAGTGGGACTACACAGGAGAGGAGTTACTCCCCTCCTTTGTCACCGATTACTTCGATGGAATAAAGTCACTGATTTTTCCTTTGGGTTTCAAGGATACTGATGGGCTGACAATATTCTACTGAATGACTTTATGAGCGAAGTTCTTCGAAATGGGATCCCTAAAAATAGTTTCTCGCACACGACAATGCTTGAGGCAAATGACTACGTGCACACGACAATGCTTGAGTCGAAAATCTCCATAGACATGATCGCAATATAGGATTAGTTAGTCCTACATCAGTGAGGTCCGGGTTGGATTTAGATACGGTTACTAAATACGTTGTTGGCAGTCATGGTCTGAGATTTGGCATGAATTTTTCTGTGATTGATTTGTCATGTGAAGTCATGTGCAGTGATGTGACTGTCGTCTTTGTACAAGTGCTAGATGTGTCATGTCTAGTGCATCGGTACTTAGAGTTAGTGTCTACTGAACTGGTTTATGGCCTCTGTCTGTTTTGCAAACGTAATCGAGGGCGATAACAATTCTTTCAAGAGGGGGATATGTGACAAAGTGATTTGTCATGTGAAGTCATGTGCAATGATGTGACTGTCGTCTTTGTACAAGTGCTAGATGTGTCGTGTCTAGTGCATCGGTACTTAAGAGTTAGTGCCTACTGAACTGGTTTATGGCCTCTGTCTGTTTTGCAAACGTAATCGAGGGCGATAACAATTCTTTCAAGAGGGGGGTATGTGACAAAGTGATGACGCGACATGACCACCCAAGCGGAATGGCTAAAGTGGCAGGCTGACGTGACAGGTGATACGATCGCTGACGTGACAGCAATACGGAACCCTCGGTTTTTCCGCTGACATGCGGACGTGACAACCTGTACAAAGAGTCCCGCTTTTCGCGCTAACAGCTAATTGGAATTTTCGTAAATTGCACTGACTACTTTTGGCAGTTTTTGGGATCAATTGCTTTTGGAACAAATTGCTTTTGGGGTTCATTGCTTTAGGAACCAATGGCTTTTGAGTTTAACTGCTTTTGGGGCTCTGCTTTTGGCATCCCTTGTAAGAATAAAAGGACCCTTAGGGGCCTCACTTCTCAGAGCATCTAGATGCAGAGTCTGAGAGCAGAGGTCCCACGGGAGTTTAACTTTGCTCAAGCATTAATATAAAAAGAAATACTGAAAGCGACGCCAGATTTTGAAGCCAATACCTCTGGGCATAAAACACGTCGAGCCGTGTCGACTAAATGGATACACTGATTTGAAGTTGTGAAGTGTTTTAAGTGATTTTCTCATATGTCGTGCTCGATTTCCCACTTGGGGTGACCAAGCCTGTTACAAAGAGACTCTTGCCTCGTCAATCGCGCATTAACCCACAAAATTGTACATACATATGAATACTCCTTCAATTGGGCATCACGATTCTGTATTCATAAGGGGAGAGAGGTGCACGAACAAAATCATCATGGTACATAAGACAGAGGAGAAGGATTCAAGCTGTAAACCTACGCCCACTACTCACACACACACACACTGAAGGTTCACAATGAAAAAGAAGGCAGCCCAATTCAGCCCCAAATCGATTTGGGAACCCCCTCTCAATTGATGTGTCTGGTAGATTTGCTTTGGAGCCGCCAAGTGTCCACTTTGCCTTTTTAAGTTAATTTCCTACCCACCAAGTTATTAAGTCTCGCGTGGGGCCTAAATGACTTTAGTTGAGCCTAGCCACCCTTTTACTACTCGGATTTTAGTGCCGATCGGTCCAACCATCTCATGGCGACCTAGCCTTCACTGCTGCGAATAAAACTCTCGGTCATCTACCGTTTCACATTAGCCATATAATGCATTTGTGACTTCAAAAAGAGGGTCCAAAAAATTAAAGGGAAGGAAACCAACAAATAAGGTTAGTGTTTGTCACAGTCTCGAGACAATTGCTGAGGAAGTGCACAAAATCGTGCAACCTCTTATCACCATAGGCAACCCTGAGAGCTCCAAGAGAGCATGTGTATATATCTCAAATACCTAAGAACTCGAAAACACTCCGTGTCAACGCATGCTCTAAATTATCTTCCCAATATTGTGGGCCATTCTAACAAGATAGGTACAATTTACTGTAAGTTGAATTGACACTCACACCTTATCATTCATCAAGAGGTCCTTGACTGTTCAAAGCAACACTTAAGAGACAAGATGAGCAAGCTATTCCACTTGAGAAAGTTTCTAACTTAGAGGATACTACACGATATGTCCTTGATACAAAGTTCGTCCTTGCCTAGAGTGTAAAGTGTTCTCATTCGACCTCTTGGTCACCGTACCTAATCGAGAGGAAACATAGAATTTAGTACCCAACGACTTGGGAGTCGGTGAGGTTATTGAAAAGTCACTTCTTGGGTATTATTCCCAACAAAATTGCGAACGATGGCAATTCTACATAAGAGGGGAAGTGTTACATCTCAGACATGAGGATCCGACCATGTGAAACAAGCCCTTAGGTAAGGGCGATTACGAAGCCTTGTAAATAGGACTCTTGGGCTCAAGTGTGAACCATATTGTGTAATCACCAACTTGGACTATAGACCCTTGGCAATGCTTGCCCGGACACCCAAGCCAGGGTGTGGGTTCGTGGTCTGAGAGGCCACAATAACTACAAGCTCTTAGGCTTAAGGGTGAGCCATTTAGGATCTATGGCTAGGAGGTGAATCAGATGTCTATCCCTTATGTTGTTTTTTTGTGTTTGTTTGACTTGTGTCATGTCATGTCATGCATGCAGGATGAATTTGTAGGGAGCACTAACACATTAGCGAGAGAACTATCCAAGACTCAAAATCAATAGCAAGGACCACATGTGAATAATACTTTTGAACTTGGTGAAACTTCCACTTTGGTGGACTTGAAAAATACAAATTATTCGAAATAGACGTGCTCAACCGCACCTTTTTCCAAAAAACTCTCCAAAGACATCTGATTAAGCTAATAAGGCATCAAATTCGAACTCTCGAAATGAAGAAATTCTCACTCATGCAATGACATTTATGCACATACTTAAACGGCATACTTCTTTTCTAGATAGACATAGAACTCTAGAGGAAATTTTTGCAACTTCACTCCAGAATCTTATTGTCTTGCAGAATCATGGGGTGAACGAGCTGAAGGTAGTTTGTCTTTATGATCCTTGAACACAGATTACTTTTATTATGTTGGCTTCTGTCACGAGGACGTGGCAACTACTAACCTTAGTTGTTGGTTTCTTTCCAATGATTTTTGTTTAATTTTTAAGACCCTCTTTTTGAAGTTGCAAATGGTCGGACATTGTATGGCCAATGTGAACGGTAGTTTCACCCGCAGACAGAAAGTTGGTCGGCACTCGAACTCGTAAAGTAAAAGGATGTCTAGGCTCCGAGCAAGATCATGTAGGTCCCCCCGTCGCACTTAGCAAGATGGTGGATACTAGGAAGTGAACTCAATAAAGACATAAAGTCAAGGTGGGACTACCCGCAAAAAGTATCCGACAATTGGGCCTCATTGCACTTTTGGATGCGATCCCAATGAGGATAGATGGTCAAATGACCAGTGGGAGCCCAACGGAATCATTTCCTAAAATTTAGGGAACTACTATTTTGGGCCATGAAATCTGTTCGCGTCATTAGCTTCAGAATGACAAGGGGAATATTTTAGTACTCTGCTGCAAAGTCAATTGATGCACTAGTTGAGAGATTTTTAAGCGGGAAGCCCAATGCGGGAAATTGCATGCATGAGTGCCAAGTGGCACTTTTTGGCCAATTTACCAAGTTTGGGACAACAAAACTCGTAACTGACTTTTTGGAGCAATTTTGGAGGCTGTTAACTCAAATTTTCAGCCATTTCTCTCCATTTTTGAGCTTCCTATGACTTTACCTTGGACCAAGGAGCTCATTTTCAGCATTCGAAGGCATCAGATGCATGTTTACAGGGCTGTTTTGCTGCGTTTTCAGCGATACGCAGATTTTGGCAGCCATGGAAATCTTTCCCTTTTTGCATCTATTTGTTCACAGATGCATTACAGGTCAAGGGCAGCACAGAGGGCGCTCGATTTTTGCTGGGGGGATGCTTCATTGAGAACCTGTCTCACAGGTTAAGAGCTATGGAGTGCTTGCTTTTCTCTCTATGTACAGTGTGGTGCTAGGAGTGATGACCTGCACACTACACACTGCTCTCTCTCTCTCCCCTACATGCAGTTATGTGAAGCTCCACAAAAAGGCTCTTCATTTGACTGATGTACAGCTGTGTGGTTTCATGCTTTTGTGCTGAGGCAAGAGCCTCCTTGCGCAGGAAAAGGGGTAGCTAACTGCTACTCCAAAGCAGGCACCGGTGAGGCTCATAACCTCACCGTACAAGTGCATTTTCAGCGTTGTGTATGCGCTATAAATTGACTGTTTTTCAGCCATACGGACGCCAGAACCATTGGGAATAATGCCCCACTGACAGAGGACAATTAGGGGACTGTTTGGGGCTGAAAATAGGGCAAAAACCAGTAAATACAATGTGCTGAATTTACTGTTTTTGGGCAGGAATTAGAGGGTTTATGCCAGTGGAAGAGAGTTCCAGCAGGGGAATTGGTTTCGCGCAAGTTTTGGGGCTGTTATGCTGCTGAAATTTGGCCAAAACAAGTGGTATCTAGCTCGATACAGATAAAGGATTCCCAGGACTCTTCTTCGTAATTTACCCTCCTAAAGAAAAAAGAAATACCGAAAGGTACGCCAATTTTGGGGCCTATAGGTTGTCGGCGTCTGCTCGAGGCATTCTAGCTTCCGAGCCATGTGTGTATTCAAGTGTTAATTCCCGTCGCACGTTCTCTTTGCAAAGTGCTCTGTGTGTGTTTAAAGTAAAGAATTCCGGGTGAAAGCCAACACCTACCGCCCCACCACGGGCCGGTTTCAGCTTCTTGCGATGAGATTAGATTATTCGAGCAATGCAAATTTGCAGCGTGATATTGTTAAGGTGAAAATGCAAAACCAACCAACAGTAGCTATTGTCCATGTTACATACAAGGTTCACCTTTGAACTATCAAAGATTATACTTCAACAAAGAATCAAGTAGGAAATAAGTATAAAAGGAACAAAATTTATAGCAGCATGCCTACGAATCTCAATGCCTCGGCCTGATCAATCATGCATCATCATGGTACTCGAGAAAAATGCCTATCACTTATCATGAATCTTTGCAACAAACCACCCTTACTGGCATGAAAGACACCACACGAAGGCCAATATGATCATTAGCCCATGAAGACTTAACTGGGCCAAACAGACACACATGGCAAGATCTCACCATTGACCAGCCCATGGATACTTAAACATGCTACCCGTATGCACACACTGCACCACACATCTACATCCCAAAGGAACCAAGACCAGCAATAAAGGAAAATAATTAATCCCAAACAAACCATACCAGTGATAAATAAGATTAGGAGTTAAATCAAACAACAACTTTTGCACACACACAGTTGTTTCAATGAGCTGAGCATAGCAAAAAATCCTTTACCCATGAGATACTCATGCAAAACAGTGATAGAAATCTGAGGCACATCTGTAACCATTAGCAGCTACTGATTTGTACAGAACCTAGATGACCAAGACAATGCAATATCTTCTCTATATTGTGGACCATTATCCAGCTCCTAGATAAAGATACCATCTAAAAAGTGCTCGCTTAGGCAGAGCTCAGTAGAGTGAGCTTTACCCCAAACATTGCAACCATATAGAAACTCAAAGAACCCACAGCATAATTCACTAAAGTTTACGGACTTAAACAATGAGTACGTTTATTCCTACCATAGTACATGTACACCATGAACACACATAATCCACGATCAGCAGGATAAAGAAACACAAACATATTCAAAAGCATGCACACAATCTGAGTCAAAACCACAACGTAGGGCCACAATATCAAGATATTTGCTTTCATGAGACTTACTTGTATCGGACCATATCAGGAAACAACATAACATCGCCATTGGAAGAATCCGTGCCATCCCGGCCTTCACACACTGTCAACCGCGTCTAATACACGAATAACGCAATCAGACATTCCCAAAAATCTTGGGACTGCTCACACAAGACATGCTAAACTGGTAGCAACTCTAGTCCATTGGCATGAGTAATAAATAGAGCAAACTAGGAATGTTTCAGCTCACCTTCTTTGTCATCTCATTCTTCTTCAATTTGATGGTCACTGCTAACGAGCGAGGAAGTCGGTCAAAATCTGCTGCTTCAACCAATGCAGGCCAGCTCTGGGGCTCTTTGAAGCACAAGAACACTTGTCGTTCATCAAGAGGAAGACGTGTAAACAAGGAAGAAGAGCTGAGTGAGCAAGCCTCAACTTGTTCGAGCCCATCAACATGTCCTGTGAGGTCCTCCCCATTGAGTGGGAACACGGGAGCTGCTGAGTCTGCTACAAAGATGGGTGAGGAATTCACAGGAGCTTGGCCCTCATCGCTTGTGCTGGCAGATCCACTATAGTCGTAACCTTCTGGGTCATAATCAGGAGTGAAGGACGCCATGAAAGGCACCACGGTCTATGTAGAAATTGGGATGAGGATTGACTCTTTCGGGAAGCCTCCAGCTTTACCCGAAAGAGAAAGACGGTGTGCCCTTCAGGATGTACATGAAGCCCTCGCAAAGCAAGAAAGTACTCTTTGCACAAGTACACATAGAAAACAAACACGCACACACACAGATTGAAAGGTTTAAGACAAAGAGATGCAAACTCTAAAACCTGGAGGGTTTTGACGCATACACGAGCATTTTAAAGAGAGATACAGACCAATGCAAGCACGTCAAAGAAACCCAAGAACACCAAAATTCTTCTAAAAAATTGCATTGTGCTGGGAAACCTTAGAAAACAAAAAGCTTGAGCGACACTGGGAGAAACCCTAGAAAACACAGAAGCTTGAGCTGGAAGGAAGGACGACCCAAAAACACAGCGAAACAAAACGAGAAAAGTGTGTATGAACACAGGCTCTAGAGGATTACCTGTACCAGAGACCACGAGAAATTATACATCAGGGGGGTAGGCGCGAGGGACGTGGAAAGTTCGCCATAGCTAGGGCTTCGTCTTCCTTGAATTTTGAATTACGGCGGCTTAAATGAGACCAGGTTCTTTTTCAGAAATATAAAATGGGTCGAAAATTCGGACCTAGGGCTTGGGGGGGCTTGGGGGTGGACAAGACAGCACAAGTTGAGAAGAAATTAGACGCCGCCGCCATCCAAGATCGCTATTAATTCTCTACCTGTCATCACAATGCTACAAAACTGGCGGCCTCAGAGCATCGCCATATGAGATCTCCACCTGAAAATCCGTATACTCAGAAAACCCACAACACTCCCCGAAGACCCAACAGTGCTGAGACTCAGCTCTGTCCTAAACCATAAGCTTCGTCCTAGAAGCTTCCAAAACCCTAGAAAAGCAGAGGCTCAGAGCTTCCATGGACCGCTCCTGCATCATAACAAGTCTGTGGAAAAATGAGTAAAAGCATTAAACCGAAAAATAGGACAGCTAGATGCCCATACCTCAGAAATCAGTTGAAGAGACCTCTTGCACAGAAGAAAGGGAACTGTTAGCAAGCCATTGTACGGTGAAAAGAGCAACGTGAAATTTTACACACTGGGAAATCCACGCCCCAAATTTACAAAGTTGTCGGTAAATCTCGTCCAAAGGTTTTCTTCACGTGGGTGAACGTTATTTTGTCGATTGCCTCTTGCTGTAGCGCACTTGAGAGAGAGATAGAGTGAGAGAAGAACAAGAGATACACTAAGGGTGGATTCACAAACATCCATGGGCAAAGAGGAAAAGAGGCTTCAGATGAGACAGAAGAAGTCCTTTGATGTCCACATGGCGCTATTCGATTGGGAAAATTTGTAGAAGCGCATGTCCAGCTGGACCCACCCAAACATGGAGAGGCCCACCTCCCCGCCCCACGTGGGCGGTAAAACAATGATGCCACTCACTTTTCACCACGTATCGTAGTTTACAAGGTTTGATCTCACATTGTAGGTCCAGCAAGCATTCTCATTACCACTATGCTATCTCTTGTTGGTTCCAACAAATTTTGTCATTTTATTAAAAAATTGTCTCCTTTTATTGTGAATAGGAGGCATGGAAACAAGAGCCACCTGTATCAGCTTTCGTTGGGCTCGTTTGAACACGACCTTGGTAAATGAATAGCAAGCATGTCGACAATCGAATAGAAAGTTACTTCACACACACATGCAAGGGTTGTCCGCGATATCCCACATGGTGCTGACTGGTGGCCGTTTTGAGTGGATTCCTGGGTAACACCCCCCTCCCCCCACTCAAGGACTAGACTTTCAAAAAGATGTGGCTATTGCACCTTGAGCATAGACATTGTGCGACAGGAGAAGCATTCAACCATCATGCTATATATGTTTCAATGACCAAATTTTGAAGATATATTATTCGAAGTTGTATGCAGTTCCATATATGACGGTCATCCTCTCACATGCAAGCTTTTTATGATGGACATAGGGTTGTTGGATCACAAACATATGTGGACTTTTAGAAACCCATCCTTTGGCTAGGTTTGATAGCAAAAGACAAACTGTGTTTTGCCTTTATTGCATGTTCACGAGGGAAAGTGTTGTATTATGCTACTAATTGACAATGGTTCGAGTAGCAACGCCAACGTCTTGCAATGTAAAGTGTGTATCACATTGTAAGGGTTGAGGCTAGGGAGGATGTAGTCGAAGGGCCATGGCGACCCACTTGGAGCGTGCATAGGGCATAGAGGATGAAGGAGAGAGAGAGAGAGAGAGAGAGTCAGTTGCAATAATAAAAAGCCTTTCCATGCAGACTTCTAAAAGAAGTGAAGCTTCATCTGCATGCTCTAAGAGCTAATTCCAACGGGCATGACGTACTTGGGTTGAGAACCCAACAACCCCCCCCCTTCTTTCCCTTTGACAACAACATATGTGTGTGTGTGTGTGTGTGTGTGTGTGTGTGTGTGTGTGTGTGTATGTGTATGTGAATGTGTGTGTGTGTGTGTGCGTGTGTGCGCGCGCGCGCACTTCCCTCACAACTATCAGTGTGAGACAACCAGAACTCAGAACCAAACATAAAAGGGCGATCTTACCACCACTGATGTGTGACAGTGTTTATAACCCGTACAATTATTGACGAATGACCGACATTAAAAAGGCAACATAAAAACAAACTGAAAACTACAGGACATTACTATCTACGAGAAGCATCGATGCTTCACCATCAACCATGTTTATTTGTCGTTTGTTCTTCTTAAAACATTTATATGGAGGATGATTGGTCTTTCCACAGTGAATGTACGGATTTTTGATGAAACAGTCCTTGGTTTAATGATTGTTGCGGCCACAAATCACACAAGGTCTAGTATTGGTAGTAGATCTGGTTGAAGTTGTAGTCGAAGTGCAACCACGGGGGCTACATATGCAATAGGTATGGTAGAACTAACATGTGGTACTCGTTTCTCTTAATATCAAGTCTTGACCCAAATTGATGAAAACGACATCATACGCGTATGATGTCTTTGACCTAATTTTGGACATATTTTGATACTTTGCCAACACAGATCCATTGTAATAGCTGTCTAGAGGTTATATTTCAAGTTTCATCCCATTTGGATCACAATTGACCCAAAACAAGTCAAAAGCGGAAAATTGCCAAGAAAAGCCTAAATTAGCCATAACTTGCTCAAACAGAGTTCAAACTGAATTTTGTGAGTGGACAGAGCATAAGGGGGCTACTGACAGTGAGCATAACCAAAATAGTCCAAATCTGTGAAAAAAGACCTGCAATGAATTAACGATACCATCCAAAGAAGGTAGCAGATCTTTCTCCTTTAAATAGTTACAATCTGACAAAATTCTACAGGGAGGCTATTAAGGAAAACAGCTATAAGATCTTCATCTTGCATAGGGGCTTCAACATAAATTAGCTGAGTGTGGATGCTTTTCAATCTGTTAGCTAAAGCTGTAATATTATTGTCATCACGCATGGAAAGAGAATACATCTCCGTTTTAAGGCTCATTTTGGAGTACTTGCTTTAGTACCAAAGACTTTCTCTAATTCCATTCAAGCAACATTTGAAGATTACACATCATTCAAATAATGAATAAAGTCATCTTCGAGAGATGTCGAAATAATACCTAGTGCTTGCTCGTCCTTGCGTTGTTGCTCGACAGATAGCGCTCTCGTAACTGCAGGCTTGAAATCTTGTTAGAACGCAAAGCCTGACTAGCGGATGTCCAGCTTCGTTTGTTGGTAGAGACTTGACCACGCTCCAAAGATTCTTGTGCATTAGATAGCCTTTCACTTTAATTTGCTAGGTACGAAAGCCGAATCCATTCAATTTATCCACTTTCGATGCCATGTTTGATGAAATTTATGCTATGATCACTATCGTTGAAGTTGAATAATGATGTCGAATTCAAATGTTGCTCGCTACAACTATTATCGTTGATAAGTTTCAAACTTGTGACCTTTGAAGAGTTGGCGATAGTTGAAAACAATCAACAAATTTAGTTTAATAGCCCATTTGCAGCAGCTTAATCTCTACAAGCTTTTCAATAAGCTGTGGATTTCAAGCTTTTCAATAAGCTATGCGGATTTCACCCTCATTGGCTTCACCCTCATCGTTTCAAGCGTTGGCAAGCAGCGTTTCAAAAACGCCACAAGTTCTGCAACTGGCCAAGCTTTGTAATCGGCGTTTCAAAACGCAGTGCGTTGTGCCTTGGTGTGCAAAGGTTTCGGTAGCGTTTCAAAACGCTTACTGTAGAGGTACCACCCACCCATGCTTCGCTAGCGTCTTGAGAATCTACATAATTGCTTGCGCCACCAACGGCTAACGTCTTGAGATGTTGCAGAAGACCCGCCTGGTGCTTTGATACCAGCTGTAAGGGTTGGGGCTAGGGAGGATGTAGTCGAAGGGCCATGGCGACCTGATTGGAGCATGCAAAGGGCAAAGAGGATGAAGAAACGAGAGAGAGCGAGAGAGAGAGAGAGAGAGAGAGAGAGAGAGAGAGAGAGAGTCGGTTGCAATAATAAAAACCACGCTACATTTCTTGATTAAAATGAGTTACATATATAGAGAATCCTTTCCATGCAGACTTCTAAAAGAAATGAAGCTTCATCTGCATGCTCTAAGAGCTAATTCCCACGGGCATGACATACTTGGGCTTGGAACCCAACAAGATCCTCACTTCCGAGGGGAGGGGGCATAGCACTCAACGCTCGGTGGGTCTGAAAGCAAAGTTATTCTTTTTTCCTCCAATCAAACTGCACCATCGTGGACTCCCTCTTCGCTACTAGGAGATCATCAAAACCTAGCCTTAGCAAAAGTGGAGGTAGACGAAGCAATGCTATAAATAAATAAAAAATCTTAGCCCAATTTTTTAAGGGCAAACTTGTCAAATAACTGAGGTTTATGCCCAAATCTAGGGTGATTGCCAAGTTTATAACTAAAACGTCCCATTTTGGACCTTGAAAATCAAGGTTCAATGGAATTAAAAGAGGAATTTTTTATTTTCAACCACACTACAGACTGGGATCTGTTAGCACCGAGCCGAAGGATAACAAGGTGAGAGTTGTAGTTGGCTTGCCAAAGGTCCAGGCTTTTAGAGAACCTTGATCACAACAAGACTTAGGTTGTTTACACACAAGTTGGCGTAAAAAGGTGGAGTCAATCGCATTGTTTTTCAAGCAGCGATCTTTGCAGAAGTAACTTTATATTTATAGGGTATTGATGCTACTACTTTAGTTTGACAATTGATCACACAATAATTAATTAATCACACGGTTTACTTACTTTGATGAGAGCACACACCATATTCTAAATGTGTGTGTGTGTGTGTGTGTGTGTGTGAGTGAGAGAGAGAGAGAGAGAGAGAGAGAGAGAGAAGAAGAAGAAGAAGAAGAAGACAAGCACTTAAGCAAACAAAATAAAACTCTTAGATCCACTTGATAGGTGCAATAACTAGCTCGTACTTAGGCTACGGTCACGTGAGGCTTAGTTGTCATTTATAGATAACTATGCCTATACAACGCATTGAATGAATAAATGAGCCTCTTGTAGGGTCACGCAAGACGTAGTTATTCATTCATCCTCCCAAGTTCCAACCATGCCTTGAACTTCACAACTATGCCAAATTTGGTATAGTTACAAAGGGTAGGCATAATTATTCATTTAATGTTGCTTTTTGTGTGTGACAAAGAATGAGGCTTAATTATTTGTTCAAATAATCGATAACTAAGCCTTGAGTGAGTAGGTAGCCAAAACGACTTTTTTACAAACCATTAATTAATTATTTTTTTTTTGGGGGGGGGGGGGGGGGAGGAAAAGGGAAGGGTGGGGGAAAAAAAGCAAAAGGAGAAAAGGGGGGGGGGGGGGGGGTTAATTTGTTTTTTTTTTTTGTGCTTAAGGGAGCCCTAAGGACAGCCAAGGCGAATAGCCTAGTGGTTAAGCTTGTCTTTTTAGTGTCTATGTGTTGAGGTCAAATCTTAGGGATTAGGGGTGCTTTTGAAGCTAACTCTAGATGCTAAAGCATCTTCGAAAGATACTATGTATTGAAAAGTGAAAGTTGGAGCCTTAATATGAATAGCTTGCATGGAACAAACCTTTGAAATTGTCAAAACAAAGACCAATGGAACAGGTGATCCAAGTTTTTCTTTGATTTCATCGTTTGCTTTATTACCATGAGAGGACCTCATGCCCACATCGCAGAGACCACACCTTCTCCCAAGGTTTTTACCAACAATTGTGATAGACTTAATGGCACTCGAACCCTTTGCCTCGAAGAAACTCTTATTGATTGAGCTATTGCCCAATGAGGTGGTGAGCCAGGTTAGAGAGAGAGAGAGAGAGAGAGGGGAGGTTTAATAGGAAGGGACATCTTATAGAGAAAACTCGCATCTTGAAACATTATTACCTAGAAAACTCATGTAGCCACGAGTAGTCCGCAAGTAGAGCTTGCAACTTGGTGGCAAACCATAGGGGGGGTGTATCAAACATTGCCATAATTAGTGACTATGCCACATTAGTTGTGAGATTACCATACTCTAAAAGAGCATTTCCAACCACAATAATTTATAAGCACACGTGTTTGTCCTTGTGCTTATCATAGATAGATTTATGATTGTATTTGAGTGTGTATGGAGACATCGTGCATAAAATGTGCAACAACCTAACCTTAGATGTATTGTAAAAGGGAGGAATATTATGATGAAAGAGCACAAACTATCCATGGATCTTGCATAAGAAGGCTTTTGCAATTATTGTCCTCGTTTCTTCCGCTGCAATAGTTTACAAGAAATTTGACCGTAAAAGGTAGTTCTTTTGTTCTAAGCCTGAAGATTGAAAAACTAGCCAAACATAACATGTTACTTACTGCAACGGTGATTGTGACGACTCTCTAAAGATAGTGATCATATACTTTCAATTATCGTAGTGTGATTTACAACAAGTGCGTTGTCAAGACGAGACTCTGCTTCTACCACAATGGGTTTGGTGCCTCGATTATAAGAACTTGAATATGAATCCCTACAAGATCAATTGTATTGTTGCTAATGTGCCCAATGCGATATTTTATCACCAAAATCGTTGTAGTAATGCTTCATTGATCATAATGTAGTTTTTATCTTGCATGTGCTTGAACAAACAAGCTAGGTTTATAAGTGTAGGTTCACCTACCGAATTTGAACTATAAACTTCAATTTTAGAGGTGAGGAAACCTACAAGAGTTTTTGAAGACCCACAAAGTTGACCAAAACCCTCTAAAACTTCAATTTTAGAGGTGAGAAGACCTACAAAAAAATATAGTTCTCTCTAACACACTCTAAAACAAAGGACTATTATATTTAAGCAGCTACTAGATCAAGTAAATGAAGAAAAGGATATTTGTCACTTACAAGATAAATGAAAATGAAAAAGTCAATTGAGAATTGTATTCATTCTTCTTCATCACTTGCAATAAGAACGATACACATGGGTTAATTGAATAGCTTTGTGTGTGTGCGCGCACACAGACTTGTTTTTTTCCTTTTTAAATAGTTATTGTTAGCAATAACCAATTTTAACAAGGGCTTATCCAACAATTTTTAGAATAACTTATCATGATGGGTCCAGTGTTAGAAAAAACCCGGGTCCAATGTATTTTAACAGGCTGAAATCCTAAAATCCCTCTTAGATTTTGAGCTTGCCTTGAAGAAAACCGGGAAGTTTTCACAAATTTTAGTGTAATTACCGGCAAAAGCTTTAAATTTTGACCTAAAAATCTGGAGAATTTCAAGCTTGCCCTTATTTTCTTTAGTTAGGAAAAATGTAGCCTTGGATGGGTCACAAAAGGGTAGTTGCTAAATTGCTAAGTTGCACCATATTGATGTTCAAAGAATCAAGCACACACTGTAGATATTTGACTCCTTGAAGAAGTGTAGTAAAAAAGTGAAAGTATTTGAAGATGAAGCACAAAATGTAGATATCTGGAAAAAAATATATTATGGTAAAAAAAGTGATAAAATCTTTTATTTTTTTAACCTTTACTTTACAAAATGTTACCCATTTGCCACCCTTTGGAACTAAATGAGGGTAGACAAATTTTGTCCTCAATTTGTGCAATCCTTTGTTCTTGTGAAGTTGTGGGTCTGTCCTTCCTTTAACTTTCTCCATCTCCTTTGTCTTGCTCCCTCTGCATGGTGCACATTCAATGCCCCTTACAAATGGGAATAGTCCTCTTCAAGATTGTTTGCCACTTGTACAAGTCACATCATATATCATTATTTTTTGCATGCCCATTGCCCTCCAAAATTTCCTCATGTTGTCATCATTGCTCACCCAAAACTCTTTTTTTAAAGCTAATGTGAAAAAAGCAAAAGATTCAAAAACTCTTTGACATGTAGCCCTTAGGGCCTATTTCTCAAGTCTATATAATGGTTTGGCCTACCTTATCCGGCTAGGATGCTCCACCTCACGGAGTCGGGTGTGTGAGTTGTAATCTCAAGTTGTATATATCTTTATAAAAATAAATTTAAAAAATAAAAAACTATTTTTTTAAATTTATTTTTTCATTTTATGTGATCACTTATCAATAGTGGAAAATTTTTTACAAATGCTTTAAAAAGTTAATTTTTATTTATTTTTATTATATGGGACCACTAATGCGTGCTCGCAAAATTGTTTCAAACTTGCGAAACCTACATATGAGAAATTTAACAGATAAACTAACTATTTTCAGAGGTGTTCACACTAAATCTCTAAAAAAAATATAGGTTTTCTCACCTTCATTATATTTGGGAATTCTAGGCCATCATCTGGCTATTTCTAGAGCTTTTTACACTATGTTTCTCTAAAGTTTGTAGGTTTTCTCACATTCAAATTTGAACTTTATAGGTAAATTTCAAAATTTATAGGCGTGATTACGAAACCTAGGTTACAGATAGATTTCAACATTTATAGGTGGGATTACTAAGTCTAGGTTTTTTTTTGCGCAATGTCGGTGATGATGTTTTTTTTTTCCTCAAATAAGCTTAAAATGTTGGTGCCATCTTTTTTATAGATAAAAGGCCATTAATAGTGTGGGAAGGTTATATTTACTAGCGAAAGAAAAGTTAAATTTCTGCATATTTTCTATATATTGGCTCACTTGCCAACAATTTTAACAATTCATCGAGAAAAACTATAAATGTTATTTTTTTTGCGAGCTATAAATTTACAATAAATATCTATTTTTTAATTGATGGTTGTGATATGTTGCAGTAAATTTTTTTCACATCATTCTTAATGAATTCCAACCCATTTCCAGCTATGTGCCAACTCAGTGATAGATGTCCTCTTTTAACAAATTCTAGTTCTTTTACAAAAGTTGAAGGTAGAATCATAAAGCAATCATGGTGAGTCATTAAAGCTACCACTATATTTTGTCACGACTCATGAATTAGCCTCTTTTTGTGAACCACAAAAACATCCAAAATTTTGGAAGGAGAAATGTAGTACACAAAAATTTATGAACATTCAAGAGAATTTTTGGGAATGGATCTATTGATAGCCACAAACACATATATAGGTACAGTCACACATCTATGGGTAAGTAATACGTGTTTGTATATGTGGATTTACATACATTGTTTAAACATACATGCATACAAGGGGGCAGGTCGTTAGGGGTGGCTCCCCAGATAGCCAATATAAGTATGGTCTCTGGATGATGTCATGGCTTGACACGAGCATGGCAAGTCCTTGTAATTTTTTGAAATGATCAATATAATTCACTCACAATTGTGAGTTTTGCTTTTTTTTTTAAAAAAAAACATACATGCATACATAGGCAAACACTCAAACAATTGTACATGAATGTGTATTTGATGCTATACACTTGTATATGTACATGTGTGGAACCCAAGTGCTACCGCTAGGCCAATGCTCCCATATCCCGATTAGCATAGTAAATTTCCCTATTGAATCCTAGATACGATTTCATTGAACCTAAGCTTTCGAGGGCAAATTTTGCGCATTTAACTTATGAGTCTCAATAAATACCCTAAAATTCTGCATAGATCCGGGGTGTAAAATTAGCTTGCTCTAGAAAAAGAAGGTTTTAAAAGAGGTTTTTTTAAAATAAATAATATCATTGAGCTTGAACTTGACAAGAAAAGTGTGCCTTTATCACTTTATAAATCTTGATGGTGAAAGCTTTATTCGGTGATATTAATTGAAAGCCTTTAGCGTTATAAGCTATGGGAGGTCATGGTCCCAAATGACCTTTTCATGTTTGATTTTTGTGTTTGGCTTTTGCTTCGTCAACGTTTTCTCAAACTTGGAACTTCTAGTGGTGTTGGGCAAAGCTGCAAATTTGGGCTTAGATAGCTAAATAATGGTATAGTCATGGGCATGCTCGATAGGCATGAGACACATGTAAGAGTGTCCGAAGAGGATAAAGGCTCAATAGCCTTGCCTCGCCTTGTACCCCTAGAGGAGGAGCAATGCTTGGGTCAAGGATGTCGGGTTAGGAATCAAGGTGCGCAAGAGAGGAGAAGCGATGTATCTCGAGACTGCAAAGGAGGCATCATTGGAAACCCTCTTAGAATATGATTTAGATATAAATGTATCACCCTTTTATTTAGTTCATATTTGAATAGGCACAACTAGAAGTTTAGTCCACTACGTGAATACTTTTGGTATCCAGGGTTGTTTTTTGACGGGCACCCTTGCCTTTCAAATTTCAAACTTTTATACATTCTTTGGCATAGCGTTGTATTTTTTGAAGGGTAGCTCACATTTTCACCAATAAAATATGGGCAAAATACTCAAAAACAGGTAAAATGCTAGAAAGAGCAACCCTATTGGTATCCTCAACATTTTCTTGTACTTGGACATAGAGCCCAATTTTCACAATTTGTGTTGTGAATTTGTCCATTGAATAATGAGAAAATTCCTACTTATGATATGCCCCCAAAACTAAAGTCTCAATTTTACATATTCAAAAGAGAGAATTTTCATATTTTTATGAAAAAAAAAACACAATAAATGTAGGTCCATGCAAGTCGAAAAATCACATTTGCAATTCTTAATCAAATGTTTACTTAAATAAATACACAGTCTTCCATTATCAAGTGGGGTATGTAAACGTAAAGGTTGGCTTTTGTACTTCACTTTTGCACCCCATTCTATTTACTGCACATAGAGGGGATAAGATAAAGGAATTGTGAAGGTGCAACCCATCAAGATATTGCAATTTTACTTATCAAGCTAACTAGCCATTTGCTAGCTAACTTCATTCATGAGTTCCAATGCTCATAGATCTGATTAAGAAGTAAACTGTGAAGGTTGGGACAATGTTGTGATTGCAGCATGGTAGGAGTAAGAGTCGGTTTCTGAGCTAGACACGTTTTCCGTGGGGTGGCCTCCTTATTAGCCGATGTACTAAACTTGTTGGGAGACGTCATGGCTCGTCATGAGCAAGACTAGTATTTGTAATTCTTTTGGGTAGCTAATATAATCTACTCGCGTTTGTGAGTTTTGCAAAAAAAAAAAAAGTAAACACGAGCAAAATTCACAAGGACTTCCATACATGATGTTATCTGCGCACATGTTCCATTACCTTAGTCTTGACATTTTGAATATTTGATTTAAATATGCACTATGACTAGTGCATGACCAATCCTCTAGACACATAGGAAATTTAAGCCACATTCTAAAGACATACATGTACGAGGCTAATTGGTATAGCCCCCTCGACAAATTATGGAAGAGGCACTGGACGGAAAAATGGTGGGAGGGAGTCATGGAGAACATCTGGAAGCCAAGGTGGCCTCAGTATATGAAGATATTTCTGTGGAAAGTGACGTGGGTGCTCTGCCGATGGACGTAAAGATACAAGAAAGAGGAATCGGGTCCGATCGTTGCTCAGGGTGCAGAATAGCTAGTGAAGACCTAGCCCACCTTTTCATGGGATGCCAGTCAATCAGTGGCATGGCTGGGAAAATATGCAAGTGGATTCAAAGGACATGGCAAATTAAGTTCTTCAAGACTCATCTGTTCTTTGGTAGTAACAGGTTCTGTTCTTTGGTAGTAACAGGTTGGGAAGTCCTCCTCTTCTTGTTTGCACTCAAATAATCAGGTACTACTTCTTTCACCATATTTGGCAAGCAAGGAACCGCCGCGTGTTTGAGGGGGATCTGGTTGTGGCAAGCTTTTGTGAAATCATACAAGAGAGCAAAGTGACGATCCACATGATCGGAGGCAAACAAGCCTTAGAGAACTGGTCTAGAACAATACATGTCATGATGACATCTTGTAATAAGTAAAGCCTAGGAGTAGGTGTGGTTTCTCTGTCAAGCAGAAAACTTGTAATCCTTTGACCCTCAAGGCTCGGTTTGAGCTCGAGGTTGGTGTATATTTCTTATGTTCTTAATACTACTATCCACTCACAATTGTGAGTTTTGCAAAAAAAAGAGAGGAAATTTAAGCATCACCTCATGAAAAAAGAGTTTCTCTCTAGACACATAGGAAATTTAAGCGTCACCTCGTCCCTTGATCTCTCTATGCTTTGCATGAAATATACACAAAGAGCGTTCTGTTTTTGTAACCGAAATGGGTATTTGATCATTGTTTACATTCTATTTTGTATATTTTTCTTGATAATGAAATGAGAATTAATATGTATATTATTATTACATGACATGGTGTTGTTTAGCATATCAGTGAGTGGCTAAGTGAAGAGCATGTGCATGACGGCTTCTCTTTTGCAATGATGTCGTCACTTTTTGTATGCTGATGGCAAGCACACCTTTACATAGTTTAAGCCAATGGACTACGAGTTCTCATTTTTGTGAGCTTGTTATGAGCAAAGGCTATTTTATATCCAAGTGAATATTCGAAGCTATTTTGACCATGTAGTTAATCGATAAATATTTAATATCTAGAAAGTTTAGCATGGCACTAAACCATAAAGATTTAATATGTGTAAGAGGGGCATGCTCACTTTGGCATAGATTCATTTATAAAAAAAATTCCATGTGTAAAATAGCTACAAATACTCAATGGGCATAAAATAGTCTTCGTTCATAATAAGCTTACAAAAGTAATAACTGGTTGTCCTTCAATTCTAATTGCATCATCAAAAAATATCCCAAATAAACAATAAACAAGTATTCAAACATCCATTTCCTTTAGCATGTCGCTCTTGTGAGTATTTAATTTTTAGTTTAGACCATACTTAAAAATAACTCCAAATATTCACTTTAGCATAAAAGAGCATAGAATAGTATTCACTCATAAAATAAGCTTACAAAAATGATCACGGATTGTCCAGAATTGGTAACTAATCATTGGTAACTAATCCATTGACATAGATTATGCAAAGGTGTGCTTGCCATCAACGTACAAAAAGTAGCGGTGTATTGCAAAATAGAAGACATTGCGAACATGTGCGCACCTAGCCACTCATTGATATACTAACCAACACCATACCATGTGATCATATGAAACATATCAATTGAATAGCTTTGTGTGTGTGTGTGTGTGTGTGTGTGTGAGCTTTTTCTTTCTTTTTAAATAATCACCATTAGCGATAACCAGTATTAACAAGGGCTTATCCGCAACAACTTTTAGAATAACTTCAACTTGAGTTGTGTCAAATAGAAAACTACTTCACACATGCACCCATGCATTGTGTACAACAATGAGACACGAAGTTGTTGAGAGATTTTAAGTACCTTGGCCTTGAGGTTCCGGCCAACCACAAAGTGGCATGAATGTGCTATGCATCGTTTGGAAGCCGATAAGAGAGCGTACTATGCATTTGAGAACATGTGTAATGCGTGAAACATCAAATATTGGGTTCTCGAGAAGTATCTTTTTGACACATTGGTGACACTGGTTCTTCTTTATGGAGTTGAAGTGTGGGGTGGGGGCATCTCAAAGTCTACTTGGAAAGAGTTTGAGAATGTCCAAAAGTATTTTCTTACAAACTTTCTCCAAAATTTCTCCAAGTTTAAGACACAAACACCATATATGCTCCTACTTCTTGAGTCTGGATCTCTTCCAGTTGAGGTTATGGCAATGGAAAGGTTGTGGAGTACCTGATAAAGATGCGTCAAAACCCCTCACATTGACTTTCTACAATTGCATGGGAAGTAAGCAAAGAGTTCAAAAGACACATAAAAGCAAGATCTTGAGCACGAGATGGATGCAAGACATTAAGAAGTGGTTTGGGAGATTGGATGCAAGTGACTTTCTACATGATGCCTCGATAGACTCCCAAGTGAATGAAGCTTTTCTACAACATCACCCATCCAATCTATCCGCAACGGCAAACATCTTGAACACATCTGCGTTGTTATCAGCCATGGCAAATGCCTACACTGATGTGAAAACTGCCCAAAAAGAGTAGTAACAAAGTGGGACTAATGCGTGCTATATAGCACAACCCGAAGAATATTGTACGGGACCTGTTATGCAAAAAATGACACTGATAAAAATTCTACACAAAATGATAAAATTGCTTATGCAGCACTGCTTGTAGTGGAAACGAAGTCCGAAATGAGCCCAAATGGAAATTCGAGCAAACCTGGCTCTTCGATCTTCCTTGAAATAATTTCGATCTACTAATGCTCACCAAAGCTCACTTAAATTGGAGAAAGTCAGCAAGCGTGTGCTGGTGATGCTGTCAACTAAGCCTACCTAAGAGGACGCAACCTTCTCTGATACCAATTGTTGGAAATAGGGTTGCAGGGAAACACACATAACTTGGAGAAGATAAAGGAAGCTCAAGGCACACACCAGAGATTAGTATTACTACTTAGTGTGCAATGGAAAGATAAGATAGCCCTAGAGTGATGGGCGTATATACAATGCACGGGGTGAAAAACCTCCTAGTGAGGGAAAAAATGCCCCGACAGTCCTAAGTGTGTTCACACACATCACTACCACATGTATATGGTAACAATATTTTGGCACTATCATTGAATGATGTACAATTGGATGGAGTTTATGGGCCACTAATAGCCTTGCCATTTGATCAATCATTAATTAGGCTATGTCATAAACTAGGTCTAGCCATAATGTAGTACATGTGACTCTAGTAGATTTGACACATAATCATCAAGAAAGATGCCTCTTTTGAGCATTAGGTCATATTATTTGCAATATAGATGACCTACAATCAAGGTGAACTTACTAATTTTTTGCACAAAGTTAGCTCGTGATCCTTATTTGATTGGCATGGTAAGGAAAAAGGCCATGGGTAGGAAGCTACCCTTTTTGCTAATTTTGAAAACCATGCAATTGCAAAAGATGTTGCATCTGGTACCATCTTTTACACCCATTGGTTCTTCTCTACTTGTTGATTTATGATAGGCAAGAGAAGAACAGTGGTGCATGGGGAAGAACATTGGTACCATCTTCTACATCCATTGGTTCTTCTCTACTTTGTGATTCATGATAAGTGAGAGAAGAACTTTGGTGTGTGTGTCTTGCGGCAAGCACTTTCGAATCCTATCACGTGAGTTAACTGGATAGGATTATAACAAGTGATAAAATCACAAGGCCTGCCATATTAAGGAAACAAATAAAGAACATGAAAGTGAAAGAAAAAACTACTAGGATGGTAATCATATTGATCCATAGAGAAAGTGATTTGCAGACTACATCATAAATGTTGACCGCGATGAAGGATTGAAGAGTATCAAAGTGGTGTTTTGATATGATAAAGGCAAGCATAATGTATGGAATCATGCTAAAAATTTCTTTTTGAGATGCAAATTTTCAAGCCCCCTTTCATATGCTTTGTGTAATGCAATCAACTTATATAATTTGCCATATATAACATTAACTTAAAGATATAAATACAAAAAAGATAGGCAATTTTGAGATTCTAGCATGTCAAATGACATGAGTCTTTTTTAAAGCACTTGTTTTGGTAGGCGTCAATTTTAGGCTTTGATCTAAGGCTAGATCCCACTTTAAAATCTCTACATCTCTAAGCTTTGAATAAAAATACAGAAGCACAGAGAATTGAATTAAAAACGCACCCTTAAGCTCTACCCTAAGCTTTAGATCCCTATGCTCTACACCCCACTTAAAAAATTCTACATTTTTAAGCTCTAGAGCCCCTTTTACCAATTAGAACTGTAGATCCCTAAGTTGTAAATTCCTCTTTAAAAGCTTTAAAGTTCTAAGTTAGTAAGTCATAAAACTCTAGCGTCTTGGGGTGATCCTCCCCCTACCTGTGGATCCATGCAACATTTTCACTTTCTTCAATTCAAAGTTTTACCTTCCAATAAAAAAAAACTCTAGTTCCTCATTGGATCATTGGAGACCTTACTTTAAAAGTTCTACATCTTTAAGTTGTAAACCTAGCTTTAAAATCTCCAAAAAGAATTTCTTCAAAAATTAAAGCTCTAAAGGATAAACTCCTTCCATAAAGTTTTAACCAACAAAAATGACAACTTTAGTTATTACCTCAAGTTTCAATGGTGAATGAAATTCTCAAAATGAAAAGATGGGTAAAAGAACTTCTCAAATTTCAAAATGAAAAGGTGACTCTTGGGATTTGTGGAGCCTCTAAGCTTTATCATTTAACATATAAGGCTGTCAACGTTTCATGCTTTCTAAGGCAATAGGCAACACAAAATCTTTTCTTTGATACATGAGTTTGCATTTCATATTTCAAAACTCAAAACATGTCCATCATTAGATTAACACACTCTTCATTTCAATGAGTGCCCACTATCTTTTTTCAACCAATCAACTTTTTTAACTATCCAAAAATGTTAAAAATACAACTCAACCTTTTTCCTATTTTAGTCAGCAAAAAGAGAAGGCAACGCTATAGCCTTTGCCCTTTGGGTAGGCCAAAAAAATGTATATATCTATGTATACATTAGGGGGAGGGGGGTGCCGCGGTTTTTTTACAGGTCTATAGTATAAATGTAACATGTATATTAGGGGATAGTTAATAATATCTTGAATGCATGTAGTATAAGGAGCTTTTGATGAGTGGCCACACACACGTGCTTCAAGTATGCCATTGGCCTAAAACTAATTCTAAAAACAATGCAAAATGAGTGCGTTTACTCCCCATTCAGAAGACCAAAGAGCTTCACTAGTATAGGTGCTCAATTCTCAAGCAACCGTTCCAAAAAGTTGTGTGCCAGTTGTAGTGTGGCATAGATCCACAAACACAAGACCAACATTTCAAACTTTTAATCCACATAATTTATGCTACTTTGCTAGGGCATCAAGGCATTTCACAAGAACGAGAGAGCTCTCTACTTGGTAATAAAAGAAGAGGCCCTAGTTGAAGAACAAAAGCTCAAACAAAGAAGCTGTAGAAGGGCCGATCTCTTGCTTCCTCTCCTCTATGTATCTTAGCCACCCTTTGCCCCCCCTTCCCCAGCACACACATACACACAGTTTCCTACCATTCCTATTACACAAATCTCTCTCAACAACCACACACAAGTATAGAACAAACTAGAAAGCATACAATGCCATGAATTCACAAAGCACACATTAGTATTTCCCACTACACCATTCCCTACATTGCCAGAAGGATAAGAGCTCTAACCTATTGCTCTCCCAATTGGATCTACATGCTTGGTTTAGATTCTACCCTTTGTATAGAGAGAGCATTAATGCTCTTGCTTGAAGGAAATTGCTAATGGGACGAAGAATACGCTTGATGATGATTCAAGCATCCATAGAGGTTATCATATGATAACCATTCTATAAGGGAGGGGGTCATACAAAAGAAGAAAGGTGCATTTTAGAAAGAATAGTTCGATCTATAGGGACCAAAGGGGCATTTGATGCATATGCATGACATCAACTTATGAAGATGACAACAATGAAAAGAAGAAATGGTTTTAAAAATCCTCCCATTTCATCAAAAGATTGATATAGATGCACAAAAAGAAGATCCACAATGACCTGATGTCAAGGTAGAGAAAGAAACACACGCTACAAGGTACCACTACCCTATGCTTATCACCTTTGGTAATCACTATTAACATGCTTATACCATATGATCTTGATGGAGAAGAAGCATATATTGTGAAGCAAAGCTTTACAATGGGCCCACATCGCATTCGAGTGCAAAGTACCTTTTGAATCTCAAAGGTGCAATGCTAACTTTAGCTATCTTCTTGGTGTGAAATGGGTAATCTCCACTATAGGAAGGGATTCCAAATATACTACACAAACATGGATATACATAGGGCCTTCATAAAACATGGCTATGAACGTGTGGGTGCAGGGGACTCTATAATTGCAAGGCATGAAGAAAGATCTAGCAAAAGGACACATAGTGATAACTATAAGGCAAGAGGGAGAGGGAAATATTTCTTTCACAACATACTTCCCCACCTAGACCCTTAGTCCTAAGCATGGATGGATTCAAGCTTCTCTACTTGACTTATCTAGTAGCTAATATATGCTTATTTTTCCTTTTGATTTGGGTAAAAACTCCTTCCAACCCCTAGTTTGCAAGACAAGATTCTATATTTGCTTGTTTACCAAGCACTATATCACTTCTTTACCAAGTAATTACTTGCTATGCTTTGAATCAGGTTCCTAAAGACACTATTGAAAGGTTACTAATTCCCCTAAAGGCTAACAAACTCAACAACCTCTATTTGCTAAGCTAATTGAAGTTGTACATAGCATTTTATTCATCTCACACACCAAAATTTCATATTTCAGTTTATGAAGGCCATTTGGGATTCCTTATTTAGCATGTGTAGATTACAACTTTTGCTTACATGCCTTTAAAAAAAAAACACGTAAATTAGAACAAGCATTAAGAGCATATTCCCATTCAATCAAATATATTTTTTCACTACATAATCATTGCCTTTGCCAAAATGATGTCAAAGACAAGGTTCACACAATTGAACCTATTTTTTCACTACATAATCATTGCCTATGCCAAAATGATGTCAAAGACAAGGTTCACACAATGCAAGTAAACACACAAAAAGAACAAAAAAGAAAGTAAATGAATTGACAAAGAACAAAGGCTTTAAGTAATAGTTGCTCAAACAAAGGAAGAGTCCAAGAAACTTTGAAAAAAATTTGATAAGTGATAAAAAACATCAACTCACCAAGACCACATGCTTCAAACAAGAGCCATTTAGACAAAGGCATAGATCGAATGGCAAAAAAAAAAGAGTGGTCTTAAGGAAATGTGATAGAAATGGAAATGGCATAATCAATAACCATGGCATATTTATGAACATGTAAAGCATATCATTTGTGCACAACAAAATGAAACGGCAAAACAAAAATTGTCTTGCCATTACACAGTCGATCTCTCTCTTTGTTATAATTGTAAGGGTAATACAAAATGCCACAAGGTGATAAAGTGGACTTAACCATAACAATGATAACTAGCTTATGGAATGAGCTAACCACTTGACAACTACTCCATGTTAGAACTTCACAGTTAGATGTAAGATATCAAATCAGATAGTATGAGCAAAATCAAACTTCAGATGGCTTTAGAAGTAGAGGTGCACCCCAACATTTTGGGTGGTGGACACAACTCCATTGAACACACATGGACTAGAACATGTGAAACTTTGAGTCAATAGCACAACCATTCTTTCAAGCTTCACTATTGATAAGGTCAATAAGGGAAGACCCATTCTTTCCCATCACTTACAACTAAGTTTCCACTAAAAAGCCTTTACCAATTTACTTCAAGAACTCATGCCAACGGGGCCGTAAAGAAAACACATGGTTTTCCACTCTGTAGAATTTTGTTTTGTGCGAAACGGGACCATTCTTCAAGAACCATCTTTTCAATAGGACTCCATTAAGGTCTAGAATAGGGAGTGTAATGGAAATGGCCTATGAACTTTGAGAATAGCGGAATTAAGAGAATTAGAGTGATCATTTTTGTGAGATTACAGAACATAGAGGGTGAACTTAATTGATGGTAGCAACATAAACATAGTACTTCATTAACTTGGCATTAACAATACTTTTGCAAGAGAGAGTATTAGAGAACATGACAATAGTTGAGGACCGGATTTACTTGGAGCCGGTCCCCCCTCCAAAAGGCGTTTGTATTATAGATTCTCCCATCAAGAGAGACTCGGTACAATAAAATCTTTGTATTCCTTGTGACCTAGGTGATGCAATGAAGAAGGAAAGCTTCATGCATCCACGAGCATAACATAAACTTTGCAAAAAGCATTAACTATTCCAAGCTTTAGTCCCAAGACCTCAAACACCTTCGAAGGTGGAGAGAGCTAACGGGGAATGAGGCTAGGGAAGAGGAAGAAGAATCATTCATAGGAGAAAGAAATAGTTCCTCATTTATCATCACTCTTCTTGCTTAGCATAATGAAGATGAAGAAGATGACAAGCTTAAGCATTGAAGCATGGCTCTTGGTTGGATTTGCATTCCATAGCCAAGAGTGTTGGTGTAGGCTCTCAACTTCTCAACAAGCTTGGAGAAGGAGATGGAGTTCTTGCACTTTGCACTTCACACAATGTGTGTGTGTGTGTGTGTGTGTGTGTGTGTGTGAGAGAGAGAGAGAGAGAGAGAGAGAGAGAGTATACCCCCTCTCATGCTTGGTCTACCCCCCCTCTCTCTCTCTCTCTCTTTTGTATTATTTAATTATATCATTTGGACATTTGTCCTCTTTTTACCTCTTTGAGAGAAAAAACTTAATTTTTTATTTTTATGTATCTAAATTCTCATTGGACCCCTTTAAAGCCTATCCAATAAGATTCAAGCACATCATGAGGGTCAAATGGGGAGGATCTTGACATGTGTTTTTTATGCTTCTTAACATATCATGTTTGAATTAAACACTTCAAGCACCTTAGTCATTTAAGCATGACAGTCGTTTATGCCTCTTGAGAGATCATGTTTGAATTGAACACTTCAAGAACCTTACTCATTTAAGCATGAAAAACGCCTCAAGCTTGGGCAAGGTTCCCACAAACACCTTAAGCACATTAGTTAGCAAGCACGACAAGCACCTCATGCTTGGGTAGGATTCCCACCTCAAGGTCAACCCTAGCTTGCAAGGACTTTTTAACACTAACTTTTGGTGGTCTTTAAGGAAGCTAACCCTAAGGTCTTTAAGCTCCATTAGGTAGCATTTTATTTAACAAACCATCTCTCATTTGGACCCCTTTAACCTTGGCTCCATGTTGAGACAGATCCATAAGCACATGTCTATATTCTAACCCTTGTTCCCGTTTATTCTCCTACATTAAATGATCAATTTAATAGTGGAGCATGCAAAATTAACAAAACTGGGGAAAAATCTTCATTAAAATTTGTTGCATATACAAATATGGTTCTACAATTAGTCAATTTCTCTTTTTCATTTGCCTAGTCACCACCTTGGCTACTATAGTCTTTGGGTGAATGGAAAACATGATACAAAGGGGAAGGTCATCAGACTTTCAATTAACTTGTGAGAGGGTCCTTGTGATGCTCTATATCTCTCACAATATCTCCCCATCATCCAAACTTGAATCTCCTATGACAGCGGCAAAGGCACCCGTACAACCTAAAACAAAGACATCATTAATAATAAACAATGTCAAACCACTTCCAAATTGTACATTGCCTTCGAAAAGTTATAATCTACTTAGATTCTACTTACATTTTTCTACATGACCTTTGGCTTTACCCTTCTCCCTGGTAGGTCCTTCACCTTCACTCACCTCGATAGAAGTGGCTCTTCTCCAAGCTCCTTTGTTGCTTTACCCTCCTCTCTGGCAGGCCCTTCACCTTCACACACCTCCATAGAGCAAGCGGTTCTTCTCCAAGCTTCTTTGTTTCTTGGCCTACAATTGAAACCAGCTTTGTTGCATCTTCTCTCACCTTAGTTACCATTATCTCAACCTGACTGGAGTCCTTGTCGTGTAGGTGTTCCCCCTCCCTTGCTAGGTCGTTACCCTCATCTGCAACTTTGGCAGCTTCCATTGACAATGTGCTACTACTCGATATTGTGCCTCTTTGGCTTCAAATGCGTGTTTGCACAAAGCCATCAGTTCCTAAAAATTGATACAAACTACTACTCCATTATTTTAACAAAATCACCTACAGAATGGAGCCATTGGTTGCTCAATTCGTGAGTGCTTTGGGGACTTTATACAATCATTGAGCTTACACTTTACCTTAGCACCTGCATGCTTTGCTACAAGAATTGGAGCAATAAATCGTGGTGACCTTTGGCATAATGAATCTTGGCATTCCTCAATTACAATAGATTTTCAAAGTGTGACATGCTTGAAACCTCTTTGATCCCCTGTACTCTTGGTCCCTGCACCAACCTTCTTGCTATGTGACAACACGGTGGACAACTTCACCTTCTTGCTTTACTCCTTCACCTTCCTCAATGTGTCGTCTTCATCATATGATGTGTCATCATCTTCTAGCAAATCACCTTCGAACACACCCTTTAAGGGAGTGCTCTTCACATCCTTCAACATGTCTGTTTCTAAGTCATTGACAAAAGTTGTGGTCTCTTCCTTCCCTCTAGAATCCACAAAAGCTCTTTTTGCAAGAATGGATTTCCTACCTGTAACCCTGTAGTCTTCTAGGAGTATATGCAACTATATTAGAATTTTAATTAGTATGTACCATTCATTGAATGACTATTTTTGAATGAGTATTGCCATTCATTTTAGCATTAATATTCCAAGGTAATATACTAAACAATAAAATGGTCTACTTGGACTAGTGCACTATTAACTGAGATGTACCGTTCACTAAAGGGCTATGTAAGTACTACAATGAGTTAAGGATACTATACTAAGAGGTGAAACACTAGAGTGATACTATCCTAAACATTAAAAATAGTGCACTTGCAGTATCATATTAAATGAGATCTACAATGCATTGTTGCATCACTACTTTATAGTTCTATACTAAACACTACATAAGGATACTAATAGTACTATTATACCAAGAGTCTACCATGCCCTATAGTATTGCTATTCAAGAGAAATATAAAGCATACTAAAGTAAAATACCATAAGCACTATGCTAAAACAGGTCCACCATGCACTATAGTAATAATATTGGGTATAACTGTAATATTATAGAGTACTAGGTTGCACACTAATTTAGGACTCTAAGAGCACTATGGTAAACAAGGTCCTATTGTACCAAATGTAGTATATGTGGTACTGCCAATAATTACACTTCAAGAAACCAAGGTCTCATTGTGCTAAATGTGGTATATATTGTATTGCTACTACTTATACTTCAAGATGCAATGTACTACTATCATTGGTATATGGACTTCTAAAATTGTGACTGTGTATTCAGATTTTAAGTGTAGTACTCATAAGGTAGATAGTGTAGACATTAATACATAACAGTACATCAAACCCTAATCAGTAGCTTACGTAACTAATTTTCAATTACTATGGGATTGATGAAAAATGGAATGAAGGGTGTCATTACTGAATTTACCTAATGCTGCTACAAGTGGTGTTTGTAGATGGCCTTGGAAACCCATTGCAAAAATCCAACTGCTTGGGATTTCTTTCGCCTCACACATGGGCTCATGACAAGAACTGCTCTCTCTAAATGCAAATGTAGTGCAACCATATGGTGTGAGTGAAGACAAGGTGCAACCACACAAGATCTAGCATAGAAACGTCAAAGCCCAATCCACAATATGCACATCTACAAAAGCAAGTATAGAAATTGAAAAGAAGACCTTGCAAAGGATTTGAGATAAGGGAAAGGGCAAAATAATGTAGCCTTGCCTCCTAACTTCCATTGTCACAGCTTGTACCATGAATGGGTGCTCAATAGGTGAAGGTCAAAGAAAATGGGCCCTAGTTTGAGCTATCTCCGTTCCGAAGGTAGATAGTTTGCTGTGACATGACATGTACAATTCCTTTTAAGACTCCAATGAAAGACGCATTTGCTGGCATCTCCTATATACTTGTTTAGCTACCGCAATGTACAACAAACTGCTTTGAGGTCCTCAACGTTCTCTTGTTTCTGTTGTGGCAGACGATTGAAAACCCTACACCCCTCCTTACCTGGCTGAATTTCACTTAAAGATTTTCCATTCTTCAAGATTTTCTTTTCAATGTGTGTCTTGGAGCCCATATGCTCATGTAGAGAGAGCTTTGCCTCCTTCTCCTCATCCATTTTCTGGGCTAGCAAATCAGAGGTTATGGAGAGACTCTCCTCATGCTAGGTTCTCCATTTCTAAATGATGGCCACCTCTTCTTCAGGCAGCTGTTGAGATGCATACGACATCAAAGGTTTTGGTTTAACCTCCATTTTGGAATTAATGGATGGTGATACCACATGATGAGCAGCTCTCTTGCTCCTGCTCTCAAAAAAGGCACTCCACTCCACCTTCTCCTCGTGCTTGAAAGCAGCAAATGCACGAGCTAAGGTTGCTCCCATCTCATTGTTGATCACTGCTTTGACCTGATAAATTTCTCTATAGAGTTTAATGAGTCCTCTTTCCACTCCTCTCTTAGCCCATTGACGTGGTACCCTCACCGACTCACCTTGTCAGCACACCCCCATGTTTTTGCAAGCCACACAAAGCTTTGGACGAGATTCAGGCTTCATCTTCAAAAAATAAGAAACTTTTTGACAGTTGAGTCTGGTGAAGAAAGACCTATTGTCATAAAATCTAATATCTAACCAACCCAAATGATTTTCTCATATTAAATTGATCATTTAATGTGTGAGAATAAACGGGAACAAGGGTTAGAATATAGACACGTGCTTACAGATCTATCTCAACACGGGGCCAATGGTAAAGGGGTCCAAATGAGAGATGGTATGTCAAAGATAAAGGCTAGCCAATGGAGCTTAAAGACCTTAGGGTTAGCTTCATTGAAGACCTCCAAAGGTTAGTGTTAAAATTTCTTTGACCTTAGGTAAGCTAGGGCTGTGCTTGAGGTGGGAACCCGGCCCAAGCTTGAGGTGCTTGTCGTGCTTGCTGACTAGGATGATTGAGGTGCTTCTCGTGCTTGCCGACTAGGGAGCTTGAGGTGCTTATGGGAACACTACCCAAGCTTGAGGTGCTTTGTCGTGCTTGCTGATGACTAAGGTGCTTGTGTTCCAAAAGTCAACAAAATCCCTACAAAAAGAAGGGGGCGAGCCCTAAAGCTAGGGGGATGAGAGAGAACACACACACACACACACACACACACACACACACACACACACACACACACACACACACACACACACACACACACACAAAAGGTAAGCGCAAGCCTCAAGAGGCAGCAATGACACATGTCAAGTCCCTATCCATGTTGCCCTCAAGATGTGCCTGAATCCTATTGGATAGGCTTAAAAGGGGTGCAATGAGCATTTAGATTAATTAAATAATTATCTAAGTAATTATCAAGCCTCTCTCCCTCAAAGGGGAAAGAAGGACACTTGTCCAAAACCTACCCTTGTTGCTTGATATGCCTTGCATGTGATTGCCTAGGCTTGGAGGGGTCCAATGAGCTTCAAGCATGAGCTACAAGGGGGGTCGATCAAAGCGAGAAAGAGGTGTGCTTGGGGGGTATACTCCCTCACACTCTCTCTCATTTGCTCTCATTCTTCACTTGGGGAAGTGCAAGAACTCCATCTCCTTCTTGCTAAGCTTGCCATCTTCTCCATCTTCATTACTATGCTATTATGTATGCTAGCAAGAAGAGTGATGATAAGTGAGGAACTATTTCTTTCTCCTATGAATGTTTCTTCTTCCTCTTCCCTAGCCTCATTCCCCGCTAGCTCTCTCCACCTTTGAAGGTGTTTGAGGTCTTGGGACTGAGGCTTGGGATAGTTCATGTTTTTTACAAAGTCTATGTTATGCTCGTGATGCATGAAGCTTTCCATCTTCATTGCATCACCTAGGTCACAAGGAACACAAAGATCGTATTGTACCAAGTATCTCTTGATGGGAGAATCTATAATACAAATTCCTATTGGAGGGGGGACCGGCTCCACATAAATCCGGTCCTCAATTGTTGTCGAGTTCTCTAAACTCTCTCTTTTGCAAAAGTATTATTCATGCCAAGTTAATTAAGTACTATGATTATGTTTCTACCATCAATTACGTTGACCATCTATGTTCTCAAAGTAGTTTCACAAAAATTATCTCTTTAATTCTCCTAATTCCGCTATTCTCAAAGTTCATAGGCCATTTCCATTACGTTGGTATCAGAGCATTTGGTTTCTCTTTTCTTGCTTAAGAAGAGAGGTTCTTAAGTAGCCTATTAATAATTGATTTTGTTAATTATATTAGGGTAAGTGGGACTGAGATCTATTATTGGTTTTGTTGAGCCCACTATGTGGTGCACACCTCGGGAGCTTTGGTCTTAATAATGGGGTCTTTTTAGACTTGCCTACGAACTTTACCATTATTGAGCCATAAGAAGTTTGAAAGGAGCTATCCCTCAACAATTCTGCAATATTAGACTCACTCCACTACTCCTATAATTAACCAACTTGAGCCATGGGTGTAGATTCTTAACTGCTGATTTTCAAAGGTAAAGAAAAGTAGTGACTAAGGTTTTTGAGGGTACCAAAGCACAAAGTATTCTATACATAAGTATAATTAGCATGGCTGACAATAATCAAGAGAGTAAAATGAACATTGATAACTTTAATTTTGCACATGAAGGTGCTAATGATGATGCGCCCCATGTTTGTCAATTATCTTCTTACTAGGTTGCAGCAAGCTATGGGCAACCCTGCTTTGCAAGCCGAAGTTACTCAACAACTTCGTGCCTATGGGATTTCCCTTGCTCTCCAAGAAGAGAGAGAGAGAGAGCTTAGGAGGCCTCTTGATGAGACCCCCAAAAGAAGACTTTCTCCCATACGAGAGAGGGAATCCAAAGAACAAGAAAGTAACGAATCCCTAAGTTCCTCTGAAGATGTGGCTCCACGAAGACGACGGCCTATACGTCTGCCAACTCCTCCCAAGAGGAAACTGTCAACCCATAGTCCTTCTCCTTGTCACTCTGAAAGAGAAGAGAGGAAAGAAAGTAAGAAAAGGGCAAGAAAGAGGTCACCCTCTTCTCCTTCTTCTTCACCTTGCTCCTCTTTCGATGAAAGCTGCCTAGAGAATACAAGAGGGGAGGACATCGCAAATCTTACCCTACATGTGAAGGTCCCAAAAGCTCAAGAAGTTCAAAGAGGGAGGAAAGAGTATCTCTTTTCTTACCTATGATGGCACCTTTGGTGCTATCAACAAAGTATTGGCCTTCATCCAGCAATTTGATGCGGCCTTTGGAGACAAGGGCTTCACGGAGTCCTCTAAGCAATGCCGTCTAGCTATGCACTTCCAGAATCGGCTCGTCAATGGTGGGCTAGCCTTTGTGACAACGGCAAAGCCCCAAAGACATGGAAAACTCTACGAGTTTCCATCTTGCAGCAATTCCCTGCAAGCAATGCAAAGGACAAAGTGCTTACCAAATGGAGAAGTATGAAGCTTCTCTCCTTCCTAAGAGTCTATTCACAAATATGTGGACAAGTTTTGGGATTTACATCTCAAGGCTACTATCTTTCAAAAGATGAAATTTGCCGAGCAAAAGCAACCTGAAGAGATGGCCGAGTACGTCACCTCTCAACGGCTTGGTTCTATCACCGAAGTAAACCACCACACCATGGTTGCTTCGTGCATCAATTTCCAACAAGGAGCTAGATGGTATGTCAAGCCCATGGAAAACAAAGACAAGAGTAATGCAAAGGAAAAAACCAATGCCCAAAATTGTTCCCAAGGCAATTTCAACAACAACAACAACAATAATCGGTCCAAGGAGAAGGGAGTTTACAAAGGTAAAAACAAACTCTCTCCTAAAGAGCTTGAAGCTTTTCACAAGGACCATAAATGTTTTAAGTGTGGGGAGCAAGGACATGGCTATCGTTCTTGCCTCAAAAATTCCCTCAATGAGACTCCTAGAGCTTCCACTATTGAAGCTCCAAAAGAGGATGCTCATTGCAAAGGATCACCTCTCTACTATGCTTGGGGAAAGGTAAGGGAGCATGATGCCTTCATCTTGTTTGACCCTGGATCTACTCACAACTTCATATCAATGGAGTTGACCACCAAATTGGGCATTCAAGCTTTCGAGATGGGAGATATTGTAACGACCGACACTGCTTTCAAGGGACATCAAGCCTCCGTTAGTTCCTTGATTGGGAAGTTGAGGCTTCATGTCCAAAGCTATGTCGACAAAGAAGACTTTTTCATCTCTCCTCTCAGACAAGAGGATACTATCCTAGGGGCACCATGGTTGAACCGCATGGCTGCCAACATGAAGTTCACTGAAAGGAAAATCTACTTCATCTACAGGGGAAAGAGCATGTATATAGATGCTAGTGAGTCTGGTTGTACTATACCACCTAAAAGATCGTAATGTTTTATCAAATGTAAATGGTAGGAGTCAAGAAGAGTTAGGCTTGTCTAATTTTCTAAAAGGATTCCAAGATTTTTTCATTGATGATATACCTATGAGCTTACCTCTAAAACGAGGGGATGATGACCATTGAATTGAGCTCCTACCAGGAAGCTCACTACCTAACAAGCCTCCTTATTGAGCGTCCCAAGCTCAACAAGAGGGATCATGAGGCAAGTACAAGAATTGGTAGAAAAAGGGATGGTGAGGTCTAGCTCCTTTCCCTTTTGTTCTCCCGTCCTTTTAGTGCAAAAGAAAGATGGTACATACTGTATGTGTGTGTGGACTATCAATCACTAAACCATATCACTATCAAAAACAGATTTCCCATGCCTCGAGTAGAAGATCTGTTTGATAAGCTACAAGGATCTATCTACTTCAATAGGATTGACCTTAAAAGTGGCTATTATCAAATAAGGATAATGGATGAATATATCCTAAAGACCGTGTTTTGTACAATGTTTGGTCTTTATGAATACCTAGTCATGTCTTTTGGCTTGACCAATGCACCAGTCACGTTCAATCGTCTAATGGAGAAAATATTTAGACCCTACCCCAAATTCATTGGAGTGTTCTTTGATGATATCATCCTCTACTCCAAGTGATTTTTCAAGCATTGAGGGAGAACAAGCTTTTTCTCAACGAAAAGAAAAGAGAATTTTTCCTTCAAGAGATTCAATACTTAGGTCATGTTATCTCTCAAGATGGTATCCGTATGGATCCATCGAAGTTAGAGGTAATAAAAGCATGGCCTAATCCAAGGAATATACATGAGCTAAGAAGCTTTATTGGTATGTGTGCATACTATAGACGCTTCATAGAAAATTTTTCTGAGATAGCAGGATCATTACATGACTTAACAAAGAAGAACATTAAATATTCATGGACAGCTAAGGAGAAAAATGCTTTGACAAGCTCAAAGAGAAGCTTACCTCCCAACCAGTCCTCATGCTTCCGGATCTCTCAAAGCCATTTGAGGTCCAATGTGATGCTTATGGTGATTGCCTGGGAGCAGTCTTGCTTCAAGAAAGGCATGCCATAGCATATGAGAGCTCAATACGGATGTACGGGTCTTATACATTCATGAGAAAGAGCTTTTAGTTGTTCTACATGTCCTAGAGACATGGAAGCACTATCTATTGGGGACTCCATTTATTTTACAAACAGACCACCAAAGTCTCAAGTAGTTCATGACGCAAACCAAGATTTTCGGCAAACAAATGAGGTGGGAAAATTTTCTTTCGCAATTTTATTTTCATATTGCTCACGTTGTTGGTAAGTACAATCAAGTGGCCGATGCACTTTCACGATGACCACAAGTGAATGCGGTGTCTATAGCAACTCACAATGATCTAGCTTCTATGATAGATGAGTATGCTATTGACCCTGACTTTAAAGACATAATGTCAACCCTTGCTTTGGGGAAGAAAGAGGAATCATTCACCTTGCAGGATGGTTATCTTTTCCATGGAAATAGGCTATGTGTTACCCACTCCCTTTGTGAGAAAGTCATGTATGAATCCCGTGCTCCTCCCTATGCGGCGCATGGAGGCATTCAACCTACTCTCCGAGGAGTAGAAACATATTTCTATTGGCCTACCATGAAAGTGGACATACAAGAGTATGTTTCAAAATGTGTAGTATGCCAAAAGACTAAGTATGATAGAGGGAAGCAACCTGGATTACTCCAGCCATTGCCAATCCTCAATTCACCATGGGAGAATATATCCGTGGATTTTATCTTTGGATTACGCAAGTCTATCCATGGGAATATGGCAATATGGACAATAGTCGACAAGTTTAGCAAGCTAGCACACTTTATTCTTGTCAAAAAGACTATTAAGGCACACCAAATGACAACTCTCTTCATATCTCAGATTTTCAAACACCATGGATTTCCAACATCCATCGTATCAGATAGAGATCCTAGAATGACCAGTAATTTTTGGAAAGGTCTCTTTGAAAATCTAGGTACAAGATTGAATTTCTCTTCGGCCTATCACCCACAAACGGATGGCCAAAGTGAGATAGCCAATCTTACGGTACTCGATCTACTAAAGACTTATGTTACAGAAGTAGATCAACGCTCATAATGAGAAAAGTACTTACCTCTTGTAGAGTATGCGTTCAATAACACTGTCCATACTTCTACGAGAAAAGCACCTTTTGAAATCATAGAGGGAAGACCTAAAAGTCCCTTGCTACTTAAAGTATATGGGAAGATCTTTGCTACTGATGAGTATAGCCGTGATCTACAAGAATCTTTTCAAAAGATAAAGGAGGCTATATTCATTTCTCAACAAAGGCAAAAAGTTGCTGCTGACAAGCACAAAAGGGCCTTAACGTTCAAAGAAAATGATTGGGTCTTACTTAAGTTTCCCTAGGCTCGATTGAGGCAAACGACGAGCAAAAATCCTATGGGCCATTAAAAGTATTATGCTAAATTTGCAAAAAGATACTATGGTCCTTTTCAAATCTTGAAGCCAATCAATGAGATGGATTATCAACTCAAGTTGCCCAACCATTGGCTCATACACAATGCTTTTCATGTGAGCCTACTTAAGCCCTACAAAGGAGAGCCACCAAGTGAACCAATTATTGAAGACACTCCCAAAATCAAAGACCACAAAAGGTGCTACAACCTGAAGCTATCCTTTGGCATGAAGACAAGGTACTATGATATGGTAAGATTATCCGATGGTATTTTATTAAGTTCAAAAATTATCCTTTTGAAGATGCTAGATGGATGCAAGGAATACAGCTAAAGGATAGTATGCACCTTGTCAATTACAATGCTACATTAGAGTAAGCAAACGTACAAATTTCTTTCAAATGACCAATGATTTCGTCTTATAATACTAATTCTCTTTTTTATTGTGCACACATTTAAATAGTATGCATGCTTAGAATCATGTTTGTGATGACCACGTCTCTCAAACACCAAGTAGAATTTGTCACTCTACTTTGGGAGAATGAAATGGGCTAAGGAGCAGACATGCTTGGGGTAGCTATGTCTCCCAAGCACCAATGGATTAGTCATCCATCTTGGAATGATGTCGTAGGGTAAAAAGGGATCCTCTACCCGCTAACGATATAACCTTTCTGTCACCCAAGTGTGGCAGATTGGTTATGCCATTTCCCTCTTGAATAAGAGGTCTTTCTCGTCGGATAGATCTTTGAGGTCTCTTGGGATAGTTTCCTACGACGTTAAAATCCTCTTCTTCTTCTTCTTCTTCTAAGAAACATTGACTAATGACTAAGGCTTTATTTCTTCTACCTCATAGTTAAGGACAACTATCATTTCAAGAGAGATGCAATATCATAAAATCTAATATCTAACCAACCCAAATGATTTTCTCATATTGAATTGATCATTTAATGTGGGAGAATAAATGGAACAAGGGTTAGAATATAGACATGTGCTTACAGATCTATCTCAACACGGGGTCAATGGTAAAAGGGTCCAAATGAGAGATGGTTTGTCAACGAGAAAGGCTAGCCAATGGAGCTTAAAGACCTTAGGGTTAGCTTCATTGAAGACATCCAAAAGTTAGTGTTAAAAGTCCTTTGACCTTAGGTAATTGACCTTAGGTAAGCTAGGGCTGTGCTTAAGGTGGGAACCCGGTCCAAGCTTGAGGTGCTTGTTGTGCTTTGCTGACTAAGATGCTTAAGGTGCTTGTCGTGCTTGATGACTAAGATGCTTGAGGTGCTTGTTGTGCTTGTTGACTAAGATGATTGAGGTGCTTGTCATGCTTGCTGACTAGGGAGCTTGAGGTGCTTTGTCGTGCTTGCTGGGGCTAAGGTGCTTGTGTTCCAAAAGTCAACAAAATCCCTACAAAGGAGGGGGCGAGCCCTAAAGCTAGGGAGATGAGAGAGTGCACGTGCCCACACACACACACACACACACACACACACACACACACACACACACACACACACACACACACACACACACACACACACACACAGAAGGTAAGCCCAAGCCTCAAGAGGCAGCAAGGATACATGTCAAGTCCCTACTATTACCATATACATATGGTAGTGATGTGTGTGAACACACCCCGGGGGATTCACCGTGGAAAACTTATTGCACCACGCAAGTGCAGGGGAGGGGGGTTTTTCTACAAGTTACATAAGCATATAAGTTAGGGGTAGGCCCCCCATAATTCATCTCCTAAGCTTAAAAATAAGGGAGGGGGTATTAATATTTTGGGGGGGGGGGGGGGGGGGAAGTGAGAAAATGGAAAAATGAGAGAAAATTTTTGTGTTTGAAAATCATGGCTTCCCAAAAGAGTCTTCCCTCAGACTTGTGAGTCAATAGCTACTAAGATACATGCAAGAACCAACACTACTTTGTATCAATTGCTTGTTTTGTTATTATAGTTCATTTGTTGAGGAATGAAAGCTATAAAGAGTTTGTATAGATGCATATTTACACGGAGAACCTAACACAGCTTTGTAACCATGTTTTTTGAGTAATTTAGATGGGTCAAAGTCAAAATTGGACGAGTAGCTAGAGTGCAGGCTGGACGGGCACATAGTTTGAAAGTCAAACTAAGACACATTGAGGGCACATCTGGTTATCAATAGAAGTGGATCCTTAGTATATTGCCAGTCACTATGCTACATGCTCTTTGACTAGTTTTACTTAGTTAAATCATGTGAGACCTAAATTTTATACGTAAGATAGGGGTATGATAGTTTTCTGCATTGACTTTTGTATAAGCGTAGAAAGGGGGATCATATTCCCTAATGTGAGTCGTACATAGGGGTTTTATCAAAGTTGTTCACTCGCAGGTGGCATTGTGTTTTGTATATAGAGTGAATCCCCCGGGGAACACACTAGGACCGTCGGGGCATTTTTTCCCTCTTTAGGAGGCTTTTTCCCCCGTGCATTGTATATACGCCCATCACTCTAGGGCTATCTATCTTTCCATTTCACACTAAGTAATACACTCTCAGTTGTGTGCCTCGAGCTTCCTTTGTCTTCTCCAAGCCGTGTGTGTTTTCCTGCAACCCTAATTCCAACAATTGGTGTCAGAGCAGCTTGTATCCTCCTGGGCTTAGTCGGCAGTAGCTCCAACACACACGTGCTCATTTTCTCTGGTTTCAATGAGCTTTGGCGAGCGTTTGCAGGTCGACAAAAAATTCGGGCGTGCTTGTTGAGCTAAGTTTGCTCAAATTTCTGATTCGGGCTGATTTCGGCCTCTGTTTTCATTACAGCTAGGTTTGCACAGGCAATTTTTTCATTTTGTGTAAATTTTTTGTCAGTGCCAAATACTGGATAACAAGTTCCATAAAGTCTACTGCAGGTTGTGCTATATAGAATGTGCTGGTCGCACTCAGTTTCTCCTCATTTCGGGCAGTTTTCACACCAGGTGCAAACATTTTCCATGGCTGACAACAACACAGATGTGTTCAAGATGTTTGCTGCTGAGGACAGGTTGGATGGGGACAATTACCCTATGTGGGCTTACATGATACAACATGTTCTTGTGTCAAAGGGCGTCTGGAATATTGTGCAGGGCATTGATGTACGTCCTGGTTATAAGGATGTAGGCAATGTTGAGGATGTTAGGTCTTGCAAAACAAGCTCGTTGGGATGTAAAGGATGCGTAGGCTCATGTGTTGATTGCATTGTCTGTGAAGCGCACCATTACTCCTCACATTCGTTCGGTGAAATCTGCAAAACAGACTTGGGATATTCTAGCAGGTCTTTATGCAAGCCGCAATGAGGCTAAAATTGCTTTGCTTGCGTAAAGAGCTGGAATCGAAGATTATGCATGAGGAAGATGATATTGACACTTTCCTTGCTGGTGTCAAGGATATCAATGAGCAACTTATTTCTGCAGATGAAGTCATTTCAGACAGTTCCCTTTGCAAACTCTTCTTTATGCCTTACCAGATTCATACCAGACTTTTGCTAGTACTTGGAGACTGATGACCCAAGGAAATCCTGAAGTGGTCAAGTTTGATGCATTATGCACATTGCTGTTGCAAGAGTCACTTTCTAGAAAAAACAGGACTCGGCAGCGTGCAGTTGAACATGATTTTATTGCTTCTCAAAGAAAGGGTGGTAACAGCAATGCAGCCACTTCTTATGGTTCTGCTGTGAGTGGAAAAATTTATGTTCCTAATGCCTCTGCTGGTAGTAATTCATCTGGAAATTCTGGTGATAAGGGAAAAATGAAGATGCGTTGCCATTATTGTAAAGCTAATGATCACTTGATCAAGCAGTGTTCTAAGTTGAAGGCCAAAGAGGCTAAGAAGAAAGAGGGTGGTTACATTGCAAATGCTAGTTCCACTGCAAATGCAGCCATTGTTGAGTCTTCTGTGAAAGGAGATTGTGATGCTGATGTTGATGCAGAATGGGCTTTTAGTGCAGAGTGCACTTACAATCTTGCTGTCTATGATGCATGCATGTCAGTTGCTGCATATTCACATGTGTGGTATTTTGACAGTGGTGCTACAAAGCACATTACCTCATATCGTGAATTGTTCACCTCCCTCGAGTATATCCCTCACGGCACTTGTGCCAACAATGCCTCTTATCCTGCTCAGGGAGTTGGAAAGATTGTGCTTACTACTGCAAATGGCAGTTCTTTCACACTTGTTGATGCACTTTATGTACTTGGGATCAAGAAGAATCTTTTGTTTGTGTTTGCACTTGCTAGACTTGGACTTGTAGTCAAATTTGTGGATGACAGATGTACAATTCATGATCTCAGTTTTGGTGATGAAATTGTTGCATATGGCCTTTTGTGCCGTGGGTTGTATTAGCTCACTTTGTATGACAAGTGTGGACAAAATTTTACAAATGCAGTTGCAGATTCAAGGGCTGTTTCAGATGCAAAACTGTGGCATGCACGTTTCTGAATTTTGCCAGTTTGCTGCGTTTGCAGAAATCTGATACGGTTGCTTCTTTGCCGCCTCTTCAAGCACCTATCAAACATGTTTGTGAAGGCTTATTTTGGGTAAGACGCAACGTTCGAAGTTTCCAAAGGATGGTTCAATTAGGGCCACATGCAGGTTGCAGTTTGTGCATAGTGATGTTTGTGGGCCCATGCAAACTCCGTCCTTGGGCAATTACCTTTACTTTGTGACTTTCATTGATGATTACTCAAGGCATGCATGGGTATTTCCTCTTAAAGCAAAGTCTGAAGTTGTTATGTGCTTCAAATAATTTCTGGCTATGGCGGAAAATGTATCGAAATGTACTATGGGCACCCTCCGTTCCGATCGAGGGGGGGGAGTATATATCTCATGAATTTAATGCATTTCTGGCTAGTCGTGGGGTAAAACACCAATGTACAGTGACTTATACACCTTAGCAAAATGGTGTTGCTGAGAGGAAAAATAGGTCACTTACAGAAATGGCACGATGTATGGTCAAAAGTCAAGCTTTGCCACATTCTTTTTGGCTTGAGGCCATCATGTGTGCCACTTATGTACTTAACAGGTGTCCTACGAAAGCTTTGCAGTCTATTAATCCATATGAAGCATGGCATGATAGAAAGCCTTTTATTGAGCACATGCATGTTTTTGGCTGTTTGGCATATGCTTTGGTGCCACAAACACAACACAAAAAATTGGATGATAAGGCTGTCAAATGTATTTTGTTGGTTATAGTGCTGAAAGCAAAGGTTACAGGTTGTATCATCCGTAAACAAAGAGTATTTTGGTTTCATGGGATGTAGTGTTTGTGGAAGATTCTGTTCATCCCTTGTTGTCATGTACTAGAGACAATAATGTAAGCTCACAGGACATTTATGACACTTTGTTACCTCTTTTCAGTGGTGAAAGTTCGAATGTAAATTCCAATGAGGCAAATGCACAGCCTATGGGGGTTTCCGAAAATGTTATAGATCAGCCTATTATTGATGCATATGTACATGATGTACTTGATGAGAAAAGGGCTGAAAATGAGCAGGCTAGAGGTATGCCAAAATGGCTGGTGTATACATTGCGTGACAGTAAATTGGATGCACCTTTGTCTAGTCATACTCGCTTAGGCTCTCACCATGCATCTTATGCATCATATTGTTATGCTTTGGCTGTGTTTAGCTTACATGATGTTGAGGAACCTCTCTCTTTTCATGAAGCACATAATTCAAAAAATTGGATGGTTGCCATGCTCAGAATATGATGCACCTATAGAAAGTGACACGTAGACTTTATGTGATTTGCCTCCTGGCAAAAAGGCCATTGGTACAAAGTGGGTTTACAAGTTGAAACGCAAGCCGGATGGTGAGGTTGATCGCCATAAGGCTCGACTTGTTGCAAAAGGTTATTCGCAACAAAAAGACATAGATTATGAAGAAACTTTTGCTCCCACTTGTCGTATGACTACTGTTCGTTTTCTATTGGCATTGGCAGCTCATTTTGGTTGGGATGTACATCAATCAGACATTGTTACTACTTTCTTGAATGGTTACATATTCGAGGAAGTTTATGTAACGCAGCCTCGCAGTTTTGTCAAGAAAGGACAAGAGGACAAATTGTGCAGATGTAAGAAGGCTTTGTATGGGTTGAAGCAATCTCCTCGTGCTTGGTATGAGAAAGCTAACACTCATTTGGTCAAACAAGGCTTTCGTAAGAGTCCAACAGAAAGCACATTGTATGTAAAGCGTGAGGGTGATGTACTTATCATTGTGGTTCTTTATGTAGATGATTTGCTTATCATTGGACCAAATGAGAGACATAATGCTGAATTTAAGGCTGATTTGAATGCTCTTTCAAATGAAAGATTTGGGGATGTTGCATCAATACTTGGGTATACAGTTTAAGCAGTGTCTTGGTGGTATTGCCTTGTGTCAGAAAAGTTACATAGAGACGTTGTTATGTAAGTTTGAACTTGAGGATTGCAAACCTATTGCCACTCCCATGGAAACAGGTTTGAAATTGAGTCTTCATGATGCTGGTGATCCTGCAGATGTCACTCTTTACCAAACTTCTACTGGATGTCTCATTTATATATGCAACATGAGGCCGGATATTTAGTTTGCAATCTCATAGGTCAGTAGATTTATGCATAGCCCAGGGTTTAAGCATTGGCAGGCTATCAAGAGGATTTTCTGCTACCTTAGTGGCACTTTACATCTTGGCTTGTTTTATCCCAAGGGGGGGTCATCATTGCCGCCAGACTTACATGCTTTTTCAGACTTAGATTGGGCAGGTTGTTTTGACACGTGAGGATCCACAAGTGGTTTTTGTTTCATGCTTGGCAGTTCATGTATATCATGGTTGAGCAAGAAGCAACCTACTGTGGCCACTTGGAGTTTTGAGGCTGAGTACAATGCAGTCTTCACAGCTACGGTTGAGTGTGTATGGCACAGACGCCTTATGGCTGATTTGGGTGTTGGACAGGACACTGCCAACACTATCTACACTGACAGTCAGAGCGCATTGGCAGTTGCGAGGAACCCAGTTTTTCATGCTCGCACAAAGCACATTGAGATGCATTACCACTATGTCAGGGAGAGGCTCTCAGCAGGAGAGATTAGCTTGGCTTATGTGCCAACACAGGACAACCTTGCAGATCTTTTCAAAAAGGCATTGTCTCGTGAGAAGCTCGAAGCTTTCGGCAAAGCTTTGGGCTTACTCCCCTTTGTGAACTGATCATGGCCTTTAGGGCATGGCACTTCCCTTTACTCATGTGCCAACTCGCGTTCACCGCATCACTCCGGGGGGGATTTGTTACCATATACATGTGGTAGTGATGTGTGTGAACACACTAGGACCGCCGGGGTACTTTTTCCCTGTTTAGGAGGTCTTTCTCCCCGTGCATTGTATATACGCCCATCACTTTAGGGCTATCTATCTTTCCATTGCACACTAAGTAATACACTCTCAGTTGTGTGCCTTGAGCTTCCTCCATCTTCTCCATGCTGTGTGTGTTTTCCTGCAACGTAATTCCAACACCTACCCATGTTGCCCTCAAGATGTACCTGAATCCTATTGGATAGGCTTAAAAGGGGTCCAATGAGCATTTAGATTAATTAAATATTTATCTAAGTAATTATCAAGCCTCTCTCCCTCAAAGGGGAAAGAAGGAAACTTGTTCAAAACCTAACCTTGTTGCTTGATATGCCTCTTGCATGTGATTGGCTAGGCCTAGAGGGGTCCAATGAGCTTCAAGCATGGGGGGTCGACCAAAGCAAGCAAGGCGTGTGCTTGGGGGGTATACTCCCTCACACAATCTCTCATTTGCTCTCATTCTGCACTTGGTGAAGTGCAAGAACTCCATCTCCTTCTCCAAGCTTATTGAGAAGTTGAGAGCCTACACCAACACTCTTGGCTATGGAATGCATATCCAACCAAGAGCCATGCTTCAATGCTTAAGCTTGCCATCTTCTCCATCTTCATTACTATGCTATGCTATTATGTATGCTAGCAAGAAGAGTGATGATAAGTGAGGAACTATTTCTTTCTCTTATGAATGTTTCTTCTTCCTCTTCCCTCATTCCCCGCTAGCTCTCTCCACCTTTGAAGGTGTTTGAGGCCTTAGGACTGAGGCTTGGGATAGTTCATACTTTTTACAAAGTCTATGTTATGCTCGTGACGCATGAAGCTTTCCATCTTCATTGCATCACCTAGGTCACAAGGAACACAAAGATTGTATTATATCAAGTATCTCTTGATGGGAGAATCTATAATATAAATGCCTATTGGAGGGGGGCCCGGCTCCACATAAATCCGGTCCTCAATTGTTGTTGAGTTCTCTAAACTCTCTCTCTTGCAAAAGTATTATTCATGCCAAGTTAATTAAGTACTATGATTATGTTTCCACCATCAATTACGTTGACCCTCTATGTTCTCAAAGTAGCCTCACAAAAATTATCTCTTTAATTCTCCTAATTCCGCTATTCTCAAAGTTCATAGGCCATTTCCATTACATTGGTATTAGAGCATTTGGTTTCTCTTTTCTTGCTTAAGAAGAGAGGTCCTTAAGTAGCCTGCATAAGAAGTCCGAAAGGAGCTATCCCTCGGCAATTCTACAATATTAGATCCACTCCACTACTCTCTATAATTAACCAATTCGAGCCGTGGGTGTATATGCTTAAGTGCTGATTTTCAAAGGTAAAGAAGATTAGCGACTAAGGTTTTTGAGGGTACCAAAGCACAAAGTATTCTATGCATAAGTATAATTAGCATGGATGAGAATAATCAAGAGAGTAGAATGAACATTGATAACTTTAATTTTGCACATGAAGGTGCTAATGATGATGCCCCCATGTTTGTCAATTATCTTGTTACTAGGTTGCAGCAAGCTATGGGCAACCCTGCTTTGCAAGCCAAAGTTACTCAACAACTTCGTGCTTATGGGATTTACCTTCCTCTCCAAGAAGAGAGAGAGCTTAGGAAGCCTCTTGATGACACCCAAAAGAAGACTCTCTCCCATACGAGAGGAGGAATCCAAAGAGCAAGAAAGTAATGAATCCCTAAGTTCCTTCGAAGATGTGGCTCTACAAAGACGACGGTCTAGATGGTCGCCAACTCCTCCCAAGAGGAAATGGTCAACCCATAGTCCTTCTCCTCATCACTCCGAAAGGGAAGAGAGGAAACAAAGGAAGAAAAGGGCAAGAAAGAGGTCACTCTCTTCTCCTTCTTCACCTGCCTCCTCTTTTGACAAAAGCTATGGCTATTCTCCCAAGAATACAAGAGGGAAGGACATCGCAAATCTTACCTTGCATGGCACAGGTCCCAAAAGCTCAAGAAAAATTGAAATGGCTCTGTGGGGGGGGGGGGGGGGGGGGGGGGGGGGGGGGGGGGGGGGGAGAGAGAGAGAGAGAGAGAGAGAGAGAGAGAGAGAGATGCATTAGCTGCATGGATACACAAATTTGAAATTAGTAGTTGAGATGCTCGAATCTTCTTCATTTTGAAACAAATAGGCATACAAAGTAGGGTTTAGTACTAATAATGACCAATAGTATGTACACCCTAATGTACCTACAACCAATGAGCTTAATTTAGATACATTCTTTGATGATCTAGCTTGCTGGACACTTCAAATCTTGTCTTCAACCATTTTTATACCATTTTTGGACACAATATATCCCAATATATGTCCCTCCCAGACCATGAATAACGATTTAAACGGATTCAGACAGATCGTTTTCTCTCTGCATCTCTTAAATACTATCTCCAGAAATAGGAGATGTATATGTTCAGATGAGAACACTGAAAAACCGTCCACAAATATTGCCAAAAATTTGTGTAAAAATTCACCAAAGATCTGTTACATGAACCAAATGGTATTATTAGAAATATGATGAATGTCATTTTCACTTGATCCTCTGGTGTTTTTTTAGCTGGTTGTACCCACCGGACCCATCCATGAAATTGTACATCTCATGGTATGTTATCTCATCTAGCATCATATATGTGAATGGTAAAGGAAATAGATCTTTGATTGTCTGCACATTCAACCTTGTATAGTCCACGCATACCCTTAGTTTCCCATTATTTTTTGGAACTACCACTATAGCAAATAACGATTTGCTACTTGCCATATTAATAATGAATTTTCCTTCGATAGATTATTGATTTTTGTCATAGTAACTAATATCTAATTCTCCTAAATGATTTTCTCATGTTAAATTGATCATTTAATATGGGGAAGTGTCAGGGGAGAAAAAGCTAGAATATTGGTTAAGCTGGTAGACCGGCCACAGTAGGGATCTAAAGGCGGGAAAATAGGGATCCAAAGGGGGGGCCATCTGCAAAAGAGCAATGTGCAGCAATGGGATTTAAAGACCCTAAGGTTCATCCCATTAAGGCTTCCAAAATGCTAAGGTTCCTAAAGTCAAAGGTTGTGTCCAATGGTCAAGCTTAGTAAAATTGGATGCTTTGTGAGTGTGCCAAAAAAGTCTTCAAGGTTCCTACATAGGAGGGGGCGAGCCCTGTAAGTAGGGGATGAGAGAGAAACACACACACACAGACACACACACACACACACACACACACACACACACACACACACACTCACATGCTCTCTCTACACAAAGGGAATGAGGGACACATGTCAGCTCCCTAGGCCAATTGCCCACAAGCTGCACTCAAATCCTATTGGATGGCCATGGAGGTGGACCAATGAGAATTAGGCTAGAGTAAATCTAGTTTAATTTATTTAAAAACACTTAATAAAAGAACCAATAAGAATTAAGCTCTCTAGAAGACTAGTGGACAGTCTCCCAAGGGGTCCAATGAGCATTCAGCAGGCCCAATGGCTTGCCTGATTTCTATTGGCCAGAAGACAAAGGGGTCTAATAAAAATTTAGTCGCATTAATTAGTTACTTAAATCTCTCACAAAAGGGGAAAGGGGGACACATGACAGAAGGCTATCACTTATGCTACTTAATTCTTACTAGCTAAGCCTGGCATGGGCCAATGGGGTGCCTGCATAGTAAAATGCAAGAGGGGTCGACCAAGAGAGAAAGAGGGGGCTGACCTTGTCAAGGTAGTATCACTTACACACACACACACACACACACACACACACACACACACACACACACACACACACACACACACACACACACACACACACACAAGATCATGTATGAAGCAAGAAGACTCTCTCTCTCTCTCTCTCTCTCTCTCCTTCTCAAGCTTTAATGGAAAGCTCATCATCTACTCCAAGCTTGTGAGAAGGGAGGCCTACACCAACAACTCTTGGCTTTGTGATGCAAATCCAACCAAGACCAAGCTTCAATGCATGCTCATCTCCGCATGCTAATTACTAAGCTATGCTATGCTAATATGAGTGATTATGTGAGGAGATATACATATTTCTCGTAAGACTACTCCTTCTTCCTCTCAATCTACTCTCATACCCCGCTAGCTCTCACCATCTTCGAAGGTGTGTGAGGTCTTGGGTCTAAGACCGTGAGGGAATTGATGTTGTGTTTTACAAGTGTTTGCTTAGTGCTTGAAGCTTCCATATTCATTGCACTAGCTAGTTATTGAAGGAACACAAAGGATTGTATTGTAAAATGTCTCCCTTGATGGGGGAAACCTATAATACAAAGCCTTTTGGAGGGGGGACCGGCTCCATGTAAATCCAGTCCTCAACTGATTTGCTTCTTGATGACGCATCTCCTTTTCAAAGGAGAACTCAAGATCCCCCACCAAAAGAACGAGAAAGAAGCGAGTCTCCTGCCACCTCGACGAAGATGGCTCCACGAAGACGGCAAACAAAACGCTCCCATCACCTCCTAAACGGAGAAGGCCGTCGCACACTTCTCCACACCATAATTCAAAGAGGGATGACAAAAAGCAAAAAGAGAAAGAGGCAAGAAAGACATCACCCTCTTCTCCATCTTCTTAATCCTCTTCCTCTTATGAAAGCGATGGTGCAGACAAAGAGGATCAAGGCAAGAAAAAGATGAGAAAGAGGTCACCCTCTTCTCCATCTCAAATTCTTCATCTTCTGAAGAAAGCGATGGTGCAACTTTTGAACCATTAAAAAGAAGAGGCCATAGGAAATCCTATGCCGCGTGGAAGAGATCGTCCAAGCTCAAGAAGTTCAAAGAGGGAGGAAAGAGCATCTCTTTCCTTACCTACGATGGCACCTTTGGTGCTACGGACAAAGTCTTGGCTTTCATCCAACAATTGGATGCGGCATTTGGAGATGAGGGCTTCACGGAGTCCTCTAAGCTATGCCATGTAGCCATGCACTTTCAAAAGTCCGCCAGGCAATGGTGGTCTAGCCTACAGGCCAACGGTGAAGCTCACAAACATGGAAAGCTTTAAGAGCTTCCATCATGAAGAAGTTTTTGTCCACCGATGCCAAAGACAAAGTACTCACCGAATGGCGAAGCTTGAAGCTCTCTCCCTATGAATCCATTCATAAATATGTAGAATAGTTTTGGGACTTACATCTCAAAGTCATTGTTTTCAAAAAGATGGATTTTGGAGAGCAAAACAACAATTTTGTGCGGGCTTAACTAAAGAAATGGCGGAGTATGTCAACTCCCAAAGGCCATGCACTATATCTACGGTTATACACCATACTGTGGTGGCTTCTCCAATCAATTTCCAAATAGGGGCTAAGAGAAATCTTAAGCCCACGGAAAACAAGGGTTCCAATGAGCCTAAGGGGAAGGACAATGTCCAAAAGTCTCCTAAGGGCAATTCCAATAACAACAAAGCTAAAGAGAAGGGAGTTTACAAAGGCAAAAACAAACTCTCTCTTGAAGAGCTTGAGCGTTATCACAGGGATAACCGTTGTTTCAAGTGCGACGAGCAAGGGCATGCGTACTGCGCTTGTCCCCAAAAGAACACCCGCCATGAGCCTCCTAGAGCTACCTTGGTCGAAATCCAAGAAGAGGAAGCTCACCACAAAGTATCTCCTCTATGCCATGCTTGGGGAAAGGTAAGAGAACATGATGATTTTATTCTCTTTGACCCTGGTTCTACTCACAATTTCATATCCACAGAGTTGGCCACCAAGATAGGCATCCAAGCCTATGAGATGGGAGATGTCCTACGCGCAAATGGTGCTTTCAAAGGGCAAGAAGCTTCAGACAAAGAGGACTTCTTTATCTCTCCTCTCAAGCATGAGGATGTAATCCTAGGGGCAACATGGTTTGATCGCATGGCTGCCAATGTTGAATTCCTTGAAAGGAAAATCTACTTTAAGTACAGGGAAAAAGATATGTACATAGATGCCAAAGAGATGGGTAACACCATACTCATTGTACATACGCAAGCTTTCAATAAGTCAATAAAGAGCTCTATTTCCGTGTACATGATTTTTGTTAAAGATTCTCAAAATGAACCTAATGCTTTAGAAAAAGAAAATATAAACAATCACAAGGAATTAGAGTATCCAATTTTCTCAAGGGGTTTCAAGATGTTTTTATTGATGACATCTCTTGTGAACTACCTCCTAAACGAGGCAATGATGACCATACAATTGAACTTCTTCCAGGAAGTTCACCGCCCTAGTAAACCACCTTATAGAGTTTCTCAAGCTCAACAAGAGGAGATTATGCGGCTAGTGCATGAGTTAGTTGAGAAGGGCATGATTAGGCCTAGCTCATCGCCATTTTGCTCACCCGTGTTATTAGTGCAAAAGAAAGACGGCACATATCGTATGTGTGTCGACTATAGAGCACTAAATAGGATCACTATCAGGAATAGGTTTCCCATTCCACGGGTAGAAGACCTATTTGATAAGCTACAAGGGTCCACCTACTTCAATAGGATTGACCTAAAAAGTGGCTATCATCAAATAAGGATAGTTGATCAAGACATTGTAAAGACCGCATTTCACACTATGTTTGGTCTTCACGAATACATTGTCATGCCTTTTGGCTTGACCAATGCATCAGCCACATTCAACTGCTTGATGGAGAAGTTATTCAGGCCTCACTGAACCTTTACTGGAGTGTGCTTTGATGATATTATCATCTACTCTAATTCACTAGACGAACACAAGCAACACCTCCAGGTAATATTTCAAGTCTTAAAAGAGAATAAACTTTATATTAGTCGAAAGAAAAGTGAGTTTTTCTTACAAGAGATCCAGTATTTAGGTCACATTTTCTCTCAAGATTGCATCCAAATGGATCCATCAAAGTTAGAGGTAATAAAAGGATGGCCTACACCAAGGAATCTTCATGAACTAAGAAGCTTTATAGATATGTGTGCACACTATAGACGCTTCAGAGAAAAGTTCTCACTAGTAGCAGGACCATTGCATGACCTAACAAAGAAAAAAGTTAGGTATACATGGTCTGCCAAGGAGAACAATGCTTTCGAAAAGCTTATCTCTCAACCTGTGCTTACACTGCCGGAACTCTCAAAGCCATTTGAGGTCCAATGTGATGCTTGTTCCCTTGGAGCTGTTTTGCTCCAAGAAGGGCACGCCATAGCCTATGAAAGTCGAAGGCTCGACCTTGTTAAGCAAGCTCTAGGTATATATGAAAAGGAACTCCTTGCAGTTATACATGCCTTTGACTCATGGAAACACTATTTATTGGGGACTCCTTTCATTCTGCGGACGGATCACCAAAGCCTTTAGTACTTCATGACGCAGACCAAGCTCTCCGACAAACAAATGAGGTGGGAAAATTTCCTTTTGCAATTTCATTTTCATATTGCTCACATTGTTGGCAAGCATAATCAAGTAGCCGATGCACTCTTAAGATGGCCGAGAGTGAATGTGGTTTCCATAGCAACTCACAATGATCTGTCTTCTATGATAGATGAGTATGCTATTGATCCTGATTTTAGAGATGTGATTTCAGCCCTTGCACTAGGGAAGAAAGAGGAACCATTTACTTTACAAGATGGTTATCTTCTCTATGGTAATAGACTATGCGTTACCAACTCACTACGTGAGAAAGTAATGTATGATTCTCATGCTCCTCTTTATGCGGGGCATAGAGGGATTCAGTCTATCCTAAAAGGGATTGAAAAATATTTTTATTGGCCTACCATGAAAGCAAACATACAAGAGTATGTTTCTAAATGTGTGGTATGCCAAAAGAAGAAGTTTGATAGATGGAAGCAACCTGGATTGCTTCAAACTTTGTCAATGCCTAATTCACCATGGGAGAGCATATCCATGGATTTTATCTTTGGATTGCCTAAGTCTAGCCATGGGAATACGGGAATATGGACGATAGTAGATATGTTCAGCAAACAAGCTCATTTTATACTTGTCAAAAAGACTATCAAAGCCCATCAAATGGAAACCCTCTTCATATCACAAATCTTCAAGTACCATGGCTTGCCAATGTCCATAGTGTCGGATAGAGATCCTAGAATGACCAGTAATTTCTGGAAGGGTCTCTTTGAGAATTTAGGGACAAGGCTAAACTTATCTTTGGCCTATCATCTGCAAACGGATAGCCAAAGTGAAATAGCTAACCTAACAATTCTTGATCTACTAAAAGCCTATGTAACAGAAGTAGATCAAAGGTCCCATTGGGAGAAGTACTTACCCTTAGTGGAGTATGCCTACAATAACATTGTACATACTTCCATGGGAAAAGCACCTTTCGAGGTAATTGAGGGAAGATCCAAAAGTCCCCTGCTACCTAAGGTACACGGGAAGATCTTTGTTGCTGCAGATGAGTATAGCCGAGACCTACAAGAATCTTTCCAAAAGATTAAGGATGCTATCTCTATCTCACAGCAAAGGCAAAAGGCTACTGCTGATAAGCACACAAGAGTCCAAGCCTTTAAAAAAAAAGATTGGGTCTTACTTAAATTTCCCAAGGCTCGATTAAGGCACACGACGGGCAAGAATCCTACAGGACACCAAAAGTACTATGCTAAGTTAGCAAAAAGGTACTATGGTCCCTTCCAGATTCTTTGACCAATCAATGAGATGGCCTATCAACTCAAGTTGCCCAACCATTGTCTACACAATGCCTTCCATGTGAGCCTACTAAAGCCTTACAAAGGAGAGCCACCTCAAGAACCAACTATTAAAGACCCATTGGAGATCGAGGACCAAGAAGAGGTGCTGCAGCCCGAGTCCATTCTCCGATATGAGGACAAGGTATTAAGAGGCAGTAAGACTATCCGACGATATCTTATTAAGTTTAAGAATTATCCTTTTGAAGATGCTAGATGGATGCAAGACACACAATTAAAGGATAACTTAAACCTTGTCAATGCTTAGAATCAAGTTTGCGGAGATGACGTTTCCCAAACACCAAGTAGAGCTTGTCACTCTACTATGGAAGATTGATAGGACTAATGTGCAGACATGCTTGCGGTAGCTTAGGCTCTCAAGCACCAAATGGATTAGTCATTCATTTTGGAATGATGTCGTAGGGTAAGATAGGGATCCTCTACCCGCTAGAAAAAGGACTAATGAATAAGCTTTATCTTCTCTACCCCATAGTCGAGGATGACTATGATTTCAAGAGAGAGGTAATGTCATAATAAATAATATCTAATTCTCCTAAATGATTTTCTCATGTTAAACTAATCATTTAATATGGGGAACTGCATTTAAATCTATCTTAGTTATGGGAAATATGTTCATTAATGCCAACATTCTTTCTTCCATATTTCCTACATAAATCTTTTGGCCGCATTGCCCTTTTTCAACTTTTGGTATTGTTTGTCTTGATCCGAGTTTTTCTATTAGGCCCTTGGATTGTCATTGATTGGCATGCATAATCATCTATGGATTTTGCACTCCTGAGCCACGACCTTCCCAATAGCATATGTATGCCCCTCTAATATTTAGTACCAAGAAACTCGCTTTGAACTTTTTTGAGTCTACCTTGATTTGAAAATTTTCAATCAGATGGCTGGCCTTGACTATCCTCTGATCTGCCATTAGGATTCTAACAGAAGCTGGTTTCATTTCTTGAATTCCTAATCTTTTTCTAACATGCTCCCCCAAAATGTTGACACCAGAACCACCATCCAATATGACCCCTAACAATGATTCCTACTATTTCCTAATCTTATAGTCAATTTGGATGACCTGTACTTTGTCATCTTTGATTTTAGACAAAATCACTATCATTGCACCCAATTCTTTCTTTCTTTACTTCCTGATAAAACTGGCAGCTTCAAGCAAAGTTCTTCTGATGTCGTCCAGTTCAATAGTTAGCCTCTGGATTTTCTCACAAACCTTGACATATGTCTGGTCATGTTCATTTCCAGAGCTACTGTTTGAACTTGATGATCTCCCTTCCGGATCACTGTCCTCACAGTGCCATGCCTCCACTAGCCTTTTTTGGGTGGCGACGCCCATCAAGGGATAATTCCCACGGGTTAGACGACTGATCACCAGGGCTTGAAAGCCCAACAGCCTTGTGCTTCTCCTAGCCAATGGACCTTTTGTGGAGAATCAAATTGTTGCTTCTAAACGTATTCCGTCCATAGATTCAAATTATCAGCCTCGACCAAGTCCACCTTTACTTGCGCGACATATTTTTCTCCAGATGCTCATATGAGCCCTTGCAACTTCTTTCCCAGCATCGTCCTTACTAGATTCTTTATCCGGGAGTTCCTTCTCTAGAGCCACTGAAGCCTTTGGTGAAAGCCATTGAATGGTCCGGGCCTCTCTGGCATCTTCTTCGCCAGATCCTTAGTGATCTTGGATGCCAGTGTCCTCTGCTCTTGCGATTCATCCACCTCCTTGGCCTTCTCGACGGCTCTTTGCTTCTCCCACTTGTAAGCCTCTTAATTTCTAGATCTGTCATCTTATCTTTGGCCACTTCAGCTTTAACATTATTTGGACACTAAGATGTGAAGTGTCCGTACTTACCACAAGTATGACAACTGAAGTTATGCCTTGTAAAGTCAGCTCTTCCCCGACCTCTACTAGTAAAGTTCTGATATTGTCCTCTTCCTGTCATGTTACTCGTACCAACCCCATTATCCATATTCTATGACATTCCCTCTTGCTTCACTGGTTCTGTACTTACCACAAATATAACAATTGAAGTTATGCCTTCGTGCGTCTTGGTTTCTCCCTGTGATCCAATTTCTTTTCCCTATACCTGTGCTTGATGTGGTGATCTATATCAACATCCCATCTGTCATTATAATTATCATTCATTTCTATGACAATATTAAGTTCATCCTCAGATCGGCTTTTGCGTGTGACCATGTTCTTTTGCTATGTCTACTGGCATCACTGACATCAATATGTACTTTCACTTTGCCCTTCAGATCCAAATTTTGAGACCCACGCGAATGAGAGCATCTTTCAGCTCTCTTTGAATGATGTCTCCTCGACGCATCTGAATGTTGAGAAGCCGTAGGGCCCTCACTGCGTCTTCTCCTAGGATTAACATCAGTTTCCTCAATCTGGGAACGAGGTTCTCCATCAGAGCTTTGCTTTTATTCTTCAAAAACTGTGCTGATGTGATCTTGGTCCTCAACGAACATTATAGTGGGCCTCCTTCCTCTCGATGAACGTCTTGGGGCATTGCAAGTAATTGGTTGACTTTGGATTCTAAATGGGAGATTGGTTTTTGTGAAGAGAGCCTTAGCTCACCATCATAATCACCAAAATGGAATGAGATGGTCACATGACAGTTATTCCAAGTTAGAACTTCAGAGTTAGATGTCAGATAGAATAAACAGAATCAAACTTCAGATGACTAAACAAAAACCAGACAGACAACTAGATTGGATTGAAAGAATAGAATCATATGGTGGATAACAAGACAATTGGAACTAGTATATTCAAATTACTAAGTCAAAAAGTACAATTGAGCAATTAGAGGCTTGTTGGAATGAGACACTAGATTGCTATAATATGGAAATTTCCCTTCTGTATGTCTATCTGGGTGTCCTTCGACTAAGAAACACCATGCGTCTTCCCTATGGAGAGTCCACCACTGACCTGTTGCCTTGAAGTAGATCAAATATCTATCATCTCTCTTTGTCAATATAAGAGGCTTCTTGTGATCATTGCACGTAATTAACCAATCTCTTACTTATGAATGCTTCTTTTCAATTTCCCCCTTAATGAAAAACTAGCTCTTTTGTCCTAAAGTCCAATTCTATTCCAAGGTTTACGTTTGGGAGGAGGGAAGCAAGGGACTGTTTCTTTTCAATTTCCCCCTTAATGAACAACTAGCTCTTTTGTCCTAAAGTCCAATTCTATTCCAAGGTTTACGTTTGGGAGGAGGGAAGCAAAGGACTAGTTATTTACATGAAATTTCTTTTGTTTTTTTTAAAATGAAAAAGGTACGGGGAGACAACCTTGTATATTAGGTAAAGTTAGGACTCATGCGCATGTATCAAGCACCCACACTTTATAACCACTAACTCTTTCCTATTTGTAGGAAGACCTTCCAAGTTTAAGGCCTTCAAATTAAATAAAGACACATTAATCATTGAAATTTCATATTTAATTTTAAAAAGGTATAAAGAGAAAACCTTGTACATAAAGTATAACATACACTTGCGCCTTCTACTTCTAGCTCATCATTTCCATTTCTCATCTTTGTCTATGGCAACTTGGATTTCATACTTGGCCATTTCCTACATGGTGTGTTTGTCTAAGGAGTAGCCTAATACAACCACTTCGTATGGTAAACTTGAGGACAAAGAAACTTTTAGAGTAGAGTTGAGTGTTTAAAACACTTTTATTGATTTCAATGTGAGACATCTTACTTGGGTTCGCTAATAGTCCAAACAAGTGTCTGGCAATTGCATCAAAGCAAGACAATAATGCTCAACTTCTTACATAGGCTTTACCTCCTTACAAATACCCTTTGGGCTTGCTCCTCTTCGTGGATTAATCAAAACAAGAATTTGATCATAACTCACAGGGCCCAACGCTTCACTATACATGAGCTCTAGTTACAATATCATCACGCTTTATACATACACCATACTCACATGTACTAATACTATCTATGTTTTTTCATCCAGTTGTGCAATCAAAATTATGAACCTCTTTCCTGTTAGAATTTTTAGAGTTAGTACTCTAATTTTGGATGAACATTCATTAAGTCCTCATTGTTAGAAACTGATTAGTTTACGTACTCGTAAAGAAGTTTTCCAGAACTATATATCAAAATGTGGCTTACAATTGACTTCTCTCTTACAATAATGTAGCTCTCACTCTTACTGTAAATACAATATACACTGTTAGAAACTGACTAGTTTACGTACTCGTAAAGAAGTTTTTCCAGAACTGTATATCAAAATGTGGCTTACAACTAACTTCTCTCTTTCAATAATATAACTCTCACTCTTACTATAAATACAATATACATGTTCTCTAAATCTGTGAAGGTGGTTAATTACAAAAAACAAAAATTTAATGTTGATGCAATTAATAGTTCAATTTGGCTATGATTTACTTGCCAGGCTGTTTTTGTTTGTCTTAATCTCTTAATGTTTTTTCCAACTCTCAACTCTAATAAAGATTGCTGAGGTTGTTCTGTTTTTTTTTTAATTTTACATTGATCTTGTAAAAGAACAATTGACACTGATCTCTTAACACTAGTTTGGTACCAAAATAGGACACTTTAAGCGTCATTTTTTAACAAATTTAAATTAAATGCTACTTGGATTAGACGATTTATTTAAGGAAACCCTCTTGATATGCTTAAAAATGTTAGCTAGAGGGTCTTTTAAAAATATAACCTTGCATTTACAATGTATCATGATTAAGAACTATACTCATCAAGTTGACCCTTGTAAAACTGCATTGACGATTTGAAGAAATTGCCTTTATAAGCTCAGGAAAAAATGAAGCGATCTTGTAGAAAATTTTAGGTGACTTCCACAATTTTGCTATAGATAATTAAAAGTTTCATGTGCAAAAAAATTGACTTTACAGTATATAAAATAATGGAAAGTTCCATGTGTTCGATAAGGTTATTTCAAGCATATCGTTATATATAAAAAAAAATATATTTTTGGTGTATTTGTGAGTTTTAGAAAGTGATGCATTGCTTGCCCTTTCCATTGAGCACTCAAGGTGACAAGTAGAAGGGCTTTGGTATGCAAAAATTCTTGGATCATTTTAAATATTCAAAACTGCATAAAAGAAAACTTTCATATTTTTATTCTTGAGACATAATATCAAACTTTTTTTAACTAAACGTATCAAAGTCCGTGGTACATACACAATTGGAGTGCCTAAAACTTTGATTTCATTGTTATTATGGAGAACTCAAGATTTTCAAGAGTTTTTGTTCGATAAAAAATTCAAAATAGAGTTCAAGCAACGAGATTTAATTGAGTTGGAAAGTCCAAAAAATACGTAGTTTCTTGGTTTAAACATAGAAAGTCATTTGTAGTTGTCAAATTACACTAGAATAGTACCAATTTCATGAGGGGACCTTTGGAAGACCAAAATTATGCTCTTATTCAACACGTGCTCAAGTATGAAATTATGTATATAGCTTGGATGTAACTTGAAAACTTATCTTTGAAGTACATTCCATTATTTTGCAATGCTAACACTTGGCTTTTATAAACATAAAAAAAACAATCTTTACAAAAAGATATAATGATTTTTTTTTTGCAAAACTTAAAATTTATGTCATAGAACTTACCAGAATTCTCTCCATATTGATTGTATTTTGATGTGGAGAAAAATCTAGTATTTTCATTCCCTCATAACCAATCTATGGTAGAAGCAAAGAGTAAAAAACGTCTTTCTAGCTTGATAAATAAATTGCCAAAACTTGGTAGAAAAACATGACACTTAAGTGTCCAATTACAAAACTAGTGTAAAGTGTGGAACCTAGTGGAGTATATATCCAACGTAAATTGACACTTTCAGTCATATGTATGAATTAATTTATTTTTTTATTTCATAATGGTCTATTAATTGTAATATTGTGGGCCTGAATCAAATTATAGTTTCAATTATCTTAACTTGTATATCTGTCCCATGTTGAAGCTATTATTCATACATTTTTCGAGTCATTGTAGCTCTCACTATAAGAGAAGGCATCATTGTTCACTTTTGATCAATTTTATTGAGAATTGGTCAATCGTTCTTTGACACTGTACTGTAGTAGTAGCTATTTATCAGTAATAATTATTTGTTCATGGTTGTTTTATAAATATTTCAAATTCTCTTGGCTCTGTATATTCCTGTTCAAATTTATCTTCTACCCTCATTCTATTATGCATCGAGTAATCAATTTACTCTCATTTCTCATCGTAAAAGTTATATTTGTGGTATATTCCAATCCAAAATTAGTTCCGAGACTCTATTCCATTTTGCATCTTGAATCTTTTTTACTCTAGTGACCTATTGTAGAAATTATATTTTTGATATTTGAGATTCATGTTAATCCTAACCATAGACGGAAAAAATGAAGGTAGGACACCTAGTAGATAATTACCGAGCATACCATTGTCTAATCCTCTTTCATTTGTTTAGGGCAAGTACCCACTAGATATTGACCAGACATACCATATTACCTAATCCTCCATTTGTTAAGGGCATCTATCCACTGATGTCCGTTGCTTTCTTTGCCTATTGTGTAATCCTTTTCTGCAGTTCCCTCTCTATTTTTGATGTTTCGTAATGGAGCTCTGTCTGTGGACATGTTCCTTGGAATACACCATGCTATCATGATGATTCTCCACCTGTCTTTGTCCCCCCGACCTCCCCGGTTGTGCATTGACAAAAGGAGAGGTCGGAGGGGGAGAGGGGGAGGTAAAGACGGATGGGGAATCATCATGATAGCATAGTGCATTCCAAGAAAAATGTCCGCAAACAGAGCTCCATTACAAGACATTAAAAATAGAGAGAGGATTGCAAGGAAGAATTACACAATAGGCAAAGAAAGCAACGGACATCAATAAATAGATACCCTTAACAAATGGAAGAGAACCATGCAATATGATATGTTTGATCAATATCTAGTGTATACTTGCCCTAAACAAATGAAGGAAGACCAAACAATGATATGTCCGATAATTATCTACTAGGTGTTTTACTTCGGTTCTTTCCATATATTGTTGGGATTAACATGAAACTCAAATACTAAAAAGATAACTTCTACAATAGATCATTAGAGTAAAAAGGATTCAAGATACAAAATGGGATAGAGAGTTTCAGAACTAATTTTAGACTGAAACATACCACAAATATAACTTTTACAATAAGAAATGAGAGTAAACTGATTACACAATGCAGAATAGAAATGAGTGTAGTAGCTAAATTTGGACAAAAATATACAGAGCCAAGAGAGTTTAAAACATTCACAAAACAGTCATGAACAAGTAATTATTACTGATAAATAGCTACTACTACAACACAGTGCCAAAGAACGATTAACCAATTCTCAATAAAATTGATCAAAAGTGAACAATGATGCTTTCTCTTATAGTGAGAGCCACAATGATTAAAAAAATATATGAATAATAGCTTCAACCTGGGACATATATACAAGTTAAAATAATTGAAACTACAATTGATTCAAGGCCACAATATTACAATTAGTGAACCATTATGAAATAAAAAAACAAATTAATTCATACATACGACTCAAAGTGTCAATTTACGTGAGTTTACACTAGATATATACTCCATTAGATTCCACACTTAAGAGATCAGTGTCAATTGTTCTTTTCCGAGATCAATGCAAAAAAAAAAAAGAACAATCTCAGCAATCTTTATCAGAGTTGAGAGTTGAAAAAAACATTAAGAGCTTAAGACAAACAAAAAACAACCTGGCAAACATATCATAGCCGAATTGAACTATCAATTGCATCAACATTAAATTTCTACTTTTTGTAATTAACCACCTCCACAGATCTAAAAAACATGTATACTGTATTTACAGTAAGAGTAAGAGCTACATTATTGTAAGAGAGAAGTCAACTGGATATACAGTTCTAGAAAACTTCTGTTTACGAGTACGTAAACCAATCAGTTTCTAACAGTGAGGACTTGATGAATGTTCATCCAAAATTAGAGTACTAACTCTAAAAATCTAAGCAGGGAAAAGGTTCATAATTTTGATTGCACAACCGGATGATGCTTTCATACAACATTGAGTATGCATGTGAGTATGAGCTCTAGTTTCAGGTTTGGGCAGATATGTACAATGCTGAGTAAATCCCACCATAGAAAACAGTCATAATGTAGACTACACATAGCTCATCAAGAATTTTGTGCCAGACACAAGCGTTTAACATACATGTCAACTAAGGCACCGCCAAGCAAGACAAGTTGATTCAACAGCCCGTGACTAGCAATCCCATCATGGATTCTCTCTCCCATCTCAATGTTTCACATAATGACTCTCACCATCAAGGTGCAAGCATAGGTGATCGCATCTTAAGAGATACCTTAGCTTCACATATGCAGAAAACATCCTAGAGCTTCTAAGCCGCAGTCATGTTGCGCATATCCTGCAATCAATGCACTCCAAGAGATGACGTTTCAGACAAAAAGCTCATCAACAAGTTTCTATTCTTTCAAACAAAAACAGTTCGAAGTGTGCTCCACCAGCCCTTGGTGGGAAGAGGCTAGGTCTGGCAGTGAGAAACCTTCACTTCGGATCCGCTGAAAATAGCCCAGAGCTTCATTGCCACAACCAAATTGGGTATATCCTGCAATCAAAGTGCTCCAAATGACAACATCAAGGACAGAAAGCTTGTCACTTCTTGTGCCAAGGACACCACGTTTGGTATTACATGTGAACTAAGGCACCGCCAAGCAAGACATATTTCTTCAACAGCCTTGACTAGTAATCTCATGGTGGATTCTCCCACTCATCACAACGTCTCGTATAACAAAACAGGCCTTAAAGGTGCAAGCATAGGCGATAGACACCAGCTGCAAACAGCCAAGAGCCACAATCATGTTGCACATATCCTGCAATCGACACCCACGTTCTGGATAAAAATCTCATCAAGAACTTTCTACCCTTTCTTGAGAACGCCACATTTGGCTTTGCTCGGCCAGCCTTTGCTGGACATATCCTCCTATAAGTGCATTCCAAGAGGCTTCATCTTGCGAGAAACCCTCACTTTGCATCCACTGACAAAAAGCCCAGAGCTCATTGCCACAGCAAAATTGTATATATCCTGCAATCCATGCACTCCAAGGGAGACACTCAAGACAGGAAGTTCATCAAGAAATTTCGCACCAAGGACACCATCCATGGCGACTAAGGCACCGCCAAGCAAGACAAGTTCTCCAATCACCTCTGACTCATAGTGCATTCTCTCACCGTCTCGCACATTGATACCTGCCTTCAAGGTGCAAGCGTAGGTATTGCATCTAGAGAGATACCTTCACTTTGCATCTTCTGAAAACAGCCAAGAGCTGCAGTCATGTTGCACATATCATGTAAACAATGCACTCCAAGAGCTCATCAAGAACGTCTTATGCCACCAACAAAAACAGTTCAGAACTTGCTCGGCCAGCCCTTGCTATCCTCCTATACGAGCATTCCAAGAGGCTTCCTCTGGTGAGAAACCCTCGCTTCGTGTTTGCTGGAAACAGCCCAGATCTTCATTGCCAAAGCCAAATTGGGCATGTCCTGCAATTAACGCGCTCCAAGTGACGACAACCAGACAGGAAGCTCATCAAGATTTTTTGTACCGAGGACACCACGTTGGCATACATGTCGACCAAAGCACAATCAAACAATACATGTTTCTTAAACAGCTCCAGACTTATAATTACAAGTGTAGCATCTGAAGGGAGACCTTCACTTCGCATCTGCTGAAAACAGCCCAGAGCTTCTGAGATGCAATCATATTGCACATATCCTGCAATCAATGCACTCCAACAGATCACATTTGAGAATGGCACATTTGGCATATGCATAGAACAACGCTAAACAGTCTAGAGCTTTCCCAGCCGGCCCTTCTGGGCATAGCCTGTTATAAAAGCATTCCAAAAGGCATTGTCTCGCTTCCCATTTGCTAAAAACAGCCTAAAGCTTCATTGCCACAGCCAAATTGCGCATGTCATCCAATCAAAGTGTTCCAAGTGACAACATCTAGGACAAAAAGCTCATCAAGCACTTTTTGTGCCAAAGGACACCATGTTTGGCAAAAAACATGTCTACTGAGGCACCGCCTAGCAAGACATGTTTCTTCAACAGCTCCAATGACAAAGGCCTTCTAGGTGCAAGCATACATGATAGCATCTGAAGAGATACCTTCACTTTGCATCGGTTAAAAACAGCGAAGAGCCGCAGCCATGTTGGGCATATCCTAAATCCATGCACTCCAAGAGACCACATTTACAACAAGAAGCTCATCAAGAACTTTCTTTCCTTCTTTGACATTGGTACATTTAGCAATACACATTGACAATTGAGAACAGTCCAGCGTTTGCTCTGCCAATCTTGCTGCTCATATCCTATAAGCGCATTCCAAGATGCTTTGTCTAGCGAGCAACCCTCTCTTTGCATTTACTGAGAAGAGCCAAGAAAGATATCACTCTGTCTCTAGTATCTATGTAATGGAGCCTTCCTTTGATATAAAAGCTACACTTTGATCACTGCGCTGCATGCCTTTCACCTTTTTGAGGATTTCAAGAGCTCAGCTATTTGTTGTAGCACAAACGGAAAAGAAGAGACGAAGAAAACATGCAGGCTTTGTACGGCCCTTAGACAACCTCTTTTTCTCTCGGTCTGACCGCAGGGTAGGAAGGGTGAATCTATCCGGGATAGATTGTTTTTACGCTACTGACCACATCTGTGACATGGTCGGTTTAGTATGCATTTTGGCAAGGACGACTTTTTCTGATCATGCGCCAGTGATTCTTACTTTGTCAAATAGACAGAGGAGTGGCAGCGTCATGCTACACATTCCAAAGAGAATTTTGCTGGATACAGAGCTCAAAGAGTAGGTTCTAGCGCTTTGGATAGCTAGTCTAGATACACAAGGGGACCCTATTGCCAAAGTGGCCACTGGCCTTGTGGAGCTTAGTCATTTCTTCGTCCAAGAGTCGGTAGCCCGCTTGGTTGCGGCCCGACAGAAGGAGAAGCGGCTCCGGCGGGGCATTGCTTCCCTACGACGGATGCAGGAGCATCACCCAAATAGCCCTTGGTTGGAGGAGCAGATGCAACAGGCTCAACAAAAGCTCATCACCATTGAGGAGCGGCACCACGAGTTTGCCTTCCATTGTCAGACATCTCAGTGGTCTCACGTGGGAGACAAAGTCACCAGGTCTCACATAGGAGACAAAGTTACTGGTGAGTTCTTTGAGATGGTGGGTCCTTGTCATGCGCATACCATTGAGGAGCGGCACCACGAGTTTGCCTTCCATTGTCAGACATCTCAGTGGTCTCACGTGGGAGACAAAGTCACCAGGTCTCACATAGGAGACAAAGTTACCGGTGAGTTCTTTGAGATGGTGGGTCCTTGTCATGCCCATACCAGTGTTTGCCAGTTGAGGAGACCGGATAAGTCTGTTGCTACAAAGCTCGAGGACATGCGTGTAGTTGCTACTGACTTCCACCGCAAGTTGCTTTCAGCCAAGCGTTCAGATGCATGCAAAGGGCAAGTGTGGGCACAGATGCCTTGCTTGGTCACTGAGGAGATGCGCCAGAGGCTTGGGAGCATTCTCTAGCTAGAGGAGCTTCATGAGGCTCTTAGGGCACTTCCTTGGGTAGTTGCCCGGGGGAGGATGGTTTGACTCTGAAACCCGCCCGTAGACGCACTAAAGGGCGGTAGACATTGGCTTTCACCCGATCTTTACTTTAATAAACTTTACGACACAAAGGAACAACCACGTATAAACCTGTAACTAAAATTCAACCACGACTCGAAGCTAGAGTGCTCCCAAGTAGACAGTGACACCGCGTTGAACCCAAAGGTTGGTGCCCCTTTCGGTATTTCTTTATTCCAATAAAACTTTGGAGAGAAAACTTGTAAACTCCTCAGTGCTGTCCCACTTTTATTGGGCTGAAAATGGCCTACTCTAGCCCAATTTCGACAACATATCGACAATAGAAGGCTTCGATCCCTATGAGATAGGTGACTTTCCCAACGCATTACAACACTTTCCCAAACCTGGCGAGAAATTACAGCACGCTGAATTCTCTATTTTCGGCCTCTAAAATGCACCAAAACACCTGTATGACGATTCTCTAGCTCCCCCAAAGCTCCTGGGACTGTAAGGCAACAAAAACGACCAAAACCCTAAACCTGCAAAAATACACAGATTCCTTCTTTTGGGCTCTTTGCATGCTGATTGCATGCGTAGCAAGCCCTCGAGTTCCCGCACCTGTAGGGCTACTTGCCCTCTAGTTTGGACGAGATTTCTCGCGAGAAATCTCTCTGAATCAACTTGTACCTGTAGGGGATTAGCAATTGGCTAATTCGGTACTTGTGCAAGAGGCTCTTGCCTTGGCAATTGCACATAAACCCACACAACTGTACATACAGATGAGTAGCCCTTAAGCTGGGCATCACATTTCTGTAATCCAAAGGGGAGAGTGATGTGCGAGGGCGGAATCATCGTGCTACGTAGAACAGAGGAGAAGGCAAGCTTTCCATTAAAGCTGTAAACCTACACCCACTACTCACACACACACTGTAGGCACTTACTGAAGAAGAAGGCAACCCAAAATCAGTTTAAATCGATTTCTAGCGCTGCCACCCAGCTAGTGTCTTGCAGATCACTCTGGAGCCACCATGTGTCCCTTATGCCCTTTTGAGTTAATTTCCTAGCACCCACCAACTTATAAAGTGTCGCGTGGGGCCTAAATGACTTTGAACTCAGCCTAGCCACCCTTTTACTACTCGGATTTCAGTGCCAATCGGCCTGACAAACTCGTGGCGACCTAACCTTCACTACCACAGGTGAAACTCTCGGTCCTCAATTGTTTCACACTAGCCATACAATGTCCAGCCATTTGTGACTTCAAAAAGAGGGTCCCAAAACTTAAATAAATATCAAGGGAAAGAAACCAACAACTAAGGTTAGTGGTTGTCACAGTCTCGTTCCAGCTTCTTCTTGGAGTATTGGGAGGCTCTTGGTCGAGACCTATATAGTGCATACCACATTTTGCACGCATAGCATGAGGGAGGGTTTGATCTATCTTATCCCCAAGGAGAGGGGCACTTTGGACGAGATTCTGGAGTGGTGAACCATCACCATTCTCAACTCAGCCTACTAAATTCTAGCAAAGGCTCTAAGTATAAGAATTCAGCCGCTGAGAGAGAGAGAGAGAGAGAGAGAGAGAGAGAGAGAGAGAGAGAGAGAGAGAGAGAGAGAGAGAGAGAGAACTGTCTATTGGCCATCACACTAGAAAGGAAAGAAAATACTCGTTGCTCCGCCAAGGCCTACGTCATCTTAGTCTATTGGGTGAGCATCGACAAAACACGAATAGCAAGGAAATGAACACATTTCCATGTAGGTGTAGTTTTTGAGGTGGGCAATCTGAAACCACAAACCGTAAGAAAACGCTCTTCCTTTTGTCCGATCATTAGCTGTGTTGCTCTATTTTGATAAGCACATTCTTAGCTTCGACATACTTTTTTCACTCCACACAACTAATACAACTACTGTGTTTTCTACTCTTGAGCTTCTCCTCATTCTTAACAACAACATACTTAAGACATCATGAAGTGGTGTTCTTAATGCCTTTATCTACGACCATTATTTATGCCAACCATATTTGTAACATGCAGTTCTCATCAAAAAAGAATGTCCTCTAAAAAAGGTATTTTACAGGTTTGAGGCAGAAAACAGAAGGTAGCTGCCCTTTTCTAATCTTTACATGGATAAAATAAGGGCAGCTAGAGGTCATGGAGGGATGCTAGCAAGTGGGACACAAGCCAATCCCTGAGACAAAGCAACTCAACAGATCACTGTTCTTCCTATTTCTCATATATGCAAACATAAACAGCTGCCAAGCTAGCACCTCTTTTACCCTGTCTGAAAAAAGAAGCCAATCCACTGCAGCAGCAAATGCTTTTAGACATTTTGTGCAGAAGTATGTACAAACACTTAAATTCCACATTAGAACTTGTCTGCAAAAATGTTACTCTTGACACAAAAAAGGCACAATGGAAGTTGCACCAACCCATGCTTCTTTTTACCTAGAACTACCTGTGCTCACCATACAGTAGAGTCATGCTGCAGGAGGCCTCAATGTGGGATCATGCTCAGCTTCTGAATCATTAGTCAGGTCTTGAACCTGTCTCTTGGAGATCAAAGAGGATAAGGTACTTCTTTCCAAATAAAGCCCCAGCTTCTCCTTACCCATGGATGTTGGTGAAGGTGCATTGATAGCATTGCTTTCAGAGGATTCTAACTCCACATTCTTCAATTCAGCATCTGGTGGCTCTGATGGTGTTTTGGCCTGTGTCAAAAAAGCAAATGAACACCTTTGCTCGTCATCCAATGGTTCGATCTCCTAACATAGAACTGTGCTAGCCAACTGTGCCAAAGGCAAAGAAGAAGTCCTATTCATTTGCACGTGTAATAGGAAAGTGGTATATATGGATGTAACAAAAATTCAATAGCAAGCACACAGGTAAATGGACGTGTCTCTGCAGCATGTAAACATGTGCAGCCCCCTAGTGTGCCAAGAAGAAACCTCACCAGTTTAACAGGAGACTCTGTGTCATGTGCCGCAACGTCTTCACCAATCTCCCGCTCTGTCTCTGCTCTTGTTTCATGCGGTGAGCTGCATTTAGAAGTAGGTGGATTATCACTGCTGTCCTTTGATAATGGACTTGAAGCACGACTTTGCGCTGGTATGATGGGAATTCCAGGTACAGACGGTCTGTACAAAGGTGAGCCTGATGACGGAGAGCCCTGACTAGAGGACATCTGAATGGCATAACCTGGAACATGTTGCTGAACAGAAGATGGGTATTGCGCATATGGCCTTTCTATATGTGACTGTGCAGATACAGGCGGTGGAAATCCTGAAAAAGGTAAAAAAGGATTGCCCCCATCTCCTAACCGATTGCCAAACACCGCATAAGGTTGCAGGGTAGGATGCATATGAAATGGACCTGGAGGTGGCATCGGTATAAAGGGAGTGGGACCAACCAGGGGTGCACGAGGTCCACCTACCTGAATTGTTTCAGATTGAGCAAGAGAGACTGGCTGAGGAACAGGAATTGGATAAGGATATGCTGCAGTAGGACCCATCATTAATGAAGGGTCTAAAGCCATCCAAGGGGATGGCGAGCGTGATCGATGTTGCACTTGGTTTTGTAGGCGCTCAGTTTCACTCTTCAAACTGGCTTTCTCCTCTCGAAGCTCATTCTTCTCTTGCGTGAGCTGCAAATACAGCACTTTGGGTCGTTGATTTCTCTAAAGAAGCACTCAATTTTCACATAAAATGAGTGTAAAAAAAAGCCAAACCAAACATGTAAGCGTACTTCACTTGACTCGTCAACAAGAGAAGCGTGCTCCGTTTTCAACCTTTTGACCTCTTCACGGAGTTCCTTCACCACTTGAATACTTTCCCCTAGTATTGTAGCCTTGTCATTTTTGGGTCTATCTGGATCTGGAAAAGGTAAAAACGTCACACTAAGCGACGCCAAAAAGCAGAATGCACAGGCAGAAATCTGCAATTTACCAAGTGCATTTGCAAGCTCTGTAAACTGCTCGTTCAATTTATCCCGTCTCAGCTTCTCCCGATCAGCCTTATGCAGCCGTCTTGCTGATATACGAGCTTCAGTAACCTGACCTCCAGAGTTCGGCCTGTTTGCGAGACTCTCTTCATTACCGAGGTAAAATTCGCTTAAATTTGAATAATGCTAACATATGACTGCCACAAGCTAGTCTGTTTAATTACATTAGTATAGAGTTGATCCTGCACCTCAAAAAAGCTGAAGCTCAAAAAAAGCTACCAATCAGAAAGAAGCAGATGAGAAGGACCTGAAACTTCCTAAACCTTCTAATCGATCACAAGAATGTAAACTTTCTACCTATATTTGCATGCTTGCTTCATTAAAACAGTTTCCAAAGTCAATATAGCCTCATTCATAAAAAGGGGCATTACAACTTGGGTTCCCACATGTTTCAAAAAATATGATCTCACCCACGTTCTTCCAAAAAAAGATTTGTAAGCTTTCAGCATATCAGAAAAAATCTTTCAGTGTGAATTAATTGAATGAGCTAAAGAAAACAAAAAGCAGTAATATAAGCACGGAATGTAGTAGTTGCCCATTGGAAATGTTTATAGATTATGTAGACATGTATGCAAATCTGGTTTACTGTCAAAACGCAGAGTTTTTTATGAGCTTCCTATTCTGGATGTGGTCTCTTTGAATGCATTGGTTGCAGGATATGCGAAGCAAAGGCTTCTCTCGTGCAATACACCAATCGTTGTATCTTCAAGGCATGTGCAAGAAATTGACATGGGCCAACTTCATGATGAAATTGTTAGTAGGGGAATGGTGAAGAAAGATGATGTGCTTTGCAGAGCTTTCGTTGATATGAATTCTAAATGTGGTGTGCTTTTGAAAGCACAAAAATTTCAAATGAGCTTTCTTCGGGATGCAGGCTTTCAAGGATATTTTTGCGCGAAGTCACATGACCTCCTTACTTGAAGTGCAGCTTCTTGCAAAATGGGGTAACTTGAAAATGCTGGCTACTGAAAATATGGACGACTACAACCAAAGGTTCCTCCCGGTCTCTTTCTCAAACTGATAACCTTGAAGGACCACTACACCATAAGACTACCATCACAGCTTCAAGAATATTGTCTGTCCAAGCAAGTCTCTTTCATACAAGAGCTTATGGACCATGATGCGGTTGGTTACAAAATAATGAAGGGAAGACTGAAATTTACAACTGAGGACCAACTGACAACTACACAAGAATCCTCGACCACAACACTCAATTCTAGGGACTCTCGTGACACTTCGACTCCGCCTGCATGACCTTGCTTGACTACTCGCCAACGAGATACTCTTCAACAAGAAGGCTGGTGCTTGGAATGTTTCTCCACAGGACACACTTCCTATATCTGTCCCCATAAATGAGATAAACCTTCCGAGCAACCTCCCGCCATGAAAGCCATACCAAAGTGGGACATTTATGCAATTTCCGTATCCGATGCTTCTAAGGTATTATGTAAAGCTTATGGAAAGATCCGTAGCCACAAAGCACTTATCTTCTTTGATCCCGGCGCCACCAAAAATTTCATAAAATTCCTCAAGCTCATGGACTTTGAGTACAACCAGTTCGCTAGAGGCATTGAGGCAAAGCTTGCTATGGGAGAAACCAATGTTAAAGTTCAAGCATCTCAAGTGAATGGCCTAATGAGATCCTAATAAATTATCTTCTTTAGATATTATTTTACTTGTTTGACATAATTCTAGGTAGGTCAATTTGTTGAGGGAGGTACTTAAGGCCCACAGGTCAGTATATAACTGCACCCAAGCCCCATTGTATAATCAATTAATTCATTGCCCAGTTGATTGGTTCAACACTCTCTCGTGCATTCTCTCTCTAGCTTCATGCTTCCGCATCGTCAACTTTGACATGGTATCTTAACACTTGCTTTAGGAGAACCGCACATGGCGAAGAGGAATAGAAGAAGTCGAAGCTCTCGAGAGCAAGTCAAGGAGCAAGGCGTGATGGGAGCAGTAGCAGGAAGAGATTGCGATGGTGTTTTCTGCAGATGACGAAGGAGAGAGGGATTGAGAAAAACGTACGCAGTGTTATTCGTCTGTTGTTGGCACACTTTACAAATGTTATGTTTTATTAATTTGAGGGTACACACTATAAGGGTCACATAAGTGACCCTAGGGGTGGTTCACACCCAAAGAATAAAATAGTGTATAAGGGTGGCCAGAGGGCCTTTAGACCCAACAACCTCCCACTTAAAGGCCCGATGTAGTACCTTTAAGTAACTCCCTTTAAGTGTAAGCAATGCTGATGTTGTGTCTTAGCAAGACACTTAGTGAGAACATCGGCAGGGCTATCCTGTGTTTTGATCTTTGTCAGTGTGACAAGGCCATCATTCAGTACCTAGCGTAAAAAAGGATACCGCACATCAATGTGTTTGGTACAAGCATGGAACATGGGATTCTTAGCTAGGCATACAGCACTCTGACTATCACAACCAAGCACTGGAGCATGAGCTGGAAGACCAAAAGTACTCACAAGACGGCCAAGCCAAATGGCTTCTTTTGAAGCCTCTGTGACTGAAATATATTCAACCTCTATAGTGCTCAATGCAACAATCTTTTGCAATCTTGAACACCAAGATTTTCGAGTGTCAAGATCACCTACCATGTCCGAATCACAGAATCCCCACACAAACAATGTACTCTTTCCATAACATATCCATGTGTCCTGTGTACCTTTCAAGTACCTGAAAATGCTCTTCACTGCCTCCCAATGTGGTTTGCCAGGGTTAGACATAAATTTGCTAACAACTCCCATTGCATAAGCAATATCCGATCGTGTAGTAACCATGGCATACATCAAAGACCCACAAGCTGATGCATAAGGAATGCCTTTCATAGCATGGGTCGCTGCAGCATTTTTTGGGCAATCATGCTTGCTAAGCTTCGTGTGTGGAGGTATTGTATTATATATCAAGAACAAGCTCCCATGTATTGTTTGCATACAGTGACTGCATCTCAAATTTCATAGCAAGCTCCCACTTACTTTTGTCTTCACAAGATTGGGTCTCTTTGTATGTAAGAGGCTTCCCTTCATCTGTCAACAAAATGCAGTCCATAGATGGTTGAAACCTCTGTGGTTGTCTTCTGGCACGTGTAGACCTTCTCACCCAATGATCTGCATCAACTGGTAATGGGTCTACATCGTCCAGAATGTGCACACCATCAATTGGCGACTGATTTTAAGCATTACCTCGCTGCTGCAATTCATTTCCAGCATGCTGGTCATGTGGTATAATCCCATTTTGTGCATCTATTTGTTGTCCATTGTCTTCTGGCAATTACACAATAGGTTGTTGCTCATTTTCAACATCAAAAGGAGTCAAATTTTCAGCCAAAGGTGGCTTTATGGCTGGCTGATTTTATTGAAACTTGACCTTCTTTTTGTCAATGTCTACATGTGTAGCATTTTTCAACAATTTAACCTCATTGAAAACTACATCTCGGCTGCGCATTATCTTCCTGTACTGAGGTATCCAAACTCAGTAACCCATCTCTCCCTCATCTCCATATCCCATGAAGAGGCCCTTGATAGATTTCATGTCAAGTTTGGTTCTCTGATCAACAGGTACATGCACAAATGCATTGCAACGAAAGACTCGTAAATGGTCATATGAAACCGGTTTGCCAGACCAAACCTCTTCAAGGATGCCATTATCTAACGCACGATTCGATAGCGATTGTGCACATGAATTGCAGTTTTAAGAGCCTCTCCCCAAAACTCTTGAGAAAGATTAGCCGTGGACAACATGCATCTCATTCTCTCACAAATTGTGCGATTATATCTTTCAGCCACACCATTAGATGATGGATTATAAGGGGTTGTCAATTCCAGCTTAATACCATACATCTCACAAAAACTGTTAAACTCACGTGATACATTCCTCCATTATCCGTCTTGATAACTTTTAACTTAAAGCCCTTTTGTGTGGTCACAAATGCATGAAACTTCTTGAATGAGTCAAGTACATTACTTTTACTTTTGTCACTGGCCATTGCCACACTATCATTATGAAGGCCTGGGCCAACAACAAGTGCATCATCCGTATCAACAATTTCTTCAATGACAACATTCGAAGCAACATTTGCCTTCACAACTTCTTTGGAAGAAGTCATTATCATCACTTTTAGCATCACTAGAATCCTTCTTCTTGCCCTACTGTTTCTTTCTTTCAAGTTCCTGCTTGTAGTACCTGCAATTGGGCTTTTTATGCCCTTTGCGTCCACATTGATAGCATGTAACATCTTGGGACTTACCCTAATCTTACTCTTGTTCTTGCCTCTATTATTTGCATTATTCTTCTTTTCAGACTTGTCTCTTATATTATACGCTGACCCGCTGCTTTCATCGCTGGTCTTTTTTCTAATCTCTTCATTGAGAATAGAACCTCGTACACCATCAAATGTCAAAGCAGCATTGTTGCTCAAAGAGACAACCAAAGCTTCCAAACTGTCAGGCAAAGTCATCAATAAGAAGATAGCTTTGAGCTTATCACCAAAAGGTTGAAAACCAAAGCCTTGCAATTGACTCAAGACACCTGTGAAAGCACTCAAGTGTTCAGATGCAGGCTTAGACTCATCCAACTCCATGTTTACAAGCTTCCGTATAAGATGCACTTAATTCACAGGAGTTGTGTTCTCATATGTATTTGTCAATTTCTTCCAGATAGTATAAGCACTGTCAAGACGCTTAATGTCCGTGAGCACATCATCAGACACAACTATCTTGATGTAAGCAATTTCTTTCTTGTTGAGCCTAGCCCAATTATCATCTGACAAAGCTACAGGTTTCACTTCCAAAAGTGCATTGTCGCAATCTTTCAAGAATAGGATTCCCTGCATCCTATCTTTCCACAGGTCAAAGCCAGAGCCGTCAAATCTCTTAATTTCAAGGAGGGACTTTGACTCACTGCTCGTAGACGCATTAGAGGCCATTTTGTTGCAAAAAGACCCAAAAATTCACTGCTGTATTTTTATGGCAGCAAGCTGAAAACTGAGATTTTAGCCTCTTACGGCCTTAATACTTTGTGTAAAAGAGCAAGAGATGGTAACACAATGTTACCGGCACTTTACCACAAGTGTACAGCAGTAAAGAAGAACAAATTTCAGTAGTAAAAGCTGAAATTTCAGCACACAAATAGGATATACAATCCTTACATGAGTACTCCTACTTCAACAGTATAACCAAAGTGCATATGCATCAACCTCAAATCTGCAAATGGATTAAAAGCTGCTGCAAAATTTATTTTCAGCAATACATCGACTCAATAGCGAATATCCCGTATGTAAAATACATAAGTGTGTGCAAAATAAACTTTCCGATGCGTATAAACCTGCGTTTTTCTATAATTTCTTGAAAAACTTAAGAATAAACCTCAAATTCTACGCTCAAACTGTCCACAAATTGCAATACATGCACAAATGTTTGCAAAGTAGTGAAATTTCAGCAAAAGCCCCAAATTTTGACGGTCTAATTTCTGAAATTTCAGCAATTTCAGCAAAAACCCAATTTCCCTCAACCTGTACGTGCAATTTCCACCTGAAAAGCATCAAAATGTTGTGAAATTGCTGAAATTTCAGCCACCTGTAAAATCCCCCTTTCTTCTGTGAGTGATTTTGCCTGGTAATCCCTACTGTATTGCGAAACGAGACTCTCATAGTCTCAAAGCTTCATCAAGAAGCTGTCGGCTGTAGTGAGAGGAGAGAGAAAGAGCGCACGACTGAAAATCATAGAGAGAGAGAGAGGGAGGGCTGAAATCGAAGAGACAGAAAGCTGTTGTTGCTTGCCTCCCGGCACGGAGACGTGCACAAAGCTGTGCTGTGATACCAGTTTGATGGGAGCGTGAGCAGCAGGAAGAGGTAGCACTGGTGTGTTCTGCAGATGACGAAGGAGAGAGGGAGAGAGAAAAACGTACGCAGTGTTATTTGTGTGCTTTTGGCACAATTTACAAATGTTATGTTTTATTAATTTGAGGGTACACACTATAAGGGTCACATAAGTGACCCTAGGGGTGGTTCACACCCAAAAAATAAAATAGTGTACAAGGGTGGCCAGAGGGCCTTTAGACCCAACAAGGCGAAGATCTTGGTTTGAAACGCAAGAGAAAGCAGCCATTTTTATTGCATTTTGAAACGCTGTGAAAAAAAACATGCCAAAGCTGCCTTTTGAGCAGCGTTTTGAAACACCTTGCCCGCTGGAGCAACTTCTCTACCCATTTTGAAAGGTGCTCCCTACGTCAAGCATTGGACAAGAGTGTGTCAAGATATGCCAACGCTAAAGGACTCTACTCTCACCAACATTTTGAAACGCTAATGATAGCAGCTGGTCTTGAGGAGCTACAGTGCGGTGCATTCTAAGACGCCCATTGCAAAGGTGCTCAAGCGCTAGAAGTTGGCAATAGGCAACAACTTGACGATGAGCGTTTTGAAACGTTGTGCTATCCCAACCTTCCAAGCGACCATTTTTTGCGAAGGCATGAACTGCATTTAGAGACACAATTTGCGATGCCAGAAAAGATGAGGCACTTTTCCCATAGCGTTTCGAGACGCTTCCGGTGGGAGGGGGAATTTTGCTTGGGCAATTTTTAGCGAAGGGGCCAAGCAACAGTTTTAAGAGCTTTGGTGCCTTGAGGACAGTTCACAAGTGCGACCTTTGTGCGACCTTTGTGCCAAAGGGATGTTCCCGTGGTGTCCCCAATTGAAGGCAAGATGAACCAAGCTCGACTCTCGGCTATGGAAAGTGCATTGACTAGTACTCGGTTAGCAGCCTCGGTGCTTGCAAAGTTACCAGAGGAGTACGAAACAACAACCACAGCATTGCACTTACAAATCACGAAGGAAAAATCGTATTTTGTCAATCTCAACTATTTTCTCGTGGAGGAGGTAGTAGTGTTAGTGTTGCTAAATTGACTATTTTCTTATTTTTGGGGTAATTTCTTTAATGAAACTAGCATATTTAAATTTGTGCACTTGAGAATTGTTAAGTAGATCTACAAGAACTAAGAAAGCCATCAAGAATGGACGTCTCTAATGCGGGTGACATAAAGCATCGTGAAGGAGTTGTTCCTTAAGTTCGGTGGGAGAGACCAGGTAATGGGTATTCTCGATGCGTCACAAGATGGGTGACGAGAGCATCGGTTAAGGAATATTCCATTGGTCTGAGGAGGAAATCCGAACTAAGTAAGAGTTACGTGTAAGATGCAAGCACACGAATGAAGATGAGTTTTGAGAAGCTTTGAAGAAATGCATATACTTTCTGAAAAGCAGGTTGCTTTTTGAGTGTTTCAAGGAAGGCATATTTTTTTCCGTGAAGGAGTCAATATTTGCATTGCCTGTGTGCATGAGACTGCATCCAAGGATGCTTGGGGTGTTTGTGTAAGCATAGTTTCCAGCTGAAAAGTTTTTATTGAGTTTTGAACAGGTTCAAACCTTTTCCAAAAGTGATTGGCCGCCCACTTGATAAGTGGGCAACCATCTATTAAAAAAGGACAAAAACCAAGGCACCTCCTCTTCCTACCTTTTTATGGCAGCAGTCGACCTCTCTCTCTCTCTCTCTCTCTCTCTCTCTCTCTCTCTCTCTTTGGCGTGGGCAACAAGCCACCCCACTTCCTCTATTTGTGCCAGAGAAAGTTCCCCTGTTTGGTAGGCCTCTTGCACCTATAAAAGCAAAGCTAGGCGCCCAATTTGAGAACAGATTTTGCCAGCGTTAGCTTGAGGAAGAAGTTGAGGTGGTTCCATCATGCTGGTCCAGCAAGTGTTCGCGACAAGTTTGCGATCAGAGGTTGCTTTCTATGCCGGGAGACAAGTGACAATTTGTATTTGAGTTTCACCCATGTTTGCTACCGTGTTCGTGTTTTGTAGATACTCTACCTTTGAGAACCGAGCAAGGAGGCTGTTACAGACTTGGGCACCCCAAGTCGGAAATCTAGCACGACACACGAGAGAAAACACTTCACAAACTTTATCACGACTTAAAATAGAGTCGACACGGCCTGGCATAGTTCCGTGCCCAAAGGTATTGGCCCCAAAATCTGGCACCCCTTTCGGTATTTATTTATATTAATACTTGAGCAAAGTTACGATGACCAACGGCCCTCTCTGCTGCTCATCAGCAAACTGAGAGAATAAGTGACCCTAGGTTCATATTTATAAGCCCTTGGTCTTCAAACTCAAAAGCAATTACATGAAAAGCTGCAAACTGCTTCAAGTCCCAAAAAGCTGCCAACGTGGATCGCGGAAATCCGTACAGCTTGCCACATCAGTACCAACCAACGCAAAACGCGGAAATCCGTAATGCTTCCATGTCAACGTGTCAGTACAATTTCTGAGGGTTCCATACTGCTCTGCTATCTACAATGACCAACGGCCCTCTCTGTTGCTCATCAGCAAACTGAGAGAATAAGTGGCCCTAGGTTCATATTTATAAGCCCTTGGCCTTCAAACTCAAAAGCAATTACATGAAAAGCTGCAAACTGCTTTAGGTCCCAAAAAGCTGCCAACGTGGATCGCGGAAATCCGTACAGCTTGCCACATCAGTACCAACCAACACAAAACGCGGAAATCCGTAATGCTTCCACATCAACGTGTCAGTACAATTTCCGAGGGTTCCATACTGCTCTGCTATCTGTAATGACACGTCATTAGTTTGTGACATACCCCCCTCTTGTAAGAATTGTAATCGCCCTCGATGCAAAATCAGACATAAGCAATAAACCAGTTCAGTAGACACTGACTCTAAGTACCGACGCACTAGATGACACAAATCAAGCACTTGCACAAAGACGACAATCACTGAACATTCACATCACATTCAAATCATATCACATAAAATCCATTCAGACCTAGGACCATGATTCCTGGCAACGTGTTTAATAATCACATCTAGATCCACATTGGACCTCACTGATGTCGGATTAACAAATTCTTATTGCGATCATGTCCATAGATTCTCAAGACCGAAATGTTGCAGTCATTCCGTCTTTCAATCCTGCACTCAAACACAAGCACACGAGTGAGCACAAAAATCAGGTTCATTTTTGGGAATTCCAGTTTCAAAGTCTTTCATACACACACTTAGTTCATACTGAACACGCTGTTTCAATCATTCAATCTAGTCATCTCATCCGTTCAAAAGTCTTGATACACTTAGATCCCTGTGTGGCCATCTCATCTCTCTGGAACTCTTGATGCGCTCACCACAGTATCCAGTCATCATCGTCATTCAAAATTCATGATTCTTGTCTTGAATCGTGATCGGGTTATTTCTTGAGCGGTCATTGCTTCCAATTGCATTCATATGCAAATTCGTCATGATCTTGTTCTCGATTTCACCTATTATCTATGCACAATTAACAAGATCTTCCAAACACATTAATTTCATTCATAAAGTCATAAAATAGAATATTGTCAGCACATCATTAGTCCTTTTAGTTTCCTATCCGTTCTGGAGCGAATATTTCCTCACACTGTTCTATTTTCAATCTGTCAGTCGTTCTCATTCTTGTGCCTTTTTGGGGCACCGCGCACATACATGTCCTTGTTCCCCACAGTCAAAGCACTTCCCCGTTTTGAGGTATTCGTCTTTCTGTTCCTCTATCAATAGGAGAAGCGTACCTTTCTTTCTTTTGCTTCTGTCATCATTTGTCAAGAGTTGATCTGTTGGGTACGTCAAGTTACATGAATCCATAGCAAACCCTTGCTTAGCATGTCCCATCAGTTACTGTATGGATTCAGATTTCTGTAATAAGCATTAATCTCGTATCTCTTTGGGAAGTCGAAAGCAGAATCTCTCAATTTGTTGCTTAAAGGAGATCTTTTTTTAAAATGAGGCAGGGAGAAAAACATCCCAAGATCTCTTGCAATAAGTATCCAGAGAATCCGCCTTGGCCATCTGAAGATGATTCCAGGCGGTAATCATGTTACATTCGTACTCTTGAGTAAGCCACAGCGAAATAAAAAGTCTCTTGAACCTTGCTCAGTTTGTCAGTGCTTCTTTTCGTAAGGGAAGAATGGACCACCATGTTCGTGCATTTCCTTTCAAGTAGGATGTTGCCCTTCTAATCTTGGAGTGCTCTGAATACCGCCCTCCAGAAAAAGCTATGTCAAATTGTTGAATAAAAGCGAGGGCCTTGTGCGCATCTCAAAAACCTGAAAAGGTATCAAATGCTTGTCGGCCCTCCTTGAATCCTTTGGTCTTCTTGCTCTTATCTTCGAGAAAGTCGTATTGATTGGCTGTCACAAGGCGGGCACCACGTGCCAATAGAAAAGAACAGAGTGAACAAACTTTTAGCACTTCAATAACAATTGAACTGAGAGAGAGAGAGAGAGAGAGAGAGAGACGACACGCGACACGGAGTGGCGAAATTCCACCCCAAAGAGTATTGGCCCCAAACCTTGGCGCCCCTTTTGATGTTTCTTTATATTGCATCAACTCAGTACAAGCCAGTACTCCAGACTCTGCATCTTCTCCAGGAAGCATGCCAGAGAATGAGCCCTTAGCACATATTTAAAGGCCCCTGGCCTATGAAAAAGCAGTTTACATGAAAAGCCTTCAAACTCAAAAGCTTCTAGTCCAAAAGCAATGCCAAAAAGTTGTTAGCGTAAATCACGGAAATCCGTACAGTCTTGCCACGTCAGCACCGCCAGCGTGAAAAGCAGAAATCCGTACATTTCTGCCATGTTAGCAGTCAGCGGAATTTCCGAAAATCTGCCACGTCATCAATTTGCGCAAATCTTTTGTGTGTGTGTGTGAGAGAGTCCATCTTTATTTGAATCCTTTATGTCCTTGGGGCCCCATCGGACGGGGTCCCCATAAGTTGGTAGGACTTCTTCTGCTGTTACTTGTTCTTCTTAGGGTTTAGACCCCTCGGCAGACATCTGTAAGTTGGCCCCATTCTTCACGGCTTTGACACGTCAGCAGGTTGTGACATTTCCCCTTCTTGAAAGAGAGTAATCGTCCGCGATTTCAGCATATCTGCAAAACAACTCAAGTTAGCTCAAAAACTTCCGAGGGTCATTCTGAGGGACGTTCCGAGGGACAATCAATTTGCTCTTTTTGTTAAGGAGTTAGCTTCTCCTTTTGGCTCTTTTAATCAAGGAGTTAGCTTCTCTTGTCGGCTCTTTTGATCAAGGAGTTGGCTTCTCCTTTCGCCCATATCGGAACTCTTGATATTCCGGCGTAGTAAAATTAGCCATCACACCCAAACCGCACTGATCTTCCATGGGTGTCTTGATGCACTAAAATTACATACCCATGCAATCTCATCCAATTAGGAATATTCACTGGTTGGCACATCACAATGCAACACATATGCATGTTACAAGACATAAAAACATAAAGTCACCGTTGAACCATAGTAACAGGGGACGCCCTTTTTCGGGCTTCCCGTCCCCACTTTTTCGGCCCCACTTGCCGTCCCGCCCTCTTTTTTACACTAAAAATCCATTTGAGTCCCGTCCCCCGTCCCGGAATGCGTCCCTTGTGACTATGCGTTGAACACTCCTCCCACATAACCTAACAAGATCCGGGCCGGGAGATATTCAACGACTCCCTCATCACTTCTCCCGCATAACCTAAAAAGGTCCAAGCCGGGAGATATAGAGGCCTTTTACAAAATCAAACGCCCCCCAGACCGCAGCCTGCATCGTTTGAAGGTGCTGAGAGTAACCACTGCTCAGACTTCTTAATACTCCTCCCGCATAACTGAGAGAGAGAGAGAGAGAGAGAGAGAACACGCGACACGGAGTGGCATTGGCCCTGTTGGGTTAAAGGCCCTAAATGACCTCTTATTGTACATTTTTTATACTTTGTCCAGGTTCACATTGAACCTAGACACATTTTTTAAAGTCACTTATAAGAAAAGTGGGATGGCGACAAAAACCACTATTGTGGGTTTCCCCAAAAACGAGCGTGCCTTCTCTCTTCCTTCTTCAATCTCTAGCACTAGCTCTCTGCTGCTCTGTGCCTCCTGCTTCTTGTCCCAATCCTACACTACATCGCGACGCGCACCTACCGGTACCTATTGCTTCGTGCTTTCGATCGGTATCAAAGCCCTAGGGTTTCAAAACAGCCCTGGGCAGTTTGTTGGACAGCGAGTTAATATTGCTCTCCCGCGATCAACTTCGCTTCCATCGCGAAGACCCTTGCTTCCGGAGTCGAAAAGGTCACCAAAACAACCCAAAACAGATTGTTTTTAGGTCAAAACAGGTGATTTACAGCGTGTTACAGGTCAAAACAGCAATACGCAGGTGTACCAAAGTTGTGGGATCACATGTATTGATGTTTGTCGCGACAAATTGAGTGAAAAGCTGAGTACAAGTGCGTGAAACTGCACATTTCAACTGAAATTTCAGATTTGGACTGTTTCATGTAAAGAAACTGTGGCTCTTTGTATGCAAAGTCTTGTGGTTGCTATTTGGTGAAATTTTCAGCCTATTGCATCTCCCTTGTATAGACCCTTGTAGTTGAATTAAGATGGCTTCTTCCTCTTCCGCATCTGACTCTAAAAGTTTGATGGAAATCAAACGTTTCGATTGTCAAAGCTTCGATCTTTGGCAAGAACGCATGCAAGGTATCCTTTTCTTAAAGGATTATAAAGATGCATTGAAACAGAATAAGCCACAAGGTTTGTCTGACGAAGACTGGGCCAGGTTAAATAAGAAGGCCTACATCAAAATGGCTATCAATAATGACATTTTGACGGATATCAAAGCGTTTGGACTCTGCTTATGCAATATGGCAAAAGTTAAAGTCCAATTATGAGAACACTACGCCTATGAACCACGTGCATTTGATGCGAAAGTTGGTGAATATGTAGCTTGATGACTCAAAGTCAGCTTTTGAGCATTTGAGTGCTTTTAGAGGTGTGTTGAGTCAGCTGCAGGACAGTGGGCTTCAGCAATTCAATGATAAGCTAAAAGCTATTTTCTTGCTTATGACATTGCCAGATACTTGGGAAACCTTGGTTGTCTCCTTGAACAACAGTCCCACCCTCACGTATGACGGTGTGAGAGGGTCTATTCTCAATGAAGAGATTAGACGCAAGTCTAGTGGGGAAGGTGGCAGTTCTGCCTACAATTCAAGAGGTAGAAATCAAAAGCGTGATGCGGGCAACATGACTCAAAATAGAAGTAAGAGCAAGACAAAGGATAAGATATCAATGTGGCAGAAAGGGTCACAAGAAACCCGATTGCAGGTATTTCAAGAAAGAGCAGAAAAAGAAGAAGGAAACGCAAGAAAAGAAGAAGAAAGATGAGAAGAAAGGGGAAAAATCACTAGGTGATTCCTCCAGGGATGCTGAGAATGCAAATGTATCCTCTAGTGTGGTCATTGAGGAGTTGTCAAACGTTGAGGAAATCTTGGTTGCGGCTTCATGCCCCTTAGATTTGGTGATAGCTAATGCAGAAGACATGCTTATCTCAAAGAAAGATATCATTGATGCATTGCTTAGTGCTAATGATGGTCTATCCCAGTCATGGATAGTGGATTCTGGTGCTTCATTCCATATGACTCCATCTTTGGAGTGTTTTGCTACATATGCTGCAAGCAATTATGGCGAGGTGTACCTTGGTGATAATTTTGCTTGCAATATTGAGGGAATGGGTACTATGCGTTTGGCTCTTAACAATGGTCAAGAGCTTGTGTTGAATGATGTCAGGTTTGTACCAGGTATTAAGAAAAGTTTGCTATCTGTTGGCCAGTTAGATGCACGTGGTTATACTACCATCTTTGCTGGGGGTTCATGGAAGTTGCTTAATGGCTCTATGCTTGCTGCAAAAGGGTCTAAAAGAGGTACTTTGTACTATCTTCGATGCAAAGCTTTGCCTCGCAAGTTTCATGTTGTTGTTGAAGTTGCTTCACACACGGAATTGTGGCATAAGAGACTTGGCCATATGAGCCAAAAGGGTATTGATGTGCTTCCTCTTTAAAGAGGGCTGATGTAAAAGGCAAAAACTTGGATTTTTCTAATGATTGACTTTATGGAAAGCAAAAGAAATCTTCTTATCACTCTGGTGTCTCTCGCAAAGCTAATCCTCTTGATCTTATTCACTCCGATGTATGCACTATGCCTGTTAAGTCTTTTGGTGGTGCATTGTATTTTGTTACATTCATTGATGACTGTACTAGGAAAGGATGGGTGCATTTGTTGAAAAGTAAAAGTGAGACTTTTAATGCTTTTAAGAAGTTTCATGCTTTTGTCACTACGCAAAAGAGTACTAAGCTTAAATGTCTCAGATCTGATAATGGAGGAGAGTATGTGTCTGCTGAATTTCAACGTTTTTGTGATGAAAATGGGATTAAAAGGGAGTTGACAGCCCCTTATAATCCATCTTCTAATGGTGTGGCTGAGAGGTATAATCGTACTTTATGCGAGAGAGTGCGTTGCATGTTGTCCACCGCTAATCTTTCCTAAGAGTTTTGGGGGGAGGCATTGAAAACTGCAGTTCATATTTGTAATCGCTCTCCTAATAAGTACGCTGAAAAATAACATTCCAGAGGAGGTTTGGTCTAGCAAAGCTACCTCTTATGATCATTTGAGAGTATTTGGCTGCGAAGCTTTTGTTCATGTACGCAATGACTTGAGAACAAAGCTTGATATGAAGTCCATTAAAGGAGTCTTCTAGGTTATGGGGAAGAAGGTGAAATGGACTATAGAGTGTGGTTACCACAGTTTAGAAAGGTAATATGCAGCCGAGATGTATTCAATAAGGCAAAATTGCTTAAGAATGCTACAAAATCTGATGCTGACAAGAAAACTGTCAGATTTCAACCTTCTATGCCACCCATTGATGTTGAGAAAGAGCTTCATGATGCATTACCGCAAGCTGAAATTGATAATCAGCCGGTTAACCTTGAGCCAGAAGAGGTAGAACATGATTTTGATGCTCCTAATGAGGATGGACAGCCACCTGAATTGGCTGAAAATGATTTTCAACAGCATGAAAGAGCTGAAAATGAGTTGTCTTATGATGTGGAACCGTTGCCTGAGAATGTAGATCATTGGGTATGCAGGTCAACTCGTTTGAGAAGGCAACAACAGAGATTTAATCCCTCTTTGCATCATGTAATGTTGACAGATGAGGGTGAACCTCTTACTTATCAAGAGGCTAAGTCGTGTGAGTGAAGAAGTAAGTGGGAGCTTGCAATGCAAGAGGAAATGAAATCCTTGTATGCAAATGATACTTGGGATCTTGTGCCATTGCCTAAAGGGAGAAAGGCTCTTCCTAACAAATGGGTATACAAGATTAAGATTGTGAATGAAAAACCAAAGTACAAGGCAAGGTTGGTTGCAAAAGGATATGCACAGAAAAAAGGAATTGATTTTCAAGAAATCTTTTCTCCTTTTGTAAAGCTTACAGCTTTACGTGTCCTTTTTGCTCTCGTTGCGGTGCTTGATTTGGAATTGAATCAAATGGATGTAAAGACAGCGTTTTTGCATGGTGACATTGAAGAGGATATATACATGAAACAACCTGAAGGTTTTGTGGTTCCTACACGCGAGGAACTTGTATGCAAACTGAAAAGGGCTCTGTATGGTTTGAGACAATCATCACGACAGCGGTATAAGAAGTTTAACACTTTTATGATGTCTCAAGGCTTTAAACGCAGCCATACAAATCATTGTTTGTATACCAAAAGGGATAAGATGGTAGTCCCATCATGCTTGTTTTCTATGTTGATGACATGCTGCTTGCCGAGAAACATAAGACTAGTCTTGATGCTCTGAAACGTAAGCTAAATTCAGCATTTGCTATGAAGGATTTGGGTGATGCAGAGCATATTTTGGGCATGCGTATTAAAAGAGATAGAAAGCTGAAATTGCTGGTTTTATCTCAAGAAAGGTACATTGCAAAAGTACTTGATGGGTTTAATATGGCTGATGCTAAGCATCTTGGGAGTACCTTTACCTCCATACACTCAGCTTAGCAAGGCAGATTGCCCAAAGGATGAGCTGGCATTGAAAGCAATGAAGGGAATCCCTTATGAATCAGCTTGTGGTTCTCTTATGTATGTTATGGTTGCCACTCGTCCCGACATTGCTTATGCAGTGGGAGTTGTTAGTCGATACATGTCGAATCCTAGCTAAGCGCAATGGAAAGTTGTCAAATGCATTCTGAGATATTTGAAAGGTACAAGTGTATTTGTTATGGAAAATGTGACTTAAAGTTACAGGGATATTGTGATGCAGACATGGTAGGTGACATGGATACCAGGAATCCACCAGTGGATATGTATTTGTCATTGCTGATGGTGCTATATGTGAGTCAATCAACTGGTTCTTGATGTTGAGGATACAACGTTGGAAAAAATCTTGGCAACTTAGTTTCTCTTGCTGAAACAGCATACAAGAGAACTGGAGAATCAAACACAAATTCCAGAAAATTCAGGACTGCCTGGTTCTCTTGTTGCATCATCTTCCTAGTAATTCTTACTAGCTGGAATAGAGTTCGGAGAGCAGTTGCCCGTGCTCCAACTGACATTCGTGTTTGAGGTCCTCTGCTAGTGGTTGTCTGGTCTTCCAAGATGGCTTTCACTTTCTGGTCCAAAACACCTCTGGCAGTTTTGCAGTTGTACCAGAACATCCTTAAGTTGGACCCTAACGTCCTTCATGCAGCGGTAAGTTGGTTTGTTACCCAGAGAGCTAAAGACTAACAATCTGCAGTAGACTGTCTTTGCCAGTGCGGGTTTACCACTTTCTCATCAGCATTGAGTATCCATTCTGGAACTCGTTCCAACAGCTGAACTGTACTGGGATGCGCAGGTAGTCTACAAGCTTCTTTATCATGGAAAGCAGCAGATTTCCAATGTTCTACCATTTCCCTGGCTCCCACATATAATCTTTGGAATCTTTCTAAATCAGTCCAGAGAGCATCATCCTCCAGATACTGTCTGGTGATGGAGGCATGTTGATGTCTCAGCTGCTTATTCAAGGTAATGAGCTGCAGTGAATGCTGATGATCATTCACTGGTCCTTCATCCTGAACCTTCCTTTTCCCTCCTGAACCTTCCTTTTCCCTTTAGCCTCTCTGCTGTGATGGGACTGATCCGTGGGCTGATTCCCAATGTTACTGGGCTGCTGTTCTTCAGTCTGCTAATGACCCGACTGGTGTTCTGTTTCTTGTCCTTCCTGCTGTCCCTCAGTCTGGTCTGGTTGGTCTGGCTTTGACTGGCCTCCTTCATCTAGCCCTGTCTCACCAGTACTAGGTCCTGGGGGTGGAGATGGTGGTGGGGCATCATCATCATCCTTTGTATGCCCAGTCTCTTCATCATCCTCCTCCTGATCGGGTTCATCTTCTTCATCTTCTTCTTCCTCATCCGGGGAAGTCTGTTGCTCAATATAATCCATTATGGCTTGGTTCATCAGAGCATTATTGAACTCACCCACCTTGTCTTGCAAATCACTCTGCAGACTTTCCATTAAGGACTTTAAATTTTCTAGGTCAAAAACAGCATTGCCTGCGGGGTTTAAAATTTCAGACAAGCTATTGTAGATGTATCTGTCAGTCAGCGAACGCTTCAGAGTGGTATGGTGCATTAGCAGCTTCCTGAATTCTGTCCGCTTCATTCTGAGCCCTGCCTCAGCTCGCTCTGCAGCTCTCAGTGCCTCATTCCTTTGACTTTTCATGATCATAATTTCAGACTCAGCCTTGGCTAGCTTTTTGTTCAACAACTTCTGAACCCTTTCTGATTGAGCTTCCAATACCCTGTGTTGTATGTTCTGCACTTCCTGGGCTTTCTGGAGTGTTGCAATCTGATGCTGTGCTTCTGCCAAATCAGCCTTAAGCTTCTTGATCTCATCTTCTGATCCAGCAGCCTCCACCAATTGTCCCATACAGCTGACAATGGTATTCCAAGAAGACTGTATTAGTACTAAACATCTGTCTTTGACCGTGGTTGGATCAGAATCAACAGGTTCATATATTGCCACAGGAGCCACATAAGGTAGAGATGCATAATCAGTTTTGGTGAGTAAGAGATGCCCTCTCAATTTCTGAGTTTGCATTTGCTGCAACTTATCCTTTTTAACCAGTTGCAGAGGGTTTCCAGAAATGGCAGGAACTATTTCAGACACAGTTGAGGACGCTGGACCTTTCCCCTTATCCAGTTGATTCTTGCCTTTGTCTCTTGACTAGTCTGGTACCTTCGCCTCAGTGACTGGCTTTACCTGATCTTTCCTAGAGCCAGTAGCAACTGTAAGTTTGACAACTGAATGATCAGGTGCAGTTGTCTCAGTGCTCACTGCCTTAACCTGGCTTTCGATTTGCTTCAAGAATTCACTGCTTTTGGTTAGTGTAATTCTTGGTTTCTTTGAACTGCCAGCTTCCTCTGCAGTGGCTTTCCTTTTCAGGTCCTTTGTCACAAAGTAATAACGTGGCAGACAGCAGAAACCCTAATTTCTGCCAGAAACCCTAAAATTCCTACAAACCCTAATTTTTGCCAGAAACCCTAATTTCCGAAAATCGCGGAGGTGGATTATTTTTTTTTTAATTTTTTTTTGGGGAAATTTTGAGCGACGCAAATCTCAGCTTTTCGCTTTGATTTGGGAGAAAGAAAGAGAAAAAGAGAACTTGCTTTTTACTGACTCTCATTGAGAGAGAGAGAGAGAATCTGCTTTTGCTTTCAAGCTTTTGGGGCTCTGCTTTTGGGCATCCCTTGTAACCTTTAAATTAGTGGTGAGGGCCTCACTTCTCAGAGCATCTGGACGCAGAGTCTGAGAGTGAAACCCTAACCGCTCTCTTGTACTTTGATGATTGATTAATACAAAAAGAAATACAGAAAGGGGCGCCAGTCTTTGGGGCCAATATCTCTAGGCACGGAACTCCGCCGGGCCAGTGCAAATCTATTGTGATTTGTGAATTGTTTTGAAGTGGTTATTTGGTGCTGTCGCGGTTGATTCTTGACTTGGAGTGTCCAAGTCTGTTACAGTGGTATCAAAGCACGGCCGATTTCTCTTCTACGGGAAATCCGATCCCCGATTTTTTTTTTTCCGCGGCACCTATGGCTTAAAGCAATGATCAATTGACTCCCTCTACATCTGGAGATGCGGGCTGGGATCACAACGAAGATTCAGGCAGAGAGTATGGCCCGCCTTGGCCTACTTAGGCGGAGCGGCAAGAGATAGAGCGTCGCCAGTTGATCGGCGATGCAACAAAGATGATGCTCAATTTTGCCAAGGACCCGAAGATGGCAAAATATATGAACCAGACCTCTTTGGAAGAGGTACAGACTGAGTGGCAGAGAACCACAACACCACTCCCGAAACCCGCTCTCAAAAAATCTTCTGCCTCCAAGAAATATACGGAGAAGGAACTAGAGAACGTGGTTGATGCACGGATTGCTCAGCTTTTCGACGTGCAAAAGAAGGACAAAAAGCACGGCAAAAAGCAGAAGAAAGGCACTGACTTCCCGGGGTATTTGGGTTGTCGGTCGACATTTGACAAGGCAAAGAAACAGAAGAAGCGTGTTCGATTTGAAGGAGTACCCAGTTCTTCTTCTTCTTCTTCTTCCGACAATTCTTCTAGCTCTTTAGATTCGAGCCAAGAAGACAGAAAAGGTGAAAAGCTAAGCAAGAAGGAACGCTTCGGAAAGGGCAAGAAAAAGGCAAGGAAGTCTAAGTCTCGCCCAGTGAGACTGACAGTTTTATTGCGGACTGGTCTACAAACAGCTCAGATTCCGATGACGGAAACTTTTATGTGAACAAGAAGAATTTCAACAAAGCCAACCAGTATGACTTTCTTGAAGATAAAAGCAAGAAAGTCCGAGAGTTTAAGGAAGGTGGCCACTCGACCAAGTTTGATACTTTTCAAGATACTCGGATGCTTCGAAGGCTTTGTCTTTTATACAACAGTTTGACATCGCTTTCGCGGGAGGACGCTATTCAGAGCACTCCAAGATTCGGAGAGCTGCCTCTTATTTTAAGGGGAATGCTCCACTTGGTGGTCCACGCTTCTATTGAGCAAGACTGTGCCAGTTACATGGCTGAAATTCAAGAGGCTTTTTATTTCTTCTTGGTTGACTCAAGAGTTTGAGCGAGATATACGAGCTGCTTCGAACCATCTCCGGATGACCAAGAGCGATACAGTGAATTCTTATTGTGAAAGATTCTGGAGCTCTTTTCTACCCGCCTCTTCATTCAAGAAGATCTCGTTCAGAGAACAGATTGAGCGGTTTACCTTGGGTCTACCTACAGAGATCCGAGATCACTGCTTGGAACAGAAGTCAGCTTCTATTCAGGAGTTGACGAGTCATGCGAAGCGGGGCTTTGCCATTCACTTTGGCAGTCTGACCTACCCCACAGATGAGCCCATGACACAACGAGCCGAACAGACTTCTGGGAATGAAAGTAGAAAGAAAAAGAACAACCCAGAGAAAAATGATGCACGACCCAAGCTTACTCCTGAGGAGAGAGCTCACTTCATCAGAGAGGGGAAGTGCTTTGGATGCGGGGAACATGGACATATCTCCGCGAAGTGCCCTAACAAGGCACAGAAAGAACAGAATGATAAGAACGAAGACAGGCCTGAGAGTTCGAGAGCGGTTGAGGAACGTGGCAGAAAAGGCAGATAGAAAAGCAGAACTGGTACCACATGGCGTGGGACTTGCACCGAATCAAATGAATGAAAGTACAAACTTTACCGCTTTTTGGGGCAAAGTGAAGGATCAAGAAGCTCTTTTGAAGGAGCCAAGGCCAACTTCTTTTCACTTGGAATTGGCAGCTCGATTTGGAATAATGCCCGACAGACTGACGCCACAGGCGGAGGTAGTTCGACTGGCACCCGGATGGGATATTGCCATTACACAGAGCATTGGCAAACTTTGTTTGCAATGACAGGGGTGTTCAGGGCACGCGAGTGACGTTCTACTCAGGATCCCTTGGTACCACAAGAACTACGCCGTGGTTGACTACCGGGCCGAGAAAGCGACTTTGATAAATGAAGGGCTTAGAGATTGTACTTGATGAACTTCAGTTTTCTTACTCATTCTTTTGGGAGAACTGAACGATGGATAAAGGTTGAATATGTTTTGACCTGAAGAAAAGAACGCCAAGATTTTTTCTCCACACTCATGCCGATTGCTTTTCAGAGGGCCTGAAGATCAAACCATTGATCTGATACTTGGAAGCACGCCACCGAATCGGCCACCTTATCCTGTGAGCCGAGTACAGAATGAAAAGATTATGAACCCAGTGAAAGACCTCTTGGAAAAGGGTCTTGTGTCACCAGCGTGTGACTACTATCTATCCTTTTTGTTGATTTCTTTCTTATTATCTATTTACTTTCACTGTTTGGAAACACCCCTCGAGAAATCTAACTGCCCTGCATTGCATAGCTAGTGTGGAATTGTCCAGAGGGAGTCCAGGCCTGAGGGCAAGAGAGCACTAAGGTTGGACAAGGACTATGGTTAGCCAAGTGGGGTCATTGACTAGCCAAAGTGGAATCCTTTGCTACAGAGGCTACATTTCAGTTTTGGATGTGGCCGCAGTGTACAAAGAGGGTCGGATGACCTAGAAAGATATAATGGCAGCATCTCCTAAAATTTAGGGAACTGCTATTTTGGGACCTGAAAATGTGTTGGCGTCATTACCTCCGGAATGACAAAGGGAACATTTTCTTACTCTGCCGTGAAGTCAACTGGGCAACCGGTTGGGATATTTTTAGGCGGCAACCCCGAAACGGGAAAATGCTTGTAAATGTGCCAAGTGGCACATTCTGGTGCAGTTTCCAATGCAAGAAGGAGTTGGCGCTGAATTTGAAGGGAAGAAGGGCTCATTTGCTGATTTTGTCACAGGTTAAGAGCTATGGAGTGCTTGCTTTCCCTCTTATGCACAGTGCGGTGCCAGGAGTGATGCCCTGCACGCTACGCACTACCCTCTCTCTCCCCTTTGGCAGTATGTTATGCCCCTCTAGTGGGCTCTTCATTTGACCAATGTACAGTTGTGTGGGTTCATGCGCGATTGCCGAGGCGAGAGCCTCTTGCACAGGTACTGGATTAGCTAGCGGCTAATCCCCCCGCAGGTACAGGTGAATTCGGAGAGGTTTCACGCCAGAAATCTCGTCCGATTCAAAGGGCAAGTAGCCCTACAGGTGCGGGAGCTCGAGGACTTGCTACGGATGCGACCGGCACGCAAAACGGAGCCCGAAACAGTGAATTACAGCCTGCTGTGTATTTTTGCAGGTTTAGGGTTTTGGCCCTAAACGGACCCTAATACCCCCAGGAGGTTCGGGGACGCAAGGGGACCGCTGTACAGGCGATCTGGCGCATTTTCAGGGCTGAAAACAGAGAATTCAGCGTGCTGCAGATTCTCGCCAGGTTTGGCAAAGTGCCCGTATGCGTCGGGAAAGTCATTCAATGCGTGGGAATACTGACCGTGAAGGGTTCTAGTACAGTTATGCTGCCGAAATCGGGCTGGAACAGTGGAAATTCAGCCGAGTTTGTGCGGGGCAGCTTGTAGGAACCACAACGTTTATTCCCTCTTTTGAACAATAAAGAAATACCGAAAGGGGCGCCTAAGTTAGGGGCCAATCTGATGTCCGTCTACTCATACAGGTGCAATCTAGCAACCTGTATCCCTCTCCCCTTTGTTGTGTCTTGAAAGTACAGGTAAAATAGACGACTAATAATGGGTGAAAGCTAAATCAAGGTTTAAAGTAAAGTCTACCGCCCTTTTTGGATTGAACAGGCCGGTTTCATGGTTCCATCGACGGGATTAAATCACTTTTTCCCATAGAAGTGAGCCTTGGTCAGTTTTGGACTTGTAGACACAGGGGATCATAGACCAGACACAGGGAATTGCAATTATGGCTGACAGACCAGATGATGTGACTGAAGAGGTTTCCTCTTCACAGGGTCAACAGACACATGAAGTGGGTGAGTCCTCAAGACCACCACAGACTGATGATGATATATTCAGGACCCAGTTGGCTACTGCTGTGGCTATGTTCACACAAGTAATGCAGAACCCAAGGTTTTTAGCCTTTCTGCAACCTCCTGTTCCGTCTCAGCAAGTTGGGTCACTGGATCATATTCAAAAGCCTGTTAAGGCTCGAGCACAGGTGATTCATACCGCACAGTCAATGGAAACACCTGTACACTTGACGGAGAACATGCAGTCTCCACAACGTATACCTAAGGTGCAAGAACAGGTGGCTGAGATGCCAGTCTTTCAAGCTGTACCAGTTCAGCCCGCCACCTTTCAACAGCCTATAGCTGGTTCTAATGGGCAGGGAAGCAACTTACAGGCTATGCAACAGGTCTTCCCACCACCTTCAGTACACCCTGGCTATTTTGGAGGTGGATCGGTATTTCAGAGCATGGCTGGTCATGCACCTGGAAATCAGTTTTATACGCTAGGAACAGTGTTTGCGGGTGCTCAAACGATGATGCCTAACCCCATGTACAGTGTCATGGGTATGCAACCAGGGTTTCAAAGCACTCAGGGCCAGTTCGGGATGCCACAGGCAAATTTTGGTATGGCTGGAATTACAAATCAGCAGCCAAATATGGCATTTCCAGGTCAAGTTAATAGCGGCCAAGGAACACAGATGAACCTTAATAGTGTTCCCATGTTTCAGTCACTTCCATATGACAATTTAACGCCGCTGGAGAGGCCAACTCCGTACAAAGAAGGTGGCAAAGGTGTGTCATTCACGACCTTTACAGGGTTTGATGACAGGAAGAAGGCTCTTTCATTCCTCCAGCAGTTTGATAAGGCTTATGCAGGGGGAAACTTTACAGAGGCTTCAAAGGTCCGCAAGGCAGCCACTTTCTTGACAGGGAATGCGGGACAATGGTGGACAACTTTATTGCTTCAAGGGCAAGCTCCGTCCACATGGATTTACTTCAAGCAGATTTTTGCAGCAGCATGGTTATCTGATGACTTTGAAGCAGATGTCATGACAGAATGGCACCAGCTAAATGCTGCCACTTGCAGAAACCTGGATGATTACAATCGGAAGTTTTGGAAAGCTCTACTTCCAGTAACTTCCTATAGGTTTGTGCCATTGACAGAACAGATTGAAAAATATTGTTGTGGCCTACCTAAAGGATTGAGAAAATACTGCACGAAGACAAAAGTCACTACTTTGACGCAGCTCATCGAGGTAGCAAACACTGGCAATGGTTTGCTCAAGGGAGAAGATTGTGAATTTAACACTGGCGTCAAGGCAGGATCAGGCAAGAAAAATTCAGCCAAGAAGCACGTTCCCAATGAGGCTCCTAAAGGGACTCAGGAGTCAGCCAACGCAGGGAAAGACAAAGCTACGGCTGAATCAGAAAAAGGACCAGCAAAGAAATGGAAAAGACGTTTTCCTCGCAAGTCAGAAGAGCAAAAGAAGGTCCTGAGGACAGAGAACAAATGCTTTATATGTGAGCAGCCTGGCCACATTGCTTACAATTGTCCTACAAAGAAAAGGCCAGCTGATTCTGAAGACAAGGAGGACAGGAAAGGAAAGAAGCCCATGGCTGGTCTAGTGCCAGATATGGTGGGCGACAAGCCAAATTCAGATGCAAGTGAGCTTTGCAGAGCATGGGGAAAGGTTAGGGATCAAACAGTGCTTATCTTCTTTGATCCAGGTGCCAAAGCCAACTTTATTTCCCCAGAATTGGCTTCAAAGTTGGGAATCAGACCTAAAGAGATGGGGTATACAGCAGAGGCAGGTTTGGCATGTCCTGGCCATACAGAGGCTGTGACACCCATCATTGGAAAGTTGCGTCTACATATCCAGTCCTATGTAGATGCTGAAGAATTTTACATCATGCCACTGGACGGATGTGATGTGTTGTTAGGTATTCCTTGGTTGTTTCGTGTACAGGGAATCATGGATGCCTACAACAAAAAGATCACTGTACAGAGCAGGGGAAAGACTCACATTCTGGATGTAAAGCTTCAAGGGGAGTCTATTCCTACTGTATCAGCTTCTGCTATTACTTCTGTAATGAAAAAGCATCTTTCTGCGTACTTGGTTTTTGCACGTGAAGTGTCAGATTGTGATGAATCAAATTTATCTGTGCTAGATAAAGAAAGGTCAATGTTTTTACAACAGTATAGTGACTGTTTTTCCGATTCATTACCGTCTCAATTACCGCCAGAGAGACCCGAGGACCATGCGATAGATTTGGTGCCAGGTTGTAGCCCACCAAATAAGCCTCCGTACAGGGTTAGTGCGGCTCAGCAGAAAGAGATAATGGGCCAAGTACAGGAGTTGTTAGAAAAGGGGCTGATTCAGCCCAGTTCATCTCCATTTTGTTCTCCAGTGTTGTTGGTGCAGAAAAAGGATGGCTCATGGCGTATGTGCATCAACTACCGTGCACTGAACAAGAATACCATCAAGAATAGGTTCCCTATACCTAGAATTGATGATATTATGGACAAATTAGAAGGAGCAGCTATGTTTAGCAGGATAGATCTAAAGAGTGGGTATCATCAGATCCGCATTAGATCAGAGGATGTGCACAAGACTGCTTTTAGAACAACGTTTGGCCTTTACGAATTTTTAGTGATGCCCTTTGGTCTCACAAATGCTCCTGCTACGTTTAATAGGATGATGGACAGAATTTTCCGTCCACACCAGCAGTTTGTTGGTACGTTCTTTGATGACATGATAGTCTATTCAAAGAATGAAGAGGAGCATAGGCATCACTTGGCCATTGTGTTCAAAGAGCTACGCAGTCATAGGTTGCTCATCAATGCAAAGAAAAGTGAGTTTTTTCTGGAAGAGATTCACTTTTTGGGACACATTGTCTCAAAGGATGGTGTCAGAATGGATCCTGCAAAAGTCGAAGCGATCAAGTCATGGCCAAATTTGAAGACGGTGCATGATGTCCGAAGCTTTTTGGGACTATGCTCCTATTACAGAAGGTTTATCCGAAATTTCACTGAGATTGCTTCACCTTTACATGCTCTTCAAAAGAAGGCAGTCACTTTTAGATGGACACAGAAAGAGATTTCAGCTTTTAATCTCTTAAAGGAAAAGATGACTTCAGATCCAGTCATTGTGTTGCCAGATCTTAGGAAGTCATTTGTGGTCCAGTGCGACGCCTGCGGTAGTAGCATTGGTGCTGTGCTAATGCAAGATGGCAGGGTAGTAGCCTATGAGAGCAGAATTTTGCAAGGGCCAGAGATGACCATGCAGGTCTATGAGAAAGAGTTACTGGCTGTGATTCATGCGCTCTTAAGTTGGAAACACTACCTGCTAGGTGCAGATTTCGTTGTCCAAACGGACCATCAGACCTTGCGATACTTCTTGACACAGACAAAGTTATCTGAAAAGCATATGCGATGGGCAAATATCTTGTCCATGTTCCATTTTCAGATTGTGCATGTGGAAGGCAAGAAGAACGTTGTGGCTGATGCCTTGTCAAGGAAGCCACAAATTTCAGCTGTGTCGATTCCTTATCATCATGAACTTGATGATATGAGAGAACAGTATGCAAATGATGAAGATTTTGCAAGGGTCTTCGAGCAATTAATGGATGGACAACGTCATGAACACTATCTTCTTAAAGACGGGTTCATGATGATGCATGGCAGATTGTGTGTCACAAAGCCATTGCGACGCAAAGTTATGGAAGAGAGTCATGTCCCACCGTATGCAGGGCATCGTGGTATCGATGCTACAGTTAAAGCGGTAGAGACATTCTTCTATTGGCCTACATTGAGAAGGGATGTGGATGCCTTTGTGCGAGAATGCCTAATATGCCAAAAGGTCAAGTTTGACAGGCAAAAGGCACCAGGGTTATTGCAACCACTACCTATTCTAGATAAACCATGGGAAAGTATTGCTATGGATTTTATCTTTGATCTTCCGAGAACACAGACAGGAAACGATGGTATTTGGACCATTATTTGCAGATTCAGCAAACAGGCTCATTTTATTCCTGTCAGGAAGAAGATAAAGCTAGATCAGATGGCACGCTTGTTTATGAGCAATATTTTCAAGTATCATGGCATGCCACAGTCGATTATTAGCGACCGTGATCCACGCATGACTAGTTTGTTCTGGAAAGGCTTGTTTGAGAATATGGGTACCACGCTCAAATTCTCTTCGTCATTTCATCCTCAAACAGATGGGCAGTCAGAAGAGGCAAATTCTACTGTCCTAGATCTGCTGAAGTGCTATGTGTCAGAGCATAAAGGAAAGTGGGAGCAGTATTTGCCATTGGTGGAGTATGCATACAATAATACAGTGCATTCATCAACTGGCAAGGCACCTTTTGAGATAGTTGAAGGTGGCAAGAAAGTTCCTCCCATACTGCATACAAAGGACAAGATATTTGAAGCAGATAAGTATGTTCAAGACATGGATGAAATGTACAAGAAGGTCAAAGTGGCCTTAGAAAGGACTCAGGCAAAGCAAAAGAAAGCAGCTGATCGTCACCGTCGTGAAGTGGTATATTCACTTGGTGATTGGGTGCTTCTACGGTTTGAAAAGGCAAGGTTAAAGAAGATGAAGGGCAAGGAAAGACTGTTTCCAAAGCTCAGCATGCGTTACTATGGGCCTTTTCAAGTGTGCGACATAATCAGTGATGTTGCATATAGGCTGAAATTGCCTGACAGTTGGAAGATTCACAATGCGTTTCATGTGAGTCTTCTCAGACCCTATGTGGGTGATGTGCTAGAAGATATGCCACCTGAAGATCAGCCGGAAGTCGAGGAACTTGACGAGATCTTGGTCCCTGAACAGATTTTGGCACACAAAGAAAGGAAAGTGAAAGGCAAGGTTGTTAGGCGTTACTTGGTAAAGTTCAGAAACTATCCACCAATGGATGCTAAGTGGATGGAAGAAGGTGAACTTGCAGAGTCACCAACTGTGTTATCACTTTACCTGGAAGCCTTCGATTTGCAACCTACCTTGACCCCTTGAGTTTCAAAGCTACATGGATTGTCAGTGTGACAATGGCTTCTGAAACAAATGATGTACATGGTATTTAAAGTGAGCTCAAATCAAATACCTGTTACATGAATGTTAGAGCTGTACAGATTGTCAGTTTGGCAATTGCTCTTATGGAATGTCCAAAAGTTTGATTAGTGCTATAGAAGTGAGTATTTCTTGTCAGTTTGTCAAGGATACAGTGATTGCTTCTATTGAAGAGTACATGTGTAACTGCATTCTTAAACTGTCGGTTTGGGTATGCTCGAAAGTGTTACGGGATCCAACGTGTACTATAAGACAGTGGCAAAATGTGCAGCTACCATTTTGTCATTGGAAAGTTAGTGACTCAAAGCAATGGCAGAGTGCGCAGCTACCACTATGTCATTGGGACAGGGTTCACACGCAGGCAATACATGAGTCGACGAGGTGTTGAATACACCAGGGTCGACAATGAGCATGTATGTGTCGTATATGTGTCGACAGGTGTTGAATACATCAGTGTTGACAGTGAGCATGTACGACATAGATGCAAACGAGGACGTTTGAGATTTCAAGAGGGGGGTATGTCACCAGCATGTGACTACTATCTATCCTTTTTGTTGATTTCTTTCTTATTATCTATTTACTTTCACTTTTTGGAAACACCCCTCGGGAAATCTAACTGCCCTGCATTGCATAGCTAGTGTGGAATTGTCCAGAGGGAGTCCAGGCCTGAGGGCAAGAGAGCACTAAGGTTGGACAAGGACTATGGTTAGCCAAGTGGGGTCATTGACTAGCCAAAGTGGAATCCTTTGCTACAGAGGCTACATTTCAGTTTTGGATGTGGCCGCAGTGTACAAAGAGGGTCGGATGACCTAGAAAGATATAATGGCAGCATCTCCTAAAATTTAGGGAACTGCTATTTTGGGACCTGAAAATGTGTTGGCGTCATTACCTCCGGAATGACAAAGGGAACATTTTCTTACTCTGCCGTGAAGTCAACTGGGCAACCGGTTGGGATATTTTTAGGCGGCAACCCCGAAACGGGAAAATGCTTGTAAATGTGCCAAGTGGCACATTCTGGTGCAGTTTCCAATGCAAGAAGGAGTTGGCGCTGAATTTGAAGGGAAGAAGGGCTCATTTGCTGATTTTGTCACAGGTTAAGAGCTATGGAGTGCTTGCTTTCCCTCTTATGCACAGTGCGGTGCCAGGAGTGATGCCCTGCACGCTACGCACTGCCCTCTCTCTCCCCTTTGGCAGTATGTTATGCCCCTCTAGTGGGCTCTTCATTTGACCAATGTACAGTTGTGTGGGTTCATGCGCGATTGCCGAGGCGAGAGCCTCTTGCACAGGTACTGGATTAGCTAGCGGCTAATCCCCCCGCAGGTACAGGTGAATTCGGAGAGGTTTCACGCCAGAAATCTCGTCCGATTCAAAGGGCAAGTAGCCCTACAGGTGCGGGAGCTCGAGGACTTGCTACGGATGCGACCGGCACGCAAAACGGAGCCCGAAACAGTGAATTACAGCCTGCTGTGTATTTTTGCAGGTTTAGGGTTTTGGCCCTAAACGGACCCTAATACCCCCAGGAGGTTCGGGGACGCAAGGGGACCGCTGTACAGGCGATCTGGCGCATTTTCAGGGCTGAAAACAGAGAATTCAGCGTGCTGCAGATTCTCGCCAGGTTTGGCAAAGTGCCCGTATGCGTCGGGAAAGTCATTCAATGCGTGGGAATACTGACCGTGAAGGGTTCTAGTACAGTTATGCTGCCGAAATCGGGCTGGAACAGTGGAAATTCAGCCGAGTTTGTGCGGGGCAGCTTGTAGGAACCACAGCGTTTATTCCCTCTTTTGAACAATAAAGAAATACCGAAAGGGGCGCCTAAGTTAGGGGCCAATCTGATGTCCGTCTACTCATACAGGTGCAATCTAGCAACCTGTATCCCTCTCCCCTTTGTTGTGTCTTGAAAGTACAGGTAAAATAGACGACTAATAATGGGTGAAAGCTAAATCAAGGTTTAAAGTAAAGTCTACCGCCCTTTTTGGATTGAACAGGCCGGTTTCATCTTGTCCAGCCTAGTACTTCACCGTATTGCTCTCCAGTGTTGTTGGTTTTGAAGAAAGACGGATCTTGGAGAATGTGCATCGATTATAGCACTCTCAACAAAATCACCATCAAGAACATATTTCCGATTCCTAGGATTGATGATATACTCGACAAGTTACAAGAATCCTCGTGCTTTAGGAGGATTGACTTGAAGAGTGGATATCATCAGATCAGGATAGCGCCAAGAGATGTCTACAAGACAGCTTTTCGGACGACTTTTGGGTCATTTGAGTTTTTGGTGATGCCTTTTGGCTTAACCAATGCTCCTGCGACATTTAACCGGATGATGGATAGGATTTTTCGAGAGTACAGGCTATTTGTTGTCACTTTCTTTGACGACATCATTGTTTTCTCCAAGAATGAGGTAGAACACAGAGATCATCTGCTTCAAGTCTTTCAGGCATTACGAGATCACACGTTAGTGATTAATGCAAAGAAAAGTGAATTTTTCCTACAAGAGATACACTTTATGGGACACATTGTGTCAGTAGCCAGCAGGAGTGCAAATGGACCCGGCCAAGATAGAGACTATCCGTGATTGGCCCGATTTGAGGAATGTCCATGAAGTTAGAAGCTTCTTGGGACTGTGTTCGTACTACAGGCAAGCAGTTCATACGAAAGTTTGCAGAGGTTGCTTTCCCTTTGCATACCTTGACACAGAAAGGAGTACCTTTTTTTGTGGGGACCCACAGAGGTGACTGCCTTTCGGACATTGAAAGAGAAATTGACTACGGGACCTATTTTGACTTTTCCGGACTTGTAGTCATTTGAAGTATATTGTGATGCTTGTGGTCGTAGTCTGGGTGCGGTCTTGATGCAAGAAGGCCATGTAATAGCTTACGAGAGCCGTTTGTTCTCTAGGCCAAAGATGACAGCACAGATCTATGAGAAAGAGCTTTTGGCGGTTATCCATGCTCTTACTCAGTGGCGGCATTACCTACTCGGAGCGGATTTTACTGTCTTTACAGACCATCAGAGTTTGCGCTGCTTCTTATCACAGAAGCAGCTTTCGGAAAAGCAGATGCGGTGGGCGAACATCTTGTCACAGTTCCACTTCCAGATTGTCCATGTGCAGGGACAGAAGAATGTGGTGGCAGATACTTTGTCTCGGAAACCGTTGGTTTTGGCTATTTCCACGATACATCATAGGAGCTTCGAGGATATGGTCGATCAGTATGCCACAGATACAGATTTTACAGATATTTTCACACCGCTACGGGATGGGGAGACAGTAGCTGGATACTCCCTTCGGGAAGGCTACTTGATGAAAAAGACTATGCTATGCGTTACACAGCCGTTGAGGGAAAAGGTTATGACTGAATGCCATTGTCCACCTTTTACGGGTCACCGCGGCATTGCTACCACCATGAAAGGGGTAGAGAGATACTTCTTTTGGCCGTGACTCAAAAAGGACGTGGAAGAGTTGTGCGCAGTATGCGAGAAGGTCAATTTTGACAGCCATAAGGCACAGGGATTGTTAAAGCCTTTACCCATACCACCCACCCCTGGAAAAGTATTGAAATGGATTTCATTTTTGATCTCCCGAGAACTAAGAATGATCACGATGATTTTCCGATTACATGGCACGTCTGAGACGATCGTCTCCGACAGAGACCCCAGATTTATGAGTTTGTTTTGGAAGGCAATTTGGGAGAACATTGGCACGCAGTTGCAGTTCTCGTCATCGTTCCACTTGCAGACTGACGGGCAATTTGAGATTGCCAATTCAGTGATTTTAGATTTATTGAAGTCTTGTATCTCGGATCAGAAGACTCAATGGGAAAAGAACTTACCTTTGGTGAAATTTGCCTACAATAACATGATACACTCTTCGACGGGAAGACGCCATGTGAGATTGTTGAAAGTGCTGCGAAGGTTCCATCCTTCCTGAGCACGAAAGATTAGATATTTGAAGCGGATGAATATTCGCGAGATTTGGATACGGCTTTTGCCAAGGTTCGCGAGACTTTGCAGAAGTCTCAAGAACGACAGAAAAAGGCAGCGGATCGCCATCGTCGCGACTTGAAACTGAAGGAGGATGATTGGGTGCTCTTACTTTTGAGAAGGCACGCCTAAGAAAGAAAAAGGGAAAGGAGAGGCTTTTTCCAAAGCTTAGTATGCGATACTACGGACCTTTCCAGATCACTGACAAGATAAATGATGTCTCCTTCCGATTGAAACTGCCAAATACTTGGAGGATTCATAATGCATTGCATGTGAGTCTCTTGAACCCTGTTAAGGGTGATGTGCCTGATGATGGGGAGCCTGATGAGCGGAAGAAAATGAGGAGATCCTTGTTCCTGAACAGATTTTGGCACATGATGATACGAAAAAAGGTAAAGTCGGAAGGCGGTTCTTGGTTTAGTTCAAGAACTTTCCTGCATTTGATGCGAAGTGGATGGAGGAGGAGGACCTAGCAGATACTCCTTGGATTGTGAAACTTTACCTCGATGTTTTGGTTTAGCATAGTCTACTCCAAACGGAACCCAAAAACTCAGCTTGGCCGAAGATCTGGTGCAGTGGGATGCACAAGAGGGGAGTTACTCCGCTCGTTTGTCAACAGATGCCTTGATTTTGATACTAAAGTCACTGATGTCTCTTTGAGCTTCACGGATACTGAGAGCTGAAAGTATTCTGTTGGATGACTTTATGAAATGGAATTCCTGATAATGATACTGATTTGTTCTTGACTTCTTGTGAGTGCAGGAACTGATAGCCGAAATGACTACAGCATTTTGGTCTAATTGATCTCGAATAGACATGGTTGCAATAGGGGTTAGTCAATCGGACATCAATGAGGTCCCGATTGGACCTAGATGTGATTGCTAGCTACATTGCCGATTAATCATGGTCTAAGATCCGAATGAATGTTGAATGTCATGTGATGTCCTGTGATGTCTGGTGATGTCCTGTGATGTGACTGTCGATTTTGTACATGTGCTAGACGTGTGTTCCTAGTACGTAGGTACTAACAGTCAGTGTCTGTTAAGACGGCTTATGGCTTTTGTCGGTTTTGCAGGCGTAATCGCGGTTGATTACAATGCTTTCAAGAGGGGGGTATGTCACAAAGTGATGACGTGGCGGACAGCAAAAACCCTAATTTTTGCCAGAAACCCTAAAATTCCTGCAAACCCTAATTTCTCCCGAAAACCCTAATTTCCGGAAATCGCAGAGACGGATTATTATTTTTTATTTTTATTTTTTTATTTTTTGGGGAAATTTTGAGCGACGCAAATCTCAGCTTTTCGCTTTGATTTGGGAGAAAGAAAGAGAAAAAGAGAACTTGCTTTTTACTGACTCTCATTGAGAGAGAGAGAGAGAATCTGCTTTTGCTTTCAAGCTTTTGGGGCTCTGCTTTTGGGCATCCCTTGTAACCTTTAAATTAGTGGTGAGGGTCTCACTTCTCAGAGCATCTGGACGCAGAGTCTGAGAGTGAAACCCTAACCGCTCTCTTGTACTTTGATGATTGATTAATACAAAAAGAAATACCGAAAGGGGCGCCAGTCTTTGGGGCCAATATCTCTAGGCACGGAACTCCGCCGGGCCAGTGCAAATCTATTGTGATCTGTGAATTGTTTTCAAGTGGTTATTTGGTGCTGTCGCGGTTGATTCTTGACTTGGAGTGTCCAAGTCTGTTCCATCCTTGGAAATTGTTTGACTGTCCGTTTCCTCGTCGTCTGAGGACAGTTTAATCTTCTTTGGTTCAGAAATGGGTTGCTCATTCCATGCCTGCTTTACCTGCTCATTAACATCTGCAGCAGTAGCCCAATACAAAAATTGCCAAACATACCATGCCTTGAAAACAGTTTGAGATTTCAGCTTGGCAGTCTGTTGGAGTACATTATGCGAGAGTATTTGACACAGGTTGATATGGACTTGTGGATCCAGTATCTTGGTCAACAGCATAGCAAATAATTTCTTTGATACATACGTTGGGTTATTCTTAAGACTGACTGCTTCTGCTACAAACCTGTAAGCAGCGGAGGCTTCCAGTCCTGCTACTGGAACTCCTTGAGCACTTGCCTTGCGCTTCTTTCTAGCTGTTTCGTCCTCCTTTAGAGCAGTACTTATTTGCTGTGCAGTTGCCACAGACGGTTTGGGCTCATTGGGTATCCGAAATGCAAATGCAATGGCCTCTGGTGTCACTGACACCTTCCTATTATTTATCACAGCACTGCTAGTTTCAGCATCAAAGGAATCAAGAACTTGCTTAATAATATCTGTCTGAAAAGCAATCCTTGTGGCTTGCAACACAACTCGCAAATCCCAGAGTTGTAGCAAAGTCATTGCGTGATCAGTAAAGACATATCTTTGGATTTTACTGTATGAGAGAACAGGAAGGCTTGCCTTTGCCTCAGCAACTATAGCCTGGGTTTCTTCAAGAGTTTCCTGCATCTTCTCTCAGCATTTCTTTCTACCCATACACTGTGAGGTCGACGACAATGAAACAGGCGAAGGCGAAGAGGACTTGCTTGTGTTAAAGCCGTTGCCTGGTGTTGCTGGTAAGGTGTCTGACCGTCAACTGTCTCATCAGAGGTCAAAGTTTGCAGCTGTAGTGAAGAAACCTCGGAGCTCGGCGATGGCGAATGGTTGACAGGAGGAAAGCGTCGCATAGGAGATTTATGAGGAAAAATGCTAACTCTCCTGACTGTTATACGTGTTCGCGTCATAAAAGCTCCACCACTCGCCGCTCCTAGACTTGTGTGTGCCTTTGCTGTCGTGGCAAACATGCATTGGACAAGACTGCAACCCATCCTTGTAATAATTATCATTGGCATACCACTTGACCGTTGGCCACTTAAAATTTGAAAAGTGTGTTCATACTGGTTTTGAACTGATTCCCACTTTGGCTGGACCATACTGATACTGGTTCTTAAATCAGCCCGATCTGATTCTTCAGGTACTGGTTCTGAATCTGGAACTGGTTGCACATGGAAGAGACCAAAAATATCTAATTCTGGTATCTCTTGATCAACAACCTCCAGTTCCATAGTGACTTCTTCTAACCCAGTTTCTCTGGTCTCTGAATAATAAAGTTTGATCTTTGCTCCATTATATACTCCCGGCAACATCAGTCCAGATAAGTCTTTTAATCTGACTGTGCCATTGGAGAAGACCCAATCAACCTCAAAAGGTCCTGCCCAGGCAATCTTCAAATTCGGCTTCTTTGGACCCAACTGATATAGAAGCACTAAGTCTCCTTTCTAGAATTCTCGGACTTTAATTCGGCGATCATGCCAGTGCTTCCTTCTTTGTTGAACAATTTCCTGTTCCAATATAGCTCTTTGCCTGAGTTCATCTAACTGCATCAGTTCATCCAGTCTTTTCTTAAGATTATGGTTGAAGTCTAGTCCATACTTTACAGCCATTCTTAGACTGGGGATTACAAACTCCATAGGAACCACAGCTTCAGTAACATACACCATTCTGAATGGTGTCATTCCAGTAGTTACCTTATAAGCTGTCCTATAAGCCCAAAGAGCAGTCTGAAGCTTCAAATCCCACTGGTCTGGTTTCTTTTGCACCACCTTAGTGAGAATAGTCTTAATTGTCTTATTGCTACATTGCATCTGGGATAGTGAGGAGTAGATTTCCGATGCTTGACTGAAAGCATATCCAATAGGATTTCCATAGTATCATCGATGAAATGTGTCCCTTGATCGGTCACAATTTCCACTGGACATCCATATCGGCAGACAATATTCTCAAACAAAAACCTTGCAATTGACTTGGCTGTATTGTCAGGAAGAGCTTTAGCTTCAACCCACTTGGTAACATAATAAGTAGCCATCACGATGTATTTGTTCTTCCTGGGAGTCACCTTCTTAAAAGGTCCCATAAAATCCAGTCCCCATTTCATGAATACTCCCAATGGTTGTATTGGCATTAAGGGAGTCGTGTCTGCAGTTGTTGGTCGGCCCATTCTTTGGCATATGTCACAAGTTTTACAAAAGCTTCTGACATCAGCAATCATTGTTTGCCACCACAGACCTGCTTGCAGAATCTTCTTGTAGGTCACTTCGTTGGAAAAGTGTTCCCCAGACTCTCCATTATGCGCTTCTGAGATAACTTGCATTCTTCCCTCCATAGGGACACATCTCCGAAGTATACCATCCACACCCAATCGATAAAGTACTCCCCCAATGATGGTAAATTTCAGGCTTTTTATGATCAAAGCCTTCTTCTGATTCTGTTTCCAATCCTCTGGAAAGGCACCTTGGGAAAGGAATTGATAAATATCATACCATTCAGGATCCACTGATTCTTCTGCTTCTAACTGAAATAAATTAGCATCAACTGGTTCATCTCTCAGAGGTGATTCTGAATATCCTTCTGTACTTCTGGAAAGAAAGTCAGCTCCACAGTGGTTTCGGCCAAGCTTATGGAAAATTCTGAATTCAAATTCCACAAGGAACATCATCCATCTTATCAGCCTGCCTTGAATAATGACTTTGTTAATCAGAAACAAAAGAGCTTGATGATCCACATAAAAATGGAATAACTTTCCCAATAGGTAATGCCTGAACTTTGTAGCGCTAAAAACCATTCCGAGGGCTTCTCTTTCAGTAGTCGTATAGCCTTGTTCAGCCTGACGGAATCTCCGACTAGCAAAATAGACCGGATAGTCTATTCTGCCATCTGGCTGAGCTAATATTGCCCCCATTGCCAATCCTGAAGCAACTACATGTACATGAAAAATAATCTCCCAATTCGGTTGCCTGAGGACTGGTTTACTGGTAATGGCTTTTTTCAAATTTTGGAAACTCTCCTCACACTCGGCAGTCCAATTGAACTTACTGGTCTTCTTTGTAAGCTCATATAGTGGTACTGCTTGAGAAGCAAACTTGTGTACAAATCTTCTATAAAAATTCACATACTCCAAGAAAGAACTCAACTCAGAAGCAGTTCTAGGTGCTTTAGCTTGCTAGACACATTGTATTTTGTCACTGGCCATTTCTATTCCATTGCGGGAAACCACATGTCCCAGTAGCTGTCCCTTCCAAACCAGAAATACTGATTTAAATGGATTCAAGCAAATCCTTTTCTCCTGACAGCGTTTAAAACACATCTCTAGGAATAGAAGGTGTTGTTCCTCAACTGAATAGACAGTGAAGTCATCCATGAAAATGGCGAGGAACCGATGAAGAAATTCATTAAACATCTCCATCATACACCGTTGAAAAGTAGCTGGTGCATTGCACAGGCCAAAAGGCATCACCAAATACATGAATGCTCCGCACTCAGTGATGAAAGTGGTCTTGGCCCTATCTTCAGGAGCAATCTATAATTGGTTATAGCCGCTATAACCATCCATGAAGCTATACATCTCATATCCTACGATCTCATCAAGCAACATATCAGTAAAAGGTAAGGGAAACGGATCCTTAATGGTCTGGGCATTTAGTTTCCTATAGTCGACACAAACCCTTAATTTCTCATTCTTCTTAGGAACGACGACTGTTGGAAATAACCAATCACTACTTGCTACCTCCGTAATGAACCCAGCCTTGAGAAGATTATCAATCTCCTCCTTGACCTTCTTTGCATAGTTGAGGTTCATCCGGTATCTTTGCAATCTGACTGGTCTAGCTTCTGGTTTTAGTGGTATTCGGTGTTGACAAACTTTAGGATCTATTCCCTTCAAATCTGTATGTTCCCAGGCAAATACATCTTTATAGTTCTGGAACATTTTCCTTGCCTTTTCCTTCATTGCCGGTTTCAGGTGCTTGTTGACTTTGATCATTCTGGGATTTTCCTCTGATCCCAGGTTCCACTCCTCTACTTCCTGATCATCTGGAAGCAACCAATTTGGTCGTCCTCCTTTTCGTTTGGTCGAGTCTTCAGCGTAGTTCCAAGAAGGTCCATTCATCTCTGAATCATTATTCTGATTCAGTGGATACTCTTCAGAATATACTGATTCTTCTATTTTACCAGTATCAGTTGGTTCCTCCATTCTTCCAGTTAGCTGAACGGTTCTTTCCCCTGTATTGACTTCAGTAAACTGATCAGGGAATTGTCTCTTCTGCTTGTCAGCTTGTTCTTTGTTTAGTAGGACTGCATTCAAATCAATTTCTGCCAAAGGAAAGATGTTCATTACTGCTAGCATTCGCTCAATTTTCTTAGCTCGGTATTTCTGACACAAATCCTTCGGCCTAAGTTCCTTTTTCCAACTCCTGGTGTTGTTGGTCTGGATTTTGATTCTGCCACGGGCCCCTTCTATGGTTAAGGTCTGGTTTGCGTAGTCATGAACAGCATGTGCTGTTCTTAACCATGGGCGTCCTAATAGCATTCCATATGCTCCCTGTACATCCAAAACTAGGAAACTAGTTTTGAATTTTTCCCTCCCAACTCTTATCTGCATGTTTTCAATCATGCCCGTCGCTTGTACGACTCGATGATCCGCCATTCTTACTTTGAATGGTGCTGGTTTCATGTTAGTGATACCCATTCTTTGCTGAAGATGGGCTCCCATTATGTTGACTCCTACTCCTCCATCCAGTATGACGCTTGAGAGGTTCCCGCTGCTTCCTGACCTTTTAATCTACCTGAATAAGTGGAACTTCATCATCCCGGACAACCGTCAGGTCCACTGTTCTGGCCTCTGCCTCAGTCTTCCTGCGTTGTCTGATAAAGTTGGCCACCTCAGGTAAGGTCTTTCTTATATCCTCCAGCTCTACAGTCAGCTTTTGGATTCTATCACAAATTTTCACCTGAATTTCCTCTCGCTCCTGGTCAGACTGATTGTCAGAGCTTGAAGAACTAGTGTCTTCACACTGCCATTCTTCTTTATCAGTACTACTCGTTCCTTCCACTCCCATTTCATCAGCTAGTCCATGTACTACAGCCAGCATGGTCTCTGTCATGGACGGTACTGACTGATCTTTATCAGTCGATTGGGCTGGTATCTTCTGAATGACTCTAGCCTCGGAACTTTTCTTTACCTTTGGCCTTCCAAACTTCCCTTTGTTGGGCCCACTTGCTGCTGTTAGGATTAGCTGGTACTTCTGAAATGTCTGGAATTTCCTCAATGATAACTCCCTTGCTCCTGGTAACTACTTTGACTGGGACTGGCTCTGGTGCCTTAGCCTCAGTAGCAGTCGTTACTGGTGCATCTGGACATTGGGCTGCAAAATGACCATACTTCCCATAGGTATAGCAATTCATGCTCCTGGTCTGGAAGTTGCCTCTTTCTCTTCCTCTTCCTCTGCCCATTCCTTGTTGGTATCTGCCACGTCCTTGACCAGTACCACTGGTACCTGGTCCCTCTTCTTGTGCTACTTTGATTGGCTCTGCCTTTATTGGTTCAGTGTAGGCAACCACTGATAGATCCTTTCCTTTCTTAAAATGGTGAATTCGGATGCCACAATTATTCCATAGGTGACCGAAGGCCTTGCAGTAGGTACATTGTGGGCATTCCGTGGAGATGTGATCCTTGGATTTACATCTTGAACACCAAGTCTCCATCTTCCGGACCAGCTGTCTTGTATGGCTAATCTCTGCAATCTGCCTAGCCATTTCTTCAATTTTCTTGGTCCATGATCCTTTCTTTGATTTTTCCTTTGTCCATTCATTGGAGCTGCTCTCGGAGCTGCTGGATGTTGCACTGGAATCAGATGCTTCAGTAGCCGAACTACTGCTACTGGTCCTTCTCTTCTTGTGGCTCTTTTCTTTCTTAGCCTGCTGTTCCAGTTTTAATGCTCGCTGGACCAGATCATTGAATTTCTTTGTAGGGGCTGGTACTTCTTGTTCTCTCAGCTTCTTGCTTCTGAACCCATTCAGAAATCATGCCCTCAATCTCTTCTCAAACGGTGGTTCTTGCAACTGTCTGGTCAGTTCTTTGATCTTTTCGACATAGCTGCGGACTGACAAATTCCTCTTTTCGACATAGCTGCGGACTGACAAATTCCTCTGTTTGATCTGATCCAATTCAGAGAGAATATCCTCATCTCCTTGATTGTCGGAATATTCCAACCTGAAGGCCTTAAGTAATTTATTATTTGATCTCAGCTGGCATGCAGGGTATGGTAATACCATTTCCTTGCTGCTTCCTTCAAGGTTTGTGAAAAGTATTCCCCCCAATCATCTTCATCAATGTTTTTTAGTTCAGCATACTGCTCGAAAGCTTGTATGTGAACATCAGAATCATCCTTTTTCCCTCCTTTGAATATGGGAAAGGAAATCTTCAGGGAAGCGGTGTAATCATTTCGATTACTGCTGATCCCGCCAATTCTCTTCTTGGCTTCAGACTGACGCTTGGGAGCCTTCTTGCAATTGTCAGTGTCAGCATCCCAATCAATCTCTGTCTCTGTCTCAGTATCAGTATCTTCTCTGTTTTGTCTGCTAGAAGTATGGTGACTTCCCTTTCTGCCTTTGATATGCGCATCTTTCTGGCGAGACTAAGAACTCTTGGAACTCTTTGCCTTTCGTGCTTCCCATTGTGCCCGTCTGCGTCGAGAATGACTGGAGTGCTATGAGTCCTGCGCCTCATCAGCCTGACTATGCTCCTCCTAAGCCTCAGTGTTAGTCATTTTCTCTTGCTTGGGGTCAGACTCTCTTCCTGACTCCTCAGGAATGGGGTCCACACGATTGGTAGATTTCCGGCCACGATTGGATTTTGATGCCATTGCTGAAAACTTCAACTGGGAGAAGAGTCTTTCAGTCCACGAGCTTCAGCTCGAGCCACCGTGATCGCCAAAATGGAATTGGAGCTGATCTCTTGAGACAGCTAATTCCAGTGTTGAAGGATTTCAGCTACTCGTGTGGGAAGATTTCATACAGCAGACTAGACAGAAATCAGAGACTAAACTAAAATGTGAATACTGAAATGAGAATCGGACTTATAGACTAGAATAAAGTTCAAATTCAGAATCAGATTCAAAAGACTGTTGAGAAGTAAGTATCACTGAATATATACCATGATTGAGATTACAGCGGATATGACTACAGAGAAAAGTATAGCCAACAATACTGCCACTGATGCTCAAGTGCAATTATAGCCCAAAGAGCTAATACAAGTGATTACAATTGCCAACCTGATATCAATGTAATGGGCCCTATTTATATACTTCGGGTTTACTGTAGTAATTATTCTAGTAATTACTAAGTGATTCGTTGCCCATCTTCTAAGAACACGTTCCCACATGGTGACTCTCCAACCGTCTACATAGCTCTCTGCTGCTCTGTGCCTCATGCTTCTTGCCACAATCCGTATTTCTTTATATTGCATCAACACAGTACAAGCCGGTACTCCAGACTCTACATCTTCTCCAGGAAGCATGCCAAAGAATGAGCCCTTAGCACATATTTAATGGCCCTTGGCCTATGAAAAGCGGTTTACATGAAAAGCCTTCAAACTCAAAAGCTTCTGGTCCAAAAAGCAATGCTTAAAAGCTGTCAGCGTAAATCAAGGAAATTCGTACAGTCCTGCCACGTCACCACGGCCAACGTGAAGCGGAAATCCGTATAGTTTTGCCACGTTAGCAGTCTGCGGAATTTCCAAAAATTTGCCATGTCATTAGTTTGCGCAAGTCTTTTGTGTGTGTGAGAGAGTCCAACTTTATTTGAATCCTTTATGTCACTTGGGGCCCCATCGAAGGGTCCCCATAAGTTGATAGGACTTCTTCTTATGTTACTTGTTCTTCTTAGGGTTTAGGCCCCTCGGCCAGCATCTGTGAGTTGGCCCCATTCTTCAGGGCTTTGACACGTCAGCAGGTTGTGACATTGGCTCTATAAAAGTGCTTCCTCTTTGAACAAAACATCTGGTCATCAGAGTCCGACTCACAGAAGAGAATGAATGCTCCAAGATCATCGGTGGGATCTTCTTTTCTTGGCCTTCTTCTTGTTCTTTCCATGTCTCTGGTTCTTCGTCGTTTCTTGTCCTTTTTGTCCTCATCATTGGAATCAGAAGAGGATGAGGACGACGAACTCGACACATCCTCGAAGCGTACACGCTTCTTGGCTTTTCGTGCATTTGCAAAAGAAGACTGTCGGACCAAATAACCAAGGTAATCTGTTCCCTTGTTGCGTCTCTTTGAATGCTTTGTGATCTTCAATATTGGGTTGGCTCGTCATTCAATCACATCATCAAGTTCATCTTTAGTGTACATCCACGAGGCCGGTGGTTTCTTCAATGCGGACTTTAATGGTGAATCGATGACCGTACACCATCGAGAATGAATCTCATCAATCGGGTGCCGGGTCAAAAATTTCGTGTATTGGGGATCCTTCGAATACTGTAGCATCTGCTTAGCACAAGCATCAACTTGCTGTTAACGCTACATCTCCATTTGTTTACACTCCGTAGGCCGTGGAGGCCCATACTCTTCTTCCGATTGCCCATTTGAATTTTTCATACTTTCACCCGATCTGGAATTGTCAGGTGGGTTCATTTGATTCTTGCCAGACTCGTCACTTGAATCCATGTGTGTCGTGGTAAAAGGATCGCATTTCTCGGTGGAAGGAAAATCGATTGGGCTATATACCTCTGTTACAGACTTGGGCACCCCAAGTCGAAAACATGGCACGACACACGAGAGAAAACACTTCACAAACTTTATCACAACTTAAAATAGAGTCGACACGACCTGGCATAGTTCCGTGCCTAGAGGTGTTGGCCCCAAAATCAAGCGCCCTTTCGGTATTTATTTTTATATTGATGCTTGAGCAAAGTTACAATGATCGAGGGCTCTCTCTGCTTAGTTGCTCATCAGCAGACTGAGAGAATAAGTGACCCTGGGTTCATATTTATAGGCCCTTGGTCTTCAAACTCAAAAGCAACTACATGAAAAGCTGCAAACTCAAAAGCTTCAGGTCTCAAAAAGCTGCCAACGTGGATCGCGGAAATCCGTACAGCCTGCCACATCAGCACCAACCAATGCAAAAAGCGCAAATCCGTAATGTTGCCATTTCAGCATGTCGACGCAATTTCCAAGGATTCTGTACTGCTCTGATGTCCGTACTACCACATCATCAGTTTGTGACAGAGGCTACGGCTTACGCTCCAAGGAATCCGAAGACGGAATCCGAGACAGTTTGCAGACTCCTTTAATAGACTTGGACACTCCAAGCCAAAGATCTACTGCAACCCACGAGAGAAGACTTTAAACAACTGAATGAACTTGAATAGACAGAGAAGAGGAGAGTTGACCAGCACGGGGGAGTTCCGAGCCAAGATACACTTGTCCCAGAGTAACACCCCTTCCAGTATTTCTTTATTATTACTTTGAAAGAGTACAATGTCCGAGTGTCCTCTCTCTCCCAGTGCTCCCAAGCTAATCTGCTGAGAAGAAAGGCCATGGCACACTTATAAAGGTCCTTGGTGTTATGTACCCACACATCAGGATGGGCGCTTGAGCTATGTCCGGCCAGTATGAACCGACCCTGCGTGTGAACGAACCCTTAGTTGAGGGAGGTTAAGAAGGGTGGTTAAGGAGTCTTATACATAGGAATGAGGTCTCATTTGTGAGCCATCTTGTGTGATCACCACACTTCGACTCTATGCCCTTGGCAGCTCTACCCACACACCCGCTTGGTGTGGGCTTGGTGGTGTGGGACACCAGCCCTTGCAGTGGAGGCTAGCCCGTTAGCTGCAGGCTCCCAGGCTTAGGGATGAGCCCTTATTGGCTCTATGGCTGGGAGGTGAGTCTAATGTACGCACAGCAAGCCGATGGTGAGAACCTATGGTAAGTCTTTTTTTCCTTTTTGTGATTTGCACATGGATTCTCATGTGCATGGAGGTTGATGCTAGCGAGGCTTATCTCTCGGCTACCGTTCGTGTGAGGGTGTCTTTGGGAGATGCCACCCTAGGACATGGAAATACCCTCCGCATGCATGTCATGGTAAGAGGGATTTCACATTCTAGAGTAAGTCAATTTTGCACGCTATTCATGGAGAATTGGAGAGGAGAGAGATATTCTTCCGAATGCTTTTTGTGCCATAATCAAGAAGTTTCCTAGGAAGTTTCTCTTGAGGCGGCTAAGCACCAAGGGCGGTTGAGCTTCCCCGCAGGAAGTTCCCTGAGAAGTTTCCTTTGAGGCAGCTAAGCACCAAGGGTGGTTAAGCTTCCCTGAAGGATGTTTCCTGGGAGGCTTCCCCTTCAAGCGGCTGGGCACCAAGGGCGGCTATAGTTTCCTGCAAGATGTTTCCGGGAGGCTTTCCCTTGAGGCGGTTAAGCATCAAGGGTGGTTAAGCCTCCCCGCAGGATGTTTCTTCAGAATCTTTGTCATGATACTTTTTTGTTGGTTTCTTTTCCTTGATTTTTATTTAATTTTTGGGACCCTCTTTTTGAAATCACAAATGCTCGGACATTGCATGGTAGTGTGAAACAGCCAATGGCCGAGAGCTTCACACACAAGAGTCAAGGCCAAGCAGCCACGAGATGGGTGGGCCGATCAGCAGTGAAATCTGACTGGTGAAGGAGTGGCTAGACTCAGTGAAAGTCATTTAGGCCCCTCAGCGAGACTTCATGAGTTGGTGGATACTAGGAAATTAAACCAAGTGAGCAAATTGGACACTTGTCAGCTAGAAACCATTTGCAAGACACCTCAGCAAGGAGGGGACGCCCAAATCGATTTGGGGGGAGAGAGAGAGAGAGAGAGAGAGAGAGAGAGAGAGGGGGGGGGGGGGGGGGGGCTGATTTTAGTCATTGTGAATACAGTGTCTGTTCAGTAGTGGGTGCAGGTGATCACAGTTTTGATGGAAAGCTTGCCTTCTTCTCTGCCTTATGTAGCACGATGATTCCGCTCTCATGCATCTCTCTCCCCTTTTGAATACATATTCGTGATGCCCAGCTCAACGGCTTTTCATTTGTTATGTACAGTTGTGGGGTTTCTACGCTAGATTAAGCCTCTTGCACAAGTATCGAATCAGTAATCACGGATTCACAGCCAGTACAGGTGCTATCAAGACCATTAGAGAGATTTCTCGAGAGAAACCACACCTAAATCGAAGGGCAAGTAACTCTATAGGTGCGGGAGCTCGAGAGCTACCCACAAGAGTGATCGATACACGAATCAGAACACAAAACAGAGAATTACAGCTTGCTGTAATATTTTGTAGGTTTAGGGTTATGGTGAAATTTGATGCCTAAATGTACCAGGAGCTTCGGGGAAGCTACGGAATCATCGAATAGGTGTGTTGGTGCAATTTAGAGGCCAAAAACAGAGAATTCAGTGGTGCTGTAATTTCTTGCTAGGTCTGATTTTAGTCATTGTGAATACAGTGTCTGTTGAGTAGTGGGTGCAGGTGATCACAGTTTTGATGGAAAGCTTGCCTTCTTCTCTGCCTTATGTAGCACGATGATTCCGCTCTCATGCATCTCTCTCCCCTTTTGAATACATATTCGTGATGCCCAGCTCAACGGCTTTTCATTTGTTATGTACAATTGTGGGGTTTCTATGCTAGATTAAGCCTCTTGCACAAGTATCGAATCAGTAATCACGGATTCACAGCCAGTACAGGTGCTATCAAGACCATTAGAGAGATTTCTCGAGAGAAACCACACCTAAATCGAAGGGCAAGTAACTCTATAGGTGCGGGAGCTCGAGAGCTACCCACAAGAGTGATCGATACACGAATCAGAACACAAAACAGAGAATTACAGCTTGCTGTAATATTTTGTAGGTTTAGGGTTATGGTGAAATTTGATGCCTAAATGTACCAGGAGCTTCGGGGAAGCTACAGAATCATCGAATAGGTGTGTTGGTGCAATTTAGAGGCCAAAAACAGAGAATTCAGTGGTGCTGTAATTTCTTGCTAGGTCTATAAAAATGCTCTAGAGTACGTGGGAAACCACCATTTACCTACTTGTGTTCTTGACCGTGATGACTTCTACTGTCGTTATGCTGCCGAAATTGGGCTCGAGTAGGGAAATTTCAGCCCAATAAAAGTAGGACATCTTGTAGAAGATTACAGTTATTCTTTGGTTTAATAAGAATGAAGAAATACCAAAAGAGGCGCCAATCTTTGGGGCCAACAGGGTGTCATTGTCTACTTGGGAGCACTCTAGCTACCAAGTCGTGGATTGTTTTGAAGTGGTGAATTCAGTTGCAAGTTCATTTGTGAAGTTTCTTTACGGTGAAAGCTAAAGTTTACCACTCTTTAATAAGGCTCAAGGCCGGTTTCAATCTTCCCCTTGAGGAGGTTAAGGATCAAGAGCGGCTAAGCTTTCCATCGATAAAGAGGTGTTGACGAGTGAGTGTGTGATCACTCTCACCGTAAACTCTCACCCGGGCACAATTCTCTCTCTCTCTCTCTCTCCTGCACAATCCCGTCGCATCACTAGAGGACATCTGTCACGTGACACTCCAACCCTATGCGTCCATGGACAAGCTACAGCACAACCAAGGTTCAGTCAGTCTAGAATAGGAAGTGATCTGGCACTTTTGTGAGTCTGTTCGCAGACCGTGCATGTCCAGACACTTAGATTAGACGCATATCCTCTCGTTGCACACAGTATGACCATCAGATTCCAATCGAATCCCATCAGTAGCATTTTTACAGTGCATAGACCTATTTTTCCTATTTTTGACATTTTTCACTTATTATTTTCAAGTGACTTTTGTTGGAAAGTAGGTAGGGCAATTTTGCTAAATTTGTATAAATAAAAACCTAGCGCTAGCACTTTCTGGCAGAAGAAGCAGCAGGGACCTGACATCCACAGTGCACCTTCTCAGCAAGACCCCCCGGGCAGATGACTTAGTGTTTTCAGCCAAGAACAGCCAGCGCTTTTCTCCATTGTAGATCAGCCCCAGCGTTTTGCATTGCAGACCAACCTGGCGACCTCAGACTCTGCAAATTCCCTAGCGTTTTTGCAGATCATCGCGACAGAGTCAACCCTAGGACCAACCTTTTCAGTTTCAGCCCTTAGCACTCGCAGAACAAGTCCCAAACCTCCTTCCCGCAACAGATCCTCGCCACACGGTCAGATCCCGAAAAGTTTTCAGTTTCAGCCCAGAAAACGCAGATTTCAACATCTGCGTTTTCAGCGCGTCGTCGTCGTATCGTCATCATCGACATAGAGTCAGAATTCAGCAGATACAAGATTTGCAAATTTCAGCCCTTAGCGTTTTCAGCTTTTAGCCCATCTCATCGTCGTCGACATCATCGGCAAGTTCAATTCATTGTAGAGATTTGTGCAATCATAAGTAGACCACTCTCGCCATAGAGAGTGGGACCTTCAGAGGAGGGTTTTACATCATCTCTGGTGTCGTATTCTCTTCTCTATCTCTCAGTCTCATGCACTTCCATTCACAGTGTCCATTCACTTTGTTTGTGTTCATTGCACTCTCTCACTAAAGGAACGGAAGGCTCTCCCTTCCGTAAGTAAAAGGAACCTTGAGCACAGTTCGGAGCACTCATCTTGAGCAAAGTTCGAACATTCATTCCGCTGCACCTTACATCGGTATCAGAGCTTTGGCAGTGTTCTGTATCACTCAAGGAAAGAACCACAAGAACCACATAATTTGAGGTCGCACGAACCCAAGTTCACTTGGGCGTGTCGATTCCTAATCGTGTTTTTAAAGAGTGACAAGAAACCCAAGAAAGAAGGGCTTGTACAGTCTCCCCTTGTGCCTCTTTTCACTCATTGAGAGCGGACCGTGCACTTAACTGCCGGTCAATCGACGTGAGGTGGGAAAAAGCAACCTTGGTGTGAGCGCAAGGCCGCCAAGGGGTGCGCCGGCGGAAAAGAGCAGAACTCGGGTGAAGAGAAGATCCTTCTCGAACACAGATTGCAAGCAAAAGAAGACCCTCAAGAACCTCAAGAACCCAAGACCCGCAAGAACCCAAGTTCCTCGTGAACTTAAGAACCAAAGACCACAAGAACCCAAGACTTCAGTGGATGGTCATCACTCGAAGCAGAATGGATACTTCGCTTGAAGGTGATGAGCATGAGAGAGGCGAAGAAGAATTTTCCCCACCATGAGGTTTTTTCGACCCTCCCCCTTCCCCATTTACGCCAAAGATTGCACCAGATCCTATGACACTTTTCGACAAGAGGATGATGGACAAGAAGTTAGACCGAAAAGCAGAAATAGAGCGTGAACACGAAGAAAAGATGACAGCCATAGAGCGTCAATACACAGAAAGAGTAGCAGCCATACATCGCGAGAACAAAGCAAGACAAGCAGAATATGACCGCGAGACCAAAGCACGACAAGAGAAGAGCGATCAACACATGAAAGAATTCTTGCGACCCTTTTCTCAAGTTCAGGCACAGATGCAAGAGATTCGGGAAAAGGAGACACTCTCAGTCTCTTCTTCTCCAAGGCATGATACACAGGATTTGCATGATGATAAGCATAATGAATTGCCTGATAATCATGAGCATGATGATTTGAATGATAATGATGAGCATGATGATTTGGATGACAATGACAAGCATGTTGCATGATCAAGATGTGATTTCTCACAAGCATGATGATTTGCATGAAGAAGATGTGATTGTTCACAAGAAGGATGAGTGAGTGGATACTTTTTCTAGCAAAGCTAACCTCATTGCAGATTCGATCAATCACGAAGAACCGATCTTGGCTCTCGAGCCTAGGTCCAAAGAACCCTTACAGGAAGTACTACGTGTTCGAATGATTTGTCAACACGCATTGTACGAGTGTTTCATTCGTGATCGTTTCCTGTATTTTCGTTAGCGTCTATATGTGATCCCTTTTCCTAGGCATGACATATTGTACGTTGAGCACGTTTCACCCATGAATGAGCACGAATGTATGCGGATTGTTCATGAAAAGCTGAAAAGTATGCATTCAAGGAGGTCACATTCCATGTCTCTTCCTTGGCATGACATAGTTGTAGAAAGAGCACAAGAAAGTATGAGCACCAAGCATGGGCATTTCCGTTGTGAATTGCCATAGTTGATTGCTTTAGATCAGAAGAGAAAGATTCGATCTCATTGTTTGCGTGTGTGTGGTGAACGATTTGGCACTCCGTCTCTTTGTTCATCTACATTGCATGCACGGTCTTTGAGGAAGACAAGATTCTTTCTAGTCACTTTACATGGAATAGATATGTTCATGGTTTTGTGTTGGAAATGGTTTCAGGAATTTTCAGCCATGGAGATTCTTGAAGAAGAAAGAAGCATGACTCTAGACGAAGTTGAAGCATTGAAGGAGCTACAGAAGACTTTTTGTCACTTTCGGCGCGGCCCAAAGAAGCAAGCGTTGCAGACCTTTATGAAGTTCAAGTACCGCACGACCCGCACATCAGAATGGGCTGGCGAAGAGTCCCTTCCAGGATTCCAGATGCTATTGGCGATCTCCCACGACGCCATACAGTTCGGTACCAGTACCTCACTTTGAAAAGGCGGGGATGTCACGTGACACATCCAACCCTATGTGTCCGTGGGCAAGCTATAGCACAACCAGGGTTCAGTCAGTCAAGTCAGTCTAGAATAGGAAGTGATATGCACTTTTGTGAGCTGTTCGCAGACCGTGCATGTCCAGACACTTAGATTAGATGCATATCCTCTGGTTGCACACGGTATGACCATCAGATTCCAGTCAGATCCCATCAATAGCATTTTTACAGTGCATAGACCTATTTTCCCTATTTTTGACATTTTTCACTTGTTATTTTTAAGTGACTTTTGTTGGAAAGTAGGTAGGGCAATTTTGCTAAATTTGTATAAATAAAAACCTAGCGCTAGCACTTTTTGGCAGAAGAGGCAACAAGGACCTGACATCCACAGTGCACCTTCTCAGAAAGACCCCCCTCGGCGGATGACTTAGCGTTTTCAACCAAGAACAGACAATGTTTTTCTCCATTGCAGATCAGCCCTAGCGTTTTGCATTGCAGACCAACCTAACGACCTCAGACTCTGCAAATTCCCTAGCGTTTTTGCAACAGGACAGAAAACATCCCTAGCGTTTTTGCAGATCATCGCGACAGATTCAGCCCTAGGACCAGCGTTTTCAGTTTTCAGCCCTTAGCACTCGCAGAACAAGTCCCGAACCTCGCAGATCTCACCTTCCCACAGCAGATCCTCGCCACACGGTAAGATCCCGCAAAGTTTTCAGGTTTTCAGTTTCAACCTAGAAAACGCAGATTCCAGCATCTGTGTTTTCAGCGCGTCGTCGTCACATGGTCGTCATCGACATCGTCACCGACATAGAGTCAGAATTCAGCAAATACAAGATTTGCAGATTTCAGTCCTTAGCATTTTCATATTTTAGCCCGTCTCGTCGTCGTCGACATCGTCGGCAAGTCCAAGCATTGTAGAGATTTGTGCAATCATAAGTAGACCACTCTCGCCATAGAGAGGGGCCTTCGGAGGAGGGTTTTACAACGAGCACAAATCTCTATAATGCTTGGACTTGATGTCGACGATGATGAGGACGACGACGAGACGGGCTGAAATCTGAAAACGCTAATGGCTGAATCTGCAAATCTTCTATCTGTTGAATTTTGACTCTATGTCGGTGACGATGTCGATGACGACGCGCTGAAAACGCAGATGCTGAAATCTTCGTTTTCCCGGCTGAATCTACAAACTTCGCGGGATCTGACGTGCGGCGAGGATTTGCTGCAGGAAGGTGAGATCTGTGAGGTTTGGGACTTGTTATGTTGTGTCTAAGTGCTGAAAATTGAAAACGCTGATGCTTCTAACTGTTCCGTCGCGAAGGATCTGCAAAACGCTAGGATGGTCTGCTGATCCAAAAACGCCAGGTCTGAAAATGAGTCCTGCTGCAAAAACGTTGTGTCTGCTGGTGCAAATCACTAACGCTAAGGCTGATCTGTCCTCTGTTGTCGCCAGTCTGATGCAGATGCAAAAACGCTGGCTGATCTGGGTTCTTGATGAAAAACGCTAGCCTTGCTGCAGATGCTGCAAAACGCTAGGCATCCAATGCTGATGGGGGTCTTGCTGAGAAGTTGCCTGTTGAACAAACTGTTCCTGCTGCCTCTTCTGCCAGAAAGTGCTAGCGCTAGGTTTCTTATATGCAAACTTATGAAATTTGCCCTACCTAGTTCCCAACAAAAGTCACTTAAAAATAATAAGTGAAAAATGTCAAAAATAGGGAAAATAGGTTTAATGCACTGGAAAATGCTCCTAATGGATTCTGATGGAACTGTTGATGATCATGTTGTATGCAACCAAAGGATATGCATCTAATCTAAGTGTCTGGACATGCACGGTCTACGAACATACTCACAAAAGTGCCAGATCACTCCCTCTTCTAGACTGACTTGACTAAACTGTAACCCCGGTCATGCTGTAGCTTGTCCACGGACACATAGGGTTGGATGTGTCACGTGACACCGAAAGATGCATATACGGATATTGAAAGATCCTAAAACCTCAAACTATGGTAGCTTCTTGTTATCTAAACGGCATGTGTTTCACTTTATCAATTAAACGTTTCACAGCTTAAAACATTTCACCTGTCCAAACCCGCCGAAACGCGTTTCATGGTGACCATGGTGCTGCTTCATAGATACTGCAGTATCTGAGGTCATCGCCAAGCTGCCCAAAACGATGGGATGGGTTGCACCCCAAAAACGTTGGGGCTGCCCTCCCTATAGGCTGCCTACACCCTCACACTAGGAATAGCCCCTTAACCTACAGGCTGAGCACAACACATGCCATTAGGCCTCCCCCTGCCTCTCATATATAGGTACTAGCAAGCTGCTCGACCCACTCCTACTTCCCCACAAAATGGAAAATAAGGGCTATATATGAGAAAATAGGGAAACGGGGCACCAAAGGCCCCTAGGGCTCAGGGGGGAATCTGCGATGGCAAGGGAAAAATATTCCTTGCGAACTGGAGAATACAAGACCACGGAAAGAGCCAAAAACCTAGGCGCCACCACATGGCTAGACACAGGTCGATATCAAAAGACTACCTCACTTTGGCCAGGCATCTGGATGAATCTAGAGAGATGCCAAACTCTTAACATGAAGTAGGCAGCGAGCTGAAGATAAACTAGGGGTGCCATTCTTTTCACCTCTGGAGAATTATTGACAATCCAAACCTAGTGATCTGGGGCCATTGATGCCCCCTAAGACACCTCATGTGAAATAGCGACATGGAAGCCAAACTAGATCTTGAAAATAGCCCAAAAACCAAGGCCCACAAACTGCAAAGCTCCAAGGGGCTCATTGTCTGTTGTGGACCGACCAATGAAACTACAGCAAAATGGTAACACTTTTTCTACAAAAAAATCAACACCTTTTTGGAAGGTAGCAAAAGCTATTTAAGAAAATACTGGCTTAAGGTTTCAACACCATAGATAAGAATAAAGGAGCCATGTAGACACAACTCACCATAAAGGCGAGACAGAATAATTTGCACTCCTGAAGCACAAAGTTACTCAACTAAATAAATTTGAAAATTAGATACATTGCTCCGAGGGATGCTATCTCAATGACGGCCCGCCCTTTTGGTTGACCAGCTAAGAAGCACACACTGCTGAAAGCCAACACATAATCTTCATGGGCATACACTCTCATCAGCATCACCTATCTTACTGCTCATTGATTACTAAAGACTATATCACAATCTTCACTACCAAAATGCTCCAATTATTGACAAACAACGAGAAAAGAATCGTGAAGTGAAAAGACCTTTTAAAAAAATTCGTAAAAGAGATCTTATCACAACACACAAATTTGGAAGAACCATAATATAAGGAATTCAAAATCATGATTGGAAAATCAAAAAGACCCTGAAAAAAAAGTCAAATATTGTAAAGACTTCAGCAGACTTCATGTCTAAAAGTATCAAAATCTTACCCTTGGTTATTGAATTCGTTGCACTCATTCAAAGCCTGGACATCTTCCAATTCTGTTAAAAAGGTATGATGCCAAGGGCCAGCCATCGTGATCAGGTAGCTTCAAGGTATGAGAGATAAGGGGTTCTAATGTGCATTGCCTTCTTGGCTAAGCTGTTCTTCTAGCATGTTAATGCAGGAATGCAGAGGGATTCTTCACCGCTTAGTAGCTAAAAACTCTTAATTGGCAGAAAAAGTGAACCTACTCGAGTATGTAAACCCTCAGTCTGTCAAAATTTGACCCTCAAAACCATGCTGATTTCTGCCGGGCAACACCCTTCGCAACAAGTAACCTGGTGAATGCAGAGATTGCAGGATTAACATAAAGAACTCGCCATCTGCTCTGCCGACCCAGCTTTAGCAGCTCTACCCATCAGACCCTTTTGCGCCCGTAGACTTCACACGTGATGAGAAAATCCAACCTACAGGCCCCTGCAGCATTGAAAACTCGACTCGGCCAACAAACTCTGGAGTTCCCGCTGCTACATTTCCGCTTTCCCTTTTTCTCTGCTTCTCAAAGTTCGTATATACTAATTTCCCCACATGGCTTTATAAAGTTCACACTTCGACAGTGCACATGGCTTACGTGGTTCCCACATGGTGCCATAGTGCTCTCAGCTCTTTTAGCCGATTGGTGGCATAATGTCCCTTAAGCTTACGTCGGGTGCCCAGATGCTTGTTCAAGAGACTCAAATAGCAATGGAGTTAGATGCTTGTGTGAGAAGCATGTCCATCAATGTCCAAATAGCAAGGAGTTGAGGTTTTCAGGGAGCTTTTTTCAGATTTTTATTCAACTAAGCTTTTTTTTTTAAAAGCTCATTTAGCTTCAAAATCAATGTTTGAAGCAAGTTTTTTTTTTCCTAATCCCTCTCTCTCTCTCTATCAATCTCCCTATCTCTCTCTATCTCCCTCCCTCCCTCCCTCCCTCTCGCTCCTCTCTCTCTCTCTCTCTCTCTCTCTCTCTCTCTATATATATATATATATATATATATATGTATGTATGTATGTATGTATGTGCGTGTGTCTATATATATAATATGTATTCCTCTGTGTGTGTGTGTGTGTGTCTAAAAAGGTCTTAGTATCCATATGGATGAAGGTAATTCAATTTTTGCTCCTTGACATGTGTCCCAAAGAGCCTTATGATCTGTCACACAGCTGTATTCAAATTTTTGTGTTTTTTTGTTGGAGAGGGTGCAACAAATGATTTGAAGTTTCAACACAATAATTTTTTGCCATGTAAAAGGCCACAGTGGGGTGGGTGGACTTTTTGTGCAAATTGTGGACTCTCGGGATGCAAGTCGATCGGATGGAGGACGTGTACAATCTGTTTGTTTTTTAATATTGTTTATAGGTTTTTGTGAAAGGTATTGACATTTGTGTACCTATTTCTTTAAAGAGGACCATTGAAATTGGGTCACTAAGAATCTTTTTCGTCCTCTTCATCTTTTCTTTTTTTTAGTTTGTAAAAAAGTCCTTTCCTTTAAGAGCATGGACTCCATTGCATTAAAAAATTTAATATGCCAATCAATTGAATTGTTTTTTATGTTTTAATTTGATAAAAATCTTTTAATTTAAGAGCCTCACATACATGTCCATTTCATTAAATTGTTTTAGTATACCAATGTGACCTTTCACCTTGTTAGTTTCAATGGGCCCCTTCATTTAAGAACCTAATGACTTTCTTTGCAACTTTTTTATTCAAAATATATATATATTTTTGTATATTTTTCTTTCATTTGAAGACAATTTACAACTAAAAATTTATAAATTGTCTTTAAATGAAAGAATTTCTTCACAACTAAGAATGAAAGAATTGTAAACCATAAAGAAATTGTAAATTTTTTCACAAAAAATTATAAATTGTCCTTAAATAAAAGAATTTCTTCAAAATTGAGAATTTTTTTTCAACTTTTGGTTTTAATAGGCAAATGTCACATTGTTACTTTAGTGTAGCATGTATTATTATTAGGGATTAGGTTTAAACATTTCCAATGTTGATAAAATAAATTTCAAAGGAGGTCACATGCAACACTTGATTAAGAGAATTTTGCAAGAAAAAAAATGTCGTTAATTAGTGTCATCTTCATGAAATATTATTATCGTTAACTTAAATTTTTCACACAAAATTACTTAAGTCCATCATTCCTTTGGAAATATTTCTATAATGCAATGATCAATGTCATTTGATCATACTTTGATGTCATTTAAATGTCAATATTAACTCTAAAAATCACAACTTATATTGAAATAATCACATTGGTTTCTTTACATAGTTCACTATAACATTTATCTCAAAAAACAAGAAACTAAACTAAGTTCAGCCAAATTCGGTCAACAAGTAACTTCTTCATGTTTACCACTAAAACAACTTGACCTACACCTACTAATCAAATTTTGCCATATATCTATTACTCCCTTTGTAATATACTCTCTCTACAACCTTTCAAAATATTTGTTGTGAGAAAATAAATCCTACAAACACAACTCTCATCTACTTTTGCATTACATTTCCTTAGCAGGCCACCGTGATTCTTCACCTTGTTTAAAACTTTGAATTTTTTTGTTGTGTATCACAAATTATTTTAAACTTAAGAAGTAAACTAAAATTCCACAAAAGCTGACACATTACATATAGGCCACTCCTTTATGCATAATAATATAATATAAAAGTTTTTGACTCCCCAATTGCAAGGAGCTTTTCATTCTTTACAACCCTTCACTTTTGCATTTTAGATACTTTGAAACACTTTAAAACTAGTATTTGACCCACACGTTCCTGCGAAAAAAAGATTCATTTTTTTTTTAGCACCCTCCTTCCCCAAAAAGGGAGCAACACATATGTGCATTCTTTGTACACCCATAATGGGTGCCAATATATAGTTGGCATTCCATTGCCAAAGATAGTATCAAAGTTTCTCGTTGGGCTAAATCTATTAGCTAGCAATAGTGACATGTAAGTAGCAAAAAAAGGTGAAGCTATGGTACATTAGTTGCGTGAATATGCACAAAATGAGCAATTTTCTGAGGGTAGGAATGCATAGATGTCAAGATGGATATCATGGAGTCCTACCTCAAACTAAAGAAACTCCTCCTCATAAGCTAAAATGAATGGCCATTGCCCCAATCTGCACATGCTAATACCTTATCTTTGAGTGGAATCAAAGAAGTCCTTCAAATGGGCAAATGACTTTTGCTCCTCCACACATACTATTGTGTGTGTGTAGCAGTTCTAAATATATACAAATATATACGCAAACGAACTATACCAGTTCACAGACCAATAATTCTAGGCAAAATACAATGGTTTTGTAAAATAATTTATTTGCATTTGAAATAAATTATGTACAAGGTAGTAAAGATAACAAGTAAAACTTGGGAAATAGTCATCCCAGACTCTGGCGTGAAGTTGCTCCAAGGTAAGCGAACTGCCCCCAATCACCTACCACAAAGAACAGAATGTTTTTATCAAAGAAGGTAGCCCTCACCTACATCCATAGCCACAAGAAAACAGTTCGTTAGCACGTGGCTGTACAAAGGTGATGCTGGGCATCCCAGTTGTTATCCATGTCACAATGACAAAACAAACCGTTCTTTAATATGTAAATTTCTTTTTTTTAAATTAGAGTTATACTAAGAATTCCCCTTTTTTTTCTCTCCAGGAGAGTGAGCCTCCTCTCAAAGCTAATATATATTGATTTAGTTAACTTTTTTTACAAAAACCAAACCAAAAGTCCTATCCTCATTTGAGTCTCATATTATGCCATAATCGACATATTCTTCAAAAAGCCAGTATCACACATAGTCTCAAAGTATACTTATAACCACCGATTTCCATCTAATATATACCCAACCAGGGCAGGCTTACACATTTTTAAAGAAAGAGTAAGAAAACGGATAAATAATCAATTGCTTTTATCATAGTAATCTAGCCTTTCCATTTTCCGAAGTCATGCACGCTAGGGAAGGTTATTTAAAAGGCAACAGCTTGCACAGTCAGTACCAGCTAAAGAAACAAGACCAACAACAACTCTTATCCGAAGTGCCAAAGTTTTGCTCACCAAGTGTAGTCCAATGGAAGGTCTACAACCAGGGCATAGGCAATCAGCTAAAAACAGGTGACAGAGACCAGTACAAGCTAAGTAAAAACGGACCAGCACTTACTCTCGAGTAAGTAATATATCATTTGTCTTACATTACAGTTTACATATTATGTTGGGGACATTCTTCCGTATATCATTATGCAAGTGTGGAGTCATTCCATTATGTACAGATACAGTAAGTAACGGTAATTTTAAGAAACATTCATGTTAAGGTTTTTAAAGCTGGAGACTCAACATTTTTTTAAAAAAAACAGGATGCATCAGTTATCAACAAGTTATACCCTTTGAGGGGTGATCAATCTGGTACCAAACATCAGCAGGCAAGACAACATTCTTATTTTCGTTTTTAATCGACTCCTACTATTCAAATGTTCATAACCTTCCAACTAAGTTTCCCAAATCCGGTTGTCCCACATTAACCAACAGGTGAATTAGTTTTGAGATTTGGCATCTCTTAGCATAAAAAAAAAGTCCCAAAACAACCAGCTGGAATCACAACCTCAGAACAGAGGAGTTATTTTTTATAAAATATCAGTCTAATTAACAAACTATCAATTTCAAGCTTCTTCCTTATTGCCAAATCTTTCCGTTTGTAATGTTTTTAAAGCCTACAGGTAGCCGAAACCATAATTACCCAGTAGACCAGGAGATGAAGCAAACCAGGTCCTACGGTTCAGTGACAAGGTTCTACACATATAATAAGATTATACAATCAGTATTTCATTGATAGTCTTCATAGTAAGCTTGGAGAAACATTTCACATTTTTCTTCAAAACAATATGCAAGTAAGCTATAATACTGCTATGCTTTTGTCCGAAGATAGTAGGTAAATGGTACAATCAAAATAGCTAAGTTTAGGACGTCCAAACTATGGTAACCAAACCAAAATAGGCAATAAGCCCACTGTACGTAATACGCCTAAAAAATCTATTTTCAAGTTTCAGGCCTTTTAATAGATACCCCATTATGCACGGAAAAAATCAGCAAAATTTTCCCAATCTTGGTCAAACCATTTATCATCACGAGATCTGGCAGCCAAAATTCAAGTTACAGTTCCCAAATTTCTTGAATAATATCAAATTTAAGCATATTTCCCATAACTCTAATCGAAAAAAACAGTCATTAAACGGCTTTTTTCTTACTGCATTTCAACCATTAGACTTTCCATCCTTATATTTGCAAAAAATAGTCCAGCTCACGACTATGCTTGAACATCAAGAGAACATCAAATAACCTGTAGACTTGATGACGACGAATCCATCACCACTTTATCAGTTTTTTTCCACATGATGAGGACACCACAGCAAACCAGAATTGAACGCACAATCGCAGTTACGGAACACAATGCCAAGTGAGCATCAAGACTCACCTTCCAAGGTATTTATAGGTGATGAAGCTACTCCATAGTGTTACCATATACATGTGGTAGTGATGTGTGTGAACACACTAGGACTGCCGAGGCATTTTTTCCCTCTTTAGGAGGTTTTTTCCCCCGAGCATTGTATATACGCCCATCACTCCAGGGCTATCTATCTTTCCATTGCACACTAAGTAACACACTCTCTATTGTGTGCCATGAGCTTCTTTCATCTTCTCCAAGATGTGTGCGTTTCTCTGCAACCCTAATTCCAACAATTGGTATGAGAGCAGGTTGCGTCCTCCCGGGCTTATTAGTCGCCAGAAGCACACGCCTGCTCACTTTCTCTGATTTCAGTGAGCTTTGGCAAGCATTCGCAGGTCAACAAATATTTCGAGTAAGCTCGTAGAGCTTGGTCTGCTCAGATTTTTTATCCGGGCTCATTTCGGCATCGGTTTTCACTACAAGCAGTGCTGCACAGGCTATTTCGTCATTTTGTGCAAAGTTTTTGTCAGTGCCGTTTTTTGCATAACAGGTGCCTCATAGTCTCCTACGGTTTGGTGCTATATAGCACGTGTTGTTCTCGCTCCGTTTCTCCTATTTTCGAGTAGTTCTCACATCAGGTGCAACATTTACCATGGCTGACAACAACAACACAGATGTGTTCAAGATGTTTGCTACTGAGGACAGGTTGGACGGGGATAACTACCCTATGTGGGCTTATATGATGAAACATGTTCTTGTGTCAAAGGGCGTCTGGAACATTGTGCAAGGCATTGATGTACGTCCTAGTTGTGAGGATGTAGGCAATGTTGAGGATGCTGCAGGTCTTGCTGGAAGGATTTCTGCTGTTAGAGTTGTTTTGCCTACGGCAGAACAAGCTCGTTGGGATGTTAAGGATGCACAAGCTCATGCATTGATTGTGTTGTCTGTGAAGCGCACCATTGTTCCTCACATCCGTTCAGCAAAATCTGCAAAACAGGCTTGGGATATTTTGGCTGGTCTTTATGCAAGTCGCAATGAGGCTAAAATTGCTTTGCTGCGTAAAGAGTTGGAGTCAAAGATTATGCACGAGTTGGAGTCAAAGATTTACTGCGTAAAGAGTTGGAGTCAAAGATTATGCACGAGGAAGATGATATGGACACTTTTCTTGCTAGTGTCAAGGATATCAATGAGCAACTCGTTTCTGCAGGTGAAGTCATTTCAGACAGTTCCCTAGTGCAGACTGTTCTTGATGCCTTACCAGATTCCTATCAGACTTTTGCTAGTACTTGGAGACTTATGACCTAAGGAAACTCAGAAGTTGTCAAGTTTGATGCATTATGCACATTGCTGTTGCAAGAGTCACTTTCCAGAAAAAACAGGACTAGACAACGTGCAGTTGAACATGCTTTTATTGCTTCTCAAAGAAAGGGTGGTAACAGCAATGCAGCCACTTCTTACAGTTCTACTACGAGTGGAAACTTTGTCTGGAAATTATGGTGATAAGGGCAAAAAGAAGATGCGTTGCCATTATTGTAAATCTAATGATCACTTGATCAAGTCGTGTCCTAAGTTGAAGGCCAAAGAGGCTGAGAAGAAAGAGGGTGGTTCCACTACAAATGCAGCCATTGTTGAGTCTTCTGTGAAGGAGACTATGATGTTGATGTTGATGCAGAATGGGCTTTTAGCGCAAAGTGCACTTACAATCCTGATGTCCATGATGCATGCTTGTCAGTTTGCTACAGATTCACATGTGTGGTATTTCGACAGTGGTGCTACAAAGCACATTACCTCACATCGTGAATTGTTTACCTCTCTCGAGTCTGTCCCTCATGGGAATTCAATCACTTGTGCCAACAATGCCTCTTATCCAGTTCAGGGAGTTGGAAAGATTGTGCTTACTGCTACTAATGGCATTTATTTCACACTTGTTGATGCACTTTATGTACCTGGGATCGAGAAGAATCTCTTGTCTGTATCTGCACTTGCTAGACTTGGACTTGTAGTCAAATTTGTGGATGACAGATGTACAGTTCATGATCTCAGTTTTGGTGATAAAATTGTTGCATCTGGCCTTTTGTGTCGTGGTTTGTATAAGCTCACTTTGTATGACAAGTGTGGACAAAATTTTGCAAATGTTGTTGCAGATTCAAGGGCTATTTCAGATGCAAAACTTTGGCATGCACGTTTTGGTCATCTGAATTTTGCTAGTTTGTTGGGTTTGCAGAAATTTGATATGGTTGCTTCTTTGCCGCCTCTTGAAGCACCTGTCAAACATGTTTGTGAAGGTTGTATGTTGGGTAAAATGCAGTGTTCTAAGTTCCAAAGGATGGTTCAGTTAGGGCCACATGTAGATTGCAGCTTGTGCATAGTGATATTTGTGGGCCCATGCAAACTCCGTCCTTGGGCAATTACCTGTACTTCGTGACTTTTATTGATGATTACTCCAGGCATGCATGGGTATTTCCTCTTAAAGCAAAGTCCGAAGTTTTTATATGCTTCAAACAATTTCTGGCTATGGCTGAAAATGTCTCGAAATGTACTATCGGCACCCTCCGTTTCGATCGAGGGGAGGAGTTGTGCGCGTATGTCGCACTTGTCAATGCAAGGAACTTGCCGATACATTGTGTGCGAGCCACAAATGGCTCCAAGCACACAACAAGCCTAAACTAGTAAGCTCAAAGATGGCGATGGTGTGTCACTCACCGCTCTATGCTTGCTGTTGTGGAGGATTCCTCGCCGCGAAGAAGAAGGAGACGCCGCTATGCCGCGCTCAACCGCTTCATCGTCGTCGTGCCGTCGTCGCAATGCTCGATCACACACAGTCTCTCTCTCTCTCCCTCTCTCTCCCTCTCTCTCTCTCACGCGTACACACACACACACACACACACACACACACACACACACACACAAGGAGATGAAGAAGAAGAAGATGGAGATGGAGCAAGAGCACTCTTCAATTACACAAATGAGAGAATGAGTGAATTCTAGGTTTAGTTGACTTTTATATGAGCTCTCCCCATTCACACTTGGGCGCCCATGCTTAGCCAACTAATCCCTTGAATGTTCTAATTAGAGTGCGCCTCTCATCCGATCACTCTTACCCTTTTCCTATTGGACCGACAAGCCCGGTACCTGACTCTACCAAGTAAATAATACAACGTCTGTCGTAGGTTACAACATCCGTCATAGGTGATAGGGTGTCCGTGAGCCGTGAGGGTTAACATGCCCCCCTTCTTGATGTAGATTCCATCCTCGGAAGCTATTGAGTTGAAGCATGTTTGTCGATGTGGAAGAGCTTTTGAGATGAATGTCCTTAGCCTCCTTCAATCACTACAAAATCAAACAACATTGGCACAGTATTTGCATTCTCATGAGCAATTAAAAAGCATATGCAGTTGTAGGCAGACAATTTGATTGGTAACAGAATTTTAAACAATTTTTCAGCAATAATAAACATTAAATTGCAATATAATCAAACGCATAAACAGCTATAAAGGTAAAAAATTAAACAAGTCTGGGGTCGCTAATTCAACGGTCAAAAGGCACTAAAGATCGACTATTAATACCATGGGTAAGCTTTTTAATTTTCTCTAGTCAACTAAGTTGTTTAATCGCGAGAGCCAAGTATTTCATGTTCGAGGGCTGACTAGAGGCTATACCTAGAAGACCTTGTAGTTAAGCTACGATAAAAGGAATTTCTCACGAAATCATCGCCTGAATGATTACTTTTTCTTTGACCCCCCAAAGTCTTTTCACAGTGATTCCATTTTGATGTGTGTGTTTATTTTGTATGCCTTGGGTTTTTTGCTTTTCAAGGAAAAACGCCCACACTGAGAACCTCTAGGGCTCTAGTACCATAGGCGATACATGTGAGTGAAGTACCACATCAAGCTAAGATTTCTCTTCTAGCTTAAGATTTTACATTGTGGCATTTTGATTTTTATGTATTTTTTTGTTTGTTCGTTTTAATTTTGTAACTTTGGGGGGTCATATAACACTGTTACACCTCCCCAGGCTCATCACACTAGTAAACTCCCTTTATAATATTTAAGCTAAAGGTCAATAGGGACTAAGCCCACTAGAAAGCCCTAGTACATTTCACACAATGTTGCCTAAATCGGATTAAGAACCTAAGTAACCATTAATTATTAGGAAGGCATTCCCCATGGTATTAAGAGAAGATCTCTAATGCCTAGCTTGGTCAAACTAGCTTAGTCGGACTGCTTGATTTTTAAACCTAGACAAGTGATTAAGACAAAAATTACATTGAATTTAATGTTTGATACTAAACAAAGGTACCAATCACAATCAAAGCAGACAAACATGGATGCAAAAAAGATAAGGGGCAATGCTAATGGACAAAAACACCTGTTTGTGTTGATAATTCCACTTGATTTTAAGAGTGAGTCGAGATAAAGATTCCATGAAGGTCCAAATCCTAACAACAACAACACGCTCCTATACACACTAGGAAACACAAAGAATACCTCTAGGAGACACATCAGTGGGAAAAGGTACCAACACTTATTGAACATGACAAAAAAACATAAGAACCCTAACCTAATTATTTTCACTCTCCCTAGAGAGTCAAGGGAATAGGATATTGTAGAGATTGCGGGGAAATCCTAAGGCTAAACCCCTATCCTTGTCGTCGAGATAAACAAAGTCATCATCCATGAGTCCATATGTGCCATCCGTGTAGTCATGTAAATCTTCTTCTTCATCATAGGTACCCATGTTTACTAAGAAGGTCACTAGACGCCTATAGTCATCTTGGTCAAAAGGGTAGGCTTGTGCAATGGAAGAAACGCTCTCTACTAAGTATGGATCGGTCGTGGTCAAGAGACGTATCAGCCATTCTAACTCCTCGAAATTCCTCTCACATGCTAGCGTACCTACCAAATCCCATTCACATGCAAGCACTGGAAAGACCATGTAAAACATTTGTGAAAAGTAACGAGGGTACCTCTCACCCAAGGCAGGAGTGGATGACTCTAGTGTACTAGCCATATGTGTACACACAAATAGATGATGGTTAGAGTGCAATTATTACAAGAGTCGTGTTCTTGTGCATAATGTGTTTTTATGATTTTGTGTTATGGATCTTGCTCTTTTACTTTTTTATCTTGTTTTTGTGAGTATAAGGCTTTATATATACATTCCCTAAGATTGGAGTTTAAGAGGTCAGGGAGAAAGGTTGAGAGGGAAGCAAGTGAATGATGGATGTCAGCAAACACTCCCCCCTTCCTTGGGTAGATCATACCTTTTGGAATGATGTCGTCACCTTTTGAAACCAATTGTTCCAAGTTGTTATGGGTGAAGGCTTTAACCAATAGTTTTCGGTCGCCCTATGCGTTTCATCTAGTTGCAAGGGTCGTAATGTACTCTCCCATGATTTTATTTGCAACATTGTTGTAGGTGATGAACTTACAACGGGAGGTGCAAAATCTTTCTTGCTTGTATGGATATGTACAATGGTAGGTGGAGGTTGTGTCGAAGCTTTTATTTCCATATAAGAACTAATTGAAGAGCAAGAAGCTTCATTTGATTTCCCTGTTCCTGAGCTAGGTGGAACAAATCGTTCTTTCTTTGGTACCCAAACTAGCTCTGGAGCAGGTGTGTAACCCCGGGGGATTCACTCTATGTACGAAACGGGACGCCACCTGCGAGCGGACAACTTTGATAAAATCCCTATATACGACTCATATTAGGGAATATGAGTCCCCTTTCTACGCTTATACAAAAGTCAATGCAGAAAACTATCGTACCCCTATCTTACATATAAAATTTAGGTCTCACACGATCCAACTAAGTAAAACTAGTCAAAGAGCGTGTAGCATATTGACTGACAATGTACTAAGGAACCACTTTTGTTCATAACTAGATGTACCCTCAATGTGTCTTAGTTTGACTTTCAAACTATGTGCCCATTCAGTTTGCCCTCTAGCTACTCGTCCATTTTGACCCATCTGAATCACTCAAAAAACATGGTTATAAAGTTGTGTTAGGTTCTCCATGTAAATTTTCATCTATACAAACTCTTTATAGCTTTCATCCCTCAACAAATGAACTATAATAACAAAACAAGCAATTGATACAAAGTAGTGTTGGTTCTTGGTAGCTATTGACTCACAAGTTTGAGGGAAGATTCTTTTGGAAAGCCATGATTTTCAAACACAAAAAAATTCTTTCATTTTTCCCTTTTCTCACTTCCCCCCTGCCCCCCTAAATATGATACCCCCTCCCTTATTTTTAAGCTTAGGAGATAAATTAATGGGAGCGTACCCCTAACTTGTACGCTTATGTAACTTGTAAAAAAACCCCCCTCCCCTGCACTTACGTGGTGCAGTAAGTTTTCCATGGTGAATCCCCCGGGTGTGTAACATTCCGTGATTTTTTTCTTTCCGCGATCTTCAATTTGTTTTGAAGCCACAGGATTGAGCTCACATGGACCCGGTGACAAGTAAGAGCAAAATTTACGTTTTGGCACCCAGATTTGATCATTTCCTTCATAGTAGCATTGGGCTTCCAATAGTTTTTTAGGAATCCAACGCAACATTTCTTTACATTTCTTAGGGCGAATGGGACGTTTCTTACAAGGCTTCTGTCTTTTAGCACTAGCTATGGTCGCTAAAGAAGCTTTAGGGACCCACTTGTATGGTTTCTTTGTTATATTGGGACGGGTTTTGTGTGTCCCAAGCTTTATTTGAGCTACATCAGTTGAAGCTCTAGAGACTTGGGCTATGGGGACATATGGTTCAACCTCTTGGACATGCAATGTTTTGGGTTTTATTTCCTTAAGAGGAAATATCTCAGGGAGTGTGGCTTGAGTGACAAGGCTAAGAGTTGGTTTCTGTGTTGTGACACCCCCTGTACCCCTATCAATAGTACATTTGGTGGCTATCATCCACGTGTGTCCTAGATTTATATTACCCTCCATAGTTCCAACAGGCATGACCAAAAAGTCTTGAGCTACAACCCCATTGTTATAACTGACAGAAGTGTGTCAGATTTCAAAAACCGAAGTTTTTTTCTTGTTGACACCCTTGACTTGGATAATACTCTCAGATAGAGGTGGCTTCCCTAACTGACACCACACCCCATATGATAGCAGATTATATTTAGCACCTGTGTCCAATAAGGTGTTATATAGCACTTTTCCATAGGTGTTGTTTAGCTCAATAGGGTATCGTAGAGGTGTGTCAGAGTCCAACCAATCCTCGTCGGTTTCAACGTGGAATGCACGTGTGACTCCAAGGTTAGCCTCTCGTTTTCGTCTTATGTGTTGTTGTCGCTCCGTAGCCTCAGCTTGAGCTTGTATCTTCTTCAATTCTATTTGTGCTTTGGCTGCCTTTTTTGTATGGATGGCACGTAGCTCCTCTTGGCTTAAAGGATCATAGTATCTTTTAAATTTGCTCCCATTGAGGAATCCAATGGTTTCAGCTCCATTAAGAGTCTCCACACGAATGGTTCCTTGTGGGGTGATCTCACATACTCTATATGGTCCTTTTCCCGCATATTTCAACTTTTTCTTTTCATTACTCACTCCATACATAAGGACTTTATCACCAACATTGATATCTTTGTTCTTTAGATGACGGTCAAACCATTTCTGTTGGGGTATAAAGCCCAATGTGGTCGCCCAGGTAAGTGGGCCGGCCGCCATGTATGTACACATATTCTTTTGTGAAAACCTAATAAGAACTCACTTTGCTCTACACATTACAGAAGAGCGAGTTCACCATATCGTCGTACTCTTCTTCTCGCACTCTCTCTCGCGTCGCACTTCCGCTCGTACTCCTTCAAATGGTATCAGAGCTCAGATCGAGGCTCGGGGCAGCATTTGCAGGTAGCTAGAGTCACCTGCTCAGATTGGAGTGAGATTCGACAGGCGAAGACACGGCTCCAATTCCTGTGGGAGGGCCCGAAGGTCTTGGTGTTCTCAGAATTTCATTCTGAGGTCATCTCGGCCACCGTTCAGCTTCGACAAAGATCTGCGCAGGCCATTTTCGACTACGTGGTCTCGGCGGGTGCAGATCCGACTCTGCAATTTTGGGGTTTTCGGGCTACGACTGCAGGTGCTGAGGATATCGACACTCCCAGAGTGTTGATTTGTGGCTGTCTACACATCGAAGGACGGCTCACAGTTCTTGGAGGCGTGTCACATACGACACGGGCGCATCTACACATAGACTGTAGGCGACATCCACTAGTTCATCAGGTAACTTGTGTTTGCTGCTTGATATTCCAGATTTCATCCTGACATTACAGGTACTTCCACATGGGATGTATTGTCAGAGATGATGTATGTCTGTTGAGGGTTTGCTGGCTGTGAGTCACGCAGCAAACAACCGCCGCAGCGGTTACAGCATATAGTGGGAAATTTGTTGATGTATGACTTTGTGGGAAGTCTATATACTGTCAGATTTACTGCAGCCTTTGTTGAGGGTCGAGTGAGGTTTTATTGAGCTGGGGGATTCTCGAATGTTGAGATCCTTTCGGTGATACAGGTCTTGGAGCGATCCCTCGAGCACCCTTACATAGGCAGCTAGGATGTATTGACTGTGAGCTAGACAGTTGGGATTGCATCTTTGCTTTACTGCCGTTGAGGCATTGTCGCAGTCTATGCTTACAGGACAGTGTGACATGACAATGTAGGACAGTGAGAGACAGTACAGGTGCAGGACAGGTTTACCCACAGCTTACAGTGTTAGAGAGATAGTGGTTTTTTGAGCTATTTTTTGTTTGTTTTTTGAGTACACCAGAGCCATTTTACAAAGGAGACTTTGCCAAAAGTTCTGCAGAATCTGAAGCTTTCTTGGTTCATTTGACAGATTGATATTGGTTCAGAGGTCAGTTTACAGGGGAAACTCTGCCGAATTTTTCCCAGGAAAGTAAACTACTATGAAGCGTAGCTATGGCTGGATCACAGGACACTACTCTTTACAATATCAAGAAGTTGGATGGAACCAATTTCCCATTGTGGAAGAAGCAGATTTGGCACGTGTTGGTACAAAAGAAGCAGATAAAACCTATAAAGCTCAAGGGGATAAAACCAAAAGATATGGACGAAGATGAATGGAGCGAAATGGATGAATTGGCACTTTCTACCATTATGCTGACTTTGGGAGAAAGCGTTTACTTCAATGTAGCAGACGAGATGTCGGCTTATCAAGCATGGTTAAAGCTGAGTGATCTTTATGAGAAGCAGAGTGCAGCTTCACAGGTATACTGGCTTAAGAAGCTTGTTGACTTGAAGATGAAAGAAGGGACACCTATGTCCAATCATCTGAATGAATTCAACACAATCTATAGTCAGTTGTCAACTCAAGGTGTCAAGTTTGATGAACCTGTTAGAGCTATGTTCATGTTGATCACATTGCCGAAAAGTTGGGACACTTTTCGCACAACTTTGAGTAATTCTGCACCTCCAGATGGTTTGAACATAGCAGGTGTAGAAGGAAGTCTGCTTACTGAAGAAACCAATAGAAAGACAATGGACAAAGGCAAAGGAACAGCCTTAGTTTTCAGGGGAAGGACCAAATAAAAGTACAAAGGTGGAAAGAGGAATCAGTCTTGTAGCAAGTCCCGCAGTGCTAAAGGCAAGAGTGACATAGAATGCTACCATTGTGGCAAGAAGGGTCACATGAAAAGAGACTGCAGAGAATGGAAAGCAGAAAAAGTCAAAGAGAAAGCTGAAGACCATGGTGAGAAGAACAAGTCCTCAGTGAAGATTCAAGAAATAAATGTGACAAACACTGTTGCAGAGGATGACAGTCTAGTGTCAGGAGACATCTACTTTTTGAAGAATACAATGGACTCAGCTCTTCTTACAACATCTGATGGAAATGCACTGAGTGACTGGATTATAGACTCAGGGACATCACTTCATGTGTCTCCAAACAAGGAGTGGTTTACCTCTTATGTGACCACTAAAGATCATGTTTGGCTAGGCAATGGGCAGACATGTGAGATCTTAGGTGTTGGAGATGTTCAATTGAAGTTTCAGAATGGCTCTTCTTTCACGCTGAAGAATGTGAGACATGTTCCCGCAATTACAAAGAGCTTGATTAGCACATGTTTACTTGATGATGCTGGCTACGTCACCACTTTTGGACAGAATATGTGGAAGATATCCAAGGGTTCTATGACAGTAGCACATGGAGTAAAGTTTGGAGGACTTTACATGATTTATGTATCAAATGTCTCTAAAAATGTAATCAATGTAACCGAGCAGGCGAACGTTTCTTTGTGGCATAGCCGGTTAGGACATATGTCCAAGAAGGGGATGGAACTCTTGTCTCGTTCTGGTTATTTGCCTGGCTTGTCATTTAATGATTTTGAATTCTGTGAACATTGTCTGTATGGTAAGCAAACACAGCAGCCACATAAGCATAGAAGCAGTAGAAGAGATACACAGTTGGCACTTGTTCATAGTGATTTGTGTGGACCTATGCCTAACCTATCTCTAGGGGGAGCTTCTTACTTTATGACATTTATAGATGATTACTCGAGGAAAGTATGGGTTTACTTTCTCAAGCACAAGGATGAAGCGTTTAGTGTTTTCAAAACATTTGTGACACTTGTGGAGAATCGGAGTGGCAAGAAGCTTAAATGCTTACGCACTGACAATGGTGGAGAGTATGTTTCAAAGGCCTTTCAGGACTTTTGTGAGTCAAAAGGTATAAAACGTGAACTTACCGCTCCTTACAATTGTTGGGGTATAGGCGCCTGTGCCTTGCCCGGCCGCCCAGAGTCTGGGCGTCCACTGACTTGTATACCTTATACATAGCATAAGTGTATAGGGGGCTGCTCACTCTTTGACTCTCCCCACCCATATCTGTGCATCGTGTGTCTCCTTCTCTCTCTCACTCTCCGTCTGTGGTGCTCCCCGATCCCCTTCAATTGGTATCAGAGCTATGGTGACCGCGGAGAGCACGACGACTTTGAGAGCTTCGAGGCGATAGCTCGCTCGCTCTCGACGGTAGAGAGATTAAGAAATCTTGTGAGCTCAGTTAGAGTGATGTATGCTCTTGTGGAAGCTCAGAAAGGAGTGTGGAAGATTGTGTGTAAGTGAAGGTGCTACCCTAAAAACTGTGTGCGCAGTAGCACTGTTTTCAGATTCGTTTTTCTCCTTGTAGAATGCAAATCTGAGAATTCTGGCCGCTCATCCCATCCGTTTCGATGTGGTCTACAACTTTGCAGAAGAAACTTTTTGCAAATTCCTCACCGTTTTGCTGATATTCAGCTCAGACTGACTGTATACAGAAATTCCATATTTTCTGTTGTCGCATTGTGTGCGAGTTTGATGCACTTTTGGAAGCACGGGAGATGCTTGAAGTTGAGTGCATAAATTCTGAGCTGAAGATGCAATTGCAGCTTGTGTTAAGCTTGTGGTTTGAGGGTTTTTTGGTAGACTTGGGCAACGAATTACGGAGGCGTTTACACACCACCGAAGCGGTCTCTTGAGAGACGCAGGTTTTTGGAGCACACAGGTGGAGCTTCTTTCACTGGTTTTCACAGGATACTTTGGCAGTGATTTTGTGCTTGGATTCATGGTCTTTGCGGATGGTTTGCATATGGTTATGGCGCATGGTTGATGCCCATTATACATGCATTTTGACGAGCACTTTCAAGTGCCGGTGAGCTCTCTTGAGAGCATTGTTTTCGCATTGATCAAGTTTCCGGATTGCAAATCTTTTGGCGTTTGCTTAGGCGCGGTCACTCCGTTGATGTATGTTGAGTGTAGTTTGATGAGCATTGATTGCTCATTGTATTGAGCTTGCAGGAAAATGGTTATTTTGTGTTGATAGCCATTGTGCGTCGAAACTCTGGCGAAATTTTCCCAGGAGTTTTATGCGTATCATTTATGCGATCTAGGTAGAGATTGCAGGTTGCACTCAGCATTTGCGTGCAGTGTTCTCTGCAGGTGGGAGATTTGTGCGTGTGTATGCATCGATACCACACAGTGTGGGCTTGGTGATTAGCTCACAGATTGCAGTGTGATACTAGAGCAGGTGAGGCTTGTATTGACATTGTGGGAGCTCTATTTTGGAGTGTGTCTCACAGGTTTTACATTGTGTTTCTGGCCATATTTGTAGACAGTTTCCAGGTGTTTTTGGTGAGGTGGTTTTGCTTTCTAGTTTGCTACATTGTGCTCATGGTAGAGACAGGTGATCGATCAGATTGTGACCTCTCACAGATGCGCGTGTTTGATGGGTCAGACTTTGCGGCATGGAGAGAGTGTATGCTTGATGCATTGACACAGTGAGGGTTGCATCGACCATTGAGTGGTGATGCAGGTAGACCTTCAAACATGTCTGACGATCAGTGGAAGGAGCTAGAGGAGATGGCACTATCTACGCTCTCTTTGCACCTTGCGGAATCTGTATATGCTCTTGTTATGTATGAGACTACTTCGAGAGCACTTTGGCGCAGATTACATGATATGTATGATAGATCTGAGTCATCACGGACTTGTGTGAGACATGTACATTCACGAGCACGCCGACAGGTGACATGTTGGTATTGTGGTCATTCTGGACACGTTAGACGGCGTTGTTTTCGTCGTATGCGACATCGTAGGAGACATGGCAGTCTCAAAGATGTATGTAGTGATGCCATGGACTCAGTTGCTTTGACATTTGAGGCACATGTAGTGTCGGAGTATACTAGTGACGGGGATGTCACTTTTACCTCAAGCTATGCACGAGATGCTATACATGTGGATAGTGCACTCCCTTCGCAGTGGTTGCTAGACGCAGATGCTATGTTTCATGTCACGCCGCATCGTGCATGGTTTTGTAGCTATTCTAGCGGGATGCTTGGCAGTGTACGTTTGACCGATGGATCGGTGCATGCGATAGCAGGTGCAGGAGATGTGAGATTGTCATTACCGAGTGGTGCATCTTACTTGTTACGACATGCGCGCTATGTACCAGATTTGACATTGAGTTTGATCTCGATTGGTCAGCTTAGAGATTGTGGATGTCAAATTTTGCTACGAGAGCGACATTTTGTGATGCATTTGGGTTCGCTAGTGATTGCGAGAGGTGCCAGGAGTGGTACAGGTTACCCATTGCATGTGGATCACGCGAGAGACGGTGTTGTCTCTGTGATCACGCAGCTAGGTAGAGAGCGAGAGAGCAGGTGAGTCTCTTTTGCTTGTGGGTTGCAGGATGCTTTGCATGGAGTGCAGAGTAGTGAGCTCGTTGTGCACACAGTTGGGGCACGACTTGAGCAGTCACACAGAGAGGTGACAGAGTCAGACATGCATGCTTTGCTAGTGACTGAGCAAAGCAGAGAGTCAGTTGTGCGAGATACTTCTATGCAGGATAGACAGGTAGAGCGGTCTTGCTCTAGTGAGTCACGACAGGAGGACGTTGTGCAAGAGTCTATGCATACGGAGTTAGAGCATGAGAGCTCTAGTGAGTCACAACAGATTGAGTGGTCATGTTTGCAGTGGATGATTGCAGAGGAGACTGAGATGTCAGCGATTATGCAGTCATTCCTTTCTATGCTCGACAGTGAGCATGGGGATATAGTTGTGCAGGATATGTCTTCCAACAGACATCTAGAGCAGCTGGTTTGCTCTGAGGTTGCACGACAGGTTGATGTGTCTTTTGCGGACAGTCAGGAGATGCATGTGGCTGACACGCCTTGTCAGTCAAAGATGCCTATTGCCAGGGATATATATGTTGATGCATGCTCCGTAGAGCTAGCAGGGCCCGCTAGCATTGCATCGGCATTCGGTGGTCTCATGTATGAGATGTTGATCCTGAGACCGGATATAGCAGTTGCAGTGGGAGAATTTGCAGTTGGGGTTGTCAGTCATTTGTTGACTGATGATGGCATAGTGCATGAGGGAGATATGCAGGTATTGCGTATATACTTGCAGTACGTGTGCGGTATGTCTGGTGGTGTATGGACTTACAAGGGAGCGGGACAGTCGGATGCACACGATCACAGCCAGCCGGTGGGCATCGATTGAGAGCGGTTTTCTCTCACCTTTTGTAGTCTTTAGACTAGGTTCCCTTGCTCAAAGGCACAGTCGCCTTTAAGTGGGAGGTTGTTGGGGTATAGGCGCCTGTGCCTTGCCCGGCAGCCCAGAGTCTGGGCGCCCACTGACTTGTATACCTTATACATAGCATAAGTGTATAGGGGGCTGCTCACTCTTTGACTCTCCCCACCCATATATGTGCATCGTGTGTCTCCTTCTCTCTCTCACTCTCCGTCTGTGGTGCTCCCCGATCCCCTTCAACAATCCTCCTCAAAATGGTGTTGCTGAGAGGATAAATAGGACCATACAAGAGAAGGTTAGAAGTATGTTGTCTAATGCACAACTGCCAAATGGGTTTTGGGCTGAGGCTGTATCAACAATTGTTCATCTTATAAATAGATCTCCTAGCAAGGTTTTGCAGAAGGATTTAGTGGCAGAGATGGTATGGTCAGGCAAGGTGCCCTCATACAAGCATCTCAGAGTCTTTGGCTGTGAGGCATATACTCACGTTGCAAAGGAATTTAGGAACAAACTTGAGCCAAAGAGTAGAAAGTGCATCTTTTTAGGCTATGGTAATTCCGGTGAGATGGGGTACAGACTTTGGGATCCCGAATCTAGAAAGGTTATCCGCAACAATGATGTTCACTTTAATGAAGCCAAATATCATTCTAAACCAGAGAGGGTTGAGGAGATTAGAAGAGTTGTCTTCCAAGAAGATGGACCTGCACGTGTAAGACAAAATGTCAGGGCTCAAGAGGAGCAAGGACAAGATAGAGTGGAACCACAGGTTGTGGCTGAGCCTGAGCCACCTATTGTGCGTAGATCTGGACGTATCACGCGATCTCCTGGTAGGTTTGTTCCATCTATGAACTATGTCATGTTGACTGATTGCAATGAGCCTTCATGTTACAAGGAAGCAGTGCAAATGAAGGACTCCGGGAATTGGCAATTGGCCATGCAGTCAGAGATGACAGCTCTGCATAAAAACCAGACATGGAAGCTAGTTAAATTACCACAGGGCAAAAAGGCTCTACCTTGTAAATGGGTTTACAGGTATAAGATCACCGCTCATGATAGTCAGCCAAAGTACAAAGCAAGGCTTGTTGCCAAGGGCTTTAAGCAAGAACAAGGCATTGACTTTGATGAAGTCTTCTCTCCGGTGGTCAAGATGACTACATTGAGATGCTTTCTTGCATTGGTTGCCATATTAGATTTGGTGTTGCACCAAATGGATGTCAAGACAACGTTCTTGCATGGTGATTTAGATGTGGAAATTTACATGCAGTAGCCAGAAGGGTTTGTTGAGAAAGGAAAGGAAGATTGGGTATGCCAGTTGTTAAAGAGTCTTTATGGCTTAAAACAATCACCGAGGGCATGGTACCATAAGTTCCACAACTTTATGCTTTCTTAAGGCTACAAACGTAGTGAGTTCGATCACTGTCTATATACAAAGAGAGCTAAGGATGGCAGTTGGCTGATCCTTATTTTGTATGTGGATGACATGTTGATTGCTGGCAAGTACTTGGAAGAAATTTCAGCTTTGAAGTCAAAGATGGAAAAATCGTTTGACATGAAAGACATGGGTGAGGCAAGTCATATACTTGGTATGTGCATTGAGAGAGACATATCAAAGAAGTTGATTTGGTTATCTCAAACAGAGTATATTGACAAGGTTTTGCAACGTTTCAATATGGAGAAGGGAAAGGCATTGATTGTTCTGTTGCCACCATATGTGAAACTTAGCAAACAAGATTGTCCTGTGTCTGAGGAAGAACAAGCTGAAATGGATAAGATTCCATATGCGTCTGCAGTGGGTAGTTTGATGTATGCAATGATTGATACTCGCCCAGACATTGCATTTGTAGTGGGAGTAGTGAGTCGATACATGTCAAACCCAGGCAAGAAACATTGGGAGGCAGTGAAAGGAATATTGAGATACCTGAAAGCTACAAAGAGTATGCGTATATGCTATGGGAGTCAGGAGCTAAGTGTAAATGGTTTTACAGACTCAGATTATGCAGGTGACTTAGACAACCGAAGGTCTACGTCAGGGTATGTCTTTACATTGGCTGGTGGAGCAGTATCATGGCGTTCTAGATTACAAGATTGTGTTACTCAGTCTACTATAGAGGCTAAATATGTTGCAACATCAGAGGCATGCAAAGAATCAATTTGGCTTAATCGACTAGTAACAGATTTGGGAATCAAAGAAGAGATGCCTGTGTTATATTGTGATAGTCAAAGTGCTATACAATTGGCTCGCAATCCAGTTTATCCCTCAAAGAAAAAGCATGTGGATGTGAAGTATCATTTCATGAGGGAAATGCTCGAGGATAAGCAACTTCAGCTTGTCAAAGTTCACACCACAGAAAATCCTGCTGATCTACTTACAAAAGGACTTCCCTCAGAGAGCTTTGTGCATTTTCGCAAGCAGTTAGGTGTAGGGTAGTACATCACTTCTCTACATCTCTTGTATATTAGCTTGTATAGTAGCTTCTCTCACACTTAAAGTACCACATTGGACTTCAAGTGGGAGGTTGTTGGGGTATAAAGCCCAATGTGGTCGCCCAGGTAAGTGGGCGGGCCGTCAGGTATGTACACATATTCTTTTGTGAAAATGTAATAAGAAATCACTATTATCTACACATTACAGAAGAGCGAGTTCACCATATCGTCGTGCTCTTCTTCTTGCACTCTCTCTCGCGTCGCACTTCCGCTCATACTCCTTCAATTTCTTCCTCCTATCTTTCTCCACAAGTGCATTTTGCATAGCTAATTGCCTCTCTTCATCTAGCCTTTCAAGGATATATAATTGCTCAACTAAGGGGTTACCATCCCAACCTTCTTGAGAAGCTACTCGAAGACTAGGAATGACAAACTCCCATGGCATAACCGCTTCTTAGCCATACACCATCTTGAATGGTGTGCAGTTAATGGCAACTTTGTACGTAGTATGATAAGCCCATGGAGCCGATGTAAGCTTTAAATCCCAATCTGTGTGATGATCTTCCACCATTGTGATGAGCTTGGCTATTTGTATAGCCTTACTTCTAGGCTCTCTAACAGGCGTGTTACGCATATTCTCAGCAATAGATCGACCAATAGCTTGAGCAAATGTTACCAAGTCACCTAAGTGAGCAGGAACCGTGGGTGAAGGTGCTCCAGAGACTACGTGTGGAGTAGGTATTGGCATTGGGCTTGGCGCATAGGAAGCCCTTGGGTTCCACGTTTGGTATGGTGTTGTGCCATGTGGCGGCCCAAAGTTCATATGTGTGGCCCTAGGCATAGCAAACATCGGATATGACATGCTAATGCTAGCCGGTATAGTCCCATGGAAATAAGAGCTTGGGTGTTGTGGTTGTGGAGCATAGGTAGTTGAAACAATGGGAGGAGTTGGGACTAACATGAGTACGATGACCCATAGGTGCATACTATTGGTACACACTTGTAGGGACTGTTGCATGCATTGAGCTACCATGTAGTGGTGCTTTACTAACAAATGAGGTCCATGGCATGTTTCTCGGCATGCCCATCATTGGGGTAGGCATGGTAGCTGTGGTGTCATCAAGGGAAAGATGAGCTAGACTTGGAAAGGTAAGCTATCACTTGTGGGCTCAGATTGCACTGAGACCCCTGGAGAAACAACATATGGAGGATCCATCGGACTTACCGAGGGAGTCTCCATTTGCGATAAGGTCGGTTGTTTAGCCTTTCCTGTATCTAAGAATCTCATGAGACCCGTTGAAGGAATGTTGATCCTCTTGTTCTGTCTCTCTAACTCAATGACCCTATGGATGACCTCACAAACTCTTTGTTGTTGATCCTCCACACTAGTAGCACCCATTGTGGATTGTAGGACATCTAACCAACCCACGTGATAGGTGTGACCTGTGTATAGGTCGGTTAGAGTTTGTGTTTGTACTTCGTACTCCCTGTTCTCATTTAAGAACACTCCATCTAGGATTGAGGTGCTAGGGGTGTCCTTTGAGCTAGATGCAATGTTGCTTTCTAGGGGTTGACCCTTAGCGGTTGCTAAGTCAAGAGCACTCGATTGCTCTCTTAGCAAAGATATTGACATAGGGGCTTTCACTTTTAACTCTCTTCGTTGCTCCGCCTTACGTAAGCTCTCGACTTCCTTTTCCCTCACTGCAAGGATATACCGCTCAAACTCTTGCACTTGGGCAAGGCTTTTACCATCGCGGGTAATATGACCTTGGAGGGAAATAACTCTGAAGAGTCAGGAGGTGGAGTGAATGTAATCACGTGAAAATTCTCTAAGGACATAGGCTCTACGTTGTTCATGAATGGAGAATTTACTTCCCCACCCCCCTCATTTATATCATTAGCTCCATGTTCGGAGCGAGTGGCTCTACTAAAGATTTCCTTCAAGCGGCTAAGCACGCTCGGCCTGGACCGTGGATCCATGGCATGCATGTCTTGGCTTGAGCTATCTGGATTAGGCATTGGGAAACCCTCCATGACGTCGTAGTCAGAGGAGGAGTCACTAGACGCTATGTTCGGTTTTGGTTTGTACTACCTTGGGTCCCCGTCGAGGGCCCGGAACCTAAGGTAGGTGGATATTGAGAACTCACATAAGTCGAAATTCTCTCTAGTTGCTCCATCTCTAGCACACGACCGGAGCACCCTACAAGCGTCGGGCGAATAACCTCGAAGGTTAACCGCTTACTTTTTTAGGCGTCCGTTTTCACTCGTTTTCTTATGTTTTTTAATATTTTTGAATGATCGGTCTTTTTGATTAAAGTGTGTGATAGCTCAAAACAAGCGTATCACTCAGAGGGTCGTGGTGTGCTTTACAACACAACGTTCAGACACCTGAAGCTCCGTTGGTCCTCAAAAAAGTCAATTTTTAGCTACGTGTGAAGCTAAAATTCGTAATTTTAAGGGGCGAATGAGGCCTAAGCCTGAGCGTGAGCTTGGGCTTGGGTCTGGGAGATATTTTCGATCCCGGTCTTACCTTTAAATTTTTTAATTTTTTTTTGAAAATTATTATTATTATTATTATTTTTGGGATAAGGTCGCCGCGGCCTGCGCGCGAGCACACACACACACTCTACCTACCTACTTACAACTAATACACCTACTGTTACACACTAATACACTTCATTAGCTCTCCCAGATCTACTTCCTACTTATTGTACTTTGCATTACACAGAACTAACAACCTTAATACTAACACCTTACACAGAGAAAAAATAGTAACCTTTCAAAACTTCATTACAAAGAAATACACAGTAGCAACACAAAATCCTTCTTCTCAACACACACACCCTCCTTCCCTACCTTTCCTACAATTGAAATTGCACCACAAAAGAAGCACAGAGTGCCATTCAAGCTTAGTGTATGGCATTCCCCGGCAATGGCCCCAAAAATGTGCGCCTATGTCACACTTGTCAATGCAAGGAACTTGCCGATACACTGTGCGAGCCACAAATGGCTCCAAGCACACAACAAGCCTAAACTAGTAAGCTCAAAGATGGCGATGGTGTGTCACTCACCGCTCTACACTTGTTGTCGTGGAGGATTCCTCGTCGCGAAGAAGAAGGAGACGCTGCTACGCCGCGCTCAACCGCTTCACCGCCGTCGTGCCGTCGTCGCAATGCTCGATCACACACACACTCTCTCTCTCTTCCTCTCTCTCTCTCTCACGCATACACACACACACACACAAGGAGATGAAGAAGAAGAAGATGGAGATGGAGCAAGAGCACTCTTCAATTGCACAAATGAGAGAATGAGTGAATTTTAGGTTTAGTTGACTTTTATATGAGCTCGCCCCATTCACACTTGGGCGCCCATGCTTAGCCAACTAATCCCTTGAATGTTCCAGTTAGAGTGCGCCTCTCATCGACGATCACTCTTACCCTTTTCCTATTGGACCGACAAGCCCGGTACCCGACTCTACCAAGTAAATAATACAACATCCGTCGTAGGTTACAACGTCCGTCGTCGTAGGTGATAGGGTGTTCGTGAGCCGTGAGGGTTAATAGGAGTATATGTCTCATGAATTTAATGAATTTCTGGCTAGTCATGGGATAAAACACCAATGTACAGTGTCTTAGACACCTCAACAAAATGGTGTTGCTGAGAGGAAAAACAGGTCACTGACGGAAATGGCACGATGTATGGTCAAAAGTCAAGCTTTGGCGCATTCTTTTTGGCTTGAGGCCATCATGTGTGCCACTTATGTACTTAACAGGTGTCCTACGAAAGCTTTGCAGTCTATTACTCCATATGAAGCATGGCATGATAGAAAGCCTTCTATTGTGTGTTTTTGGCTGTTTGGCATATGCTTTGGTGCCACAAACACAGCGCAGAAAATTGGATGATAAGGCTGTCAAATGTATTTTTGTTGGTTCTAGTGCTGAAAGCAAAGGTTACAGGTTGTATCACCCGCAAACAAAAGGTATTCTAGTTTCACGGGATGTAGTGTTCATGGAAGATTCTGTTCAGCCCTTGCTGTCATGTACTAGAGACAATAATGTAAGCTCACATGACATTTATGACACTTTGTTGCCTCTTTTCAGTGGTGGAAATACGAATGTAAGTTCCAATGAGGCAAATGTATAGCCTATGGGGGTTTCTAAAACTGTTATAGATTAGCCTATTACTGATGCAGATGTACATGATGTACTTGATGAGGAAAGGGCTTAAAATGAGCAGGCTAGAGGTATGCCAAAATGGCTGGGGCACACTTTGTGTGACAGTAAATTGGATGCACCTTTGTCTAGCCGTACTCATTCAGGCTCTTGCCATGCATCTCATGCATCGGATTGTTATGCTTTGGCGGTGTCTAGCTTACATGATGTTGAGGAGCCTCTGTCTTTTGATGAAGCACAGAATTCAAAAAATTGGATGGCTGCCATGCAATCAGAATATGATGCACTTATAGAAAATGACACATGGACTTTATGTGATTTGCCTCCTGGCAAAAAGGCCATTGGTACGAAGTGGGTTTACAAGTTGAAACGCAAGCCGGATGGTGAGATTGATTGCCATAAGGCTCGACTTGTTGCAAAGGGTTATGCACAACAAAAAGGCATTGATTATGAAGAGACTTTTGCTCCCACTTGTCGCATGACTACTCTGCATTTTCTATGTGCATTGGCAGGTCATTTTGGTTGGGATTTACATCAATCAGACATTGTTACTGCTTTCTTGAATGGTGACATATTTGAGGAAGTTTATGTAACGCAGCCTCATGGTTTTGTCATAAAAGGACAAGAGGACAAAGTGTGCAGATGTAAGAAGGCTTTGTATGGGTTGAAGCAATCTCCTCGTGCTTGGTATGAGAAAGCTGACACTCATTTGGTTAAACGAGGCTTTTGTAACAGTTCAACAGAAAGCACATTGTATGTAAAGCGTGAGGGTGATGTACTTCTCATTGTGGTTCTTTATGTCGATGATTTGCTGATCACTGGACCAAATGAGAGACATATTGCTGAATTTAAGGCTGATTTGAATGCTACTTTCAAGATGAAAGATTTGGGGCTGTTGCATCATTACTTGGGTATACAGTTTAAGCAGTGTGATGGTGGTATTGCCTTGTGTTAGAAAAGTTACATAGAGACATTGCTATGTAAGTTTGGACTTGAGGATTGCAAACCTATTGCCACTCCCATGGAAACAGGTTTGAAGTTTAGTCTACATGATGCTGGCGATCCTGTTGATGTCACTCTTTACCAAACTGTTGTTGGCTGCCTCATTTATGTATGCAACACGAGACCGGATATTCAGTTTGCAGTCTCACAGGTCAGCAGATTTATGCATAGCCTAGGCTCTAAGCATTGGCACGCTGTCAAGAGGATTTTTCGCTACCGTAGTGGCACTTTACATCTTGGCTTGTTTTTTCCCAAGGGGGGATCATTGCCGCCACACTTACATGTTTTTTCGGACTCAGATTGGGCTGGTTGTTTTGACACGCGAGTGTCCACAAGTGGTTTTTGTTTCATGCTTGGCAGTTCATGTATATCATGGTTGAGCAAGAAGCAACCTATTGTGGCCACTTTGAGTTGTGAGGCTGAGTACAAGGCAGTCTTCACAGCTATGGTTGAGTGTGTATGGCTCAGACGCCTTATGGCTGATTTGGGTGCTGGACAAGACACTGCCAACACTATCTACACTGATAGTCAGAGCGCATTGGCAGTTGAGAGGAACCCAGTTTTTCATGCTCGCACAAGCACATTGAGGTGCATTACCACTATGTCAGGGAGAGGCTCTCAACAGGAGAGATCAACTTGGCTTATGTGCCAACACAAGACAACCTTGCAGATCGTTTCACAAAGGCATTGTCTCGTGAGAAGCTTGAAGCTTTCCGCAAAGCTTTGGGCTTACTCCCCTTCGTGGACTGATCATGTCCTCAGGGCATGGCACTTCCCTTTACTCATGTGCCAGCTCTCTTTCACCGCATCACTCCAAGGGGGATTTGTTACCATATACATATGGTAGTGATGTGTGTGAACACACTAGGACTGCCGGGGCATGTTTTTCCTCTTTAGGAGGTTTTTCCCCCGAGCATTGTATATACACCCATCACTCTAGGGCTATCTATCTTTCCATTGTACACTAAGTAACACACTCTCTATTGTGTGCCTTGAGCTTCCTTCGTCTTCTCCAAGCTGTGTGCGTTTCTCTGCAACCCTAATTCCAACACATAGTAGAAGGGGCCTGAATCAAGCCAGGTACTGTAGCCAACGATGTCGGCATTGAAGACCCCCTATCTAGGGAGTATACACAGCACAGGATCTGGATGCAAGCGGTCAGCGCAGGATCACTTCACACAGTATACGCACACTACCACTCTCTTACTATGCAGAAGAAGCCGTGCGGCAGTAACCTACAGAGAATGCTTCTGCAATGATTTTTAGAGACGTCACAAAGTATTAAGCATCAAAGGACAAATTACCCTAAAGTAACAGAGGATAAAAAACCCCAAATAAGTTAAAAGGCATACACACCATTATAATGAGCCAAATAGGCTTTCTAAACAAGTTGAAAGATAGCCAAGTATTCTTGCCGGCTTTCGAACGGTCGAAAACTCGGTAGACATAATAACCAAACACATTACTGTTCACAACAATAGGTGAAAAGACCATTTGTACCTACCGATATTTCTCATGCAACTATAATTAGAAAGCCATTTAAATTAGACACATTAAGAGAGTAGAGAATTTTCCAATCACTTACCAAGTGAGATAATGTGAGGGAGTAAATAATTTTGGGAATTTCTTAGCAATGTACATTGAGTATATCTACCAATGTAGGTCTATAAAAGACGGGCATTCTTTTTGAAAGGGTGAGTGCATATAATCTGCCTTGAGAAGCTTTCTGAGAGTTTTTACATTCACCATATGCTATGACTTCTAGTGATGATCAGGTTTTAGCTATATCCATTGCACATCTTCAGCAGTCGAATGTGTCTACTTAGAGAACCACACTCCTCCGTTATGTACGTCATTTATTTCCTCAGTTAGGAACATCAGTTACTCAGACTAAGTGGTGGACATATAAGGATAGAGTGACGCGGGTGACTCTTTGGGGTCGAGAGCATTTTAAGAATAATATCCGTCTGGCAATGGTGGAAGAAGCCATGGGCCTAGGGGCACAATACTATTATGTAGAACATTCAATGAAGCGAGGTTTTTCCAAACGGTTATATCTATTAGCGCAGTTTCTTCCACCACAAAAGATTTTTTTGTATCGTGGTTATGGGCAGCCACTACGAGGGTATTTTAATTGCACTCCCCGCACTAAGGAGTATGGTGTGGTCTTGGCAACCCGTATCTTACCTCTGGCTGAGTGTCCAAACACCTGCTATTACTGTGATAGTTGTTTGTGCGATCATGTAATGGATGGTTTACTTGATATGTTAGGGAGGAAAAAAAGGAAGGGGTTTTCTTTCTAGAAATCAGGCTTTTCCATTCTAATTAAAGTGGCGACGTAAAAGAAAAGACACAAGTAGTTTTGTGTGTGTGTGTGTGCCCACCCATTCCCAAGCACCATATTCTAATAGGTAGTAGACCCATAGAATATGGGCCTACTACCTCAAGTACTCAAATTCTGCAGGTCAAACTTAAGTATGGACCAGTTGTGTTTTTTTAGGGAATTGCAGATACAAGCAACAAGGTATTTTTTTAAAAAACCCATTATTAATGAATTTTGTAACAAGAGTCATGATTTTTTCAAAAGCTATAAAGCTGTCTGACGAGGCATACATAATAAGAAAAAGCATACCTAGACAGGTGTGTAATGAGTTTTTGAAGGGTCTATTGCTTTTCCTTTTTGTAAATTCAGAGGATATGAGATTGAGATTTTCTCTTTTCCAAAAGAAACGAGTATAAAAATTACCCATGAAAGGGGGGGCCAGAGTAATCTCAATATTCAGGAAGTGCGTTTTGGAAATGACCCATTTGTCAAGCCATATTACTCTATCTGAGAACGTTAGTTCAATGTTAAGACATGGTGGATAAATATCTTTAAGTTTATCCATGAATATTGGATTGTTAAGGCTACACAAGTCATCCATAAACCTAAATGAATGAAAAAAGTGTGTGAGTGACAAAGTATTGGCTGGGTTACTTAAAATTTTTAAGAGCCATTGGTATTCAAAGTGACAAAGATAGAGATTACACATAATCGGAGAGCACGAAAATCCCATTGGGATCCCTAAGATTTGCTTGTAGTAGGTAGCACCCACTTGGATACAACTATTGTTAAAGAGCCAAGAGACATATTATATAAATCTTCTTCTTTGAAGATGAAAGGTGAGGATTTTTTGGACTTTTTTAACCAACCTATATGCCTTTTTGTTGAGATACATGTATATCCTAACCTCGCTGTGTGAGCAAAGGCCAACTTTAGAAGAGTAGATAGTGTATTAAGCAGACCAACAATTCCTTTTAGAGGAATATTCTCATAACATTGTGTTATGTCTGCAGTAAAAATAGAAAAAATGTTTTCTGGGAGGTTAATAGTAAACTCCGTCGCATTTTTTATGATCCAAAACGGGCAAAAATCTATATTTCTGAATAGTTTAAGATCATTATGCTTGATGGCGCAAATTGCTTCAATTTCAAGAATACAATTTAAGCAGCAAGTGATGTCATTTGTAATCAAGGAAAAAAGACTATTGGATGTGTCAGAAATCCATCTAAATTTATGTTTATGATTTTTATACGTTGGGAAGAGTACAGGAATTTTCAGAGTGTTAGGACAATACCCTAATTCTGATAGCTCATTATTTTAAAGTGTAGCAGTATAAATCGGAGAGGTATCAATTTTTTAAAAATCCAAGCCATTGAGCCTGGCAAACACAGACTCAAATGGTAACTTTTTAAGTATAAAGGAAGCAATATTCGATGCTTTATCCAGGCCTATAATAAACCATTTCTCTTTAACATCAGAAATGGACTTCTTCATATTAGGAGTAAGCCAGGTAGTATCAGTACTTAGCCATACCTGCGGCATAAGACTGATCCTTTTCCAAAAAAGTTCTTTGAGAGTTGAGATCAGTTGAGTGTAAGCATCCGCCTCTAGCTGGAGTTTTAAGGACAAGTCGGCTAGGCATTCAAGTAGAGCCAATAAGGCAAGCTGAGGATTAAGTGGAAAAGGAGGAATATGGTTCAAGCCTTTACTCAAGAGTTTCTTAACCGAAGTATCCGATATGAATTCAACGTTAGACGTACATACATGTGAGCCAAAATCAGTGAAAGTCTTACAAAACTTCAGAAATAGGTGACAAGAACAAATAGGAACCTCATCAATATGGAGGAACTTATTTGAATAGAATAGATTCTTGATAGGTGGCAAGTATTTCCATCCAAACATCACATCCTTTATTAACATATTAGATCCAAAAACATGTCTAAAGCACTCTGTAAAGATATCTTGGGGAGTAAAGAAATCCAAAATCTTGCTGGTAAACAAGCAATGTGCAAATATTCTATTACACGCTTCATCCTTCGGAGGTAGGTAAAGTCCCACAGGCGTTCCTTTGTACCTGCACATTACATATCCAAAAGATTTCTGATTGGTAGGTTTCTTCCACGGCCTCTAACATAACTTCTACCTCTCCCTCTCCAAAAACAGAATCCCTCCTTGGGGAGTCAAGAAAGAGGTGTAAGACATAGACGGAGAGACAAGAGTGTTGGGGCATTTTGAGGCTTGAGATTCCTCATCATCAATATTAGGCTTGATTTACCCAACCATGCTTTTGATTCCTTTGTATCCTCCATATGTGGTTAGTAGTGTGCCGCACTCATCAGAACCAAGTTCTTGGAGGGTGTCACACATAATTGATCTGTATTGAATAAAGGCGATTTGAGCCAAGACCAGCTCTTTAACTTGTCCACCAAGCCATGAGCAAAAGAGGGAGAGATGAAATTCTTCTGCTTTGTCAGGAAAGATACTAGGCAGATTGTTGAGAGCATACCAAATGGCATGGTCAAACCAAATGATGCTCGACTTGCAAGCAGCTTTAGGATCTAAAAATCTGCATGCACACTTAAGGTAAGGTCTGAACACATTCCACACTGTTTCAGTGTAATAGTCAACATTATTTTTTACTGAAGGTCATCACACCTTTGGTTCTTGCATATAGACCAGTATTCAAACTGTATTTTTTGTCATCAAGGAAGTTCATATTGAACGGAGCTTTAATAAGATCCCTTTATCCAAGAGCTGAATTCCTTTAAGAACTTTAAGTTTGCATTCTTCAATAGTGGCAGGTGCCAAGTTGGCCAGGAAGACCCAAGTTTCCATAGAAATGGGTGCAAGAAACCCTTTATTTGGGAACAACCAAAGTTTGTGCTCTACACCCAGGGATTCTACTTCAATCTATCGTGATGGTAGAAAAGGAAAGGCCCTAGATACCTTCGGCACCATATCTAACAGGGAAGCTTCACTAAGTGAACATAGGTCCTTTTGAAATTCCTTTATAGCTTCCAAAGCAGCGACATCCCTACAAAAGAGGCTGTTTGGAGGAGGAACTATAGGTGTAGAGGGAGCAATAATAAAGATGGGACTAAGCCCGCAAAATTTTCTAAGGAGATTGAAAAGTTCAAAACCCTTATACGAGAAGGAAGCTAAGTCCTGTAAATGGGCTTTGGGAATAATCGCCAAATTAGAGGTAAATTCCCGAAGTAGGTTGATACCGTCAAATTTATTCTTAACAAGGAGAGCCAGAACCTTCATCCATTGGTCAAAAGAGATAAGTTGGACAAGAGACAGACTAGAATCCTTCGAGGCATCAAAAATTAAGGTTGAAGCCTCGCTATCTTGAATACACTTTAACACAAGTAACAAAGCAATGGAAAGGGGTTCCATAGGAAGCTTGAGCCCTTGGGGAAGGGATACAATCTGCATAGATTTCAAGAATAGTAGTTAGATTACATCATTTTGGAAGGGATGAGTAGATCTGAAAATCTTATACAGAGTGTAATTGTTTTTTGAATTTTATAGCCCTATGCAGATAAGGCCGAATCCTAAGAGAGATATAAGGAAAGGTGCTTTCTATTTCTTTAGCAAGTCGTAATTTCTCCGAAATCAGAGCTCTTTTGACAGGGTCAGAACAGACTTTAATTCTTGCAGTGAGCTTTCCAGTAACCTGGTAGACAGAAGTAATAACCTAGTGAAATGACATGAACAAAAAGGGGAAATTCTAGAAAGTGAGAGTATAGAGTGGAATGGTCGTGCTAGCAACCTTTAACCAGTCAGGTCAAGGGGGACCATTGACACTGTGTGATAGCACCCCTACCTATTATCATATAATAAATTATATAGTAATAGGCGCTTAAATCTAGAACTAAAGTCTGAGAGAGAAAAACACTTAAGTCAGTCTCTCTTATGCGTTTATTGTGTGTGTAGCAGTTCTAAATATATACAAATATAAACGAACTATACCAGTTCACATACCAATAATTCTAGGAAAATACAATGGTTTTGCGCAATAATTTATTTGCATTTGAAATTAAATTCTGTACAAGGTAGTAAAGATAACAAGTAAAACTTGGGAAATAGTCGTCCCAGACTCTGGTGTGAAGTTGCTCCAAGGTAAGCGAACTGCCCCCAGTCATCTACCACAAAGAACATAATGTTTTTATCAAAGAAGATATCCCTCACCTGCAACCATAGCCACAAGAAAACCGTTCGTTAGCACGTGGCTGTACATAGGTGATGCTGGGCATCCCAGTTGTTATCCATGTCACAATGACAAAACAAACCGTTCTTCAATATGTACATGTCTTTTTTTTAAATTAGAGTTATACTAAGAATTCCCCTTTTTTTTCTCTCCAGGAGAGTGAGCCTCCTCTCAAAGCTAATATACATTGATTTAGTTATTTTTTTTTACAAAAACCAAACCAAAAGCCCTATCCTCATCTACGTCTCATATTATGCCATAATCGACATATTCTTCAAAAAGCCAATATCACGCATAGTCGCAAAGTATACTTATAACCACCGATTTCCATCTAATATATACCCAACCAGGACAAGTTTACACATTTTTTAAGAAAGATCAAGAAAACGGACAAATAATCAAATGCTTTTATCTATAGTAGTCTAGCCTTTCCATTTTTCGAAGTCATGCAAGCTAGGGAAGGTTATTTAAAAGGCAACAGCTTGCACAGTCAGTACCAACTAAAGGAACAAGACCAACAACAACTCTTATCCGAAGTGCCATACAATCAAAGTTTTGCTCACCAAGTGTAGTCCAGTCACAGTCAGACCAGTTGGGAAGGTCTACAACCATGGCATAGGCAATCAGCTAAAAACACGTGACAGAGACCAGTACAAGCAAAGTAAAAACGGACCAGCACTTACTCTCAAGTAAGTAATATATCATCGGTCTTACATTACAGTTTACATATTATGTTGGGGACATTCTTCCATATATCATTATGCAAGTGTGGAGTCATTCCATTATGTACAGATACAATAAGTGACGGTAATTTTAAGAAACATTCATGTTAAGGTTTTTAAAGCTGGAGACTCAACATTTTTTTTAAAAAGCAGGATGCATCAGTTATTAACAAGCTATACCCTTTGAGGGGTGATCAATCTGGTGCCAAACATCAGCATACAAGACAACATTATTATTTTCATTTTTAATCGACTCCTACTGTTCAAATGCTCATAACCTTCCAACTAACTTTCCCAAATCCGGCTGTCCCACATTAACCAACAGGTGAATTAGTTTCGAGATTTGTCATCTCTTAGCATAAAAGAAAAGTCCCAAAACAACCAGTTAGAATCACAACCTCAGAACAAAGGAGTTACTTTTTATAAAATATCAGTCTAATTAACAAATTATCAATTTCAAGCTTCTTCCTTATTGCCAAATCTTTCCATTTGTAATGTTTTTAAAGCCTACAGGTAGCCGAAACCATAATTACCCAGTAGACCAGGAGATGAAGCAAACGAGGTCCTACGATTCACTGACAAGGTCCTACACATATAATAATATTATACAATCAGTATTTCACTGATAATCTTCATAGTAAGCCTGGAGAAACATTTCACATTTTTCTTCAAAACAACATGCAGGTAAGCTATAATACTCCTATGCTTTTGTCCGAAGATAGTAGGTGAATGGTACAATCAAAATAGCCAAGTTTAGGACGTCCAAACTATGGTAACCAAACCAAAATAGGCAATAAGCCCACTGTCGTAATATGCCTAAAAAATCTATGCTTTCAAGTTTCAAGCCTTTTAATAGATACCCCATTATGCACGGAAAAAATCAGCAAAATTTTCCCAATCTTGGTCAAACCATTTATCATCACAAGATCTGGCAGCCAAAAGTCAAGTTACGGTTCCCAAATTTCTTCAAGAATATCAATTAAGCATATTTCCCATAACTCTAATCGAAAAAAAACAGTCATTAAATGGCTTCTTACTTATTGCATTTCAACCATTAGACTTTCCATCCTTATATTAACAAAAAACAGTCCAGCTCAGACTATGCTTAAAGCATCAAGAGAACATCAAATAACCTGTAGACTTGATGATGAAGAATCCATCACCACTTTATCAAATTTTTTCGGCATGATGAGTGTTTGCGGGTCGCCGCGACGGACGTCCATAGCATAGCTCTCACGCATCAACATAAAATATCAATACAAGGGAAGCGACCAGGATGAGGCATGGAAACTCACTAGGATGTCATTTCTAATGAAGTGAACTCGATGAGATGCCACTACTAACTCTGCAAGCAAATCATACGCACAAAAGCCAAGTAATCTACCTATGTCCTTCTACACAGCTCTACAGTCATCACACCCGTTTGTCGTGCAAATCATGTCGGATTCGCACGAAACTTGAAGGGAAGCTACAGGGGACTATCAGGAACATATCCTATCACTGTCACAGCATTCTGGAGAGGTACAAAGATCGCGATCGTTCGTTCCAAAGTCAGCAAAAACAGCGAACAGATGATTCTAAAGGGTCGTTTTGAGGATCCGTGAAGCCTCTCCTAGAGTTAAAACAACATAGAATACGGATATAAACACTCAAAACAACGATTTTAGGCCACAAACTCATAGCTGAACACTTACGCCGAATCTTGAATGATTACACTTGAATGGAAGAGCAAAGTAAGAGTAACACAATGCAATAAACGAAATTGAATTCGGACTACCGTAGCCACAGTAGCGAAGATTACAAGTTGGAGCAAGAAGAAGCTCTCAAACGTACGCTGTCTTCTCAGTTTCTCATAAAAAAGATCATGTTCAAACTTACAAAATTGACCTTTATAGTTTAGGTCTTTACAAATGGCTTGTCCGGCCAAAAGCTCCTAAACTTCTAACTGGCTCTCTTATATACATTTGCTTCCAGAAAAATAATCATAAATTCTTTTACAAGTTCTCGGCTCAGAGAAGCTCTTTTACAAAGGATGAGATTTCTGCAAAAATGTAGATTCCCTGAAAAATGTGACTCTTTCTTTGGAAACCACAGCTTCGTCATTTCGTCCGCCAAACACTCCCCCCTCCCTTATCCTTGCACGCCCTCGTACATGTTCAGAGCTTTGGTCGTAGATGGGGCTCCAAGGAAGCAAGTGTTGCTGAAAAACTCCGTGTTCGAAGGACGGCTTCCTGGGCTTCCTGATGCTGTCTGAAAGGATTTTCCCTTAAAGTGTGCTGGTATGCCGTACCGTGCCTTGAAGTCCTTCGCCATAGGGTTGACAGCGAGGTATGAATTGTTAACTCTCTGAAACCTTGCGCTTTCGTAAGCAAGCTGCTCTGTTGCTTTCTGTACCTTTTCTATCAATCCTTGGCATTCTTTTTCCTTGGTGGTCAACTCCAACCTGACGTCCACCAGATCTCTGATCAGAGACTGAGCCTGTTGTCACTCAGTGTCTCTTTCCTGCGTTGTGAGATCCAATTGTGCCCGTAGGCTCTCTAACTACTCTTGCCCAGTTTTTTGCTTTTGTTGGGCTTCCTGTCCCTGCTTTTCTTTTTCTCTCAGCACCACGTGCTGGCATCGGAATTGTCTTTCTAATTCCTGTAAGGTTTTCCTGTAGTCAAAATCAACAATAGCCTAACAAGCTTCTTGGTATCCTACTGCTTCTGTAGGCATAGACTCTTTTTGTGAGGATAAAGGAGGAGGAGGTGGTGGTTTTTGGGTAGATGGAGGAGGAGGAGGAGGAGGAGGAGATTTTGGCGAAGGAGGAGGAGGTGGTGATTTAGGCGAGGGAGGAGGTGGTGATTTTTCCACTTCTCATACATACCTGTCTGTCAGCCCGCAACTTGGTCCTTCTTTCCTCAACTCTTTGTTGGGCCTCTGCATATGCTTTTTGAAGGTCAGACTGTGGCACTGTACTTCTTTCCCTCTTTGTTTTCTCAAGTGGTGTGTTGGTGTCTTCCTCCTCACTTTCTTCAAACTCAGATGGTCCTTTGTCTTTAGACCCTTGAGAGTTTCCCTCGTCTTCAGTCTCAGTCTTTTCTTCATTGCTTGAGCTCTTGTTGGATGCCTTGGCCGAGCGCGATGATGTTGCGCTAGTGGTCATCCTAACTGAATGAGCAACCAGCTTTGCTTTCTGAATCAGGGCCATTTGAGAACTAGCCGCCGGCAGATCTTCAATCATTCCCAAAGCTTGGTATGCTATTCTTGTTAGCATTGGCCCCGCACTCATGTAGCTTTTGTTCTTTGCCGAGCTTTTCAAATTTGCTTCGACCAGGTTCTCCAAGATGTAAGAGCCATAATCGCAGCGGATGGTTCTATTTTCAGTTGTTGCTAGAGCCATGACCACTGCGATGTGCACAATTGGCTCGGTGTAACGAGGAGGCTTTTGTACTCTGAAATGCTGAGAGATTAACCTCATTGGTAATTCCAGCTCACCGTATATCATGTCACTCTATTTGTACTTGTTTCCTTTTGCTTTGATGAATGCCTTCTCGTTATCCAGTGACTTGATCTTTGCCAGCAAGTTGTGTTGCCCTGGAAGGAAATGTAAAGCTTCGTTGATGATTTCTTTTGTGATCTTTACCTTTACCTTGGATCCATCCTTGTCAGTGAGCATCGCTTGCCCATCATACTGTATCGAGCTTATGAGCTCGTGGGCCCTCATGTAGTCTGTTCCTCATGGCTACAATCTGAAAAACTGCTCCAAGTGCACAGCTCGCACGGCTTCTGTGACCTCTGGTCTTCGGTGGAGATTCCATATTTCTCGTAGCATGATAGTCGTCTTTACCATGTCACCATCAACGTCCCTAAAGTTTGCGATGAAAATGTGAGCCGGGATCTGAGCTAGTATTTCATCCGAGATGTGAGATTTTTCATTTGTAGCGAGCTCATCCACTTCATATGGTGCAGATGTCCACTGCCTTTCTTTCTTTTGGCGAGGCATTCTGTGTCAGTAGAATCACAAGCTGTCAGGATTTTCCTTTCGCAACCATTAGCATTTAGACTTTTAGTAAAAAGCAGTTCAAAAGTTAAAATTGATCATAACTTGAACAAATTTAATCCATTCTTGTCCATATTTCACCAATGGAACTAGGAAGACTAGAGCTATGACTGATTGAAATCTGAGCCAAATCTGGGCCTGAGGTACATCGATCGCGATCGTAGTACAGAGACCAAAATGAGATCTGATCACATGAGTGGTTTGCTGATAGCTAGAGGGTCATTTTGGTCCACTCTGTGTTTTATTTGAAGCACTTTTGAGTTTATAAGTCCCAATTTTGGGTTACAAGGGAGCTTTGGACTAGACTTTGATTTTTCAGGGGTTTTTGATGTCCAATTGGCTTGAAACTTGATGGGTGACTTGAACATGATGTGTACAAGAGATCTCTTAGGTTTTGATCAAATTTTGATGCTGAGGTACACCGATCGCGATCGTAGTACCTGGGCTTTTTTGGGTGAAAACTGGATGGCCTTGGTCCCCTATGCCTACCTAGCCCACTGATGATTTATTTTCAAGTTTGGACTTAAAATGAACAAATTAGAGCAATTTTCACTGTTTGACCTTATTTTACTAAGTCTAACCATATTTGGTTTTCCTGATGATTTTTGATTGGAGCCTGGAGTTAGTTGAAGTTAGTTTTTGAGCTTTTACTGCTTCCATGATGTGTTGCTATCATCAGCCTACTCCGCTATCTAATTTTGACTTGATCCGGCACTTTTTACCCCGTCTTGGGAGATTTTCCAGACTTGTGCATTTTTCAGGCATTCTTTGGATACCAATGTGATAATTGGGCATCTCTAAGTCGCCTTTTAGTCTTTGACATTAGTTCGGCCAAATTCTTCCCTTGTGTGATCACTTGAGACTAAAATGGTCATCTGCGTCCTTGTAGGAGATTCTGAGCTCCATTCAGGGTTTTCTACTATTGTGCTGATACCTAGTCGGCCAGGTATGCCTTTCAAACAACCCGTCGAAAATGGCACGATGTATGGTCAAAAGTCAAGCTTTGCCGCATTCTTTTTGGCTTGAGGCCATCACGTGTGCCACTTATGTACTAAACAGGTGTCCTATGAAAGCTTTGCATTTTATTACTCCATATGAAGCATGGCATGATAGAAAGCCTTCTATTGAGCACATGCGTGTTTTTGGCTGTTTGGCATATGCTTTGGTGCCACAAACACAGCACAGAAAATTGGATGATAAGGTTGTCAAATGTATTTTTGTTGGTTATAGCACTGGAAGCAAAGGTTACAGGTTGTATCATCCGCAAACAAAGTGTATTCTCGTTTCACAGGATGTAGTGTTTGTGGAAGAGTCTGCTCAGCCATTGCTGTCATGTACTAGAGACAATAATGTAAGCTCATAGGAGATTTATGACACTGTGTTGCTTCTTTTCAATGGTGGAAATACGAATGTAAATTCCAATGAGGCAAATGTACAGCCTATGGGGGTTTCAAAAAATGTCATTGATCAGCCTATTACTGATGCAGATATCCATGATGTACTTGATGAGGAAAGGGCTGAAAATGAGCAGGCTAGAGGTATGCCAAAATGGTTGGTGCATACATTGCGTGATAGTAAATTGGATGCACCTTTGTCTAGTCATACTCGTTCAGGCTCTAGCCATGCATCTTATGCATCGGATTGTTATGCTTTGGCTGTGTCTAGCTTACATGATGTTGAGGAGCCTCTATCTTTTGATGAAGCACATGATTCAAAAAATTGGATGGCTGCCATGCAATCAAAATATGATGCACTTATAGAAAATGACACATGGACTTTATGTGACGCCTCCTGGCAAAAAGGCCATTGGTACGAAGTGGGTTTACAAGTTGAAACGCAAGCCGGATGGTGAGATCTATCGCCATAAGGCTCGACTTGTTGCAAAGGGTTATGCACAATAAAAGACATAGATTATGAAGGGACTTTTGCTCGCACTTGTCGTATGACTGTTGTGCGTTTTCTATGTACATCAATCAAACATTGTTACTGCTTTCTTGAATGGTGACATATTGAGGAAATTTATGTAACGTAGCCTTGCGGCTTTGTCAAGAAAGGACAAGAGGACAAAGTGTGCAGATGTAATAAGGCTTTGTATGGGTTGAAAAAATCTCCTTGTGTTTGGTATGAGAAAGCTGACACTCATTTGGTCAAACAAGGCTTTCGTAACAGTCCAACAGCAAGCACATTGTATGTAAAGCGTGAGGGTGATGTACTTCTCATCGTGGTTCTTTATGTAGATAATTTGCTGATCACTAAACCAAATGAGAGACAAATTGTTGAATTTAAGACTGATTTGAATGCTACTTTCAAGATGAAAGATTTGGGGCTGTTGCATCATTACTTGGGCACACAGTTTAAGCAGTGTGATGGTGGTATTACCTTGTGTCAGAAAAGTTACATAAAGACATTGCTATGTAAGTTTGGACTTGAGGATTGAAAACCTATTGCCACTCCCATAAAAACAGGTTTGAAATTGAGTCTTCATGGTGCTGGTGATCCTACAGATGTCACTCTTTATCAAACTACTGTTGGATGCCTCATTTATGTATGCAACATGAGGCCGGATATTCAGTTTGCAGTCTCACAGGTCAGCAGATCTATGCATAGCCTAGGGTCTAAGCATTGGAAGGCTATCAAGAGGATTTTTCACTACCTTAGTGGCACTTTACATCTTGGCTTGTTTTATCCCAAGGGGGGATCATTGCCGCCAGACTTACATGCTTTTTTGAACTCAGATTGGTCTGGTTGTTTTGACACACGAGTGTCCACAAATGGTTTTTGTTTCATGCTTGGCAGTTCATGTATATCATGGTGGAGCAAGAAGCTACCTACTGTGGCCTCTTTGAGTTGTGAGGCTGAGTACAGGGCAGTCTTCACAGCTACAATTGAGTGTGTATGGCTTAGACACCTTATGGCTGATTTGGGTGTTGGACATGACACTGCCAACACTATCTACACTGACAGTCAGAGCGCATTGGCAGTTGTGAGGAACCCAATTTTTCATGCCCGCACAAAGCACATTGAGGTGCATTATCACTATGTCAGGGAGAGGCTCTCAACAGGAGGATCAGTTTGGCTTATGTGCCAACACACGAAAACCTTGCATATCTTTTCACAAAGGCATTGTCTTGTGAGAAGCTCGAAGCTTTCCAGAAAGCTTTGGGCTTACTCCCCTTTGTGGATTGATCATGTCCTCAGGGCATGGCACGTCCCTTTACTCATGTACTGGCTCTAGTTCACCGCATCACTTCAGGGGGGATTTATTACCATATACATGTGGTAGTGATGTGTGTGAACACACTAGGACCGTCGGGGCATTTTTTCCCTCTTTAGGAGGTTCCTCCCCCCCCCCCCCCATGCATTGTATATACGCCCATCACTCTAGGGCTATCTATCTTTCCATCACACACTAAGTAACACACTCTCTATTGTGTGCCTTGAGCTTCCTTCGTCTTCTCCAAGCTGTGTGCATTTTCTTTGCAACCCTAATTCCAACAAGAGAGAGAGAGAGAGAGAGAGAGAGAGAATAAGAAAAAAAACTCGCTCCAAAAACTGATTTTGGAGCAAAGCAAGCTTTTTTTAAAAATTGCTTAGTTAAGACAAAATTTGAAAAAATATCCCTCGATTCCCATCCCCAATAGCAATGGGCTAAGTGACCACTTGCTTCTCTCTTTCAATAACAATAGAAAGCTTTCTTACGAGCAAGTTCTAAACCCACCTAACCTATGTCACTTAACTTTGCCTATGAGTCCTAACTCTGTTGAATGTGGCTTTCTACTCTCACCCCCCAAAAACAAAAGCATTCACATAGATTCTTCATAGCAATGCTCGACCACTTGTCTGACATGCAATAGGCTTCTACCCTACTTGTGAGAAACCTACCCCCCCTCCAACCAACACACACACACACACACACACACACACACACACACACATGCCCATATTAAATGATCATAAAAAACCTTTGTTTCCATGTCAAACATACACTCACATGTACCATCTTTGAACTCTGTGTATGAGTTGTGTGTGATACTATGCATATAGCATGTTTAATTGAGAGTGTAGACAAATAACTAAAGATGATACAATGATGGTGATTGAGATTCTTGAGACGAGATCCCCCACACCAAGCATAAATATAAATAAGTAATTGCTACGCATGGAATAGTAAAAAAAGGCTAATCATGTCACAAGTATGCAATTTTTAATTCACTTAGAAATCCATTGGTAGGAAAAGAAATTTCTATGTGCTATTGATGAGGTAGATGAGTATTTAGATCATTTAGATCATGCAAACTTTGTGTTTAGAATAGCATCTTCTATTTTTACTCAAAGGGAAATGTACTTCTATTTTGAGCACATCAACTTTAACTATTAGAAAGACATCTGAAAGGGAAGTGTTCACTCAAGCATGTGGGTGGACTAGACCCCAATTTGTGCGTCTCTCTTTTTATTTGTCTCACTCCTTGCATCAATTATGTGTCTCCATTTTGCATGCAATGCATTTCTAAAGCCTGCATCATGTGAGTGTTAAGATTGTGATATCTTGATAAGATACATTGTTTGCTCTCACGCGCACCAAGATACTCATCACAATTTTTTTTTCATAGGGAATACTATCCTCTCTAACAAACATGCATACACTCACCTACAAGTCAATATATTGTTCTAAAGCATTTGGCAATTCATGAGAATGCTATTGGCACTACTATAGGGATTGAATACTATCCTCTCAAACAAACATGCATACACTCACTTACAAGTCAATATATTGTTCTCAAGCATTTGGCAATTCATGAGCAAGCTATTGGCACTACTATAGGGATTAAATGTGTGCTCACTTGTCATGTAGAACATGCATACTGATAATGTTAATGCATTTATGTGCTATATATATGTTGCTCTTTCATTTTAACGTTTACATTATCCATGCAAAGATAGTAGAAACAAAATAAGAATTGCTCACAAGGTATCTCACAATTCTCAATGAGAGGCGGTGGAAAGATGTCTAGATTCTTGTAATATCATTGTTATGTCTATGGGATGGCAATCATATCAAGCCCATGCCATGGACACACACACACACACACACACACACACAATTGTAACTCACAGTTAGATAAATCATTCCCTCACACACCCTGGAATTTTTTCGTTCCACCCCCATTTTCCCTTTTGCCCGGACCTGATTGGGTCACTTTAAGTGATAAAATACTCAAAATATGCCATTCGTTGCTATAAACATGGGGCATAGCCCTTGAATTAATTATAGTACTCATAAACTCTTGGAGAGCCGAGCGTGTTCAATGGTCTCTTCCCTCATGACGCTGTGAAGGCGGCCTCTCCTCTCTGGCTTTGGATCTCCCCATTCATGGGTATCTGCGTGCCGTTCTGTGCAACCACACACTCACAAGGGAGTGCGGCTAGACTCACTCATTATCCTAACACAGTGGACGTGCAGACCATCCTCCTCTTGCTATATAAACAGGTGAGAGCGCATCTCTGCCCCTCACTTAGCCATTGTGGTGTTTTTTAAAGAGGTCTTACTACCTGCTTCACAAACAAAGAAAGATGGAGCTCACCACGCACGTGACTCAGGTTTCTTTTTACCCTAGCTTGCTTCGTTACTGGCTTTATTGGTTTACTGTACTGAATGATTTCATCTGACATTGTAAATTTAACATTAAAATGTTTTAGCTTAGGGAAGGTTGTCCTACCTTGGGCTTATTCAACACGCGTTCATAATAGGCTTTGTACATAGGTCGAGGACTGTCGGTTTTTTCATTGTATACGGCTGGTATTTTTTTGTTGTTGTATCAATAGGCTCAGCATGGTAACTATGGGCAAAATATGCCTTCTTCTACTATGTGTTGACAAGGTAAGGTAAAACATTATATATGGTGATATAATGGCAGGTGTTTTTTTACCTTAGACAATTTCTGCAAAGATAGTAGAAACAAAATAAGGATTGCTCACAAGGTGTCTCACAATTCTCAATGAGAGGCGGTGGAAAGATGTCTAGATTCTTGTAATATCATTGTTATGTCTATGGGATGGCAATCATATCAAGCCCATGCCATGAACACACACACACACACACACACACACACACACACACACACACACGCATTGGTACTTGTCTTTATGTTTATGGTTAAAAAAAAACTAAACTACCCCCTACTGCTGTCATCTTGGCTGTGTATTTCCACTTAAAATATGGCTTTATATCTTTCCTAGCTACAATAAGTCGATATCCACCGTGGGAAGGAACCCCTATAGGGTTATGATGGTTGGAAGTCCTTAGTTGGCAGCTATTAACGGGTTAAAAGTTTCTTACTCTATAACTAGGCCTCACCTACCTTGCCTTGCTAAAGGCGCAATGGCTGCTCTGCTCTACTATGACGGACCGCATTAGAGGTGGCTACATGTTGTGGCTTCCCCAGGAGGAGTAGCACCTGGCCTACTCAGTGCTTGGGATGATAACGATTCTGCATGCTACTCACCATGAGTGATCGTGATCTACCTTCTCCTATTTAAAGATGTGAGGGCGTATTCTGCCCCTCACTTAGCCTTGTGTGTGTTTTACTTGCATAAAAAGTTTGGACTGTGTGTGTTTGTTCACTCTCTGTTGTACCAATCATGGAGCTTGCAACGCAACCGACACAGGTTGGATATTGTTTACTGAGCTTGATGTCATGGTTTTTCTCTCCTTTTTTCATACTTGTCTTAGGATACTATAAACAACCGAGCTTATTGGTTGGTGTACCCTGTTGCTTAGCCTGGTAAGGCCCACTATGTTGGTTGGATTTGCTTGACAATTCGAGGCACTACTGGATGTGTGGTATCTTGATCCCCGTCGCTTAGCCTGGTAAGGCCCACTGTGTGGGTTGGCTATGCTTGACAGTATGTGGTAATGGTTGAATGGTCTACCACTTTTGGGCAAGCTATGATCCCACAACTGGTTTTCGGTTTTGAGTAGCTCTGTGTAAATTGTTCATTGGTTTGATTAAGTTATACATTAAATGTTGGGGTACGTTATAGTGGTTGTTACCACTTGGCTTGACAAAACAATACTCTAATGATTCAATGCATGGATAGAGATGTACTGCGTTTGCATATTGTTCAAAAAAATATTTTGGGGATGCGGTGTATACCCCGGATGTTTATTGGTATTGAACTATTTACTGTTACTAGTGTTTCCTCTAACTTTACACATGTCGCGCAAATACTGGCTAATTGGGAGTTGGGGGGATGCCATGACCGCATACTAGTGCTGGACTTTTTTTTACTGGTTGTTTGGGGTTTGGGGGTATGCCCCGATTGTGTACTGATGTTGGACTTGTTTGAAACGGGTTTTTTTGATGGTGAGTTACAAAACACTTTTTTTGGCATTCACAAGGTCGGGTATAGTTTGAAAAAAGCCCCTAAAGGCAACTGTTCCTTTTTGCTTCATCATTTGACATTCGTTCTAGCTGGATATCGTGTCTACATTAAGGGTTCTCTACCACTTGGTTTGCTAAGAGGTGTATAATTAGTGTAATTGACATACAAACTTGGGAAGGTTGGATTCCATGAACCCTAATGGGCATATACTAAACAAAAACAAGTTTGATATTCTTGTACTATTAATGGAATTTTTAAAAATTTCTTAGGCTTCTTTACTTTATGGCTTCGTGTATTGAAAAAAGCAAAGAGGAAATGGAGCTTCACTGATGTGGCAAAGAAAAAGACTGATAAGATGTTGACGAGGGATGAGACACTTGGATTAGAAGGGGTTATGGACTTCTAATCAGAATAATATTTATGCTAAAAGAACAAGAAATATAAACTTTGGGATAATAAAACATTTTTAATTGAAAAATATATATGGGACACATAAGTACTTTGGACTATGCTTGTAAGTTAAAAAAATTTGTAATATGGACATGGAAAACAACTGGTATAGTCCATTGATACCTGTAAAACACATCCAAGGCTAACGTATCTGTTGTCTTGTTTGGATGGATGCAAGTAAGGACTCTATCTTATCTTGGAAGTTTTTTTGTCTTAAAGCAATTGTCTACACATGATCACACTTACACCTACTGCGGGGGAAGTACTTCTGATATCTGTATACTGGAATGAGGCTTCATTCTTATAAGCATTGTACAAAGATAGTTCTAAAAGTGAGTTATTTTTGTACTTATCATTTCCCTTTCTCTGAGCCAGTTGTCTTTTGAATGTAAAAGTTCAATTATGTCTTAATATTTTTATGTTAAAACAACTACACACACGTCCTAAATATAAGGTTTTTCCACTCTTTTGGATAAATCGAGACGCTGGCTTTAGAAACTAGGTCCGAATCTTAGTTTTAAGTTAGACCCACAGTCTATAATCCCTTGATTGGTTGGTTGGTGATAGGTGGTCCCTCATAGACTAATTTTTTGGTTTCTTGTTCACGGCTATTGTAGTCTCTGACTTTGCCGGTTTAAGGATTGCAAGCCCAATCTGCAAGACTAATCATATTTATGTTTATATATTTCCTTTTAGGATCACAAACACTTTAGAATGACAACCCGCATGAAAGTAAAATACAACCCAGAGAATCATACAAGGATTCTAGAGTAGATTAAGTTTTACCTAAAAGACCATACTCCAAAAAATGCCTTAGCAGTTAGAACTCGACCTTTCTTGGCAAGAAAGGCCAAATGTTGTGTTATTTACTACCATAAGTAGTCATAGCCTTACTAAATATTTTGTATATTGTAGACCCTTGCTCTCTCGCAAGGCTTGGAATTATCTTATGAACCCCTCTCTATGGCAACATCTCTTGTCCTCAGATGCATTGGCAGCTTGGATGCTTCTCAACTAATATATGATCGGGCTCTTACCACAGACAAAAAGATGTCTATCTTGCACATGTTATCTTTTAATGATTGCGTCAAGATTTTGGCTACCTTGGATAAGGATTCCAAAGATGGCGTGAATTTGATTTCCCAGTACATAGCCCAATTACCTATACTCTCTATACAATATCAGCATGAGCTTGCCCTATTTTCATCTTCTGGGGCTGATCTATCTAACTTTTTGAAAAAACTATGTGGCCTCAATCCTTCTTTTATCAGTACCCCGGCTACTCCAACCATCCGTCAGACGGGTGGTATTTTTGTAGAGATAGTATGGCTCTTGAAGCCGTCGAAGAATTTCAGAGTAATCTTTGCTCCCTCAATGACTCTAACCTCTTAGAAATGGTACCAAAATTTTTTCCTTTCCTACCTCTTAGGCAGATTGAAATTGAATCTTTTGGGGTGGAACATCAGCTCTTGGTCCTACCTAACAAAGCCTTTCTAGCACCAATTCTTAGTGAAACCTGGTTTTATCTAGCTAATCTTGCTGCCTGTACTATTGAAGTCTGCAGATTCAAAATTTTGAAAAGTGGATAGTTCCTTGACAAAGGGGAACTCAGCTCTTGGTCCTACCTAACAAAGCCTTTCTAGCACCAATTCTTAGTGAAACCTAGGTTTATCTAGCTAATCTCACTGCCTCTACTGTTGAAGACTGCAGATTCAAAATTTTGAGAAGTGGACAGTTCCTTTGACAAAGGGGAACTCATAAAATCCCCCTTCAACCTCAACCTCATCGACCATCCAAATTTCTATACAAAATCCATCTGGAATGTTTTTTGACCCTATGTTAAATGTGCCTGCAAGTTTCTTGACCCTAAAGCCTCATGCAAATCCAACATCATGTGTTTGATCATGCCATTTGGTTTATTCTCAACCATCTGGACCTACTCTTCCCCGAAAAATCGGTGGAATTTCATCTCTCCCTTATGTTCTTGGTTGGATGCCCAAGCTAAACAGTAGTAATTGCTCAAATTGCTTTCAACATCTTTTGTGGGCTAATGCTGGATAGCTTGAAGGAGCTAAAGTCGGATGAGCCTGGGATTTATCTAACCAATTATGCTAATTACAAAGGAGTAAAGATTATCACTAGCTTACTCAAGCCTTGTATTGATGAAGACGACTCCCCTTCACTAAAAAGACCTAATTCTCTTGCTACTCCCAACTCTTTTACTTCTTTTTTGACACCTAGCTCTTCCTCTAATCAAGGAAAATCTCGTAGCTACACTAGAGGAAGAGGCAAAAACACCGCAATCAGGCACCTTCTTGATTTATAATCATTGATGAACATGCAGGTTGCTGTGAGTCCATGTGGAAGGCGGTTTCTCAACAAAAACACTCCAGGCAAAGATTATATTTACGTTCACTGTCTCTTTCAGAATGAGCTTCTCGATTGGATACACCCTAAGACACTTTTTTGTGAGTGTTTTGACTTACTTTTTGGTAATCACAAATTACTTAACAACATACTTATTGGCTGGAAGTATCAACAACCTACTAAAAATTTGGTCTACAATAATGATTTTCTTCGACACAATTCCATTCCTGATTGTGTCTGTAACCAATTAATCACATTTTGCAAAGACTTTGATACATATGGTATGCATGTTTGTACTTGTGATCTTAGCTTCAATGAAAATATTACAGTCCGAAAATTCCTGGCTAATGGGCTTAATCACATACCTAACTTTCCCAAAAACCCATATCTCACTTTATCAGCTTTACTTAGTTGCTTAACTGACCTTGTCAGTTCTCTCCAATTGAAGAAGATAGTCCTACTGGACTTGGCTAAATTGGTGGAATGATGTTTTTTCCAAAAAATCTCACACGTACCTAGAAAATGGTTGTCTATAGATAGCTCTTGGATTACACCACAACTAGCTCTTGAATTTCAAAATCTGTCAAAAAATTGGTTCATAGTAGGTCTGGATAAAGCCCTAATTGTCCCACTCTTCTTTGCAAAAACTTAGCTTGGGAAGCAACACATTCTCGGGTATCTGGGAAGGGATTCACAAGACTTAACACATCCCTACAAGAGGTTACCAATAACATCTTGAGACACTTAGGAAATTTGGGTTATTCTCTTCAGGATAATAAACTACTAGTACTTTTTTTCACCTATAAGATTCATAAACATAAATTTAGATGGATATCTGATGCCTCAAATGGCATCTTGACGGATGTTACCAAAGATATCACTCTTTGTCTTGACCTTATACTAGTAGAGTTTGAATTAGTCTGTGTCGCCAAACAAAAAATCTGCTATAACTTTTTGCATATACACTACAACCCCTTTTGGATAACAAAAAACTCAACAGAGGTTACTCTGAACCTCCCTAAATAGATTTTTCATCTTTTTACAGCAGATATTACTCAATGCTATGAAAATGTTCCCTTAGAAGAAGATCTTGGGCTTAAGGATGTATTATCACAAGTTATCAGACTAGCTTTTATAAATGCTAGGAATAAGGGTTCTTCTACATTTCTCTTTGCAGAAAACCTAGATGGATAAAAAAAACACATTCATCCCACCCCTTGCACTTCAATGAAGAGAAGCTATGTTTAAACATATCATGGTTACTGAATAACTTCACCATTCTCTCTGGTGGACAGTGTTGGACTTGTTTGATATTGGCTATTTTCATGGTGTGTTACAAAACACTTTTTTTTGGCATTCACAAGGTCGGGTATAGTTTGAAAAAAGCCCCTAAAGGCAACAGTTCCTTTTTGCTTCATGGTTTGACATTGTTTCTGGCTGGATATCGCATCTACATTAACTGTTCTCTGCCACTTGGTTTGCTAAGAGGTGTATAATTAGTGTAATTGACATACAAACTTTGGAAGGTTGGATTCCATGAACCCTAGTGGGCATATACTATATCTTTCCTAAATAAACAAAAACAAGTTTGATATTCTTGTACTATTAATGGAATTTTTAAAGATTTCTTAGGCTTCTTTACTTTATGGCTTCATGTATTGAAAAAAGCAAAGAGGAAATGGAGCTTCACTAATCTGGCAAAGAAAAAGACTGATAAGATGCTGATGAGGGTTGAGACACTTGGATTAGAAGGGTAAATGGCCTTCTAATCAAAATAATATTTATGCTAAAAGGTCAAGAAATATAAACTTTGGGATAAACAAACATTAAAAAAAAAAAAGGAACACATAAGTACTTTGGACTATGCTTGTAAGTTTAAAAAAGTTGTAAGATGGACATGGATAACAACTCGTATAGTGCATTGATACCTGTAAAACACACCCAAGGGTAACATATCTATTATCTTGTTTGGATGGATGCAGGTAAGGACTCTATCTTATCTTGGAAGTTTTTTTGGCTTAAAGCAATTGTCTACACATGATTATGCTACACCTATTGTGGGGGAAGTACTTCTGATATCTATATACTGGAATGAGGCTTCATTTTTATAAGCATTGTACAAAGATAATTCAAAGACTGAGTTGTTTTTGTACTTATCAATTCCCTTTCTCTGGAGCCAGCTATCTTTTGAATGTGAAAGTTCAATTATGTCTTATTATTTATGTTAAAACAGCCACACACACACACACACACACACACACACACACACACACACACACACACACACACACACACACACACACACACACACACACTTATCCAAATTATCAATCCAAGGCCCATTTTTACCTAGCCTAGGCATGGCGGCATCCCACATGATATGAGAGAGTCTAATAGCATAAAATGATGAAAGAGATATTTGAGGTAATTAGGTATATGGATAAGTGAAACCTTGAACTGAAAGCTCTCTCAACCACATACATAATAATGCATGCATCCAAAGCTACTAGCCACACATAATTCTCTACACAAGCACATACATATATGATATAGATTAGTGTCACACGGACCAAACCTTGCACATATACCAAAAGCCTACTCTACACACATACATGCTTGGAAATGGTGTGGTTTGTCCATACATACCAAACATATTAGGATGCTCTAACACATTTATGCAAGCAACATATAGACACACACAAAAATCAGTGGTGGGAAATTCCTTAGAAAAGAGAGAGAGCCTTCATTCCATTAGATGAATCACATGAGCATGAAGAAGCTTAAGGACTACATAGCCACACCCTTGCTTTGGGATCATTGAATTTGTAATTGTAAAGCGAGCTCATATCTTCATAAATTGTGTTTTATCATATCTAAGTTTTCTAATCAACAAGTTCGCACAGCCAACAGCTAATGAGAAATGTTTGCACAACCAATAGCTAATGAGAATTTTAATCATAGTTAGGGTTCATATAACAACATACAACCCCACATTGTGGGAGTTACACTGAAATAGGGATTCAATGAAAATTTTGTGACCGCTCCATGACATGTCAATTGACCTCATCTTTTTTGTCCACTCCATGCATTCAAGAATCCATGTAGGTATTGTAGCTCAAACCTTGTGTAGTCCCCCCAAACTAAATGTCAAACGTCGTAATACAAAAAGTTGTATGGATTGGATGGTTGAAATAGGAGGCATCAAAGCAGTTGATAGCATGGTTGCAAGAGAATGGGTTGGAGAAGACAAGAGAGTTAGTTATGGATGCTTTAATCTCTATAGTTACTAGAAAAAGGGTGTTTGTTTAGGTAGTTCATGGATCATTGGTCACTGTAAAGAGTGCATATAGCAATGTAAGGCTATATAAACTTATCGCTATTATGCTTGAAATGCAATAGCAATGGTATTTTTGCACTTGAGCACTCTCCTAAGTGATTATGGAGGGCTTTCTTCATATGTAGCCATAGTAGACATGACAATGGTGGAGAACATTGCTTGGGAGAAAAGGTAGTTGCAACCAACTATGAAAAGTTTCTGTAATGTCTATTGCCCGCAGAGGAGCAATAAGCATTACGGGAATGATTAACCTCAGACTACGTTACATTATATGAACATCAAAACAAAGGAAGGCAGAACAGAAGGCAAGTTACAGAAACAGAACACCGTCTTCTTCATCGAGATGCAACCAAACACAGAGTACAAGAGAGAAAATGTATTAATAACATGAATATTAGAGATATCCCCAAAGATAGGTATGCCTCCCATATACAACCGCTGCTCCAGCACAGATCGGGAATGGTGCAAAACCCCGTCCTGTCCCATGATATCCTATGAAGAACTGTTCCAAAGCCGCATGACTCCTAGTCCGCAATGTCCAGACCTCCGCAGGACCGCGGGACCACACTGTGCGGCTTATGCCGTAACACCTGGCACGCACGGTGGATTGTGCAAACCCACACCTTAGCTCCTCCATGCCAAAGGTTCCAGTTGCTGTTCCTCCACCTGCTCTGTTGAGGAGAAAACATTGATATAGCCAAATCCCTGAAAATCCTGGCGATGAGCCCGATACACCTCGGCCAATAGCTGTGGATCTATCTCAGGTTGCTCCGGCCAAGGATCCCTTGGAATGAATTGCGTTGGCAAAGAAATAGACTGAGGTGCCTGGCAAGGGAGCAAGAGGCGTATGCAGAGGATAATACCGAGAGAAGTATCTGTTTAGTGCAAGCCAAAAATGGATGACATGGTGGAAGAATGAGGGAGAATGAATGAGCCAAAGTCTCCACCCAAAAACATACTCTGCACCGCTCCTTATGAAGGCGATGAATCACTCGCTACAAACGAGAGACACGAGCCTGGCCTCAGCACAATCTTCTATAGCTTTCACCCAATCAGCAATATCAAAACCTTCTGGGACAATATTCTTACCTCTGTCATTATTCGACGGCTCAGGTTGCCTCATCACAACCTGTTGAGTTGGTTGCTACGTTATCACCTCGGCAGACAGCCGTGATCTCCAACTGTGCATTTGAGTCTTCAAAAAACTATGGAGGTCCTACTTCATCTCCACTGCTAAGGCATCCAGATCATTCATGTTAATCATCACATCACCAGGATGAGATGCTAAGTAAGTGGCAAGGCTATTCTGCATTCGCAATTGAAGAAATTCCTCTTGAATAGAAGCAACAAACGCAGAGTTAGCCTCCCTCACTCTCTGGATTTCTTCAGTTTTCTGTCGAGCTGCCGCAGTTAATGCTACATTTTGATTTGTTAAATCGGCGATGCTAGCCTGCAAAGCCGTTACCTGCATTTCCAGCTCAGTGATGCGTGCCTTAGTTGCGGGAGCTGGCCAGGCCGAATATAGAGACTCCGCAAGATGCTCCAAAAATTTTCCACACACCTGGAGCTAATCAGAGGGGTTTGTGGCAGTCGTCTCCCAGGAAAAACTTCTGGAAGAGTGCCCTCTGTCGAAGCAGTGGTGATAGTAACTCCATAATTTTTTGGCTGCGAGGAAATATCCGCACTTGCAGAGCCAGTCCTAGCCGGAGTGGAGGTTGCCGCCCTTTCCTGCATTCTGCGTCTCCAGCACGCAATAGCGGAATCCTCTGGCAAGGCGGATGTCGCATGAGGAGGTGGTGTGGAAAACAAGTTCTCCTCCCAACCTCGCTTTCGGTTTGATGTTCCTGCAGTGGCCATCTCCTGTGGACTAGAGACTACCACCGCAGTCGATGTACTGGGCATATCCACGATGTGAATAGGGGTTGAGTTACCCGTACAACAGGCACTTCCTGACTCTGAGTTTGTGGCAAGGGCGTAGCAGTACCATGTACTACAAATTTGTCATCTGCAAAGTGACACAGAGGCTGAAGGGTGAGAGGGAAAACTTCTCTCAATGAAAACACCAATGTAAGCAGCTGGCCGACTTTTGTATTTGTTGGAGTACTTTGCCCCATCCGTGCCACCACTCTTTGGCACTTTGCTAGCAACCGTTCCCTAACGATCGCTCCCCATGCCACCGGAATAGTAGCTGCATTCAGCTTCCGATAATCCACACAAATGCGAATTTTCTTGTTTTTCTTTGGTACCACCACAATGGGAAAAATCCACTCGGGATTATCAACAGGGGTAATAAAACCCACCTACAAGAGACGATCAATTTCCACCTTCACTTGCTTTGCCACATTCGGATTCATACTTTACGAGTGCTGCTTCACTAGCACCACATCTGGTTTCAGATTAATGGTATGCTGATAAAACTTTGGATCCAATCCTTGCATATCTGCATATTCCCATGCGAAAACATCCTTAAATTCTGTTAGTAAATTAATCAAGTCTCCTAGAAAACTTGCCTCAAGCTGCTTATTAATATAAATGGACTGAGACTCCACTTGCTCCCCTAGAAATACCTCCTCCAATTCATCTTCCTTGAACCTTGTAACTTTTCCCATCTGTGCTTCAAATGCACATTCTTGCTTAATAATGTCCTCCAATGATTCGGGACTAGGCAAAGCTTTTTCTTGCACCCCTGTTTCTGGTGAAATTCCTGAAGCCCCTAAAGATTTCCCCTCCGAAATCATAGAAATGTCTGCAAGATATAAAGAAACTAAATCCGGGTTAGCCTTCAAAAATTGCTCCTCTTCATCCTCTTCTAATCCTTCCACCATATTTACTGTCTCTGCTATCACAAGCCATGCTGCCTGAACTGGTTGCCTGCATGTTCCCAACATCATCTGAACTTTCCTTCGACCCTTTTTAATTGTAAGCATATTTGCCCCCCAATTATGCTTTACCTGGCTTGTTGTAACCATGGTCTCCTCAAAATAATGTGATAATCCTGACTGTGATTCTCAATATTCAAGACTACTAAAGAAACAACAAAAAGATAAGCCAGCTACATCCAAGACAATGCCCCGTAGTAATCCTATTGGCTGCACTGTCTTTGATCTGCCATGCGGACTACAAAGGGTGTAGGTTCCCAATCACTGAGTCCAAAACGCTCACAAGCTGCTTGAGTAATAATATTTACTCCCGCACCTCCATCTAACAGTACTTTGTCGATGTATGTACCATGATATCTGACTGAAAGCTCTGGGATGCGGGTATCCGTGATCCTATTTTTCGGCAACGAGACTGACTCGTCTCCCTCACCCTCAGCTATTGCACTGTCAACTTCCATCATTTCCTTGGATTTCTAACTTAGCAAGGCATTATGAAAATTCGGAACCAATTTTAGTAATGAACCCAAAGGTACTTGTATTGGCGAATCGAGGACCTCTTTCCAAATTGAATTCCAATTATCCCCTTTCCTAGTATCAACCTTGTATTTGTCTTTCCCCTCGTTTGTTTCTAGACCAACGGTCGATGGTCCTGATGATTTCAATGGTGGTGCTGGCTGTGGCATCCACGTCACAGTCTTTTTCCGTACATCTTCTTGAGTCGCCCAATCGGGAAGCTTAACATCGACTGTTGGAACCACATTTTTTCTAGAACGCATAATTAGTGAAACCCCCAGATTTGATGCCTCCAACCCTTCAATCTGAACCATAGCCACACTAGGCTGCTTTCCAGCAGCACGTTTTTGCTTCTTCCGATCATATTCCATAGCCTTTGAACACTCGGACCGCCAATGCCCATCCCTCAAACAGAAAAAGCATGTCTTGGGTCGATTAGGATCTTGGCCACCTCTTCCGCGACCCCGACCCCGACCCCCTCCTTGACCCTGTCCCCCTGCTTGTCCTTGAAAGGGCACCTCTGATGTATAAGCATGAGCCATTGAAGCGGTCCGGGGCGGGCAACAAGAAGAGCAACCTCTAGACACCCTTCAAGGCTCCCGTGCTGCTCAATTGGGTTGGGGTTGGAAAAAACAACAAACACACACACAAACCCGCAACCTAACCCTACACAAATTTGGGGCACCACCTAGTTTTGGATGCCAACTAGGACGCGTAAAGAGAGAGAGAGAGAGAGAGAGAGAGAGAGAGAGAGAGAGAGAGAGAGAGAGAGAGATAGTGCTCGGGCTGCTTTGAAACGTATCGACAATGATCAAGCAAACACAATTATATATGTAAGAAAGAGAGAGAAGGGGGAGGGGGTGTTTGTTGCACTAATACCTTCTTACAAATCTGTCATGACCAATCAAAGTGATATTAGTATTTGTTCAACATAGCTTGAGTAAATTACACCACAACACATCACAAGAAAAGCCACCCCACTCACTGTCTTAAGGCCAGGGGAGTCCTCTCCACCCTGTCGCCCTCTTACGGTATGTGGGATTTATGGCTAAATTGATGACAACACTAGAGACAAGCTATCAAGAACTTAACAAAAAAAAACACCAAGGCACTTACACATCATTGTTGTCCATTACTTCACGTGGGAAGAGAGACAAAGTATCCAATCTTAGTCCAAATCCACCCTCCTTGATTCAGCAAATGTTGGACTTACACTAGTAGGAGAAATGATAGATTTCCTACTCTCAATTGAGTGATCACTCTCTCTCTTACAATGGCATAGAGTTCCCTTGCTAATCCCCTATTACAACACATGCACATGCATAAGACAATGAGCTTCCACTCAAGAGCTCCTTCTAGAGAGGTTGAGCTTGGCTTCTCAAGCTATAGCATAGTGCTCTTGCTTATGGCTCCCCCTTTTGTGCTAGCTACACCCTCCATTAATAGCATTTTTGAAGGCTAGGGTTACTCCTCTAACCATGGTTGGGTTAGATTTCAGTAATTTATCTAATTTCTTTTGCTTGGAATTATCAAGAAGTTGGCGGGGAAAGAGAGAGGAGAGAAATGGAGGTGATAGGACTTTTCATAGTGGGTTAGTGTTAGTAGAGTTAGTATTAATTTACAAATGGAATTGGATATTTACAATGGGAGTATCCATGTAGGATACAAATAAGGAAGAAAAACTCTTAAGAGGTAAGAAAAGGTGGATTTCTTACAAGGTTGATGCTCCAAGTGTCTTGAGTAGGGCCAATTTTGACGCTTGTTGACGGTCCACTAGCTTTGACGGTACATTTTTTCTCCACTCTTGACCTTCCTTGAGAGACAAGGTAATTGAAGCTGAGTAATCAACCACCATGATGCTGTCTTTTAAGAGAAGAGGCTGAATTTTGTGGTTTTTTTGATAGATATGGGTAATTTGGAGGAGGAAAAATGAGACTAGGTGGTCAATTTTGGAATGGAATTGTGTGTGGGAGGTATGAGTTCACCATGGATTCTCTTATTCTTCAAGGTTGAGGAGAAGGTGAGTAGGGTGGTGCAGAGAGGAGTGGTGAGAGAGGTGGGGATGATGAGTGGAGAAGTGTGTGTGAAAGAGGAAAATGATAAAGTGGAAGAGAGAGTGTGGCTACATAGCATGGGAAAACTGGGGTCCACTAATAAAATCATAGCTCGCAGCTCATAGCTCAAAAAAATATGAAAAAATTTGAGGCAAAAGTTCAGCCCACGAGCTACAACTTTTGTTTGTATCACCTTTTCAAATTCGGAGAGCAAGTGAACTTTAAAAATTCAGCAAAACCGACTATTTTTTCCACTGCACAAAGTCCTTGTGGGGTCCTTCTTTGGATGATTCTTTTGAATACCTCCAAGAGTGGGCCCTCCATAGTGCATGTATGCATGCCACCTACCCTTGACCTTATTTGGTAGGTCTATAATTGAAGATATTGTTGAGATCATGATATAAGTGAATAGTACAACTAAGAAAATCAAATATTGAGGGGTCTAAAAATATATGTACATGTCAAATATAAATAATATAGGTGGAAAAAATATAAAGGGGTCAAAATAAATCTCTCTCATCATAAGTCTACCATAAATAAATGAATATTTTTGATGGTCTAATTTATGAGAGTAATAGAGAATAGATGTAGGAAGGAAAAAAATCACAATAGTGAAAAAATATACACATAAATAGAACTAGTTTTTTTGGTTTTTTGTTGGAATGGAGTTACACCAAAAATAAGAGAAGCTTGCATGAGATTATTTTTATATGGAATAAAGAGTATGCAAAATGGTAAGAAAAAATATGGTAATGGTGAGTCAATGTATATAGCATAAATAACACACCCTACGTAGAAATATTTAAATAAATACCAAAATAATTACGAAAAATATTTTTATTTAGCCCCTATATACAATGCAATATTTACACACAAATGGGCCATAATATACATATATTTTTTATTTTTTTATTTTTTTGGCTCAACTAGCCCAATGACTAGCTAATTGAGGGTTTTTAAAGAAGATATGGGAAAAGTCCCGTGACTCACGCACGCCTATGTACAGTGAAATGGTAGGGATAGCCACAGTGTTTGGGTGATTTTGGTAGGGTGAGGTAACTCACTGTGGCAATTACAAAGAGCTGAAAAACGGCTATCATTAGCCCTCCCCCTGGATGATGGTATATTCATGTACCATCATAGAGCATCTTTTCCAAAGAGAGTGCTTCAGAGTCCTTGACGAGATCTTTATTGTTTGGCCCCTCAGAATTTTGGCTAGAGTTACACTCATGCTTCATGTAACAATACTTACATGAGACAGTGGCCTTTTGACAGATCTTTGGTACATCCTTTGGTAGAAGGCGACTCAAATAGGGCTTCAAGCGATACCCGTTTACTTTCCTGGAGTGCTCTTTACCATTCAAGTCCATAAGCTGATAGTAACTTGAATTGAAAGCCTTCTTGACTATGTATGGCCCTTGCCATCTAGTTTCAAACTTGGCATCAAAACGATTATCGAGTCGATTGTCATACCTTAGCACCAGATCTCCTTCATTGATGCCTTTGTCCTTTAGTTTCTTGTCAAGCTTCTCCTTCGCCTGCGTAGCTTTCCTCTTGTAGCACTCGTATGCTGCTTCTCTTTTCCACTCAAGCTCAGCTAAGGTAAGAAGTCGATCCATCCATGCTTCTTGATCATCTTGTGCTGCTTTGCCATGAAGTCGCATTGTTGGAATGTTGAGCTCAATTGGTTGGAAAGCCTCTTGACCATAGACCAAGTGAAATGGTGTAAACTCCGTGGCTTCCCTATATGTGGTTCGATACGCCCACAAGGCACCATCCAAGAAGTCATCCCACAACTTTATCTTGTTTCTCACCATCTTTCTAATGATGCCTGCAATGACACCATTAGCTTTTTTTACCAAACCATTTGATTGGGGATAGTAGGGTGTACTGTGATGATGTAGAATGCGAAGTTCTTCACAGACTTCTGTGAGCAATCCCTTTCTAAACCCTGGACCATTATCAGAAACAATCTCCAAAGGTGTGCCAAATCTACAACAAATGTGAGTGTAGACGAATTTGCTCACTGTCCTCTCATTTACCTTTGCCACACTTTGTGCTTCCACCCACCTAGTCATATAGTCTACAGCCACTAGAATGTAGAGTTTACCATTTTTTGTCCTAGGCAGAGGACCCATAGCATCAATGCCCCACTTTTCAAAGGGTCCATTTGCAAGCACAATTTGCCTTGGACCATAAATCAATCTTCTATTCCCATTTACCTGACAATTGTGACAACTTTTACACCAATGTTGGACATCCACATGCAGACTTGGCCAAACATACCCCGCAAGCAAAATCTTCTTCACAGTTAATTCTTGGGAAAAATGACCACCACATGCCTCTTCATGCAAACCTTTTAGAATGGCTGGAATTTCTGCGATTGGTACTCTTCTGCACACTTTATCCTTCCCTCTTTGATAGAGGGAGCCTTCTAGGAAGAGATACATGCTTGCCTTCTTCATGAGTCTCCTCTTCTGAGCTTTTGTGAAGTCTGGTGGAAACTCACCCTCCAAAATGTAGCCAATGATGGGAGCCAATGACTCCAATCCCTGGTACCTTGGTTGCTTCACAACAGCCGCCATGATGACCTGCACTTCTTTCTCAACACATGTAACTACTTGCTGTGCAAGTAAATCGGCATCTTCATTCTGTTTCCTAGGAATATGATATAGTTGCACTTCTTCAAATTGATTAAACAATCTACGAATGGCATGAACTTTTGTCCGTAAGCTTTCATTCTTGCATGCCCAAATGCCTAAAATCTGTTTCACAATGAGAAGTGCATCTCCCTTTACCATGAGGCGTTGTATCCCTTGGCCAATGCACATCTTCAAACCATGAATTAGTGTGTCGTATTCTGCTTCATTGTTGCTAGCTGAACTTGGTAGATTGAACTTCTCTTTCATGACCACCTCTCCACTTGGGTTGAGCAACACTAGCCCTCCCCCTGCTTTTCTTGTGGCTCGACGAAAAGCTCCATCAAAGAACAAGGTAAAAGCCTTAGGAATACTTTTTGGTGGTGGTAATGGTAGGGTCTTTACTTCAGGCACCTTAATCTCCTTTTCATGCATCCTATAAGTGAGAATCCTTGCCAATTGTGCACGCACACTACCTTCTACCTTGAAAGAGTATTGAAACTCTTGCAACTCCATAATCCACTTTGAGATCCTAGTACTAAGATTCATTTGAGATGACACCCAAGGGAACAAATTCTCTGCGGTGAGAATTACAAAAGGTTTTGGGAGCAAGTAGGATCTAAACTTCCTTATCGCAAACATGAGAGAAATCATCATGAGTTCTGCCTCCGTGTAGCCTCTCTCCAAAGCATTCATGACCCTACTAGAAAAGTAGATGGGTCGCATCCTGGTACTGTGGGGATCTTGTTGTAATAAAACTGCACCAATTGTTTCCTTCCCAACACTAGAGCTAACAAAGAATGTGTACTCCCAACATGGAGGCATGAGTGTTGGTAGCTCTGACAAAATGACTTTAATGTTACAAAAGTACTCTTCAACCTCATCAGACATGCAAATTCTACTTGTTGTGTCAACTTTTGCAAAGGATGAAGCAACTCCGAAGCTAAGTGAATAAAGCGTGACATATACTTCACTTTTTGAATGAATGATATGACCTCTTTGAGATTCTTGGGTGAGGGGAGCTCAATAAGAGCCTTTGCCTTTGAAGGATCCACCTCAATGCCTTTATAGGAAACCTTGTGACCAAGCAAGATCACTTCATCCTCAGCTATGTGACACTTGTCGGGGTTGAGTTGACCTCCCATGTCATAGAGCTTCTTTAAACCTTCTTCTACCCTTTGTAGATGCAATGATTTTGAGCTATAAATGCAAAAATCATCAATAAAAACCCTAATGGACTTTCCAAAGAATGCTTGAAACACCATGTTCATGAAGCGTTGGAAAGTTGCAGGAGCATTTGTCAGGCCAAATGGCATGACTCTAAAAGCATAACAACCCCAAGGAGTGATAAAGGTTGTTTTCAATTGATCCTCCAATGCGATACCTATTTGAAAGTAACCCGAGTAACCATCACACACAGTGTACTTCTCATGACCAGCTACTTCATTTAGTATCTCATCCTGAAATGGGAGGGGAAAGTGATCTCTTTTTGTTGCCTCATTAAGTGGACGATAATCCACACACACCCTCCACTTGCCGTTTTTCTTAGGAGTGACAACAACGGGAGAGACCCACTCTGAATTCTCCACTGGATAAATGAAACCTGCTGCTAGAAGCTTTCTTACCTCCTTGAGTAGAGCCTGCTCCTTAATGACTCCTAGCCTTCGTAGCTTTTGAGCCTTAGGTGTGGCCTCTGGCTTCAACTCAATCTTGTGTTGAACAACATCTACTCCACGCACATCGGTGTAGTCTTTAGCAAAAAGCCTCGGAAATTTCCTTAGCACACATTTGAACTCCTCTCTTTCATCCTTTGTAAGTGTTGTAGACAACATACCTTCTAACATTCCTTCATCTTCCACCTTTTGGTTCTCTTGGGAACCTACCTCTTCCAAACCTCGAGAAGAGGTCTCCTGGTTGTTTGGCTTAAACCTTACCCCCATGACTTCAATAGAGGACTCCTCTTCAGTAATGCTGCTGCTACTTTCTTCTTCTGAAGTGTTTTCAGTCCAATCTTCTTCCGTCTCACTTCGAGATGATTCTTCATGGAGCTCCTCTTGGCGTTGCTCCTTCATGTCAAAGACAACCTTCTTGTGATTGTCATTCCTGCAAATTAGCTTTCCACTCTCCCAATCCTGCAAAGCTCGCATTTTCATTAGCCATGGTCTTCCTAGGATAAATGGGTAACCATTTCCCTTGGTAGACATGACATAGAAATCCACTGCCTTCTTAATGCCAAAGGCCTCCACAAAAACATTTTTACAAATGCCTACGCACCTAGCCTTGCTATTGTTTGCCATTTTCACTTTGATTTCAGGTGTCTCATGGATGTGCATGCCTAGTCTTTGCATGAGCCCTTCTGTCATGATGCAAATTTGTGCACCCCCATCCACTAGACCTTTCCTAACCAATCTTCCTTTTATGTAACAATCTAGCACAGGTGTAATATCCTCGTTCATTTCAGCATGTGCAATTTTTACAACAGGAAAACTCTCTTTTACCTTTCTCCTAGTGCTAACTGCCTTTGTTAAATCCCTCCTAACTTGTGGGCATAATGCAAGAAACTGAGGCCATGAGATATCAGGACCCTTACCTCGCATGTCTTCCAATAGGTTGTATGGAGCCATACCATGTCCAAGAGGGAAGTCTTGGAGATTGATACGACGTCGAGTCCTCTTAGCTTCCTTGGTCTCCTTTGCCTTCTTGCCTTGTCCATGGTCACTCTGTGATGGGACACCCTCTTTCTCTTTACCTTTTCCTCGCCACGCTTAATGCCATTTGCTTCCATGTCAACCTCATTTGAGTTTGTCACCTCTACCACATGCACATTTGGATCTGGCAAAGGTGGAACTCCTTCTACCCCTTGTGGAGGTGGTCTTGGTCCATTTGGTCTTTGTAGAAGCCTTGGTTGTTGACCAGTTCCTTCACCTGCATTCATCACTGGGTAATTCAAGTTAGGTCTCCCTGGCTCCCCACGGGGCCAAGGACAATTATACATCCCATGTCCAGACTCTCCGCAATTCCAACATTGCAAGACTCTCCTAGGTCGTGGATCTCGCTCTTCAGACTTCTTTGCTTGTCCCTTTGGACCTACAGCTTGTGCAAGGTGAATTGACAGGCTGCTTAAAGATTCGTTTAACTTCTCAATTACTTCCGCCGTTACCTCAGGAAGCTCCCTCGATGTTGATGCTTGTGACTTACCTTTGGGTCTAAGACCTTCTATTGGAACCTCTCCCCTTAAGCACTAATTGGATTATGCCGTCACAATTTCCAATGACATGATGCTACCAATACTTTCTTAAATCTTGATAGACCTTGAGGATGAATCAATACCTAAATTAAGCTTGTTGGTTCATACATTGATGAAGGAATCCACATTTGGTGCACTTTGAGTGTCGTTCACATAGTTGTGTGGGTGCAACAGATCTGGTGATAAGGCTTATCAAAGAAAGAGGTAGACTCATTGAGAACCTAAGGTAGGGCCTTGGTACTTAATAACCAAATGAAAAAAAAACATAGGAAAATTTGCCTTTGGTATTGCACATTAGAAATCTTATTTGTATTTTGCTATAGAAATAGGAACCTTATCAATAAAAATGCATGTATATAAAAGAAATAATAAGCTGTTTTTGTGGGGATGGCTTGCAATGACACTTAGCTACAAGACGTAATTGGTAGTAGAGAGCTGGTGGTGTAGAAAACGAGAATGAATATTTCCTTGATGTAAGGACCTTGAGTTGCTTGGGTGTTCAGGTTGATGAGCCAGGGATGTATACCTAAGTAGTTGTGTCAAAAGTTGAGCCGAGGACATTGTATAGCTTATTTTCAAGGTGATTGCATGGGTGGAAAACAAAAATAGTGCCTAGTGAGTATGTTCAACGTTGGAATGTATATGCATACACAAGATGCTTAAAAATAGCTTATTCTTCTAGTTGGAGCATAAGCCTATCAATTGTGGCCCTTAATAATGTCGTAAACTATGGTGGATATAGCAAGCAAGCATTGCTAATAAACATATATACAATGGGATTGAAACAAGGCACAAGTTAAAAAATGCAAAAAAACTATATTACAACACTTGAAGAAAAGGCTACGAAGGATGACCTATATAGCCTTAGAAAAGAGCATCTATGGTGATATGAGTGATGATTATTGTTCTAGAAATATCTTGGCGAGTCTTAAAAAGTTTGGGCTATTTTTTGGCATAGGTTTTTCATCCTTTGGATAATACAAGGCACGTATACATAATGGAAAATATGTTTAACTTAGATTAAGCTATACTTACCCTACAATCCTCTTCTCAAACATAGCCTAAATGTGAGGTCCCCACCCCGTTACCATAATCCTTTGGCAACTGGAGGACACCTGACAGGTTGCTAGGCCCTAATCGCTTGAGAAAACATAGTCAAGAAAGAATTGATTTCAATGGACAACCTCTCATCACTAAGTAACTTCAACTCGAACCATTGAAGAGAGTCCTAGCCCTTTCTTGCAAAGAAAGCATGAACTAACACAAGAATTTTATACGTCCCTAATTCTCACCTTCCAAAAGAGAGAAAACCCAAATACCTATTTTCCCATAGCTTTCACATGCACATATATTTGGGACTTCTTGACTCTGACACAATGAGTCTCTAAATTTTCTTCTTCTAACAAGAGGGAGTGGAGAGTTTCTCTACTAATTGAGACCACCCATCCTTGACTGGCAACCCGAGCCGATCCCCACTTCCCACCCCCGAACTCACACTTTTTTCTTGTTTTCTAATTACCACCACATGATTGTTCATACACAAAATTCCTTTTTAAGATTTCCATCACAAGTTAGTTAAGATAGCCCTTCAAACATTATCAAATCGACACCAAGACAATCCGTCCTAGATAAAACCATGACATACAACATTACTTCATTATATTCCAATACTCCCGAATTGTAGAAACTTCTTATGGTGGATGTTTACTCCATCCGTTGTCATTGGCTGTCCATACAACCAATAGTGGACTACACCTCCTAGAGTAACTCTCCAGTATGCCACTTTATATGTTTATTGAAATAAACCAAGTTGTTTCATAGAAATGGATCAACTTTATGCATAGAAATACATGGCTGCTGCGTAGAAACACAAGCTACCTCCCTTTGATCAAAGGGGAGTTCTGATTAAATCAATATTGGAATAAAATGAAGTAAGGTTGAGAGAGTTCTTCCTAGGCAAACATTTCTTTCCTACTTCAGACTATATCATCAAACAATTCCTTCACTTTAACTCAAACTTAGAAGAAAATAAAAAATTTAGATGATGCAATTTCCAATTGGGAATGACCCAATGCTTAGGTAAATTTTTTTCCCTCTTAATTACCAAGATGCAATGAACAAAAAAATAATAATTTCCTATCTTCTCTTGACCACTAATCCCTTCCTGAGATGGCTGGCACTTCCTCGATCATAGGGGCCTTTCCCTTTCCTTTTCCATCACTGGTCCCGACCTCATGATTGTGAGATCCACCAAAGTGCGTTCTCTTGGGTGCCATTCTCACTACTAGATACAAACATTAACTTGGGAATTTGTAAGCTTCATATGCAAAGAACCCAATGGAAGTAAGGGTGATTGTTTTTAAGTGTTTTAATACCAACAATTTATGGTTATGACATACATTATTCCAAACATATGATGTGCTTAATTTTGACATAGGTTTATAATAACATACATTATGACTCATACCCTAATCTCATTTACATGCATTCGTGGATAACCATAATACAACTTCAGCAAGCTTAATGCATACCAAGTTTAGGCTATGCACCTCACTATTGATGTTTAACTTCTTTTCTCTCAATTTTTAGTACAAATTTGAACAAGGGATTGTGTATTTAACCACAATTGATTGTGTAACGAGCAACATGACCATGATTGCACAACACAACACTTGCTTTGACTTGATACTGTCTTGCAAGCATCTTGAGGAGTCATAGAGTAGAATTATAATAGGTAGAATTTTTGTTGTCTTCTAGTGAGCTTTAGATAGATAAGATAAGAATAAGAAAGGTAGTAGTATGTTGGGAATTCTCGAGAAGAGGAGAATATAGATGCAGAAGTAAATTGATGCAACAAATTTTCATTACTGGTTTGTGCCTAGGAGTTTTTGATCCATCAAGGCCTTGTAGAAGCTTCACCAATGAGTAGCCACAACACCAGAGTCTCCCTGTCTTCAAGTGTGTCTTTTTGTGTGTACAAAATGAGTGGGAATTGCTCTTTATATAGAGTTTTGGAGGTCCCTTGTTGCCCAAGTCATGCCCATACCTCCCTACTCGACCCCTCTTGCTAAAAGAGTGTGTGGAGGTGTCACAAGATCCCCACATCCCTTTAGAGGTGTCCTTCTATACCACTTTTAGGTGATACACCTCATGTAGTCTCCATGCTTATAGTCAACCATTCCATAAGAGATGGGTCCATGGCCATGGGTCATCTATGGGAATCCATGGACATACATACACATGCACATACACGCCCATGCACATGCATACAAATACATACTTAGACTATGAATTAATTGATTAATATTAAGATAAGAATTAATTGGCTAAAGTGAGCTTAACTCGTTGAAATTCAATCTTGAAAGTTGCTATTAAAAGACGAGCTTGAGGATGACAAGCTAAGGTATCAAATGCATACACCTGCTATATTTGGCATATTTTTAAGCAACCAACAATTTTTATGGAAATTCAAGATAACATAGATTTAGACGAGATGATTGCGTCTATATGGGTGTAAGAACTTCAAAACTTTCTATTTTTGGACGAAAGTGACAAAAAGTAAAAATTTCAGCAATATATTCATAATTAGCTCATTAGAGGTGAAAAACTATCAAAATTAGAAACTTTCTATTTAAGACTAAAATGGCATGATATTTTTTTTTCTTTACATGGGAACCCCCTCTCCAAGGGTGGCAGACACCTTACATTCCCCCCAACTGAAGAATTGAGATATCCTCATCTTAAAGATAAGTCCGGATGATTTTTAAGAAGAGATGTTTTGTCTTCCAACGTTGCATCTTCTTTAGGGAAATCTTTTTATTTGACAAGGTATTCAATGATGCTTCTATTCCTAAGTTTCCTCTCTTGAGTTTCTAGGATATAGTCAGGTTGAAGTCCAAGGACTCCTTGGGTTGGAACAACTATTTGTTTAATATCCACCAAAAGCTGATGGGGGTTAGGAACATAAGGTTTTAGTAGACTAACATGGAAGACATCATGAATTCTGAGGTTAGAGGATAACTTTATCCTGTAAGCTTGATCACTTATCACTTTGACAATCTCATAGGGTCCGCAGTATCTTGGACTGAGCTTTTTGTACTTTCCCAAAGATAGGTTGCTTTTCTTGGGCTTGACTCTAAGGAATACCTTGTCTCCTTCTTTAAAGATTCGGTCTAATCTCCTCTTATCTACATAATGATTTTGTTTGTCCTGAGCAGCTTGAATATCCTCACGAATTGCCTTGGTCTGGGCTTCCATGTCTTTGAGCATTTGCTTTGAGGCGTCTACCTTACTAGTAGGATCTAAGAAGTTTAATGGAATCAAACATTCTTGACCATAGAGAGCCTTAAATGGTGACATGCCTATGCTTCTATGGTAAGAGGCATTATAGTCATACCCAACCAAAGGTAGATATTGGATTTATTTCTTTGGTTCCTGTGAACAATATGCTCTAAGAATGTCCTCAATCACTTGGTTAACTCTTTCAATCTAACCATCTGTCTGAGGATGATCTGTTGTGCTAAAACATAGTTGTGTTCCAATGGCTTGAAAGAGTGGTCCAAAATTTTGAGGTAAATTTCACATCCCTGTTGCTAACAATTCTCTTAGGTAGACTGTGAAGTCTAAAGATCTCCTTCATGAAGATTGGGCTTATATCAAAAGTAATGTAAGTAGTTTTCACGTGCATTAAGTGAGCCACTTTAGTGAGCATATTAACAACAACAAATACTGAATCATAGCCTCCAACAATGGATAAACCAATAACAAAATCCATATTGATACATTGCCATTTCATTTGAGGTATACCTGTTGGGGTATAGGCGCCTGTGCCTTGCCCGGCCGCCCAGAGTCTGGGTGCCCACTGACTTGTATACCTTATACATAGCATAAGTGTATAGGGGGCTGCTCACTCTTTGAGTCTCCCCACCCATATCTGTGTGTCGTGTGTCTCCTTCTCTCTCTCACTCTCCGTCTGTGGTGCTCTCCGATCCCCTTCAATTGGTATTAGAGTGACAGGTGTGGGAGCATAGATGGACGGCTTCATGATGAACTCGTCTGCTATGGCGGAGAGGTCACAGATCTGAGCAAAGAAATAGAGGAGGCTTGTTGACAGCCATACAGAGGCTTGCAAGAGAGCTCTCACGAGCTTCCTAGTGCTCACAGATCAGTCCACTGTGTACAACATTTTCCCTCTTCTCGGCAAGCTTTGCAACGGCTACATCGGCGAGACAGATTGGAGCTTGGAGCTTCCATAGACATGGAAGCATTGTGAGATTGATACATTCAGCTCACGCATCGAGGTGGGAAGTGAGTTTGAGCCTTTCTATGAGCTCAAAGAAGCACATAAGAAAGTCGTTCAGTTTTTGGCAGTTTGACAACAGTCTACTGTTTTGCTCATAACTTGAGCTACAAAGCTCTGATTCCAAATTTTTTTGGTTCAAAACGGAGCTGGCTTCAAGCTCTATGACTTTGTAGAAGGAATTGTTTTTTGATTCGGAGTGCAGGTGGGTCTGAAATTAAAAACACAGAGACTGTTTTTCAGGACATTTTTGGGCTCTGTTGTTTTCTTTGCTGCAGACAGCTTACCCGTGCACACTGCAAGTAGCAGGCACATATGAGGTGTTACAAGATCGAGTTTGACTCCCAGTAACAGATTGAGTCTAGTACTCCCACAGGTGTTGCCAGTTATAGTTGAGTGGTTCTTCTGCAGTGTCGTGGAATCTGTATATGCTCTTGTTATATATGAGACTACTTCGAGAGCACTTTGGCGCAGATTACATGATATGTATGATAGATATGAGTCATCAAGGACTCGTGTGATCCATGTACATTCACGAGTACGCCGACATGTAATATGTTGGCATTGTGGTCACACAGGGCACATTAGACAGCGATGCTTTCGTCGTATGAGACAGCACAAGAGACAGGCTAGTCTCAAGGATGCAGTAGATGCTATAGGCTCCGTTGACTTGACAGTTTGCAGGATCAGATACAGTGTCTGAGTACCCTAGTGACAGTGAGGTCATATTTGCTTCCTGTATTACTCCTGATTTTTTGACGTCTGAGGATAGTGCACTTCTTTTGCAGTGGGTGCTAGACAGAGACGCTACTTTTCATGTCACTCCGTATCGTGACTGGTTCAGTAGCTATTCTAGCAGAGTGCATGGTAGTGTGCGATTGGTAGATGGGTCACTGCATGAGATTGCTGGTTCAGGAGATGTGAGACTGTCATTACCGAGCGGTGCATCATACATGCTCAGAGATGTGCGTCATGTGCCAGATTTGACGATGAGTTTGATCCCCGTTGGTTAGCTCAGGGATAGTGGATGTCGGGTATCACTGCTTGAGCGATCTTTTGTGTTGGGGTTCGCTAGTGATTGCGAGAGGTGCTAGAGTTGGCACATGGTACCCATTGCACGTAGTACTGGTGCGAGATGGTCGAGTCTCAATCTTGTTACAACCATGTAGAGAGCGAGAGACCCAGACAGTCTCTTTTGCTCATGGGTTGCAGGGTGCTTTGCATGGAGTGCAGAGTAGTGAGCTCGTTGTGCACACAGTTGGGGCACAACTTGAGCAGTCACACAGAGAGGTGACAGAGTCAGACATGCATGCTTTGCTAGTGACTGAGCAAAGAGAGAGTCAGTTGTGCGAGATACTTCTATGCTAGATAGACAGGTAGAGCGGTCTTGCTCTAGTGAGTCATGATAGGAGGATGTTGTGCAAGAGTCTATGCATAAGGAGTTAGAGCATGAGAGCTCTAGTGAGTCACAGTAGATTGAGTGGTCATGTTTGCAGTGGATGCTTGCAGAGGAGGCTGAGATGTCAGCGATTATGCAGTCATTCCTTTCTATGCTCGACAGTGAGCATGGGGATATAGTTGTGCAGGATATGTCTTCCAACAGACACCTAGAGTAGCTGGTTTGCTCTGAGGCTGCACGACAGGTTGATGCGTCTTTTGCGAACAGTCAGGAGATGCATGTGGCTGACACGCCTTGTCAATCAGAGATGCCTATTGCCAGGGATATAAATTTTGATGCATGCTCCGTAGACATTAGGAAAATATTGGACTTCTTTGGGGCCTTGTAAGGTTTGGGATTAAGTTTCTAATTGGTAGGGAGTTAAGGGGACACAAAAAACCTCTTAGTGGTTTTGAGCTAGAATATGTCAGTTTTCAAAAGAAAATGACTAGTGGGGTCTTTGGCCCATATTTAATAGACCTTGGAAGATGGACCATTGGTTAATTGGAGGGGAAGGTGCAAGTTGTTTAATGGGTAAAAGAGCAAGGCTCCATATGATGTGGGGGTGCAATCTTGACCATTGGATCTTGCACAAGATCAAGGGTGGAGGTTGAAAGGCGCCATTTGAAGTGGGGGCTCAATCTCGGCCTTTAGATCTCAATCAAGATCAAGGGAGAAGGTGAAAAGGCGCATTTTGAAGAGAGGGGAGCCCATCCTAGCCACTAGATCTCACTCAAGATGAAGGGTGGAGGTTGAAAGGCGCCTTTTGATGATATCCATTGGATGAAAAAAAGATCTAATGGTTGAGATTGAAGCCCCCCCCCCCCCCCAATTCAAATTACATTGTACCATCATGTCATCTTCACTTTTCCAACTTTCACACCCCCTTTTCCAGGTTTTAAAGGCTTGTAAGAGCATGGTATTCTCCTCTAAAAGGTTGTTTTGACCTAGGCAAACCAAGGGAAAGAGGGGACAAACTATGACACACCTAGCTCTTCCTAGTTGTAGAGTGTGTCCACCACCCTCTTCCTATTGGCTGGCCTCTAATTAACCTTAATCCCAAAGGGCCCCTAGAGGGTTCATATTTCTCCTAATGAGCTAACAGGGCCCGCTAGCATTGCATCAGCATTCGGTGGTCTCATGTATGAGATGCTGATCTTGAGACCGGATATCGCAACTGCAATTGGAGCATTTGCAGTTGGGGTTGTCAGTCGTTTGTTGACTGATGATGGCATAGTGCACGAGGGAGATATGAAGGTATTGCATACATACTTGCAGTACGTGTGCGGTACGTCTGGTGGTGTATGGACTTACACGGGAGCAGGACAACCGGATGCACATGATCACAGCCAGCCAGTGGGCATCGGTTGAGAGCGATTTTCTCTCGCCTTTTGTAGTCTTTAGGCTAGGTTCCCTTGCTTAAAGGCACAATCGCCTTTAAGTGGGAGGTTGTTGGGGTATAGGCGCCTGTGCCTTGCCTGGCCGCCCAGAGTCTGGGCGCCCACTGACTTGTATACCTTATACATGAAGGAGTACGAGCGGAAGTGCGACACGAGAGAGTGTGCGAGAAGAAGAGCACGATGATATGGTGAACTCGCTCTACTGTAATGTGTAGAGCATAGTGAGTTCTTATTAGGTTTTTACAAAAGAATATGTGTACATACCTGACGGCCCGCCCACTTACCTGGGCGACCACATTGGGCTTTATACCCCAACAACCTCCCACTTAAAGTCCAATGTGGTACTTTAAGTGTGAGAGAAGCTACTATACAAGCTAATATACAAGAGATGTAGAGAAGTGATGTACTACCCTACACCTAACTGCTTGCGAAAATGCGCAAAGCTCTCTGAGGGAAGTCTTTTTGTAAGTAGATCAGCAGGATTTTCTGTGGTGTGAACTTTGACAAGCTGAAGTTGCTTATCCTCGAGCATTTCCCTGATGAAATGATACTTCACATCCACATGCTTATTCTTTGAGTGATAAACTGGATTGCGAGCCAATTGTACAGCACTTTGACTATCACAATATAACACAGGCATCTCTTCTTTGATTCCCAAATCTGTTACTAGTCAATTAAGCCAAATTGATTCTTTGCATGCCTCTGATGCTGTAACATATTCAGCCTCTGTAGTAGACTGAGTAACACAATCTTGTAATCTAGAACGCCATGATACTGCTCCACCAGCCAATGTAAAGACATACCCTAACGTAGACCTTCGGTTGTCTAAGTCACCTGCATAATCTGAGTCTGTAAAACCCTTTACACTTAGCTCCTGACTCCCATAGCATATACGCATACTCGTTGAACCTTTAGGTATCTCAATATTCCTTTCACTGTCTCCCAATGTTTCTTGCCTGGGTTTGACATGTATCGACTTACTACTCCCACTGCAAATGCAATGTCTGGGCGAGTAGCAATCATTGCATACATCAAACTACCCACTGCAGACGCATATGGAATCTTATCCATTTCAGCCTGTTCTTCCTTAGACACAGGACAATCTTGTTTGCTAAGTTTCACATATGGTGGCAATGGAACACTCAATGCCTTTCCCTTCTCCATATTGAAACGTTGCAAAACCTTGTCAATATACTCTGTTTGAGATAACCTAATCAACTTCTTTGATCTGTCTCTCTCAATGCGCATACCAAGTATATGACTTGCCTCACCCATGTCTTTCATGTCAAACGATTTTGCCATCTTTGACTTCAAAGCTGAAATTTCTTCCAAGTGCTTGCCAGCAATCAACATGTCATCCACATACAAAATAAGGATCAGCCAACTACCATCCTTAGCCTTCTTTGTATATAGACAGTGATCGAACTCACTACGTTTGTAGCCTTGAGAAAGCATAAACTTGTGGAATTTATGGTACCATGCCCTCGGTGATTGTTTTAAGCCATAAAGACTCTTTAACAACTGGCATACCCAATCTTCCTTGCCTTTCTCAACAAACCCTTCTGGCTGCTGCATGTAAATTTCCACATCTAAATCACCATGCAAGAACGCTGTCTTGACATCCATTTGATGCAACACCAAATCTAATATGGCAACCAATGCAAGAAAGCATCTCAATGTAGTCATCTTGACCACAGGAGAGAAGACTTCATCAAAGTCAATGTCTTGTTTTTGCTTAAAGCGCTTGGCAACAAGCCTTGCTTTGTACTTTGGCTGACTATCATGAGCGGTGATCTTATACCTGTAAACCCATTTACAAGGTAGAGCCTTTTTGCCCTGTGGTAATTTAACTAGCTTCAATGTCTTGTTTTTATGCAGAGCTGTCATCTCTGACTGCATGGCCAATTGCCAATTCCCGGAGTCCTTCATTTGCACTGCTTCCTTGTAACATGAAGGCTCATTGCAATCAGTCAACATGATATAGTTCATAGATGGAACAAACCTATCAGGAGGTCGCGTGACACGTTCAGATCTATGCACAATAGGTGGCTCAGGCTCAGCCACAACCTGTGGTTCCAATCTATCCTGTCCTTGCTCCTCTTGAGCCCTGACATTTTGTCTTGCACGTGCAGGTCCATCTTCTTGGAAGACAACTCTTCTAATCTCCTCAAGCCTCTCTGGTTTAGAATGATATTTGGATTCATTAAAGTGAACATCATTGCTGCGGACAACCTTTCTGGATTCGGGATCCCAAAGTTTGTACCCCATCTCACCAGAATTACCATAGCCTAGAAAGATGCACTTTCTACTCTTTGGCTCAAGTTTGTTCCTAAATTCCTTTGGAACGTGAGTATATGCCTCACAACCAAAGAATCTGAGATGCTTGTATGAGGGCATTTTGCCTGACCATACCATCTCTGGCACTGAATCCTTCTGCAAAACCTTGCTAGGAGATCTATTTACAAGATGAACAGCTGTTGATACAGTTTCAACCCAAAACCCATTTGGCAGCTGTGCATTAGATAACGTACTTCTGACCTTCTCCTGTATGGTCCTATTCATCCTCTCAGCAACACCATTTTGAGGAGGATTGTAAGGAGCAGTAAGTTCACGTTTTATACCTTTTGACTCACAAATGTCTTGAAAGGCCTTTGAAACATACTCTCCACCATTGTCAGTGCGTAAGCATTTAAGCTTCTTGCCACTCTATTTCTCCACAAGTGTCACAAACGTTTTGAAAACACTAAACGCTTCATCCTTGTGCTTGAGAAAGTAAACCCTTACTTTCCTCGAGTAATCATGCATAAATGTCATAAAGTAAGAAGCTCCCCCTAGAGATAGGTCAGGCATAGGTCCACACAAATCACTATGAACAAGTGCCAACTGTGTATCTCTTCTACTGCTTCTATGCTTATGTGGCTGCTGTGTTTGCTTACCATATAGACAATGTTCACAAAATTCAACATCATTAAATGAAAAGCCAGGCAAATAACCAGAATGAGACAAGATTTCCATTCCCTTCTTGGACATATGTCCTAACCGGCTATGCCACAAAGAAACGTTCGGCTGCTCGGTTACATTGATTACATTTTTAGAGACATTTGATACATAAATCATGTAAAGTCCTCCAGACATTACTCCATGTGCTACTGTCATAGAACCCTTGGATATCTTCTACATGTTCTGTCCAAAAGTGGTGACGTAGCCAGCATCATCAAGTAAACCTGTGCTAATCAAGCTCTTTGTAATTGCAGGAACATGTCTCACATTCTTCAGCGTGAAAGAAGAGCCATTCTGAAACTTCAATTGAACATCTCCAACACCTAAGATCTCACATGTCTGCCCATTGCCTAGCCGAACATGATCTTTAGTGGTCACATAAGAGGTAAACCACTCCTTGTTTGGAGACACATGAAGTGATGCCCCTGAGTCTATAATCCAGTCACTCAGTGCATTTCCATCAGATGCTATAAGAAGAGATGAGTCCATTGTATTCTTCAAGAAGTAGATGTCTCCTGACACTAGACTGTCATCCTCTGCAACAGTGTTTGTCACATTTATTTCTTGAATCTTCACTGAGGAATTGTTCTTCTCACTATGGTCTTCAGCTTTCTCTTTTCCTTTTTTCTGCTTTCCATTCTCTGCAGTCTCTTTTCATGTGACCCTTCTTGCCACAATGGTAGCATTCTATGTCACTCTTGCCTTTAGCACTGCGGGACTTGCTACGAGACTGATTCCTCTTTCCACCTTTGTACTTTTCTTTGGTCCTTCCCCTGACAACTAAGGCTGTTCCTTTGCCTTTGTCCATTGTCTTTCTATTGGTTTCTTCAGTAAGCAGACTTCCTTCTACACCTGCTATGTTCAAACCATTTGGAGGTGCAGAATTACTCAAAGCTGTGCGAAAAGTGTCCCAACTTTCCGGCAATGTGATCAACAGGAACATAGCTCTAACAGGTTCATCAAACTTGACACCTTGAGCTGACAACTGACTATAGATTGTGTTGAATTCATTCAGGTGATTGGACATAGGTGTCCCTTCTTTCATCTTCAAGTCAAAGAGCTTCTTAAGCCAGTATACCTGTGAAGCTGCACTCTGCTTCTTATAAAGATCACTCAGCTTTAACCATGCTTGATAAGCCGACATCTCGTCTGCTACATTGAAGTAAACGCTTTCTGCCAAAGTCAGCATAATGGTAGAAAGTGCCAATTCATCCATTTCGCTCCATTCATCTTCGTCCATATCTTCTGGTTTTATCCCCTTGAGCTTTATAGGTTTTATCTGCTTCTTTTGTACCAACACGTGCCAAATCTTCTTCTTCCACAATGGGAAATTGGTTCCATCCAGCCTCTTGATATTGTAAAGAGCAGTGTCCTATGATCCAGCCATAGCTACGCTTCATAGTAGTTTACTTTTCTGGGAAAAATTCGGCAGAGTTTCCCCTGTAAACTGACCTCTGAACCAATATCAACCTGTCAAATGAACCAAGAAAGCTTCAGATTCTGCAGAAATTTTGGCAGAGTCTCCTTTGTAAAATGGCTCTGGTGTACTAAAAACAGACCAAAACAGCTCAAAAAACACTGTCTCTCTGACACTGTAAGCTGCGGGTAAACTTGTCCTGCACCTGTACTGTCTCTGACTGTCCTGTCACTGTCCTGTAAGCATAGACTGCGACAATGCCTCAACGGCAGTAAAGCAAAGATGCAATCCCAACTATCTAACTCATAGTCAATACATCCTAGCTGCCTATCTAAGGGTGCTCGAGGGATCGCTCGAAGACTTGTATCACCGAAAGGATCTCAACATTCAAGAATCCCCCAGCTCAATAAAACCTCACTCGACCCTCAACAAAGGCTGCAGTAAATCTGACAGTACATAGACTTCCCACAAAGTCATACATCCACAAATTTCCCACTGTATGCTGTAACCGCTGCGGCGGTTGTTTGCTGCGTGACTCACAGCCAGCAAACCCTCAACAAACATACATCATCTCTGACAATATATCCCATGTGGAAGTACCTGCAATGTCAGGATGAAATCTGGAATATCAAGCAGCAAACACAAGCTACCTGATGAACTAGTGGATGTCGCCTACAGTCTGTGTGTAGATACGCCCGTGTCGTATGTGACACGTCTCCAAGAACTGTGAGCCGTCCTTCGATGTGTAGACAACCACAAATCAACACTCTTGGAGTGTTGATATCCTCAGCACCTGCAGTCGTAGGCCAAAAACCCCAAATTTGCAGAGTCGGATCTGCACCCGTCGAGACCACGTAGTCGAAAATGGCCTGCGCAGACCTTTGTCAAAGCCGAATGGTGGCCGAGATGACCTCAGAATGAAATTCTGACTACCTGAGTTGGGGCCGTGTCTTCGCCTGTCGAATTTCACTCCAATCTGAGCTGGTGACTCTAGCCTCCTGCAGTGCTGCCCCGAGCGTCGATCTGAGCTCTGATACCAGTTGAAGGAGTACGAGTGGAAGTGCAACGCGAGAGAGAGTGCGAGAAGAAGAGCACGATGATATGGTGAAATCGCTCTACTGTAATGTGTAGAGCATAGTGAGTTCTTATTAGGTTTTTACAAAAGAATATGTGTACATACCTGGCGGCCCGCCCACTTACCTGGGCGACCACATTGGGCTTTATACCCCAATAATACATAGCATAAGTGTATAGGGGGCTGCTCACTCTTTGAGTCTCCCCACCCATATCTGTGCGTCGTGTGTCTCCTTCTCTTTCTCACTCTCCGTTTGTGGTGCTCTCCGATCCCCTTCAATACCAAGGAGTTGAAGTTGTCCAAGTAGTTTGATTCTTTCATCTTTAATCCATTGGCAGGAGAGACATTGCTTCACATAGCGAAGAACATCCCTCCTCATACCTGGCTAGAAGTAGCTTCTTCTAACATCATTTAGGGTCTTTGCATGGCCAAGGTGTCCTGAAGTTGGGCTATCATGAGCTTCAATTAAGATTGCTTTCTTCAGTGTTGGGTCCTTAGTACACAAAGCCTCTGTCAAAAATAAAGACATCCCTCTTGAACAAAGTAATCCTTTATCGAGATGATCTTTGCGTCAAGTGTTATGCCTTGTTGAATCTGCAAGGATAACTGCTGATAATCTGGGTCTTTCAAGGCTGCTTCCTTAATTCTCTCCCACATAGGATTATTAGTTATAGAGATAGCACTAAGGAAAACTTTGCGGCTAAGTCCATCTGCCACCACATTGTCCTTTCCAGGTCTAAACTTTATGTCAAAGTTGTATTCTTGAAGAAGTTCAATCCATCTCTTTTGCCTTATTTTGGGATTGGCTTGTGTAAAGATCCACTTCAAGCCTATATGTGAAATGCATAAAAACATTTTTTTAAAATGTTTGTATTTATTTATTTTGTCTTGACTAAGCAATCAAGTGGGTCCCAATTGAGCTCTTGACATTGTCGCTCAACATTGGGTTGGTCGTGCTCTATGTTTTCTAAAGGTTCATTGAGGCTCATAGCTTTGTTGGTTATGCTAGGTGTGGGCAATCTGTAGTAGATGGCAATACCAAAAATTTCTAATTGGGAGCTAGAAGAGGGTGTAGGAACATTGCTAAGCTTATTTGTAACGCTAGGGCTTACGATTCCATGATATTGATGACATTGATGCATGCTCTACTTCCTTTATCCAAAGTTGCATGTAGCTACGCTTTTGTGTCAGTTTCTTTTTATGATGTTGTTTATGATTTTTTCTTTTTGATGAAGACCTAGCCATTGATATGATGGAGTTCTCACTTGTAGTTGATTATGAGGCCAAGGTGTTTTTATGAGACCTTGATTAACCTTAAAGTAAGGGTTTATTAGCTTAGTAAGGTGTACACTGAAAATTGTTAAGGTTTTATTAGCTTAATAAGCTCTATATTAAAAATTTCTACAAAGAGCTAGCATAGAAAATATTTTCTACAAAGAAAATATATCTATACAAAGAGCTAGCATGGTGTTGATTTCTTGTGGGAGCACTTAAAGACCAATACTAAGGGTCCTAATGTGCATAACATTTTGGGTGTGGCTGCTATAGGTGCATGCACATAAGAGGGTTGCCACCAAGAGTGAGGGCAATTGGAAAATTGTGGTGCAAGAGGTAAGAGAATGGGGCGCAAGTGATATAAGGTGCAAGCACTAGCTCAAACAACCTCAAGGGGCTTTCTTGAGGGAGAGAGCAAGAGAGCTTGAAAGAGTGGATGTTGTGCCTCAGGAACCTATAACTTCACAAAGCATTAAGAACTCAATTTTTAAAGAGTAGAGTATCTTAAATTATAAGAGACGATGTTAAAAGAGTCTTTGAGAAGAGGCCAAAGTGCCTTAGAGGACTTTAAGAGGAAAATCTCCTCAAGATCTCAAAGATCTTATCTAGATGGATAAGTGGCTTAGCTGTAATCATAAAAATCCATATTTATTGGCCAGAATCATCCAAAAAATATAAGTTCTACACAATGAGATTCAAGAATACCTCAAGAATAATAACCACTAGATAAATGGGATAAAAATCAAAATCATAGAGATAAATTAATATATGCACATAGCATGTCAAAAGAAAAAGGTAGACTTGAAGCATCAACATGAGATAATTAATATCCACTAATTGATGAAAATGATGAAGCTAGCTTTGATTGACAGGATATGTAGTGTGTATAGAGCTATATAGTGCTAGGTTATATATACAAGAGTGAGCCTCTAAGTTACTTAGATATGAATAGACCAACAGGCTCATGCCTATCTTATCTAGTAGAAACCATGCAAGGAGGAGCAACTTTAGGGAGACCTAGGCTAACACTTAGCTTTGCTTCCATGTCTAACAAGGATTAGCTGAAGTTAGATGCATTAATCAAATCTATGATCATATTACACTTGATAGAATCATTTTAGTTTATAATCATCAATGAGAAGACAACAAAGCTAGCATGAATAATGCAACACTTATAAAAGACACAAACTCCAACAAGAACTACCATATAAAGAATTTGTTTGATTGAAAAAGGTTACATTATTGCTTCACATTTGAATGATTTAAATTGATTGTTAGTAGGCTGCACACTCAATGCTGATTTTAAATGTGGAAGTCAAAGCAAGTTGTATGCTTGTTTTACTCACTACACTGGGACATGTTCGGTACCATCATAAGCAATTTTTCACCTCACGATACCTTGAACTTTGATGATGTGGCTGGCACATTATTGTAAATCGAGACTAGAAGGAAATCCATAAATCAAGCTAAGCACAATGTAGCCTTATCTATTGAAACATATAGAATACAACTCAAAGAGAAATCCCATGAGGAAAGCAAGTATTGGTGAAATCTTAACAAGTTTAGAAACAAGAGAAAGCTTGAATGCTATCATTGTAAAAAGAAGGGACACATTAAGAATAGTTGTTTGGAAGCAAAAAGAGGACAAGAATAAGGAAAAGCGTGATTTGGGTAAGAAAGAGGACAAGGGTAGGAAAAAGATTGAAGTTATTAATGTATGCACTAGTGATGATGTAGTATCTATTTACCTCTTTGTTAAATGTATGTTTCTTGACGATCAAGGATGGTTCATCTACCCAAGATAGGATCATGGATTTGGTGCATCCTTTTATGTTTCCCCTCATATAGCATGGTCCTATACTTATGATAATAAAAGATGTATGTAAGGCTTGCTAATGTTTCTTTATTTGTTCTCAACAATGGGAGACATGTGCTAAATGCAACATGACGATTGTGTCTTTCATACATGCATTGGCAATGGTTCTTGGATAATCCAAAACTGATCTTTGGTCTTGGATTAATAGGATAAGTGTGGTACACTTTATCCCTTCCATGTTTCTACAATTGGTCATACTATAAGTATAACCAAGTAGTCAGATATGTGTTTATGGCATAATCAATTAGGCCAATTAAGAGGATAAGTGTTGTACACAAAATGCCTTGCATGTTTTTAAAATTGGTCATAGTATAACTAAGTAGTCAAATTAAGCCAATCAAGAGGATAAGTGATGTACACATAATTCCTTGCATGTTTCTAAAATTGGCCATAGTATAACCAAGTAGTCAAATTTGTGTTTGTGGCATAACCAATTAGGCCAATTAAGGGGATAAGTGTGGTACACTTAATCCCTTGCATGTTTCTACAATTGGTCATAGTATAACCAAGTAGTCAAATATGTGTTTGTGGCATAACCAATTAGGCCAATGGAATGAAATATCTATCTCATTCAATTTATGTGCCCATGTTTAATTTTTGAAACTTTGAACCGTGCAAACGGTTTCTTTATAAGGTAAGCCTACTAGAGCAATTCATAGCAATTTGCTAGCCAAAAAGTGTAAAGAGGTAGACAAGGAGAGAGCTTGAGCTCTTGCAAAGCACATATACATACAACCAAGAGAGCACACACAATGGAGATGGAGGCACAAAGTTGCTTCTTCTTCTTCACTACTCAAAATGATAAAAACATCTACAAAAGATAAGTGATAAGTACAACATAATAAGAACTATGTACAATGATCTATGTGAAACAACTAGTGAGTGAGTTGGTAAGATAAGTGGCCATCACTCTTGGTGAGTAGACCATGTTAGTGGAGTCTAGTTGTAGTACCGATGGCAATGATCGTCATGCATGTTATCTTGTGCTAGTGATAATGTAGTTGAGAAGTCATCCAGTTATACCATGTGTTGAGCTTGACCCCTCAAGTTCAATGCCACCTCTCATACTCAAAGCATATGTTGGAATGGCCTTAGCTTCTCTACTCCCATGGCCTTTGTGAGGATGTATGCAGCTTGCTAATATATATTCACATACGTATGAAGGTCAATTTTGCCAACCATACCCTATCTTTGATGAAGTGGTAGTGCACTTCCATGGCCTTTGTGAAGATGTATGCGACTTACCTAAGGAGGTCAATGTTGCCAACCATACCTTGTGTTTGATGAAGTGGTAGTGCACTTCAATGTGCTTCATTATTGCATGGAACATTGAGTATCGCACCAATTGTCTACTGCTAAGGTTGTCACAATGGATGACAACCGCCATCTCAACGTGTATGTCCAATTCTCCAAGTGGCATCTCTAACCATGCTACCTCACATGCTTCCATCGCAAACACCCTATACTCGGTCTTTATATTTGACAAAGCAACCATGGGTTTATTCTTGCTACTCCAAGTGATAGGAGCACTCCCAGGTGAGTACATAAACCGGCTGGGCGATCATATATTCTACTAGTCCAATCTGCATCTATGTACACATAGAGTTGCACCTTCATGCTATATGCATAAAAGATACTTAATCCAAGGTAGCACTCACATAGGGCACTGTGAACCTCACTACATCCAAGTGTGGCTTCCTAGGAAGCCACATAAATAGACTCTCAAGCCCAAATGTGTAGCTAAACCTGGTCACAAGATTGTCAAATAGATTAGGCTACCCATATTGTTTGTGTACATGGTGGCATTCTCAAACATATCACCTACATCAGCTTGCACCTTGCATAGAAATAGGTGTACAATTAGCCATACCATACTTTGAAAACATATCCAATGCATAATTTTGTGACACCCATATGCCCTCCTTGGTGCATATGAGGTGCATATAATTTCAATGCCCAAGAAATAGTACAACTCTCCCAAATATTTCTTGTCAAACTCTTGCTTCAATATGCTCTTTACTTGCTCAACTTAATTTGTGCAATTGTCACCACAATAATCAAATTATCCACATAGATGCATATGATCACAATCCTTGTCTCACTCTCTTGCACATACAAGGTTTGATTTACATTAGCCAAATAAAAACCAATAGGGATCAAATAGACTACAATCCTCTCTTGACAAGCTCTAGGTGCTTGCTTATGTCCATAAAGTGACTTCCTTGGTTTGCATTACATACTTGGGATGTCTCACATATTCATATCCTTGTGGCTTCTCTATATACACCTCTTCTTCCAAGTCACCATGTAAGAATGCATTCTTCACATCCATTTGATGAAAAACACAACTTTTTGTTACAGCCACTACAATATTGGTATGGATAGTATCCATCTTAGCTATGGGATTGAAAGTCTTCTCATAATCAATGCCAAAAATATATGGATAGACCTTTGCTACCAATCTAGCCTTGTACATGCTCGCTATTCCATTTGCATTTTGTTATCCCATGTTTCTCAAAAAACTATTGAACTCATTGGAGAAGTAGTCTCAAGATTGTCCAAAGTTTGTTGTCCAAAACCAGTCACCATCGCCAATCATGTGATTCAATGCACCCAAATCCACATACCATGCACGGCCACCACATTTTGGTACATTTGGAGACATGGTTTTAATCATATGCTACAGAATAAACAATCTCTTGGCTGTAATATGCCTACATTGCACAATTAGCAGTAAAGATCCAATAATGGGAATCTCCAAATGTGACAAATCTATTAGTATTTATTGAACCACAAAGTGTAATTGTTTTGGCCTAGATTTAGTATAGGTAAAGCTTTTTGAATCCATAAACCATCATGATAGATTACTTTAATTGCCCATAAAAGTGTGTAGACTTGCTCAAATTTGGGACCAAAAAGGTAAGGCTAGCCTACATAGCCCATGACCTTGGTTAGTATGTTTGGAGGTAGACATGCTTCTAACCTAGCCAAGAAAAGTTTGGGCCTTTTAATGAAGGCTTGTGGCTAGGAGTATAGGCTATTTTTTTTGAAGGAAGGGGCTTTCCCTTGGAAGGTGAACTCCTTGAGTCTGCACTATGCAATAGCCTAATGTCAGTAAGTCGATGCTCTAGATCGAAATTTTTCAATTTCAAAGTGGCACGATTGCAAGCTCAGACATCTCATCATGATAATAATGGGTTGTTAGAATAGCTATTGTGGAGTCAATTAGGAGGAGCCTATCAATGCACTCAAGTCCAATAGCAAAACTCACATATAGCACCACCAATTACTTTCTCTACAAGTACATGTATGAGTGGCTGCTCCGTTCGTCTTCTTCTTCTTTTCAAGACTCGTTGGATAGATCTATGAAGTCTCTTGGAATTGTTCCTAGGATGTTAAAGTATCTCTTTTTGCTTCTCTCTTGCGTGTGCATGCAAGAGAAACTTATAATTACATGAGTTATTCTATAGCAAGAGATAAGATAATATCATTATAATATGAAATGAAATGGTTTTGAACATTGAGCCGCATCCTAGAATATGTAGGCATTGGAGGGTGGCCGTATTCTCAATAGGAAAATTGTGAGAGGATGCACTCATGGCCCTGGTCCCCAGCCTCTTACCTTGCTTCACAACATTCTTCTCGATGCACTCACACACCGCATTGTAGCAGCAAGTCCCATGATTGGTTGATAAGATTGAAAATGGATTGGCACCTTGCATGGTTGGGTTTGGCAACCAGCTTATGGAAGACATACACGACTTGCAACATGCATTGTTGATCTTAACGTCTAGCTTGCAACTTACAACTTGCACATTAACTGTCCGGTTTACTTGTGTCACTTATCATTAGTTCCATCACTTTTTTGTCGTCTCTCTCTCTCTCTCTCTCTCTCTCTCTCTCTCTCTCTCTCTCTCTCTCTCGCTAAAAGTGGCATCCAAACAATTGATGGACAATGTTCTGAATCAAATCTTCCAAAGCACCGACTTGTGTGCACTGTGTATGATTGAGCACTCTCTCTCTCTCTCACACACACATACTCTCTCTCTCTCTCTCTCTCTCTCTCTCTCTCTCTCTTTCTTTCTCTC